>NC_069123.1:19214155-19912489 GCF_026914265.1 Mya arenaria
CTAACCCAACGCCACTACACTAAGAGCGCCGTGGTGTTCTGACCCAACGCCACTACACTAAGAACGCCGTGGTGTTCTAACCCAACGCCACTACACTAAGACCGCCGTGGTGTTCTAACCCAACGCCACTACACTAAGAGCGCCGTGGTGTTCTAACCCAACGCCACTACACTAAGAGCGCCGTGGTGTTGCGCAATGGTGTTCTAACCCAATGCCAGTACACTAAGAGCGACGTGGTGTTCTAACCCAATGCCAGTACACTAAGAGCGCCGTGGTGTTCTAACCCAACGCCACTACACTAAGAGCGCCGTGGTGTTCTAACCCAATGCTAGTACACTAAGAATGCCGTGGTGTTCTAACCCAATGCCAGTACACTAAGAGTGCCGTGGTGTTCTAACCCAATGCCAGTACACTAAGAGCGCCGTGGTGGTGATCTGACCCAATGCCAGTACACTAACAGCGCAATGGTGTTCTGACCCAATGCCACTACACTAAGAGCGCCGTTGTGTTCTAACCCAATGCCACTACACTAAGAGCGCCGTGGTGTTCTAACCCAACGCCAGTACACTAAGAGCGCCGTGGTGGTGTTCTGACCCAATGCCAGTACACTAAGAGCGCAATGGTGTTCTGACCCAATGCCAGTACACTAAGAGCGCCGTGGTGGTGTTCTGACCCAATGCCAGTACACTAAGAGCGCAATGGTGTTTTGACCCAATGCCAGTACACTAAGAGCGCATTGGTGTTCTGACCCAATGCCACTACACTAAGAGCGCCGTGGTGTTCTGACCCAATGCCAGTACACTAAGAGCGCCGTGGTGTTCTGACCCAATGCCAGTACACTAAGAGCACCGTGATGTTCTAACCCAATGCCAGTACACTAAGAATGCGGTGGTGTTCTAACCCAATGCCAGTACACTAAGAGCGCCGTGGTGTTCTAACCCAATGCCAGTACACTAAGAGCGCCGTGGTGGTGTTCTGACCCAATGCCAGTACACTAAGAGCGCAATGGTGTTCTGACCCAATGCCAGTACACTAAGAGCGCCGTGGTGGTGTTCTGACCCAATGCCAGTACACTAAGAGCGCAATGGTGTTCTGACCCAATGCCAGTACACTAAGAGCGCAATGGTGTTCTAACCCAATGCTAGTACACTAAGAGCACAATGGTGTTCTAACCCAATGCCAGTACACTAAGAGCGCCGTGGTGGTGTTCTGACCCAATGCAAGTACACTAAGAGCGCAATGGTGTTCTGACCCAATGCCACTACACTGAGAGCGCCGTGGTGTTCTAACCCAACGCCACTACAATAAGAGCGCCGTGGTGTTCTGACCCAACGCCACTACACTAAGAACGCCGTGGTGTTCTAACCCAACGCCACTACACTAAGACCGCCGTGGTGTTCTAACCCAACGCCACTACACTAAGAGCGCCGTGGTGTTCTAACCCAACGCCACTACACTAAGAGCGCCGTGGTGTTGCGCAATGGTGTTCTAACCCAATGCCAGTACACTAAGAGCGACGTGGTGTTCTAACCCAATGCCAGTACACTAAGAGCGCCGTGGTGTTCTAACCCAACGCCACTACACTAAGAGCGCCGTGGTGTTCTAACCCAATGCTAGTACACTAAGAATGCCGTGGTGTTCTAACCCAATGCCAGTACACTAAGAGTGCCGTGGTGTTCTAACCCAATGCCAGTACACTAAGAGCGCCGTGGTGGTGATCTGATCCAATGCCAGTACACTAACAGCGCAATGGTGTTCTGACCCAATGCCACTACACTAAGAGCGCCGTTGTGTTCTAACCCAATGCCACTACACTAAGAGCGCCGTGGTGTTCTAACCCAACGCCACTACACTAAGAGCGCCGTGGTGTTCTAACCCAACGCCACTACACTAAGAGCGCCGTGGTGTTCTAACCCAACGCCACTACACTAAGAGCGCCGTCGTGTTGCACAGTGGTGTGATAACCCAATGCCACTACACTAAGAGCGCCGTGGTGTTCTAACCCAATGCCAGTACACTAAGAGCGCCGTGGTGTTCTAACCCAATTCCAGTACACTAAGAACGCCATGGTGTTCTTACCCAATGCCAGTACACTAAGAACGCCGTGGTGTTCTGACCCAATGCCAGTACACTAAGAGCGCCGTGGTGGTGTTCTAACCCAATGCCAGTACACTAAGAGCGCCGTGGTGTTCTGACCCAATGCCAGTACACTAAGAGCGCCGTGGTGTTCTAACCCAATGCCAGTACACTAAGAACGCCGTGGTGTTCTAACCCAATGCCAGTACACTAAGAGCGCCGTGGTGGTGTTCTGACCCAATGCCAGTACACAAAGAGCGCAATGGTGTTTTGACCCAATGCCAGTACACTAAGAGCGCATTGGTGTTCTGACCCAATGCCACTACACTAAGAGCGCTGTGGTGTTCTAACCCAATGCCAGCACACTAAGAGCGCCGTGGTGTTCTAACCTAATGCCAGTACACTAAGAACGCCGTGGTGTTCTAACCCAATGCCAGTACACTAAGAGCGCCGTGATGTTCTAACCCAATGCCAGTACACTAAGAACGCCGTGGTGTTCTAACCCAATGCCAGTACACTAAGACCGCCGTGGTGGTGATCAGACCCAATACCAGTACACTAAGAGCGCCGTGGTGGAGTTCTAACCCAATGCCAGTACACTAAGAGCGCCGTGGTGTTCTAACCCATTGCCAGTACACTAAGAGCGCCGTGGTGTTCTAAACCAATGCCAGTACACTAAGAACGCCGTGGTGTTCTAACCCAACGCCAGTACACTAAGAGCGCCGTGGTGGTGTTCTGACCCAATGCCAGTACACTAAGAGCGCAATGGTGTTCTGACCCAATGCCAGTACACTAAGAGCGCCGTGGTGTTCTGACCCAATGCCACTACACTAAGAGCGCCGTCGTGTTCTAACCCAATGCCAGTACACTAAGAGAGCATTTGTGTTCTGACCCAATGCCACTACACTAAGAGCGCCGTCTTGTTCTAACCCAATGCCAGTATAATAAGAGCGCCGTGGTGTTCTAACCCAATGCCAGTACACTAAGAACGCCATGGTGTTCTTACCCAATGCCAGTACACTAAGAGCGCAGTGGTGTTCTAACCCAATGCCAGTACACATAGAGCGCAGTGGTGTTCAAACCCAATGCCAGTACACTAAGAGCGCAATGGTGTTCTGACCCAATGCCAGTACACTAAGAGCGCATTGGTGTTCTGACCCAATGCCATTATACTAAGAGCGCCGTGGTGTTCTAACCCAATGCCAGTACACTAAGAGTGCCGTGGTGTTCTAACCCAACGCCACTACACTAAGACCGCCGTGGTGTTCTAACCCAACGCCACTACACTAAGAGCGCCGTGGTGTTCTAACCCAACGCCACTACACTAAGAGCGCCGTGGTGTTGCGCAATGGTGTTCTAACCCAATGCCAGTACACTAAGAGCGCCGTGGTGTTCTAACCCAATGCCAGTACACTAAGAACGCCGTGGTGTTCTAACCAAATGCCAGTACACTAAGAGCGCAGTGGTATTCTTACCAAATGTCAGTACACTAAGAGCGCTGTGGTCTTCTAACCCAATGCCAGTACACTAAGAGCGCCGTGGTGTTCTAACCCAATGCCAGTACACTAAGAGCGCCGTGGTGTTCTAACCCAACGCCACTACACTAAGAGCGCCGTGGTGTTCTAACCCAACGCCACTACACTTAGAGCGCCGTGGTGTTGCGCAATGGTGTTCTAACCCAATGTCACTACACTAAGAGCGCCGTGGTGTTCTTACCCAATGCCAGTACAGTAAGAGTGCCGTGGTGTTCTGACCCAATGCCAGTATACTAAGAGCGCCGTGGTGTTCTAACCCAATGCTAGTACACTAAGAGCGCCGTGGTGGTGTTCTGACCCAATGCCAGTACACTAAGAGCGCAATGGTGTTCTGACCCAATGCCAGTACACTAAGAGCGCCGTGGTGTTCTGACCCAATGCCACTACACTAAGAGCGCCGTCGTGTTCTAACCCAATGCCAGTACACTAAGAGAGCATTTGTGTTCTGACCCAATGCCACTACACTAAGAGCGCCGTCTTGTTCTAACCCAATGCCAGTATAATAAGAGCGCCGTGGTGTTCTAACCCAATGCCAGTACACTAAGAACGCCATGGTGTTCTTACCCAATGCCAGTACACTAAGAGCGCAGTGGTGTTCTAACCCAATGCCAGTACACATAGAGCGCAGTGGTGTTCAAACCCAATGCCAGTACACTAAGAGCGCAATGGTGTTCTGACCCAATGCCAGTACACTAAGAGCGCATTGGTGTTCTGACCCAATGCCAGTACACTAAGAGTGCCGTGGTGTTCTAACCCAACGCCACTACACTAAGACCGCCGTGGTGTTCTAACCCAACGCCACTACACTAAGAGCGCCGTGGTGTTCTAACCCAACGCCACTACACTAAGAGCGCCGTGGTGTTGCGCAATGGTGTTCTAACCCAATGCCAGTACACTAAGAGCGCCGTGGTGTTCTAACCCAATGCCAGTACACTAAGAACGCCGTGGTGTTCTAACCAAATGCCAGTACACTAAGAGCGCAGTGGTATTCTTACCAAATGTCAGTACACTAAGAGCGCTGTGGTCTTCTAACCCAATGCCAGTACACTAAGAGCGCCGTGGTGTTCTAACCCAATGCCAGTACACTAAGAGCGCCGTGGTGTTCTAACCCAACGCCACTACACTAAGAGCGCCGTGGTGTTCTAACCCAACGCCACTACACTTAGAGCGCCGTGGTGTTGCGCAATGGTGTTCTAACCCAATGTCACTACACTAAGAGCGCCGTGGTGTTCTTACCCAATGCCAGTACAGTAAGAGTGCCGTGGTGTTCTGACCCAATGCCAGTATACTAAGAGCGCCGTGGTGTTCTAACCCAATGCTAGTACACTAAGAATGCCGTGGTGTTCTAACCCAATGCCAGTACACTAAGAGTGCCGTGGTGTTCTAACCCAATGCCAGTACACTAAGAGCGCCGTGGTGGTGATCTGACCCAATGCCAGTACACTAACAGCGCAATGGTGTTCTGACCCAATGCCAGTACACTAAGAGCGCCGTTGTGTTCTAACCCAATGCCACTACACTAAGAGCGCCGTGGTGTTCTAACCCAACATCACTACACTAAGAGCGCCGTGGTGTTCTAACCCAACGCCACTACACTAAGAGCGCCGTGGTGTTCTAACCCAACGCCACTACACTAAGTGCGCCGTGGTGTTCTAACCCAACGCCACTACACTAAGAGCGCCGTGGTGTTGCACAGTGGTGTGCTAACCCAATGCCACTACACTAAGAGCGCCGTGGTGTTCTAACCCAATGCCAGTACACTAAGAGCGCCGTGGTGTTCTAACCCAATTCCAGTACACTAAGAACGCCATGGTGTTCTTACCCAATGCCAGTACACTAAGAACGCCGTGGTGTTCTGACCCAATGCCAGTACACTAAGAGCGCCGTGGTGGTGTTCTAACCCAATGCCAGTACACTAAGAGCGCCGTGGTGTTCTGACCCAATGCCAGTACACTAAGAGCGCCGTGGTGTTCTAACCCAATGCCAGTACACTAAGAACGCCGTGGTGTTCTAACCCAATGCCAGTACACTAAGAGCGCCGTGGTGGTGTTCTGACCCAATGCCAGTACACAAAGAGCGCAATGGTGTTTTGACCCAATGCCAGTACACTAAGAGCGCATTGGTGTTCTGACCCAATGCCAATACACTAAGAGCGCTGTGGTGATCTAACCCAATGCCAGTACACTAAGAGCGCCGTGGTGTTCTAACCCAATGCCAGTACACTAAGAACGCCGTGGTGTTCTAACCCAATGCCAGTACACTAAGAGCGCCGTGGTGTTCTAACCCAATGCCAGTACACTAAGAACGCCGTGGTGTTCTAACCCAATGCCAGTACACTAAGACCGCCGTGGTGGTGATCAGACCCAATACCAGTACACTAAGAGCGCCGTGGTGGAGTTCTAACCCAATGCCAGTACACTAAGAGCGCCGTGGTGTTTTGACCCATTGCCAGTACAGTAAGAGCGTCGTGGTGTTCTAAACCAATGCCAGTACATTAAGAACGCCGTGGTGTTCTAACCCAACGCCAGTACACTAAGAGCGCCGTGGTGGTGTTCTGACCCAATGCCAGTACACTAAGAGCTCAATGGTGTTCTGGCCCAATGCCAGTACACTAAGAGCGCCGTGGTGTTCTGACCCAATGCCACTACACTAAGAGCGCCGTCGTGTTCTAACCCAATGCCAGTACACTAAGAGAGCATTTGTGTTCTGACCCAATGCCACTACACTAAGAGCGCCGTCTTGTTCTAACCCAATGCCAGTATAATAAGAGCGCCGTGGTGTTCTAACCCAATGCCAGTACACTAAGAACGCCATGGTGTTCTTACCCAATGCCAGTACACTAAGAGCGCAGTGGTGTTCTAACCCAATGCCAGTACACTTAGAGCGCAGTGGTGTTCTAACCCAATGCCAGTACACTAAGAGTGCCGTGGTGTTCTAACCCAATGCCACTACACTAAGAGCGCCGTGGTGTTCTAACCCAATGCCAGTACACTAAGAACGCCATGGTGTTCTAACCCAATGCCAGTACACTAAGAGCGCCGTGGTGTTCTTACCCAATGCCAGTACACTAAGAGCGCCGTGGTGTTCTAACCCAATGCCAGTACACTAAGAGCGCCGTGGTGTTCTAACCCAACGCCACTACACTAAGAGCGCCGTGGTGTTCTAACCCAACGCCACTACACTAAGAGCGCCGTGGTGTTGCGCAGTGGTGTGCTAACCCAATGCCACTACACTAAGAGCGCCGTGGTGTTCCAACCCAATGCCAGTACACTAAGAGCGCCGTGGTGTTCTAACCCAATTCCAGTACACTAAGAGCGCCATGGTGTTCTAACCCAATGCCAGTACACTACGAACGCCGTGGTGTTCGAACCCAATGCCATTACACTAAGAGCGCAGTGGTGTTCCAACCCAATGCCAGTACACTAAGAGCGCCTTGGTGTTTTAACCCAATTCCAGTACGCTAAGAGCGCCATTGTGTTCTAACCCAATGCCAGTACACTAAGAACGCCGTGGTGTTCTAACCCAATGTCAGTACACTAAGAGCGCCGTGGTGGTGTTCTGACCCAATGCCAGTACACTAAGAGCACCGTGGTGGTGTTTTGACCCAATGCCAGTACGCTAAGAACGCCGTGGTGTTCTAACCCAATGCCAGTACACTAAGAGCGCCGTGATGTTCTAACCCAATGCCAGTACACTAAGAACGCCGTGGTGTTCTAACCCAATGCCAGTACACTAAGACCGCCGTGGTGGTGATCAGACCCAATACCAGTACACTAAGAACGCCGTGGTGGAGTTCTAACCCAATGCCAGTACACTAAGAGCGCCGTGGTGTTCTAACCCATTGCCAGTACACTAAGAGCGCCGTGGTGTTCTAAACCAATGCCAGTACACTAAGAACGCCGTGGTGTTCTAACCCAACGCCAGTACACTAAGAGCGCCGTGGTGGTGTTCTGACCCAATGCCAGTACACTAAGAGCGCAATGGTGTTCTGACCCAATGCCAGTACACTAAGAGCGCCGTGGTGTTCTGACCCAATGCCACTACACTAAGAGCGCCGTCGTGTTCTAACCCAATGCCAGTACACTAAGAGAGCATTTGTGTTCTGACCCAATGCCACTACACTAAGAGCGCCGTCTTGTTCTAACCCAATGCCAGTATAATAAGAGCGCCGTGGTGTTCTAACCCAATGCCAGTACACTAAGAACGCCATGGTGTTCTTACCCAATGCCAGTACACTAAGAGCGCAGTGGTGTTCTAACCCAATGCCAGTACACATAGAGCGCAGTGGTGTTCAAACCCAATGCCAGTACACTAAGAGCGCAATGGTGTTCTGACCCAATGCCAGTACACTAAGAGCGCATTGGTGTTCTGACCCAATGCCATTATACCAAGAGCGCCGTGGTGTTCTAACCCAATGCCAGTACGCTAAGAGTGCCGTGGTGTTCTAACCCAACGCCACTACACTAAGACCGCCGTGGTGTTCTAACCCAACGCCACTACACTAAGAGCGCCGTGGTGTTCTAACCCAACGCCACTACACTAAGAGCGCCGTGGTGTTGCGCAATGGTGTTCTAACCCAATGCCAGTACACTAAGAGCGCCGTGGTGTTCTAACCCAATGCCAGTACACTAAGAACGCCGTGGTGTTCTAACCAAATGCCAGTACACTAAGAGCGCAGTGGTATTCTTACCAAATGTCAGTACACTAAGAGCGCTGTGGTCTTCTAACCCAATGCCAGTACACTAAGAGCGCCGTGGTGTTCTAACCCAATGCCAGTACACTAAGAGCGCCGTGGTGTTCTAACCCAACGCCACTACACTAAGAGCGCCGTGGTGTTCTAACCCAACGCCACTACACTTAGAGCGCCGTGGTGTTGCGCAATGGTGTTCTAACCCAATGTCACTACACTAAGAGCGCCGTGGTGTTCTTACCCAATGCCAGTACAGTAAGAGTGCCGTGGTGTTCTGACCCAATGCCAGTATACTAAGAGCGCCGTGGTGTTCTAACCCAATGCTAGTACACTAAGAATGCCGTGGTGTTCTAACCCAATGCCAGTACACTAAGAGTGCCGTGGTGTTCTAACCCAATGCCAGTACACTAAGAGCGCCGTGGTGGTGATCTGACCCAATGCCAGTACACTAACAGCGCAATGGTGTTCTGACCCAATGCCAGTACACTAAGAGCGCCGTTGTGTTCTAACCCAATGCCACTACACTAAGAGCGCCGTGGTGTTCTAACCCAACATCACTACACTAAGAGCGCCGTGGTGTTCTAACCCAACGCCACTACACTAAGAGCGCCGTGGTGTTCTAACCCAACGCCACTACACTAAGTGCGCCGTGGTGTTCTAACCCAACGCCACTACACTAAGAGCGCCGTGGTGTTGCACAGTGGTGTGCTAACCCAATGCCACTACACTAAGAGCGCCGTGGTTTTCTAACCCAATGCCAGTACACTAAGAGCGCCGTGGTGTTCTAACCCAATTCCAGTACACTAAGAACGCCATGGTGTTCTTACCCAATGCCAGTACACTAAGAACGCCGTGGTGTTCTGACCCAATGCCAGTACACTAAGAGCGCCGTGGTGGTGTTCTAACCCAATGCCAGTACACTAAGAGCGCCGTGGTGTTCTGACCCAATGCCAGTACACTAAGAGCGCCGTGGTGTTCTAACCCAATGCCAGTACACTAAGAACGCCGTGGTGTTCTAATCCAATGCCAGTACACTAAGAGCGCCGTGGTGGTGTTCTGACCCAATGCCAGTACACAAAGAGCGCAATGGTGTTTTGACCCAATGCCAGTACACTAAGAGCGCATTGGTGTTCTGACCCAATGCCACTACACTAAGAGCGCTGTGGTGATCTAACCCAATGCCAGTACACTAAGAGCGCCGTGGTGTTCTAACCCAATGCCAGTACACTAAGAACGCCGTGGTGTTCTAACCCAATGCCAGTACACTAAGAGCGCCGTGGTGTTCTAACCCAATGCCAGTACACTAAGAACGCCGTGGTGTTCTAACCCAATGCCAGTACACTAAGACCGCCGTGGTGGTGATCAGACCCAATACCAGTACACTAAGAGCGCCGTGGTGGAGTTCTAACCCAATGCCAGTACACTAAGAGCGCCGTGGTGTTTTGACCCATTGCCAGTACAGTAAGAGCGTCGTGGTGTTCTAAACCAATGCCAGTACATTAAGAACGCCGTGGTGTTCTAACCCAACGCCAGTACACTAAGAGCGCCGTGGTGGTGTTCTGACCCAATGCCAGTACACTAAGAGCTCAATGGTGTTCTGACCCAATGCCAGTACACTAAGAGCGCCGTGGTGTTCTGACCCAATGCCACTACACTAAGAGCGCCGTCGTGTTCTAACCCAATGCCAGTACACTAAGAGAGCATTTGTGTTCTGACCCAATGCCACTACACTAAGAGCGCCGTCTTGTTCTAACCCAATGCCAGTATAATAAGAGCGCCGTGGTGTTCTAACCCAATGCCAGTACACTAAGAACGCCATGGTGTTCTTACCCAATGCCAGTACACTAAGAGCGCAGTGGTGTTCTAACCCAATGCCAGTACACTTAGAGCGCAGTGGTGTTCTAACCCAATGCCAGTACACTAAGAGTGCCGTGGTGTTCTAACCCAATGCCACTACACTAAGAGCGCCGTGTTGTTCTAACCCAATGCCAGTACACTAAGAACGCCATGGTGTTCTAACCCAATGCCAGTACACTAAGAGCGCCGTGGTGTTCTTACCCAATGCCAGTACACTAAGAGCGCCGTGGTGTTCTAACCCAATGCCAGTACACTAAGAGCGCCGTGGTGTTCTAACCCAACGCCACTACACTAAGAGCGCCGTGGTGTTCTAACCCAACGCCACTACACTAAGAGCGCCGTGGTGTTGCGCAGTGGTGTGCTAACCCAATGCCACTACACTAAGAGCGCCGTGGTGTTCCAACCCAATGCCAGTACACTAAGAGCGCCGTGGTGTTCTAACCCAATTCCAGTACACTAAGAGCGCCATGGTGTTCTAACCCAATGCCAGTACACTACGAACGCCGTGGTGTTCGAACCCAATGCCATTACACTAAGAGCGCAGTGGTGTTCCAACCCAATGCCAGTACACTAAGAGCGCCTTGGTGTTTTAACCCAATTCCAGTACGCTAAGAGCGCCATTGTGTTCTAACCCAATGCCAGTACACTAAGAACGCCGTGGTGTTCTAACCCAATGTCAGTACACTAAGAGCGCCGTGGTGGTGTTCTGACCCAATGCCAGTACACTAAGAGCACCGTGGTGGTGTTTTGACCCAATGCCAGTACGCTAAGGGCGCCGTGGTGGTGTTCTAACCCAATGCCAGTACACTAAGTGCGCCGTCGTGTTCTGACCCAATGCCAGTACACTAAGAGCGCCCTGGTGTTCTAATCCAATGCCAGTACACTAAGAGCGCCGTGGTGTTCTAACCCAATGCCAGTACACTAAGTGCGCCGTGGTGTTCTGACCCAATGCCAGTACACTAAGAGCGCCGTTGTGTTCTAATCCAATGCCAGTACACTAAGAGCGCCGTGGTGTTCTAACCCAATGCCAGTACACTAAGAGCGCAATGGTGTTCTGACCCAATACCAGTACACTAAGAGCGCATTGGTGTTATGACCCAATGCCACTACACTAAGAGCGCCGTGGTGTTCTAACCCAATGCCAGTACATTTAGAGCGCCTTGGTGTTCTAACCCAATGCCAGTACACTAAGAACGCCGTGGTGTTCTAACCCAATGCCAGTACACTAAGAGCGCAGTGGTGTTCTAACCAAATGCCACTACACTAAGAGCGCAGTGGTGTTCTAACCCAATGCCAGTACACTAAGAGCGCAGTGGTGTTCTAACCCAATGCTAGTACACTAAGAGCGCCGTGGTGTTCTAACCCAATGCCAGTACACTGAGAACGCCGTGGTGTTCTAACCCAATGCCAGTACACTAAGAGCGCCGTGGTGTTTTAACCCAATGCCAGAACACTAAGAGCGCCTAGGTTTTTTAACCGAATGTCAGAACACTAAGAGCGCAATGGTATTTTGACCGAATGCCAGCACACTAAGAATGCAATGATGTTCTAACCAATGGCTAGAACATAGAGGGCACAATGGTGTTCTGACCTAATGCCAGTACACTAAGAATGAAATAATGTTCTGACCCAATGCAAGTACTCTAAGAATGAAATGGTGTTCTGACCCAATGCCAGTACACTAAGAATGCAATGGTGTTCTAACCCAATGCCAGTACACTTAGAACGCCGTGGTGTTCTAACCCAATGCCAGAACACTAAGAGCGCCGTGGTGTTCTAACCCAATGCCAGCACACTAATAATGCAATGGTGTTCTTACCCAATGCCAGTACACTACGAATGAAATAATGTTCTGACCCAATGCCAGTACGCTAAGAATGCAATGATGTTCTGATCCAATGCCAGTACACTAAGAATAAATTGATGTTCTGACCCAATGCCAGTACACTAAGAATGCAATGGTGTTCTGTGACCCAATGCCAGTACACTTAAAATGCAACGGTGTTCTGACCCAATGCCAGTACACTAAGAATGCAGTGGTGTTCTGACCCAATGCCTGTACACTAAGAATGCAATAATGTTCTGACCCAATGCCTGTACACTAAGAATGCAATAGTGTTCTGACCCAATGCCAGTACACTAAGAATGCAATGGTGTTCTGACCCAATGCCTGTACACTAAGAATGCAATAATGTTCTGACCCAATGGCTGTACACTAAGAATGCAATGGTGTTCTGACCCAATGCTTTTACACATGCCAGTACACTTAGAATGCAATGGTGTTCAGACGCAATGCCAGTGCATTGTGGGTGCAATAGTGTTAATACCTAATGCCAGTACATTGAGGGGGCAATCGTGTTCATACCTAATGCCAGTATAAAGTGCAAATGATTTTCTGACCCAATGCCAGAACATAAAGGGCGCAATGGTAATCTGACCCAATGCAATGACATTGAAGACGCAATGGTGTTCTGACCTAATGCCAGGACATAGAGAGCGTAATGGGGTTCACCCCCTAAACCAGTATATTAAGTGCTCAATAGTGTTCCGGGTTGATGCCAGTACATTGAGGGCGCGATGGATTTCAGACTTATTGCAAGTTCCTTAAAGGCGTAATGGTGTTCTGATCCGATGCCAGTGTATTTAGTGCGCACTTGTGTTCTGATCCAATGCCAGTACATTGGGAGCGTAATGGTGTTCTGACCCGATGCCAGTGTATTGAGTGCGCAATTGTGTTCGGATACAATGCCAGTACATTTGGAGCGTAATGGTGTTCTGACCCGATGCCAGAGTATTGAGTGCGCAATTGTGTTCTGATCCAATGCCAGTACATTGGGAGCGTAATGGTGTTCTGACCCAATACCAGTGGTCTGAGTGCGCAATGGTTTTCTGACCCAATGGCAGTAGATTGAGTGTGCAATGGTGTTCAGACCAAATGCCAATACATTGGTGGTGTTAGTAGTTTATACTCCGGGTCCCGGCGTGAGCACATTGAAGGGTCCCAGAGTGACAGTTCGACCACCGCACACCTATCCTGGGCAGAACCAGTACTAGGTGCCTTCACCTCTGCAAGGAACTGACAACTTCTGTACATGCCATGGGCAGTGGTACAGTGCGAATGGTCGTAGAAAGGATTTCATAACCAATCACAACAGAAGTGACCTGGCCCGCCCGGGAATCGAACCCGGGTCGTCCGATTCAGAGTCCAACGCTCTACCGATTGAGCTAACCGGGCGTTCTGAGCCAATACATTTAGGGCCCAGTGGTGTTTTATACCAATGCCAGTATATTTAGGACGCAACGGTGTTCTGGCTCAATGCCACTACATTGAGTGCGCAATGGTGTTCTGACCCAATGCCACTACATTGAGGGCGCAATGGTGTTCTGACCCAATGCCACTACATTGAGGGCGCTATAGTGTTCTGACCCAATGCCACTACATTGAGGGCGCAATGGTGTTCTGACCCAATGCCACTACATTCAGGGCACAATGGTGTTCTGACCCAATGCCACTACATTGAGGGCGCAACGGTGTTCTGACCCAATGCCACTACATTGAGTGCGCAATGGTGTTCTGACCCAATGCCACTACATTGAGGGCACAATGGTGTTCTGACCCAATGCCACTACATTTAGGGCGCAACGGTGTTCTGACCAAGTACCAATTAATTTAGGGCCGAACGGATGATTAACCCAATGTCAGTGCATGAGGGCGTAATGGTGTTCTGACCAAATATCAGTTCAGTTAGCGCGCAATGGTGCTTCTACACAAGGCCAGTATATTGGGAGAGCGATTCAGAGCCCGATGTTTTTCTGACTCTTTGCCGGGGGTAGAACTCATATAAAATTTCATTTCTAACCTTTTTCATTTCTTTACAGTTTCGTAGTCACAAAAAAGAAATATATAAGGTTGGTTGTTTTTAAAGCATCTAAATTCAATAAAATCTATGGAGATAAAGTATATAAGATAATAGTAAGTTATCATATAATATGATCAGTGAGAAACTTAACTTAGGAAATTGATTTCAGATAGGGGATGACTTAAGCCGTTTTATGAATACTCCGAGAGTGCGGTTAAGCGCGCGATTGTATTCTGATTCGATGCCAGTATAATGAGAGAGCGATTTAGAGAGCGATGATGTGCTGACGAATTGCCAGGGCGCTGTGAGTTCGATTTAAAGCGTGATAACGTTCTGACCAAATGCCAGTACACTTAAAATGCAACGGTGTTCTGACCCAATGCCAGTACACTAAGAATGCAGTGGTGTTCTGACCCAATGCCTGTACACTAAGAATGCAATAATGTTCTGACCCAATGCCTGTACACTAAGAATGCAATAGTGTTCTGACCCAATGCCAGTACACTAAGAATGCAATGGTGTTCTGACCCAATGCCTGTACACTAAGAATGCAATAATGTTCTGACCCAATGGCTGTACACTAAGAATGCAATGGTGTTCTGACCCAATGCTTGTACACATGCCAGTACACTTAGAATGCAATGGTGTTCTGACGCAATGCCAGTGCATTGTGGGTGCAATAGTGTTAATACCTAATGCCAGTACATTGAGGGGGCAATCGTGTTCATATACCTAATGCCAGTATAAAGTGCAAATGATTTTCTGACCCAATGCCAGAACATAAAGGGCGCAATGGTAATCTGACCCAATGCAATGACATTGAAGACGCAATGGTGTTCTGACCTAATGCCAGGACATAGAGAGCGTAATGGGGTTCAGCCCCTAAACCAGTATATTAAGTGCTCAATAGTGTTCCGGGTTGATGCCAGTACATTGAGGGCGCGATGGATTTCAGACTTATTGCAAGTTCCTTAAAGGCGTAATGGTGTTCTGATCCGATGCCAGTGTATTGAGTGCGCACTTGTGTTCTGATCCAATGCCAGTACATTGGGAGCGTAATGGTGTTCTGACCCGATGCCAGTGTATTGAGTGCGCAATTGTGTTCGGATACAATGCCAGTACATTTGGAGCGTAATGGTGTTCTGACCCGATGCCAGTGTATTGAGTGCGCAATTGTGTTCTGATCCAATGCCAGTACATTGGGAGCGTAATGGTGTTCTGACCCGATGCCAGTGTATTGAGTGCGCAATTGTGTTCTGATCCAATGCCAGTACATTGGGAGCGTAATGGTGTTCTGACCCAATACCAGTGGTCTGAGTGCGCAATGGTTTTCTGACCCAATGGCAGTAGATTGAGTGTGCAATGGTGTTCAGACCAAATGCCAATACATTGGTGGTGTTAGTAGTTTACACTCCGGGTCCCGGCGTGAGCACATTGAAGGGTCCCAGAGTGACAGTTCGACCACCGCACACCTATCCTGGGCAGAACCAGTACTAGGTGCCTTCACCTCTGCAAGGAACTGACAACTTCTGTACATGCCATGGGCAGTGGTACAGTGCGAATGGTCGTAGAAAGGATTTCATAACCAATCACAACAGAAGTGACCTGGCCCGCCCGGGAATCGAACCCGGGTCGTCCGATTCAGAGTCCAACGCTCTACCGATTGAGCTAACCGGGCGTTTTGAGCCAATACATTTAGGGCCCAGTGGTGTTTTATACCAATGCCAGTATATTTAGGACGCAACGGTGTTCTGGCTCAATGCCACTACATTGATGGCGCAATGGTGTTCTGATCCAATGCCACTACATTGAGGGTGCAATGGTGTTCAGATCCAATGCCATTACATTGAGTGCGCAATGGTGTTCTGACCCAATGCCACTACATTGAGGGCGCAATGGTGTTCTGACCCAATGCCACTACATTGAGGGCGCTATAGTGTTCTGACCCAATGCCACTACATTGAGGGCGCAATGGTGTTCTGACCCAATGCCACTACATTCAGGGCACAATGGTGTTCTGACCCAATGCCACTACATTGAGGGCGCAACGGTGTTCTGACCCAATGCCACTACATTGAGTGCGCAATGGTGTTCTGACCCAATGCCACTACATTGAGGGCACAATGGTGTTCTGACCCAATGCCACTACATTTAGGGCGCAACGGTGTTCTGACCATGTACCAATTAATTTAGGGCCGAACGGATGATTAACCCAATGTCAGTGCATGAGGGCGTAATGGTGTTCTGACCAAATATCAGTTCAGTTAGCGCGCAATGGTGCTTCTACACAAGGCCAGTATATTGGGAGAGCGATTCAGAGCCCGATGTTTTTCTGACTCTTTGCCGGGGGTAGAACTCATATAAAATTTCATTTCTTACCTTTTTCATTTCTTTACAGTTTCGTAGTCACAAAAAAGAAATATATAAGGTTGGTTGTTTTTAAAGCATCTAAATTCAATAAAATCTATGGAGATAAAGTATATAAGATAATAGTAAGTTATCATATAATATGATCAGTGAGAAAATTAACTTAGGAAATTGATTTCAGATAGGGGATGACTTAAGCCGTTTTATGAATACTCCGAGGGTTAAGCGCGCGATTGTATTCTGATTCGATGCCAGTATAATGAGAGAGCGATTTAGAGAGCGATGATGTGCTGACGAATTGCCAGGGCGCTGTGAGTTCGATTTAAAGCGTGATAACGTTCTGACCAAATACCAGTACATTGAGATAGCGATTTAAAGCGCGATGATGTTCTGACCAAATGACAGTACGCTGAGAGAGCGATTTAAAGTGCGATGATGTTCTTACTAAATGCCAGTACCCTGAGAGAGCAATTTAGAGCGCGATGATGTTCTGATCAAATGCCAGTACGCTGAGAGAGCAATTAAGCGCGTGATGATGTTCTGACCAAATGCCAGTACGCTGAGAAAGCAATTAAGCGCGTGATGATGTTCTGACCAAATGCCAGTACGCTGAGAGAGCAATTAAGCGCGTGATGATGTTCTGACCAAATGCCAGTACGCTGAGAGAGCGATTTAGAGCGCGATGATGTTCTGACCAAATGCCAGTACGCTTAGAGAGCAAATAAGCGCGTGATGATGTTCTGACCTAATGCCAGTACGCTGAGAGAGCGATTTAGAGCGCGATGATGTTCTGACCAAATGCCAGTATGCTGAGAGAGCAATTAAGCGCGTGATGATGTTCTGACCAAATGCCAGTACGCTGAGAGAGCGATTTTAGCGTGATGATGTTCTGACCAAATGCCAGTCGCTGAGAACGCGATTTAGAGCGCGATGATGTTCTGACCAAATGCCGATACGCTGAGACAGCGATTTAGGGCGAGATTGTGTTTTGCCAAATGCCAGTAAGCTGAGAGCGCAGTGTTGTGTTCAATGTAATTATCTGCAAAATGTTCTCGGAATAATTTCAGAATAAATATTGTGACAAGTAATCATTAATAGGGAATAATTTTATCTTTGCAGAATATTTCCGGGCATATTTCGTGTCAAAATATAATGTCTCGTCGCCTGAAATAACTATCTGCCTCCACGCGTTCTGATTGATGTTAGGACTATCGTTTCAAGCAGTTAAAAATAATCATCAGACTTTAGCACCAGTATCTGTCAGAGCTTGATTCTGTATATATAGAAAATACGCAATAAAACAACATTCAAATACAATTATTTCGCAGACGGTGTAATAATAAATGATACAAATAATGAGCAGATTGTGCATGAAACACAAAATATGATGACAATATTATAAGTTACATGAAAACTTTAACTTTAAGCAACATATTTGTTTTTAAAACGATGGTTCCAGATATACCTTTTTTACAACTTTTTTTTTCATGGAAAGAGCAAATTTTGCGTAAATATCTGCAAACCAATGATATAAGATTGCTGACAAAAGATCAGATCGTAAATGATCATATTTCCGTTCGAAAATTAATGTTTTATGGCTTAAACCTTTACTAACGGTTTAAGAAAAATGCATAAAACATCAATTTGTGGACTTAAATGTGGTTTCCATGGATTTTCGCAAAAATTGGCTCGTTCCAAGACAAAAATAAAAAAGTTGTCAAAACGTTCAATTTGTGAGAGTGCAGCTTTAAGAATAAATGCTGTTTTTTATGCATACATAATTTTACATGAATTGTCCACCCGTTAAAAAAACAACAATAAGCCACCTTTTGGGACATAAAAGACCAGGCGCCGTAATACTAACACTTATATAGAACAGAACACAACAGAACATAATTTTATTAGACGTATACCATCACAGTACATAGTCAAATACTATCAAACACATTTACAAATATGAATTTAACAAGTCACATACTACAGAACCGATGTAGGTTGAATACAAATAGAAATAAATAGGTTGTCATGAGCAAATGCAAATAAATGCATACAAAATGTGTGGATGAGCATATTATACTAATTATCAAGTAAGAGAAATTCTCTGTTTTACAGATTATTTAATACATTTTGACAATTTAAATATTGTAGTTTTATTTTCAGCTATTAACAATTATATAGACCCCTATAAGTATTACATATAAATACATATAGTTATGTGAAAAATAAGAAGCGGAATCAATTACTCAAAATTAAAATTTCAAATATGCTTATGATTGCAAGCTTTTTTTTTTTATAAATTATAGAATTTGTTAGACTTTTTAAAGCAATGATAATAAAAAATGTAAAATCAAATTGATTTTTTTCTTACGTAGGAATTAATAGGAGACAAATAGGAGAATTAATTAACGTAGGAGTATATAATATGCCTGTAGATTTATGTCTTCATAAACTCTGCCATATTATGAGAATAAGGACGGAATCGGATCTCGGCATTATTCTGGCTTTCATTCCAGTAGCTATTTTTAAGTAACTCCTTTTCAGAAGCTTTGTCTGATTATTCGGCACCCTTGAATACTTTTACTTACCCATCTATTTGAATGTTTACACTCTCCTGAGCTTCTTGAATTTAAGATATGTAAGACTGAATATTTGTTTCAAGTTTTGTAATATCAGCATTTGTTTGTTGTGTTAAAGTCGCAATCATACCTAGTAAACTCTAAATATCATATTCACTTAAGGTTTTGCGAATTTGCTTCATCACAACCCGTTTGTTAACGCAATCATATGGTTTTGTTGGAATTAACAAGATTTTCTATTGAATCATTATGCATGTAAGGATTGCTATGTAAACTATTTACTTAGTCTGTACCTTTGTGAAGGTAATTGACTAGCTGTTTCTTTTTAACACAGTCTGATAGTTCAATGTCGTGTCTAAAACATATTTTGTGTGCTTGTATTTGTCTGGTTGCTTCGTGAATCTCCGGAAATACTATCATATAACCCCATTAACTATAGGGTTCCATAAAAGTTTCTTTTAAAATTACTTTAATAGTTTGTCTAAATGAATAAAATCATATGGTTTCCTAAATGCAGAATTGTAAATATTTTTATGAATATTTTGCTCAGTGCAAAAACTGTTTGACTCCCTTTTGATGGGTAAAACATGTCATAAGACATATAATGGGAACATTTAAACCGTTTTAATACGTTTGTTTATACCTGCCCTGAATAAAGTAATCAATTATGTCGTTCTGTTTTTTTAAACAAACATAATCGTCAAATAATTTAACCTTTGGTTGATCACAATCTATTTCTGTAGCAGGTAATATTTCATCGTTTGAGATGTGTAATACGTCTTTTTACTCTTTTTTTCTTGCAATCTTAAAATAAAAAAAATAAAATGAGTGACTAGTAAAGTTAAATTATACTTGGTTGTATGTAACATACTCATCGTAGAGACAGTTGATCCATTTATGAGACCTGCTGACAAAATATTGCAAATGCTTTATATCATTTCATATAAATAGAATAATTGAGTATTACCTAGCTATGATACATTTAAATAGATAAATGAACAAACTGGATATGTGCACAGTGATAGGTCCTGACATTTATAAACTATTGAATCATAGCTAATGTTTTATTTATTTTTTCTTTAAAATCAAAAATAAAATCTATATAGAAAACTTAAATAAGCATTTATCCTATATTCACATTCAGAAATGTTGATGTTGCATTCACAGGCTCCCCAACTGGAATGGTAGTCAGTCTGTCAATTGCAACATAGGTCTGGTACGATTTCCCCTGGTACGAAGCCAACACACGTGCATTTATCAAATAAAGTTCTTTTTCACTATTTAACAACTTGGCATACCCTAAATGATGAACGAATCCACCCTCAAAATATTTGAATGCCTTTAACGACTTGTCTTTGTCGAAAGATTTATCCCTTCTTTTGATCGAATAATGTTTTAGTTTATCACTTTCAAAGTAGGGCACATCCATCAAATATTTGTCCCACACTATTGCACATTTATTAACCAGAAATTGGTAAATAAACCATCCATTGTGTATCTCGGCCTACTGATTTTCAGTCAGTTTAAAAAGCTACGTCTATCAGTTTATATGTTTACTCGGCGAGATTAGCCCCAATGGACTGATACCTCGCGAAGTATCGCGTTATTTATTGCAATAAGTGTTCGCTTGATCGAGATCCACGTCACTAGGCGCTTTTAGTGTGCTGGTCTAAAAACAAAAAACATACCCAGTTTGTCCCTTTCGCTCCATCTTGCAGTACCTGTGCGTGTGCCCAAAAGTTGCGGGACCCTATTCTAACATATCATGGCTCCCCGGTCACTACGTATCAGTTCACATCGGTGCGCAAAAAAGGCATTGGGTGACGCAGGTCTTGACTATACGCGGTTCAGTTCTCATAGATTTAGGTTTGGTGCAGCCACCACATTTGTTTTAAAGGCATTCCTGCTGAGCAGATACAAAGTGTCAGGCGACCCAATATGTTATTAAACATCAAAGTACACTTCAGGATCTAGCCGTTGTTTGCCAAGGTCAGAACTAACTTGACCCAGTCGGTATAAACAATTAATATTTAAGTTCTTGTTTAATAAAAATCGTCACTTAACATTGCTATCAGTTTGGCACAATTTTAACTGTCTTCCCCATTACTTTCCATT
The DNA here is from genome assembly GCF_026914265.1 of Mya arenaria. Taxonomy (NCBI): domain Eukaryota; kingdom Metazoa; phylum Mollusca; class Bivalvia; order Myida; family Myidae; genus Mya; species Mya arenaria. The sequence continues at coordinate 19,235,232 of NC_069123.1, forward strand.
TCAATCTGGTGTATCGGTTCATCGATCATTAAAAATATTTTATCAAGGCAAGACTGCCGGAAGTCGGCTCTTATCTCGGTCTCAAACACGTTTGAATCGATTGGCAGGGATTCGAGTGAATGCCCTTTAAACAAGTCAAACACTTATTTCCTTTTTTGCTGAAATAAAGGGTTCCCCCACACTACATTGTGGGGCTAATGATATAGGTCAGGTAAAAACTTTCGGTATTATGTCCGAGTTTGAGAAGCTTTTGGAATTCAAGAAACAGCAGCTGCCCTGGTTAATTTGGTCCAAAGTGCTACCTCGTGAAGTTTGGCATTTTTCGTCCAACGTGAAAGCCATAGAGTCCGTCCAAAAAGGGCTTGGAATGATATGCTGCAAAATTTAAATTTGAATTTGGTGGCCACTATTAAAAACAAACGGAGCTAAAGGCTTTCAGCACCCTCCCCCCTTTTTGGATAATGACGGCGTCCATCAGACCAATCTAGACCCAGACTTGCTTTTAAATGGCATTTCAGCAGCTTTTTACGAAGTCATACATATTGGCTCGCCTAGCTGTTTAATGTGTACATGTATTTAAAATAGTACCCCATTCATCTATACCTACACTAAGCCTAAGCTGTTTGTCTTTTAAGAGCACGGTTTCTTTTGGCATATTGACCGCTAAAAGGTTGTTTAATTTTATTGCGGGTGGAGTGGAGGTATTCATGGATCCCATTACGACCCTAGGTAAACACTTTCGGCTGTGGATGCCTACGGTATCCATATGGCGGCTTAAAGATTTCTCATAATTAGGAAAGAGCCTTACGGTGATTTTAAGTTTAAATATGTTTATCGGTTGTGTACTTGGTGAATATTCATGTATAGACAAGCTGGACCCAATATCCCGGTGTCCTTCAACTGTCGTGCATTATTCTGCCAAACCTTTATATCGAATAACATTAATATATAAACATATCATTTTTGTGGAGAATAAATATGTGTATCCTATTATTTACTAAACTAACAAGATATTGCGATGTCGTGATATTATGTAATAAATAAATAGTGCAACGTGAGTGAACAGTCATGATTCTACAGTGTTCATAGTTCAGCTTCTAGAAACCTAAATTGAAGCCGTTGGTCGAACCATATAACCGGACAATTAACAGATGATACACGATGTCCGTCTTTAAAAGTTGGCACTGTTACAGGGTTAATAATCTGAATTTGCATGATGGTTGTCGACTATATATAATTCCCCCACCCCCAAACACATCTCGACTAAATATATAGATCAGTAACTGGGAATTAGCATATTCATAAAAAATGCGCCTGTATGAACCCTGACAATATTGTATGCGCCTGTATGAACCCTGACAATATTGTATGCGCCTGTATGAACCCTGACAATATTGTAAACGACGAAACGACGAACATTGTTGTTTTCTTCAAAAGAAATGTGTTTGTTTGATTTTTCACTTAAGTCAAAGTTGATTTGATGAGGCAGTATTAAGTTCTATTCTAATGACGTTGACTTAACAAATAACGAGAACTATTGATTCGACAATATTTTGTCATACGTGAATAATATGTTATATTTATAGGTTATTTAAGGAATTAATTGCGGGGTTGATGTCATCATTTCATTCACTTATTGTTGAAAAAACACTTCATTTCATTTAAGAAAACCTTTCAGTAATCCTTTCTTACTCTTTTTGTAAATAGAACGACCGAACTGTAATCGGAAACATTTTTTAAAATGACGTCACAATAACGCGGGAAAAGATCAACCACTTGAAAATACTTTTAAACGTAAAATTGAAACGCTTATGGCATCAATACATTTCAAATATAACAATTTCTAAAATGTTGTATATATTTTACGGGACCTGCTGACACAAAACAAACAATAAAAAGATCAACAGTTTTTATGTATATTGTTATGCGATGAATTGCGATCCGAACATATCCGAAGATGTTGCGTTCATCGATTGATAAAAGCAATTTCCGAACGGCAGTTTATTTAAGGAATGGAAGTTGAGGTGTAAATATTTCACATTATTTTGTCAAAAACGGAGATATATTTGGACAAGTACTGCTGGGAAAACTAAACTATTCAACATAAATTTATGATTATCATTTTCATGCGTTTTAGAACCTTTAAAACGGTTCATATCATCAAATCACTAATCTTTGTCGACTGTCCATAAGTACTTCCATTGTTGTTTGCATCCAGACTTGAAAAGGCTACCAAGAGAAATGGAAGAAGGAATTCCTACAAGTTTATTACAGTCAAATTGTGGAGTGGCAAATTCAACACAGTCTGGCCGGACTGTACTCTGAAAAATACAGAAAATAAAGCTCTAAAGGGCACAGTCAGAATCATTGGTCTAACAATGAAAGATGAGCCATGGCACGATGTTTTCTCTCACGACCATTAGTATCCAGATAATCAAATGTTCCACAAAAATGAATGTCATTCGGCTTATAAAGATGAAATCCATCATGCAGAAACCAAAAGAGAAAACAATGTTTGCCTGTTCAACTGTTCGTTTGTTGATACAATTCAATGCCAAAAAGGCACCTAAAATACTTTTTAATATGTTAGGCTGCATCGATAAGGGCGGGAAAATATTGAAGGCATCTGTATCGGAAATAATAATATCAAAACCAGATGGTTCAGACCAACCATTATTCAGTAAATTGACCATAAGAAAATGGATACAAAGGCAGAAAATGATAAATGCCTACAAAAAGTACCAACAGAACGCGTAATCGCCTTGGAAAACACGCCTGTCCCAAGAAGCCTTTTTAAACGGTACAATGCTGATATGCTAACAAGCAGACTTTCATGACTATGCGAGAAGGTCTTTAGAAACATTAAAATTTGATGGAAAACCTCTTTCTGTCTCTTTGAACACATTTTGAACATCTTATCCTTCGAAAGAAGGCAGAATTAATCATGAAACATGTCTTTAAAAATGCTAGTAACATAACAAAGGTGAAAACTGTTCATTTAGGTTTTGTCATATACAGTAACAGCAGTTTGAAGACACAAACCAGAAATGGGCGTGGTGATAGTTCAACAAAAACATTGCATATTCAGGGAGATTTCGCCATACCAAACGATAGGAAAACATTAACATTATTAAGCAAGAACACGGAGCCTCATTACATATTAAACTGACAATAATGATGAGCACTCTGCTTGTGAACTGAAAGGAAGTGAATCTCTATTTATTATAGTGGCGTGCGAAGGATGTCTCCTATTACCAGATGATTCATTTGAAGAAATAAAAGATTCCCCAAGAATGATCATCCATGCAGCATATGCAAGGAAAATAGGCTCTGACATAATATTAGTTTTCAATCCATAAACTGATGTTTAAGTATGACTTAAACTCCATCTCACAGCCAAAATAGTGAGAAATGTATATGAGTATTGGCAGGACTGGTATTCATACCGAGATCAAATGCTATATTCCAGTTCAAAACTTATGTGACATGTTATCTTAAGACCAAATCAATTATATGCAATCATTGTATTGCTTATTTTGCTATGACACAACAAGCTTCTTTAAAGATATGGGTGAAGAGGCCTCATTAAACCACATACACAGAACTGCACTGTGTAACATTTATAGCTGATCTTTACGGCAGCAGCGGATGTTCAACATTTAATCCAAAATTCAAAGGCATTGAAATAATCTCCCCACAACAGAAAATATTTTCTGCATTATCAATAATAATAATAATAATAATAATAATAATAATAATAATAATAATAATAATCACTTTATTTTTAAGAAGGTAACACATGACATAATGACAGTATTAACTATAAAGCATCATATTTTCATTATGGCCTTCTAAAACAAATCATAATGACATACAGCTTTACACAATTAACACATGTATACATAATACTACAAGTCATATAAAGAATTAATGAATAATTAAACATATTAATTATGTTAAACACAAGTACACAATTCAAACATGTTCATGTCATCATTCAAATAGCAAAAAGGATAAAAAAAAACTCAAATGAAGCATTAATGAATGATAAACAATGGTAAACACATGTATCATTTCAGCGAATTTCAAGCACCTACCGACAAACACCCGACTTATTTTTCAATAAGTGCGAACTATAATAATGAATGTAACGTTTTGATAAATTGTTTAATTATGTACAGTCGGATTTCAAGTCTACTAGAATGATTAAATGTTTATTCACAAAGAAAAGCTTTATACTTAAATTTGAACTTTGCCAATTTGAACTTTGCCAATTTGAACTTTGCCAATTTGAACTTTGCCAATTTGTGGACATTTCTGACTATAGGTATTTCATTCCATACGTGCATACTGTTATATGAAAAGGAATCTAGTAGACTTGCGATAATTTATTCTAGGCAACCTATGGCAAATAAGATACTTTAATGTTAAAAGATCAGACAGGTATGTAAGTAACATACCATGCATGGTTTTCTATACAAGTACGGCAGTATGATAGAAACATTTAATATGTTATTGCTAACCATTTTAACTATTGCTACAATCCACAATGTGAAGACCGCTGTGGTCTTTTTAATAGTATTCTTGCCACTCTTCTTTGTAGAATGTTTATTTTATTAACATTTGAACCATTGCCTTTGTCCCAAATTTGAGAACAGTAATTAAATAACGGAAGTATATATATATATGAGTTATAGAACATATATTTCATCTTATCAGTCAGATAATAGATAGCTGTTTTTGAAAGTGAAACTTTTGAGTTTACTTTTTACGGACAAATTCTGTCTATGTATGACACTTGAGGTTATTATCAATGTAAGTACCAAGTAGTTTTTTTTTTCATTAAGATTTTCTAATTTAGTTCATTATTAGATGCAAGTCGGGTGTTGTTTCGTTTTAAATGATACTCCAATGACCATACATATCGGTTTAATTGGATGCAATAACATACTGTTTACCTTGCATCAAATTTATATGCAATTAAGACTAATTTGAAGCTTATGTTTAATTTCTAAGAGATAAGAGACCGCCTAATGCAATGTAGAATCATCTGCAAAGATATCTATATTCATTTTATCACTGCATATTGCCTTCGATGTGTTATATCAGCTTTGGATATGGCGACACTTTTTATAATTGGAAGACATCATCTACCACCACCGATACTGTTTGGATACAAAGAAAATGCGAACAACGGTACACTTCAGCCTGTAATGATGAACCAACCGGTAGCAGCAACTGCATTGTTGAAAACATGGGCTGAAATTGTTTTTATGCGATGAAGACTGATTTTGCTTTAAAAAAAGCAGCCCTACACAGCGACATGTGGTTGTGAAGGTAGTACCTTAAATACAGGCACATATGCTATATGTACCAATGTCTTCACCCTGACATAATTGGCAAGTGAACAGGACTTGGACCAGTTATTGGAGTGCTAGACCATACATTGATACAAATGTGTTCATTGCTAACCATGGAAGTGATTCCTTACCAATATTGTAAAATCTGTGTATATGTTAAATTGCAAGAATTCGATAGGAAATAGGGGTCAATTTACAAATATCTTGAACCAATACTTTTACGTCTAGTTGTTCCTTAACATGACATGCACATTATCTGTGTATTAGTATTAAATGACAGATTTTAAGTGACAAACTCAATTCCAATTGTTGATCATGTTCTTATTATAAAAGAATTTTAGCCTCATCAGACTCGATTTTCAAACATAAATTTTCTCTAAGCTTTCTTTAGATATGTTTGATATTGATTTATTACAAAAAGCGGTTACTCGGCGGGCCAAGTAATCTGGTATACATAAATATTAGTAGATGTGTACGGATAATTAAGTGTTAGGTGGTATTAGCAGGAACAACTCAATATTGTTAAGAGTTATATAAATACAAGTAGGAACTGATAGTTGTAAATGCTATCCTAACTAGGTTACTCATGGTATAAAATATCTAAAAGTTTATGGTTTCGCATTTGTGCTTGATTATCAACAAAATTAAAATGTAAATGCTTTTGATTACGAATTCAATTGTAGAGTTACATATATACTGAACGTTAATGACGTATTGAATGTTATTGTATTTGTTGAAACCAAGTTGATGTTGAAGATGAGTTCCATTCTGTATGTAAACGCGCATGAAATGTAGTTATTAAGAGAAATACATAAAACTTAGAAAAGTTAGAAAAGCTCTGAAATTATGTTAAAAATCACTACTGTATATATTTGCATGCTATTCTTAATAAATATTCTTAAATACTGTTATTCCACTGTTCTCATACTGCTTCCAGTACTGCAACATGAACAATACTGTATGTTTTCCTTGTTGATGTAATACAAATGCATGTGTTAAGATAGTGTATTTATGTAGAAATCTTAATAAAAGTTTTATTTTCCGTTTTTGTTATACATGTATATGTATATGTATAAAAACAAATGAGCTACAATCGAACCCCGTTGGCTTGAACTCCAAGGGACCGGCGAAAATACCTCGAGCATCGGGGAGTCTAGCCAAGCGGGATTGATAAAATTCAGTTCAAAGAAATCAGTCCTTACCATCCAGTTCGAGCCGTCGGAGAAATCGAGTTCGAGCCAACAGGTTTCGACTGTACGTTAACCACATCTGAATGAAGTGGTATTTACTAATAGGATAGCCAAAACTGAGATAATGCATGACAAAATGAACAGTCTAGTTTTGCATTTTAATTGGACTTGTTCATATACTTACAAGCCACCAAGTTAATAGCAAATACTCAAAATAAAGCTTATCTATGAAGCGCACATATTAAACTTATGAAAAATACTGATTCCATTTTGAAAAACAACATACTTATAACATTCATTATGCATGTTCACAGGAAAAATGTATCACTGTACTTGTATATGCTCAAAATACATAAAACATCGGAAATTAGGTTCGTGCTTATTTTTCAGCAGTACTACAATTACAATTTAATTATTTATATGCAACTGCCTATTAGCTCAAGCTTGTCACTGTTACATTGTTTAAATTAAAGGCATTTATTATTTAACACAATCTATCTAACCTTAGTAATAACATCCAATACTATATGTGGTGTTCAATTTAGGCGATATACAGAAAATGGAACACAAACTTTTTTGGTGTTCGAACTTATTTACCAACTGACTCCATCTCTTTAGACATTGAATTGGGGAAAGAAAGCATCGAAATGTAAAATAACGGATGTTCTTTTTCATTAAACCTGGCAAAAAGTATTGATATTTGAAGTATACATTTTATTGAGGTACGTTTTTATATTTATTTACCATGAACGCATCGTTCATTTCGCTAAACGGTTGTGTTTCGCATGATTTACGCTATTCATATTATAGAATGAACTTCTTACACATTTTGTGCTGAATTTCGTTTTGATTATGATCACCACCTATCGTTTAATCTTAATTATCTTAATCTTTTAATAATGATGGATACGTTATTCCTTGATGGAGATATTATTCACATGTATGCGTTAGATTTTCCACATGAATGTTCAAAACAAGAGGGTCAAGATAGCCATTGATCACTCACCTGATTGAACAAAGGGTTCTAACATATTGATCGGGCAACATACTGGATGCTGCACGCCCAAACGCCCGCCCACCTGTTCACCGCAGATTAAACTATAATACGTCCCTTTTTAAACGGGATTTAAAACATGATACAATAACAATATGACTGCATTTGTTTAAAAAAGTTACAAAGGGCCATAACTCTTTTACTGTGAATAAGTTTATGAAGTTTGAAGTTGATATCTTCACATTAGGAGCATTTCTGTGAAAATATTTTAAAGTCAGGTAAATGGTTTCTGAAGAGAAGATTTTCAAAGTTTTCCCCGCCCCTGACGACCATGACTTTTTTATAAACCAACATGGGGTGAAAGAATTTAATTGAGGGTCACCTAAGGAATTTTCTATGCAATTATTTTACAATCAGGTCAGCAGATTCTGAGGAGAAGATTTTAAAAGTTTTGCATGTAGACATAAAGTGAAAAGTAGACCCGTCCCCAAGCGTTTTTTACGAATAAATTTGGGGTAAAGGAATTTGATACCTGAAACATTTTAGTGAAATTATTTTATTTTATTATATAATACGTTTTTCCTTTCGATTGCCATGGCAACCAGAGTTCTACATGGAACAATTTTTATTGAAGAAATCTGAAAGAGTACTACACAAGGCTCATTTCTGTGAAGTTTAGTTGAAATTGTCTCTGTGGTTGAGGAAGAAAAGTTGTTTGAAGAAAAATGTTAAGAACGAACTGACGGACGACGGACGGACGGGCAATCACCCTCCCACAATAGCTCACGCTGAGTACCTATGTGCTAGGTGATCTAAAAACAATTCGAGATAGGTCACTTTACACATTTTTTTTTAATTCAAGCGCATGACCTAGACATGATCTGGTCCGAGTTTTCCGCATATTCAAATGCCAATTAAAGGTATCCATGCGCACACAGTACAGCGAACTTCAGAAAAAGTTGCATAGTTTTGCGTTCAACAAATTGATGACAGACTCAATGATAATAACGATCTACATACAATTAAGCAAGAGCAACTTTGACTAAACATCGAATGTCGTCGGATCAAAAATAAGTGCAAACACCAGGTTTTCTAAAGGCTCACGCAACATTTCCTGATATATCTGTAAACGGGAGACATCTCCAGCTTACAGTTCCTTACATATCTGAAACATCTCAAGCTAACAGTTCCTGACATATCTGTAAACGGGAAACTTTTCCAGCTTACAGCTCCTGACATATCTGTTAACGGGAGACATCACAAGCTTACAGTTCCTGACACATCTGTAAACGGGAATCTTTTCCAGCTTACAGCTCCTGACATATCTGTAAACGGGAGACATCTCCAGCTTACAGTTCCTTACATATCTCTAAACGGGGACATCTCAAGCTTACAATTACTGACATATCTGTAAACAGGAAACATCTCAAGCTTATAGTTCCTGACATATCTGTAAACGGGAGACACCTCAAGCTTACAGTTCCTGACATATCTGTAAACGGGAGACATCTCAAGCTTACAGTTCCTGACATATCTGAAAACGGGAGACATCTCAAGCTTACAGTTCCTGACATATCTGTAAACGGGAGACATCTCAAGCTTACAGTTCCTGACATATCTGTAAACGGGAGACATCTCAAGCTTACAGTTCCTGACATATCTGTAAACGGGAGACATCTCAAGCTTACAGTTCCTGACATATCTGAAAACGGGAGACATCTCAAGCTTACAGTTCTCTACATATCTGTAAACGGGAGACATCTCAAGCTTACAGTTCCTGACATATCTGTAAACGGGAGACATCTCCAGCTTACAGATCCTGACATATTTGTAAACAGGAGACATCTCCAGTTTACAGTTCCTGACATATCTGTAAACGTGGACATCTAAAGCTTACAGTTCTCTACATATCTGTAAACAGGAGAAATCTCAAGCTTACTGTTCCTTACATATCTGTAAACGGGATACATCTGAAGCTTACAGTTCCTGACATATATGTATATCCAGCTTACAGTTCCTCGTTTTTAATGATTAAACTTTACTGACACCACAATGCTTAATGTTTTCTGTTCTGTAGAATAGTAATGAAGTTTAAATAACACATTGACTCTGAAAGCCGTCCCGCGAAATGATAAATCAACACTGCTTTCGCACTACGTCAAGAGTGAACACTTCTTTTCAAACAAAGTCATCCGCCTTCCTCGGTGAAGCGCGGTTATTGACCATGTTGCTGAGATGCGAGCGTCGTGTGGCGTTAGAGTCGTTATCAACGTACTCAGTCATTGTGTGCATCATAGAGCCGTTTCTGTCTGTATATTTCTCTGACATTGCATTGGCACTGGTTGGGAAGAGGGTGCGGCGAAATCGAAGCCGGGTTCGGGTTCTTTTACATTGTCTACAAGGACACCAGCAGAACACGTGCACAAATCCTTCCCTGAACCTGTAAAAGAAAACAGTTATTTAAGACTTAATTTGAAACAGGGTTTGTTTAGTTAATAATTGGATAGAATTGTTTTTGTTTCCTGCTGTAATAAATTTAGGGGTGGAGCGTCCAAGTCCATAAAATGCACCTTTATTGAAGTTACAAATAATGTAACCTTTTACACACAACATGTGCGTACAATGCATGTGGTAACGTACAATGTACCCGCATCTACCATCAAGTCACATATATTGGATCGAAAAGCATTTACATTTTTTTTGAAAACTCTGTCGACAATATAATTTGCTTTAGTGTAAAAATGCCCCAGACTACCCAATGCCAATGATTAGTGGATTCTGAATGATATATCTTCAAATAGGAAAATATGTTCAATAAAAGAATGAAAAATAGTGGATCAAATTCATTCCATGGTTAGACAATTCTTTCTTAAATAAGCTGCAATCACCCCAATGTCACAATACATTGTTGATTGGATAGTGTTGACTATTTGACATGAAAATATATTCATTATTGTAAAAAGACACTTCCGAAAAGTAGTCCCGATGTGTCCTGGGCAGTCCTGGTTTGGCCTTGGGTAGTTTTAAGTGTTCTTGTGTAGTTTTTGGGTGGCCTTGTGTAGTTTTGGATTTTTTTCTGTGCCTTTAATGTGTTATTTGGTGGCCCTGCTGTGTCCTTATTTACTCTCGGGGTGTCATTGAGTAGTCCTCAGGCGTAATTGACTAGTACAGTTATGTCCCTGGGTAGTCATTTGGTGTATTTTGGTTGTTCCGAAATGTCCTTGTATAGTTCTGGACTTTCTATGTGCAATTTAAGGAGTTCCCAGATTGTCTTTGAATTTCGTTAAGTAGTCCTGGGTTGTCCTTAGTAGAACTGGGGTGTCCTTTTGTAGACATGTGGTATCCTATGGTAGTTTTAGGTAGTCCTGAGTCAGTTTTGTGGTGTATTTGGCTGTTCTAGAGTGTCCTTGAGTCCTAGGATGTAAGTTGGTAATCCTAGGATATCATTGGATAGTCCTCGTGTGTCATTGAGGAGTACTGGAGTGTCATTGAGTAATTCTAGAGTGTCATAGGGTAGCCCTCGTGTGTCCTAGCGTAGTAATGGATTATTTTTTAGTAGTGCTGGAGTGTCCTTGTGTAGTACTGAAGTGTCCTCGTGTAGTACTTGAGTTTCCTCGTGTAATATTGCAGTGTCCTTGTGTAGTACTGGGGTGTCCTTGTGTAGTACTGGGGTGTCATTGTGTAGTACTGAAGTGTCCTCGTGTAGTACTTGAGTTTCCTCGTGTAATATTGCAGTGTCCTTGTGTAGTACTGGTGTGTCCTTGTGTAATATTGGTGTGTCCTTGTGTAGTACTAGAGTGTCCTTGTTTAGTACTGGGGTGTCCTTGTGTAGTACTGGGGTGAACTTGAGTAGTACTTGAGATTCCTTGTGTAATATTGCAGTGTCCTTGTGTAATACTAGAGTGTCCTTGTGTAGTACTGGGGTGTCCTTGTGTAGTACTGGAGTGTCCTTGAGTAGTACTTGAGTTTCCTTGTGTTATATTGCAGTGTCCTTGTGTAATACTGGAGTGTCCTTGTGTAGTACTTGGGTGTCCTTGAGTAGTACTTGAGTTTTCTTGTGTAATATTGCAGTGTCCTTGTGTAATACTGGGGTGTCCTTGAGTAGTACTGGAGTGTCCTTGAGTTGTACTGGGGTGTCCTTGAGTAGTATTGGAGTGTCCTTGTGTAGTACTGGAGTGTCCTTGTGTAGTACTGGAGTGTCCTTGAGTAGTACTGGAGTGTCCTCGAATAGAACTTGAGTGCCTTGAGTAGTACTGGGGTGTCCTTGAGTAGTATTGGAGTGTCCTTGTGTAGTACTGGGGTGTCCTTGTGTAGTACTGGGGTGTCCTTGTGTAGTATTGGAGTGTCCTTGTGTAGTACTGGGGTGTCCTTGTTTAGTACTGGGGTGTCCTTATGTAGTACTTGGGTGTCCTTGAGTAGTACTGGGGTGTCCTTGTGTAGTATTGGAGTGTCCTTGTGTAGTACTGGAGTGTCCTTGTGTAGTATTGGGGTGTCCTTGTGTAGTACTGGAGTGTCCTCGTGTAGTACTTGAGTTTCCTTGTGTAATATTGCAGTGTCCTTGTGTAGTACTGGGGTGTCCTTGTGTAATACTGGAGTGTTCTTGTGTAGTACTGGAGTGTCCTTGTGTAGTACTGGGGTGTCCTTGTGTAATACTGGGGTGTCCTTGTGTAATACTGGGGTGTCCTTGAGTAGTACTGGAGTGTCCTTGTGTAGTACTGGAGTGTCCTTGTGTAGTACTGGGGTGTCCTTGTGTAATACTGGAGTGTCCTTGTGTAGTACTGGGGTATCCTTGTGTAGTACTGGGGTGTCCTTGTGTAGTATTGGTGTGTCCTTGTGTAGTACTGGAGTGTCCTTGTGTAGTATTGGAGTGTCCTTGTGTAATACTGGAGTGTCCTTGTGTAATACTGGAGTGTCCTTGTGTAATACTGGAGTGTCCTCGAATAGAACTGGAGTGTCCTTGTGTAGTATTGGAGTGTCCTTGTGTAGTACTGGAGTGTCATTGTGTAATACTGGAGGGTCCTTGTGTAATACTGGGGTGTCCTTGTGTAGTACTGGGGTGTCCCTGTGTAGTACTGGAGTGTCCTTGTGTAGTACTGGGGTGTCCTTGTGTAGTATTGGAGTGTCCTTGTGTAGTACTGGAGTGTCCTTGTGTAGTACTGGGGTGTCCTTGTGTAGTACTGGGGTGTCCTTGTGTAGTATTGGAGTGTCCTTGTGTAGTACTGGGGTGTCCTTGTGTAGTACTGGAGTGCCCTTGTGTAGTATTGAAGTGTCCTTGAGAAGTACTGAAGTGTCCTCGAATAGAACTGGAGTGTCCTTGAGTAGTACTGGAGTGTCCTTGTGTAGTATTGGAGTGTCCTTGTGTAGTACTGGAGTGTCCTTGTGTAGTACTGGAGTGTCCTTGTGTAGTATTGGAGTGTCCTTGTGTAGTACTGGGGTGTCCTTGTGTAGTACTAGAGTGCCCTTGTGTAGTATTGAAGTGTCCTTGAGAAGTACTGAAGTGTCCTCGAATAGAACTGGAGTGTCCTTGAGTAGTACTGGAGTGTCCTTGTGTAGTATTGGAGTGTCCTTGTGTAGTACTGGAGTGTCCTTGTGTAGTACTGGAGTGTCCTTGTGTAGTATTGGAGTGTCCTTGTGTAGTACTGGAGTGTCCTTGTGTAGTACTGGGTGTCCTTGTGTAGTACTGGAGTGTCCTTGTGTAGTATTGGAGTGTCCTTGTGTAATACTGGGGTGTCCTTGTGTAGTACTGGGGTGTCCTTGTGTAGTACTGGGGTGTCCTTGTGTAGTACTGGAGTGTCCTTGTGTAGTACTGGAGTGTCCTTGTGTAGTATTGGAGTGTCCTTGTGTAGTACTGGAGTGTCCTTGTGTAGTACTGGGTGTCCTTGTGTAGTACTGGAGTGTCCTTGTGTAGTATTGGAGTGTCCTTGTGTAATACTGGGGTGTCCTTGTGTAGTACTGGGGTGTCCTTGTGTAGTACTGGAGTGTTCTTGTGTAGTACTGGGGTGTCCTTGTGTAATACTGGAGTGTCCTTGTGTAGTATTGGAGTGTCCTTGTGTAGTACTGGAGTGCCTTTGAGTAGTACTGGGGTGTCCTTGAGTAGTACTGGAGTGTCCTCGAATAGAACTTGAGTGCCTTGAGTAGTACTGGAGTGTTCTTGTGTAGAACTGGAGCGTCCTTGTGTAGAACTCGAGTGTCCTTGTATAGAACTGGAGTGTCCTTGAGTAGTACTTCGGTGTCCTTGAGTAGTACTGGAGGGTCCTCGTGTAATATTGCATTGTCCTGGTGTAGTACTGAAATGTCCTTGTGTAGTATTGGAGTGTCATTTAGTGTTAACAATTCTGTTTAATCATATTAGATATTGACCTCCTCGACTATACATGAAATGGAACTTTATCTCACAAAAAAACCCCACCTTTTTACTATATGTCATTTACATTGATCAGAACATGTGGCGTGTTTTCAAACATTTGTCTTAATTTTTGAAATTCAACTAATTGAATTTGACATGAACATAAAATGGTCTGACCATTTATCATCAATAGTCGCTTCTAAGATTGACAAGATTCTATTTCCAATAATTGACATAGTTACCTTCTCTGACATAAATTTTGTTATAAAGGCTTATATCTTATGTTCGTGAAGTATTGATAACAGTGAAAGTGTGAACTATGAAATTTTCTCAGATGAATTAGACACGAAGGTCGGGAAAAAGGGATTACATTAACTATAATTATCATTTAGACACGAAGGTCGGGAAAAAGGGATTACATTAACTATAATTATCATTAGACACGAAGGTCGGGAAAAGGGATTACATTAACTATAATTATCATTAGACACGAAGGTCGGGAAAAGGGATTACATTAACTATAATTATCATTTAGACACGAAGGTCGGGAAAAAGGGATTACATTAACTATAATTATCATTAGACACGAAGGTCGGGAAAAAGGGATTACATTAACTATAATTACCATTAGACACGAAGGTCGGGAAAAAGGGATTACACTAACTATAATTATCATTTAGACACGAAGGTCGGGAAAATGTGATTACATTAACTATAATTATCATTTAGACACGAAGGTCGGGAAAAAGGGATTACATTAACTATAATTATCATTTAGACACGAAGGTCGGGAAAAAGGGATTACATTAACTATAATTATCATTTATATCATACTAGATCACGTAAGAAAAAATAAAATGGGTTATTTCAAAATGAACAAATTCAAATTGTTCTAAAAATATATGTTCGAGTAAATAATTAGAAAAATAAACACATCCTAGGGACTTTATTACACTGAATGCATATAGTTTTCATATATTGGTACTAGTAAACATGTCTGAAACTGAAAGCAGAATCCGAGAGAACGTACTTTGTTTAAATTATTGGTTTCCTTTATGTTATTTTCTCACTTTTAGAAGTTTTAATTGAATAAGCAATCAAACTTGTATTCTGAAATTATATTAAAAGAAATCATTTGATAAATTTAACTAGTAGAGTTAAAATTTACAGTAACTGAAAACACAACCGCTTAAGGATGGTAAATGCTGATAGCTATGACAATCATTTACAAGTATATAAAAATTATTAATCAAAGTAATGTATACTTAACTAAAACATAGTAATATTGTACTTAAAAAACTCACATTTCCTTCGATCAGTTTGTTTAATTGGAAGGGTAATATTCAGTATTCCTTTATTTAAAATGTATGAGCAAACTCTTCGGCATATTGATTGAACAGAAACTGCACTAACTTGCCCACAATATTGAGAGCACAGGAATGCTTACGCTTCAAGTTTCTTAATGATACATGATATAAGAAAAATATGATGATACACAACTTACTTATCTGTCTAATTATTCAAATATGTCTTAGCATTTAACTATTTCATCGTAAAAAGTAATTAGTAAAAAGGTTAACATACATACATTGAAAGTACGAAAAATGAATTCCCTGTTTAAATTGACTGACAGAAATGTAAATGCAACACTATCAAAACCCCATAGCACCAACTTATAAGACCACCTTCATTAAACGTATTTCGTATAGTTTGAATGCAAACAGTTAGAGCACAATAATCCTTGGAACCATACTAGAAGCAATTAAAACTAGTGGTTTTGGTGTAGAGTGAAACACCAACCTTGAGTTCATCCAGCAGTATATTATTGGATTGTACATGGAATTGCTCATGGCCATGAGATACACGACAATGTAGATCTGCTGGATGTAGCGGAACATTGGAAGGGCTGGAAAGTGATTGGCCAGTAGGAAATACAGGTGCATGGGCAGCCAGCATATGGCGAAGATCACCACAACAACCATCATCATCTTCACTACCTATTATGGAAGAAAAATACTGAGCAAATGATTTTGTTCTAAATGGTATACTATGTTTGATAATTAGTAAGAATAACTGTATTTCAGTATGAATTGTTCGTAATTCGAAAAACATTTTTGGATACTTTAATTTTTGAATAACTCGCAGAAAATCAATAATATAATTCTTATACCTGTATCTTTTATCTCGAATCGAAAATTAGGTGTACATACCCTCGTTATATACTAACGTTCTCGACCGTCACAAAAAGTATTTCAGAGCTAGGAAACCGGTCAAGCATTCTAAAACACGTTCGAAATCAAATTTAAGAGCTATGTATCATAGGTTATGTCCGTTTATCGCATTACCTTCCTTTTAGATTTCACTCTGTCATGCTGCATGGACGTATCTTCCCCTATTACCCTGCTTCCCCAAAGCTCTATTCCCACTCGGGTGTATGTCACTGTGAGGGTCAACAGCGGAAAAATATAGTTCAGTACCAACAGCAGGTAGCTGTACCTGTATCAGAAATGAGTTTAAAAATATTAACAATAAATAAACTTGCAAAATAGGAACTTAATGAACAGACTATATAGAAAAAGACATTTGTTTGCAAAATACTCTTCCAAATCTATGTTGTTCTTTTATTTTAGTTGGAAGTATGCTGAATTACATGAAGATCACATGAACGTGAGTGTGATACAAAGACATCTCATCGTTGTTGCACAAAAGCGAAGATTCACAGAAGAAAGAAAAAATACTAAAATACAACAATTACGACGCGTCATTAACTTACGCTAAATCCGTTTCATCTGGCCACGTATAGCGGCAGGTTGTTGCCACGCCATATTCTACTGTATTGAAGTATACCAGGTTTGGAACCGAGAGACCAATAGAGAACACCCATATTATGCAAATGGCAGATATCACGTGACGTTTTGGCATGCGCGGGCGTAACGGGTACAGGATGGCAGTGTATCTAGAAATATAAGAATCAACCTTTGTGAAGTATCAAATGGTTTTGATTTTTCTTCATGCCAGAAAAAACGAAACCAAATAAAGACCATGCGTTACAGTTCGTCTGAATGCACACAACAATAAGTCTGCACCTATGAATACGATACAATTCTTGTTAAAATGAGTCAATGAAATACATTAAAAGAGGAAGAAGGTTGAGAACGAATGTATTGTACAAGGATCCGTAAATTACCTCTTCATTGGAAATACAGCACTCATGTTATGAATAATTCAGTATATTTCAGTTGAATCCCGCGGGACTACAGCGGTCGAATGCAGGACCTAAACCTAATATGCACTTTTACTTGTTCGACAACATCTGACATTGAAATTAATGTCTCCCGAACAGTTATTGTCTTGTTAGATGCATTTATATTACTAATATGATTGCTAATGTTACCATACATTTGTTTAAGAATTTAAATTTATTTCAATTTCGTTAATGCTATCTTGAAAACAATTAGCAATCTGTGATCTTTCTCGTGAAATTCTTCACAACCACAAGGACGCATTCATAAAAAAACAAAATAATTATTTATATTTCATTCATTATTCTATGAAAAGCATTCATTAAAATATTGCGTAAGGTCGTTTCTTATACATGTTTGTGTTCTCTGGCCTTAATCTCAACCGGTTCAGTGCGTCATGGCTGCCTAAAGTTCGATACGACCGCCGCTCGCAGATTGTCAAAGATTACTTAATACAAATGTCGGAATATAAGTTCGCAAATTATTTATTATTATGTAATTGTAAAACTTAGTTAAGAAAGCTGGCATCACGCGTCGACAAAGAGCTGAGTTTGTAACGTCATTGCGATAAACAATACTAGATTCAGCATGCACATCTGACACTTCTTCTTAATTATCAATAGTCTTTCTCAATACCTTCACGTGACAATACTGCAGGTGGTTGCGCTAAAACCGAAACGGGTTTCGAAAGTTGGTTTGGAGAAGAAAAGGCGAAAGTGCATTTTAAAAATTGTGCCGGCAAAACTTATAATCGTACCCTAGTTTGGTATGCACTTTGCAGAATAATGGAAGGTTAAATATGAACATTTCTTTACCTTAATTGCAAATATTTTTTCCAGTTGTGTAATCTACAAATTCTACGCTGCCAAAACTCTACACATCAATTTTCAGAAAAATCACTTCAACATATGCGGGTGAATATATCTAATATTACTGGAAGAATGAAGAATTTAGTAATATTAGTAAAGAAATAAATTTTATAAACAGTACCGTTCCTTAGATGAATAATGTAATGTTAATGTACTAACATTTTTAAATGCACTGGTATTTGTTGTAGGAATGAACTTGATACTATGAAATTGGGACATACACAGTTACTCATGGATTGCCCTTAGGTCTATGAATAAACAGGTTAATAATGCAACTTTCAAAATAATCCTTATAGTCGAGTACTATAAAATTTAAAAGACTTACCGAACATAATTGATCTTAGATTTTCAAAATTTTTCACTAAAGTGTTAGCGGACATGTAGAAAAATAACCTCGGCCATAACTCAATAACTGTTGAAATTAATAAAATTCAACTTTGCATAGATGTTGCCAGAGGAAGTATGTAAATGTTAACTTTCAGAAGCATGTAATTTCAATAGTACACCTGTATAATATCTTGTTTTTTTTATATAAGCTTGTTTTTGTGTGTGTTTTTGTAGTGTCAAAATATGGCTGAATTAGACATGATTTATTTCAATCCATAATTTCAGCAGACAGACCTGTCTTTGTGAAGTACAGGTTTGCTGCATTGGATATGGTGCAGTTTACCTTGATGAAAACCAGAGCAGTTCCTTTCCAAAATCTGAATGAAGGGGAAGGATCTTGAGTGGCAGTGGTATTTACATGACAAGATCAGAGAATACTGCAGATTTGAGATTTATAAGGACAGTATACCCTAGACCGTTACAACCAAAGCATCGAACAAGCTGTATAACCTGTTATTTCACGTTTTAGAGCTGTTTGTTTGGACAAGTGTTTTACATTCAGAAATAAGTAATAACATTATTTCTCAGTCTTAGAAAACGATAGGATTTAGAATTTAATGTGTAACTGTTACCATGGAAACAAATCTCTTTTAGGGTTTTAGCCAGGTTTTATCAAGGACAGGGTGCCACAGAAAAGAGACGGGGTTCTAAGTGTAAAAAGGGCAGAACGCATTCGGCTGTAAAATGTTAAACATTATGAATGTGAAAGAAAATGTTAGGTATAATGTTTAATTGAAGTAGTATTTGGTTCCAATAGCCAGATATGTAAAGGTTATGTGTATTCATAATCATGTTAATATAAATTGTTATCAAAACAAAACAAATATTAGACAGTTTTAATCATTTAATTCCAATCTTGCTATTGATGAAGGGTGCTTCCTAAACAGAACAGGGTCAGCCCCCTTCCATTACTCTTTAGCTAAAACCTATCCTTACTTTATCATCAAATTCCAGTACCATTGACTATTAACAAATGATACAATGATACTTGTCTTATGCTCATATCATCCATTTTGATTTTCATCATTTTTTTCTGGAATTGATTTGTTGATCCCTTATACATATGTGTAATTAATTGAATATGGATACTTGTGGTTGTCACGGTAAAAGCTTGTTTCTTGCCGTAGGTATATTTATCATATATAATATTAAATTAGGTAAACTTATAAAATGTTATTGTTTTAAGTAATAATATTTCAAAAACATGTACAGAGACAATCAATACACTAGTAGTATTTTTCTCGCCATGCCAACACTTCTATGTATATTTTGTTATATCTATTGTTGTTGTTTTACAAATTTGTAACTTTGTGAAATCATGTTGTGTATAATTAGCATAGCTACAAAATGCATAAATACAAGACAAAACCTATTTATTGTTCTATATTTTCCGAATATTTCGATAATTTAAGAGTTCTTGTGCACAACACTGATCCACTTTGGACTTAAATCACCGTAGCAACGAAATTGTTGACCCACTTCTTTTTCAAATATATATGTGTAAAGTGACTGCCTATACTTAGGTAATTTGAGTACTTTTTAAGAGTATAACCTTTGGCTCCCATTTATATTAGGTTCAAATAATTAGAGATAAAAAATAAAGTGAGTATATAACAATGATAGGATCTCATACAATGTCTGTTAAATTCCCGAAGCCCACGTGAAAATATTATTGTTTTGAAAGAAATGTATTGGAAATTCCAACGAAATTCCAAACTGGTCCACTGACTTACTATATGCTAATGAGGCATATAAGTGGGAGGAGAATAGCGTCAATGTTGTTTCGTGAAAAAATCGCAGATGGGTACCCGCTAATGTTTTTGCAATATGCACTTTTTGTTTGACGAAATGAAGTGTGGCAACTCAGGGGTGTTGAAACTAAGATACTAAAAGCTTGAAACCTTTATCAAATGTTGATATTTGCTCATCTGTAACTTATTGAATGTTTATGAGAGGCAGAATAGTATTATTTCTTAGATATCTTTGGGATTTAAGCCAATTTCTGTATATAACAACACTTAGTTAGTTTTCATTTTCAAATTTGTTAATTCACGTTCAATTGAATGCTTTTTTTCCCCATATTAATTATCGCCAACAGCTTTGTTGTTGCGTGACTGTTTGATTGTCATAATCATGCGATGTTATCAATGTATGTTCAATATGTCGACGTACAGAAATAAATGTCTTCGTGGTCTAGTGAATCGAGTGTGTGTTTGTCTTCCATTTTTTCTTGACCTTGCCGGCGTGGGTTCGCACCCTACTTAAACCAAACTATTGTGTATACCTTAACTGTATTGTTTTCTGCAATTTCGATGTCATATAGTAAAATACTGATACAATAAGTGTTTTCAGATGCATATCCGGGGAAACCTTTTAAACAAAAAAACTTTTTAGATAAAAAATGCAAATCATTAGTATATAAATCAACATAAAACTCACGTGATATGTAAATATTTTTATGACGTTAAGCGCGCTAAATTTAGATTTGCTAACTGTTTTGTTGCATTTTGTTATTGCGATAAATAAATTCTATCATTGTAGGGGTCATAAAAGGTTAACAACGTCAAGAGAATTCACTTGCATATGCATACAAATTAATAAATTTACATCACTAAAACATAATGAGACTTTAAGTATATATCATGGGATAAATCTCCAAGTCTCATACGCCAAAGAAACAAGTGATAACCGTTTACATAATAAACATTTTTAACACAAAGTGCTAAATGATTTTAAAATGTGTTTACTAAATGTAGACAGGTCAACTTCCGTTTTGTTCTGTCACTTGTGCTGTACATGCTATTGTCATTCGTTTAGTCCATGTAATCTCCATGCATGTACAATGCTCTGAATTGGATGATGTCTTAAACAGGTTTTATATATTTAATTCACAATTTCATTGGTCGATATGTATATCTTCACTGCACCAGGCTAACTTTCTATATTCCTCTTACCATTCATTAAATGAACGTTAAACTGTAAAATTTGGTGGTATTTTTAATTTCTTAAATAAAATTCAGTATTATATAAAATGATTTCTTTTATACGTTGTGCTGTTAAAATTAGTGATAATGTAAAACAAGGTTAAGATTGTCATTGATTAACATTTCTATGAGACTGTAATTGCTCCTCTCTTTAAGTCATATTTATGTTAATAGTTTTAACGCGATGCACCCCCCTCGTTATTTTAGCTCTACTTGAAATACATGCTTTCTTTGGTCTAAATATAAATATACATACTTGTGTATGATTTATTTTGAAAATAGTATTTATTTACCCTCCAGCAAAGTCTTATTTGAGGTGAATTAGAATACTTAAAAGCAACTATATTCAGTAAACTGTTGTTTATATTATACCATTCTAGGTTAACATAACACGTTTGATGTATTGTGTTTGTTTTTATTTACTATTGACTTGTACATATTATTGCTACATGTTTATGGATGATAAACTACATGTTTGAATCCAAATAAAATACATTCTGATCTGATCTGATCTGCTCTTAACATGCAGAACAAAGCTATAACAGAAAATTGGTAACTCGGTATTTAGAAGTAAATGTTATTGTTGGCGCCGCACTGAAGTGCGCGCCTATTATGGAAGAGGAATTAATTTTAGTTAGTGGTAGGAGCGGTTTTTAAGTTGATTGACAGTTGGGTTTTACTGTTATTTTATTATGATTAAAAAATGCAAATGGATGGCGATTGCATGGGTGTTAAAATGCTATTTATGGTTGAATAGATTGTCTTCAATTTATCTTCAAAACATTATATCGGAAGAACGACAAATAAGTTTAATAACTGTTCCCGATTCGTTTATGTTTTCCGATTTTCCGACCTGTTATATCATTTGCCGGAAATGTAAACATTCGGAGGAGTTCCGAATGAAATGTAAAATGTGTGGACCGGTAATTATGTGAATGGGAATAATTATGTTTTATGTTGTTTTGTTATGTTTACTGCATTTATAAACCATGAGGTAAGCTGTTTCCTTTAATTTAATTGATATTAGAAATAAATGTTCACCTAACTTTATTTGTTAATATGTTGAAGTTGACATTAGTAAAATTTTATTACGATTGCCCCCGAGTTGTTTTATTTTTAGAACACTACACATATCCGGATGTTGCTATTTTTAGAACCAGAAGGTATTTCCCCGCTATTCATAGGTCAATAATGGAATTTCGACATCGTCGATTAATAGTTGGAAAGTCGGTTTTCTCATGAATATACGTTTAAAATAAGTAAACACTAAAAGTGCACACTGACAGTTGATTACGATACATCTAACAATTTGAGTCATTACATTAAAACATGGATTATAAGAGAAGTATACGCGTAAGAGAATATTTTCTGTCGAAAAAACTAATGTCAACAATCAGCATGGAACTGGGATAGTCATTCTAAAATGCCGTCCAGGCTTTTTTTTAATGATGGTTAGCCTGGACGTCATTCATAACAAAATTCAAAAACATGTAAAAACTGTCTATGAAATGAAATGTTCTTCATTTGTATTCTGTGGCTTAAGACTGTCAATAAAAATACTTAATTCTTATCAATAACCATATCCATTTTGCAAATACACAAGCTATTTCTTCAAAAAAGTAATTTAAATAACTGATTCAGTTGACAGGAGCTTTCTTACTGCCAAAAAGAAAAAGGTTACACACAACTATACTTTCGGGTTTTTATCTGCAGTAGTATTTTTAGTCTGGAGTACCTTCTCCTAACACTATCATTATCAGTTACCACACAATTGTATTTTATGAATTTGAAAAAACATTTATCGTCACATACAGGATTCAAGATTTATTTACAAACTATTCTAAGGGCAATGTGAACAATGCATACTATTATACATATATTTACATTCACACTTCATTCCTTAACGATGGTTGTTGTTTATCAATTGCACTTTATTTCTGTATAAAGTGCAATGGCATTTCCCATCGATATCGCGTGCGTTTGTTCGATACTTCTGTCCTGTCATTAGGCTTAATAATACCAAGGGGCGGGGCATATTTACTACGGAACTATTTTTTTTAATGAAATCGTAGTAAAATTATTGGCAACATGCAAAACTGTAATCTGCAGTAAAGCAGTTAAAACAAAATAAGCAACGATAATTTGATTGATTTTAATGTCGTTTGTGTTTAAAAATGCTGTTAAATGTCACGAAAATGCAAAAACAGTTAGTTCAAAATAACCTCTATAACGGGTACTTGTATGACGTCATGAGTGATGTCATTGAAAAAGTTTTACATTAAGCTCGATTCGGGCCGCAACATAACTCGGCAGCTGCATTTTGTTTCGACGCCATTTTTTGCAGTGTTCATTCGTTTGGAAAGTGTTGTTTTTTTTCGAAAATTGACTGGATTACTGGGATTATTTACACACAATACCTATTGGGTAATCAATTAATTACCTATTCAGTCCTACTTTACCCATTATTTGTTTTGATAACTAATTTAAGGCTGAAAAATTTGTAAACATGTTCTTGATAAAATGTACAGTGCATACCATACCCCAATAAAATGCAACATGTCGAATTATAATCCATAAATATTTATATATATAACATGTATATCAACGACATTTTTACGCTAAGTGAATCATAATGTTTTATTGTGTTATCTATAAGTCACAATTTGACTTCAACATGACAAACCAAGTTTACAATAATCAGAGAAATTACTTTTTTGCTGACTTATTAATTTATTCTGTGTATATATATATATATATATATATATATATATATATATATATATATATATATATATATATATATATATATATATATATATATATATATATATATATATATAGTTTCGCTAGATCAGATGTTTTATGATGATATTTATATTAACAAATACCTTACTCCTCACATCAGAAAACCTATACCAAACTCAACTAAAGGGAATCTTCAGGAAATTACTATTTTTAATGGAATTGATAGAAAAACGTAATTGCAGAACATTTTTGTTTGCTTTTTCCGACCGAGTGCGTTTTATCGTCAAGCTTAAAGCTTATAGGAAAACAACTAGAGTTAGAATTGTTGTATGTTTTTTTAAAAGAACTATATTGGTAAACAGTTATAAATGAAATAACACTTATGTGTTTAAGAGGTTAAAAAATGACAAAGCCGGGCCTCTGCGTGATAATTGGCATTCATTCTCGTGTAGAATATACCTCGGGCTGTTATGAGACACTTGTGCAATCTTTGCCGACTAAAAATTTAAATTGTCATCTTATAGAAGGTCAGATGCCCAGTTTGTGACGTGAACGCGCCAGCGGTTCAAAGAGACGCTATGAAATTTCACAAAGCTTG
Organism: Mya arenaria; assembly: GCF_026914265.1. NCBI lineage: Eukaryota > Metazoa > Mollusca > Bivalvia > Myida > Myidae > Mya > Mya arenaria. The sequence goes on from NC_069123.1 coordinate 19,259,947, forward strand.
TAAAAGCAAACCGGTAATTTTCCCCAGTATTCTCATTTCTCTCATACAAAGTAAAAGCACACGTTTAGTATTTATAATGTATGGTCGTTTTTGGATGGGAGGCTAGGTGCGTGGGGGAAAGGGGAAAGAAATGTAGAAATGTTTTTATGTCAATAAATGACAATTAAAAACCTCCAAATAATTGCAGAATATCAAACCGTCATGACAGGTTTTTGTCACCATACATACAAGTGGTCGTTCACTGGGGAACGCCAGAAAACTAACTCGCCTTCTGGTAGGAAGAAGGTAGGGAGGAGAGACCTCATACAGTCACCAGTTTGTGACAAGTACTTGAAAAAGTTTTTTTTTTGTTGTGTGTCAGAATCTGGATGCATTAAAGACACCAAACAAAGGATATGAAGCATACAAAAGTCCAAAGACATCCAAGTGAGCGCAGATGAGGGGTAAATTACAAAAATAGAAAATTATGAAAACGAATTGAAAAAAATGCCATGCATGCAAATGAACATTCTTCCCATACTTTGAAAACACTCCACAAACTGAATGATATTGCTATTTGATTCATTTTGCAAAAACTAAATGCCTTTATTCCAATATACTAACAAAAGTAATGTTTGAATACACTTCATTCTTATTTTATTTTGAATAATTTACAGGTTTACAATACAGCATTTAAGTTGCCTAAACAAAACTACTGCCAAGGACACTATTAGCTCATACTTAAGTAACTAATAGTCATGTGTAACCTTAACCAGAGAAAAGAAAATGCATTTGGATATTCTCGGCTACATTCGTTAACAAAAACAATGGTGTTTGGTGAATTTTGATGGTGTTTGAAAATGCATGTTGTTTTAACAATTCGGAACATGATTATTTTACGATATATAGTGCAATTGATGTAAAAAGGATTATTTTTAACAGGTAGAGTGTTCTTTTTTTTGTTTTAATAGACTAAATTGGAATAATCTCAATAAATGTGCGACCAAATTCTGATCGGCATTTTTAACATGTTTACGAATTTTGTTATGAATGACGTCCAGGCTAACCATCATTAAAAAAAAAGCCTGGACGGCATTTTAGAATGACTAGGAACTGGGATATTCGTATCAAAGGGCTATTCATGTAAGTATCCTTGAGTAGTTGTGTACGTTTATGTGTTTAAAAATGTTTGTTTTTTAATTTATGTTTGGAATTCTTAAATCATTTTTATTTGCTAAATGTTAAGACAGCGCTTTTAATATCTCTACATGTACTATAAATATACATGTTACATACTATACAACTACTTATAATGCACCAGTCAATTGTAACCACGGTGCTGGGACTTTGACTTTCGGTCCAGCCAACCCTGGGTAAAATCCTCGTCCTGCGGGGTCATCCTCGCCATATGCCCCCGTACCCCAGGGAGCCTCAGGTAAGGCATATTCCCTGCTATATTTTGCTCAAAGACAATACCACCGCATTCACCCGGCACTGCGAGGCCACCTGAAAGGTAAAAACACAGCCCATTTCCCCGGCTATCCCCTTCATATCTCCAGACCTGGGGGCCGTGGTTACAATTGACTGGTGCATTATGTACATGTTACATATTTTTAAATGTACTTATGTACATCATTTATGTATATGATCTGAGTATGTAATCTTTTATTTGACTGTTTTATCTTAGAAAAATATTAGACTTAAAAATACCCATTTTTTGTTTACAAACTGCAGATTTTCAAAATAAACCTGTATTAAAAGATGTACATGGTTTCGGGCTTGAAGCCACGACAGCTTGGACACAAGCGACATTCATTTGCTTGGTGTAGGTCTCGTTGAACGCCATACTGTTGTGAATCATTATCAACCATTATGCACAACAACTACACATTTGTGCCTACCAACCCTTACTCTTGGCTAAAACGGATATTAGTGCAGAATGTATAATTAATACATGTGCAATTGTATTTTACGGTTGTAGTTTCTGTTGGTTGATAATCAGAAGTCTAATTTCTTTCAGGCAGGAAAATGACTGAATATTACTATTATATGAAGAATTCCAGCCTGCATTAAATACTTTGTTGGATCATTGAGACAGATTTGACATCCATGTCTATCCACAAGGCAGTCACATCTGATAGAGCCCCTGCGAAAATGATGGCCAATAACCATGGACTACCATGGTAGTTCATGGTCATATGACCATGGACTACCATGGACTACCATGTTACGTCAAATGGCCGCCCCACGGTATCACACCATGGTAGACCATGGTATTATACCATGGTAGACCATGGTCTACCATGGTTTGATACCATGGTAGACCATGGTAGCACACCATGGTAGACCATGGTAGCACACCATGGTAGACCATGGTCATAAACCGTGGGGTGGCCATTTGACGTTACATGGTATACCATGATATAACCATGAACTACCATGATAGACCATGAACTACCATGGTAGACCATGGTCACATACCATGGTAGACCATGGTCACATACCATGGTAGACCATGGTCACATAAATAGGATTGACAACAAACTTAACAAAGATCAAAATCAGTGAAATGGAATTGTATTGATTAAAATATGTTTATGGCGTCATCTAGTTTAGCATGCCGAGTACTGTATTCTGTTGATATCCCATTTACATGTATATGAGAAGGAAAAAAAATGTCTTATTTCTCTGCAATAGCTAACAACTTGTGCCAAACTTTGACTAGAACAAAATTATAGTATGTATTTAACAATTGTGCACAATGTTGCAAGAAAACAGCCTAAGTTCAAGGGCAGATAACTCTGAAACATCTTGGGGTATAATGCACCAAAAATACGTCTTGCACTTCTACCATTCATGTTGATGTTTTTTTGTCTAAATTTCGTCAATCGCTCACTTTTAAGGCTCTGGGCACATTCAACTATGGAGGCCGCCATTTTTAGTGATGCGCAATGCATCACTGTGCATGACGTCATCGATTTGTTACTAGTTCTATTATTCTTTCCGGCAGAATTGATACTTTCTATGGCAGAATTCGGCATATTTTGTAAATTAGGGTCAAGTCACCTTCCAGGTAATATATATTAACGCATTATCTCCTAGAGACGCATTATTGTGCATCTATTGTGACTGATGTTTGAAGACATTATGAGAAATAGAGTATTTGTTCCTCAGAAGCAAATGCTCTTTTTCCCATAATGTCTTTAAAACCATTAATTTAATCCGATACTTTGTATTCGAGATTATTTTTGATTAGCTAAAAATAGAAAAATGACGTCGCAATCTAAATATAGCATAGGAGATAATGAGTTAACTAGATAGTTTGTGTATTCTGAGTGCCTTAACCAAGTATCTTTCATCCATTTTATCGAGTAATATATTGGAAGCCAAATTAAGTTGGTCGGCAGAATTTTGCCGTTCTTCGCAGAATTCCGTCATTTCATTGGCAGAATTCTTGAGTATAAAAAGGCCTGGATCGGCAGTTACCTATATAATGTACTCGAGGTAGGTTGGGTCCTGATCAGTTGATACTTGGTTTGGGCAACCAGTACAAATGTATAAAGACTACAGCATTTACTCTGATAGAAAGAAAAGTAGAAAATAAATATTATATTTAAGCCTGATTACAATGTTGATGGTTTGTTCACGCTACCCTTTTTAATGACATGGAAAGATCATCACAGTAATATCCCAGTATGACTTCTATAATGAACTAAAACCGAGGACATATAAGAACATGACCATTGATAAAAATGTGAGCAATTTTTATTATGGAGCATAGATGCTCGGTAATGAGCAAATGCTCTATTTCCCACAATGTTTTCAAAGGTTTTCAAATTTGGCATTCTTCCTTTCCAATAGATATTCTTCCTTTCCATCAGATGCTTTCTGTTGTTGACAAGTTGTGTGTTTACTAAATATCAGTAAAGAATAAGACCACATTTATTAAGTTGCTATTTCTGTTATTTACCAAAATCAACAAATCATTTTTAGACTTATCCAAAGTAAAGAATCAGATAAAAAAGGATGATGGTAGACTATGGTAAACTGTCACAGTGGCTGACCATGGTCAACCTTGGTGTACCATGGTAGACCATGGTTGAAATGGTGACTCTCGGAGTAAAACTTTTGTACCATGGTCTACTGTGGGTTTTTTCACGGTACTTGATGGTTGACCTTCAAAAACCATGGTATACCATGGTGATCTTTTTTTGTACCATAGTAGACCATGGTCGACCATGGTCAAACCATGGTATACCATGGTGATCTTTTTTTGTACCATGGTAGACCATGGTCGACCATGGTCGACCGTGGTCCAGGCAATGATTTTCCCACGGTACTTGATGGTTAACCATGATAAAACATGGTTGACCGTCAAAAACTGTCAAAAACCGTGGGGACCATTGTCGACCATGGTCATTATTTCGCCGGGGAGATGATGTGAGTATTTCATATAAAACATATTTGAGTTGGTGTTTGTTGTTTTATAAACTCACTGTATTCAATAATCCAGTGGTGGTGGTGCTGATGGTGGTGGTGATGATGAATTTTATTGATAAATTCAGTAATTTTCTTTATATGGTATACATGTATGTATCAGCTTATTGTTGTTGTTTTTAAAAAATGTTGAGAAATATTAAACTGTTTATATTTTATTTTGTATATCATATGTATGGCAGTATTATTATCTATACTAATAAGTTAGAAAGGCTTTAAAGTACAACTTTTTTTCCTTTACAGCACTAAACATTCTAGATGGGTAAAGGACCTGAAGGGGCATAAAAACCAAATCAGCATTGACTCAGCATTGAGTAATTATCATCTGTTTACACACTACACGTACAAACGCATGGGAACAGACCAAACTTCAAATGGTGAAGAGTGAAGAATTATTGTGAAAAATTCTAAATGTTAGAATACCATTGACTACATAAAACAAATAGACATCGATTACCAACAGAGACTGTTTACATGTTATAATATTAAAAAGACATTAGTTGAGAACTTTCACTCTGACATTTTTGGAGGGGCATTACCGCCTACTTAGTGTTCTTGTTTCTTTACATATTTTAATTTAAAAGTACATTCATTGTTTTTAAATCTGAATTCTGAGTTAGTATCATAAGTAAAATTCATTTAATTGAATGATTACATTTTATGATTTTGTCCAATTAAGCTTTATCAATTTTTACAAGAAAAAGGTTGATTTTTAAGCATTTTATTAGTTATAAAAATGTATAGTTACAGGACATTATGTATATTTTCTTCAAAACTGAACGGTAAACTATCATAAATCGTCTTTTAAATTGTTCATAAGACATCATAGAAAATATTTAAAATGATTTCAGCAGGTTGTCTTATTATTAACTATTTTTTATGAATTTATAAAACTGCTATATATTTTCAAACATCGAAATACTGCTCTGTTCTGAAGACTCACAAGATCAATCAAAATGATTTTTTTCCATGTGTATCAATAATATGTTCGGTTGAACTTAATTTTTCCGTTAACTGAAGTTTATTTTACCAGAAACTGTTGTGTTTATTTCATAATCTCTGATAATGTGAAAAAAAAATCAAATATTGACAGAATATTTTTAATTCGCGGTAAAAAATCTTCAAAATTTGGATAAAAGTCCCATAGTGTACCATGATAATAACTATGCTGTCGGTAAAAGCTTTATAAAAGTGTGTATTACTTATACCTTAATTCAGTTTAAATAATTATGGCCTTTAAGGATTTGTGTTTTCATATAGATTTCCTGTTATATTGAGCTTTGTCAATTTTTTTTGTTGTTTTGTATTATGTACAATTACTACTTCTATTTCCTAACTTTTGTCTCATTTGTCAAATTGAATTGTTACATATTTAAGTGAAAAAAAAACACACACTATTTTTAAAGATGCACTCTTACTCCCAAATAAGACTTATCACAATTAATATTATTGTATTATTATTTATTTTTTTTTTAAAATGGGTTGATAGATGTCAACAACAATGTTTCTAATGAAGGATCTTGAGTTCAATTTGCTAATAAGAATGAACATAAAACATGGTATTTCTGCCTTGTGATACTATAGTAGACCACAGTAAATCTTTTAGCAATCACCAATCATTTAATATTTGTCATGCTTTCTGCTATTATAAACAGGGTCACAAGCTTGTTTTCAGTAAATAATATTTCAGTAAATGCATTATTTAGTAAGTAGTTATTGTTTTATTGTTTAATTTGATGTGTGTTATAAATACAATTATATGTATTGATTTCAAATAAGAGTTTCACTTTAAAGATGCTCATTTAAAGATAATGAACAGACACACAAAAACTAGACACATTTGATACTAATTATATGAATGATTATTGTTTAGGTGACCTCTGATTTGTTTTGGGGATAATCATAAATGGGTGTTATTCTTTATTGTCTTCAGTTTCTTATACATTTAAGGATTTTTATAATTGCTTTTCTGGTATATATTACAATGTAATTTAATGCAAATGAAAACACACTTTAAACTAGACACATTTGATACTAATGATATAAATGATTATTGTTTACATGTACTCTGATTTGTTATGAAGATATTCATAAAGGGGTGTTCTTCATGTTACTATACATTTTGGACTTGATTTAATATTGCTTTTCTGGTATATATTCATTTAATGCACAAAGAAATTATTTTAAGTGTTCAGTATCACTTTCACACATTGTTTACTATTATTTTTTTCCATATTTGGCCTATTTATGCTTATATGTGCATTGTTGTATTCCAAAACCTTTGTGAAAAATTGAAACAGTATTATTTCTTTCATACATAGTCTGATACATATTCAGTTTGAATGCGTTATTTTTATCTTATTTGAAAAATTTGCCATTGTCCAATAAGACACATGCTGTTTTTGTGTTAATAACAACTAAAAACATCCATTTTCAACTTTTCTTTACTATGCAAATGAAGAAGTTAACATTATAACTCCATTGACCAGATTTTTATGCAATTTTACATTACATTTTAGTATTTTTAAACAGCTAAAAACAAGGCATGTTATGTTATAAATGCATTTCATCTAGTAAACAATGTTCACTTTTTATATAACAGTTCAATAATTATGTTCTATTTATGTTTGCAACTTTCACACGAAATGATAATGTTTATTAAAGTACTACAAAAATTGTTAAATTGTTATTTCATATCACTTCTTCATGATGAATGAGGTAACTTATTCTTCCCTACAAGTTGTCATTCCAGCATGGTGACGTTGCACCTCCCCTTTATGATTAGAACTGCAGTGTACATGAACAATAACTCTATTTCAACGTATTGCAAGAGTTATTCCCTTTGTATCTTTTCCTGCCCGGAGCATAACTAGAAAACTACCTTTTTTTGGAATTTCATTAAACATCATTCAATGGTATTAAGCACAACGAGAGGAAGTGCAGTGCACAATAACTATAGCTGTTTTTAAGCTAATTACATAATTATTGCCCTTTGCCGCTTTTTCTTGACCAGAGGATTACTTTAAAACTACTTTTGGTATTGAAATAAAACTTGGTATATGGGTAGGTGGCAATGACAAAAAGTACAGTGCGCAAGCACCCTAATTCTGTCGTGTTCATTAATGTACCCCACCCCTAATGAAATGTTCAACTTGAAACTCTTCAATTTCAATGCTTTTACCTATGTTGTCAAGCAGAATACTACAAATATTTTGGGAATTTCATAGATGCGGTTCAATGCACCATAATATGCTTGTTGGCCTTGACATTCCTTGTTTTTCAACAAATAACAAATGCATAAACTATTAAACGGCGCCCTTTGATGCTTTGCATCAATGGTCATTCTTGTTAATTTTGGTGATGACCACTGCAGATCTAACAGCGCTTAGGGTTGATACGCCCGTGCGCGCATTAATTCGTCAAAAGTTAAAAATATTATGTCGATCTGCCTACATCCTTAAATCAGGACTTTCTGTTATATAGTGGTATTCGTCACCTATCGTTCTATTGCAAAGTGTGCAGTTTCTGTTCTCGTATCGGATATTACTTCATCGTCCAGTTTCACAATGTACGTGAAGTTAGCGGCCTAGCGGCGTGAAGTTAGCGGCCTGTCGGCCTAGCGGCGTGAAATTGGCGGCCTAGCGGCCTAATTTTTTTTCTCTATTTCCAAGCAATTGTTGATGCGTTTTTTTTTTAAACAATGATAAATCAAAGTTTTTTATTCATACAGTTACATAGCAACCTTAAATTGTTTTCTATTCAGAACATTTTTCTATGCGTTTTAATTTAAAACAATTATAATTAACTGTTTTATGCACATGTTATCACTCTGAAGCGTTTTTAACTTTTTTCAAAAAAGTCGATCGAGCACTTCAGCGGCCTAGCGGCGTGAAATGAGCTGCCTGGCGGCCTAGCGGCCTAAATTGAATCATATTTCAAAGACTGTATACATGCATTTTCTCCTAACACAATGACATATTAACTGTTCGTATGCACACATTAACACATTGCAGCGATTATCAACATTTTTTTTTTCAAAATCGTCGATAAAGCAGTCAGCTATTTCAAAGCATTTAACATGCCTGTTCTTCTAAAACAATGATATATATATATACTGTTATATGCACAAATAATCACTCTGAAGCGTTTTCAACTTTTTCTCAAAAAAGTCGATCGAGCACTTCAGCGGCTTAGCGGCCTAGCGGCGTGAAGTAAGCGGCCTGGAGGCCTAGCGGCCTAGCGGCCTAAAATGGTATCCTATTTCAAAGCATGTATACATGCATTTTCTTCTAAAACAATGACATATTATCTGTTTTTATGCACAAATTAACACTCTGAAGCGATTAGCGATTATGAACAGTTTTTTTTCAAAAACACCGATAAAGCAGTCAGCTATTTCAAAGCATTAAACATGCCTGTTCTTCAAAACAATGATATATTTACTGTTTTTATGCACAAATTATCACTCTGAAGCGTTTTTTCAACTTTTTTTCAAAAAGTCGATCAAGCACTTTAGCAGCCTAGCGGCCTAGCGGCCTAAAATGGTATCCTATTTCAAAGCATGTATGCATTTGATAATCGCTTCAATGTGTTAATGTCTGCATAAAAAACAGTTAATATGTTATTGTTGAAAATGCATGTATACATGATTTGAAATAGGATTCAATTTAAGCCGCTAGGCCGCCAGGCCGCTCATTTCACGTCGCTAGGCCGCTAGGTCGCTGAAGTGCTTGTTCGTTTTTTTTTGAAAATGGTTGAAAAACGCTTCAGAGTGTTATTTGTGCATAAAAACAGTAAATATATCATTGTTTTAGAATAAAAGGTACTGGAAAATGTTCTGAATAGAAAACAATTTAAGGCCGCTATGTAACTATATGAATAAAAAACTTTGATTTATCATGGTTTTGAAAAAAAACGCATTAACAATTGCTTGGAAATAGAAAAAATAATAAGGCCGCCAGGCCGCTAGGCCGCCAACTTCACGCCGCTAGGCCGCCATGCCGCTAACTTCACGCCGCTAGGCCGCTAACTTCACGCCGCTAGGCCGCTAGGCTGCTTGGCCGAAACTTCACGCCGCTAGGCCGCTAACTTCACGCCGCTAGGCCGCTAACTTCACGCCACTAGGCCGCTAGGCCGCTAACTTCACGCCGCTAGGCCGCTAACTTCACGCCGCTAGGCCGCTAGGCCGATAACTTCACGTACATAGTTTCACATGGTAAAGATTTCTCGTTTGTAATTTTTCATAACTCAATGTACTTATGTCATAAGTGTTCTTAAGAAAATTTTCCATTTTAAGCTATGCTTTAAATGTTTTATAAAAAAGGAGTATTGTAGATGTATTTAATGTACTGTACCAGTCATTAATAAACCAAATATTTCAAGTTTTGTGTATACATGCGATAACCAATTCCATACATGCCTGTTTTTATTAACATATTTTTAATATCTTTTTATCCAAATGGATTTATTACCGGTATTTTCGGATCATCATAAAGACAGTATATTAATATATAATATATTTCTATTGAAGTTTAAAGTATTTCTGTGTTAACTAGACTAAATCGATACCCTATAACATCAAAGGAGTTTCTTTATTATTTTGATATGATTACCTTGTAACAGGGACAACAGACTAACATAACTGGACAACAGACTTCAATCCTAGATTTAAAACTAATAAGTTGTACCTTAAAGGAAATTAACATAACTGGATAACAGACTTCAATCCTAGATTTAAAACTAATAAGGTGTACCTTAAAGCAAATTAACATAACTGGATAACAGACTTCAATCCTAGATTTAAAACTAATAAGGTGTACCTTAAAGGAAATTAACATAACTGGATAACATACTTCAATCCTAGATTTAAAACTAATAAGGTGTACCTTAAAGGAAATTAACATAACTGGATAACATACTTCAATCCTAGATTTATAACTAATAAGTTGTACCTTAAAGCAAATTAACATAACTGGATAACAGACTTCAATCCTAGATTTAAAACTAATAAGTTGTACCTTAAAGCAAATTAACATAACTGGATAACATACTTCAATCCTAGATTTATAACTAATAAGTTGTACCTTAAAGGAAATTAACATAACTGGATAACATACTTCAATCCTAGATTTATAACTAATAAGTTGTACCTTAAAGCAAATTAACATAACTGGATAACAGACTTCAATCCTAGATTTAAAACTAATAAGGTGTACCTTAAAGGAAATTAACATAACTGGATAACAGACTTCAATCCTAGATTTAAAACTAATAAGTTGTACCTTAAAGCAAAATAACATAACTGGATAACAGACTTCAATCCTAGATTTAAAACTAATAAGTTGTATCTTAAAGTGAATTTACTTAACTGGGCAGCAGACTTCAATCCTAGATTTAAAACTAATAAGTTGTACCTTAAAGGGAATTAACATAACTGGATAACAGACTTCAATCCTAGATTTAAAACTAATAAGGTGTACCTTAAAGGAAATTAACATAACTGGATAACATACTTCAATCCTAGATTTATAACTAATAAGGTGTACCTTAAAGCAAATTAACATAACTGGATAACAGACTTCAATCCTAGATTTAAAACTAATAAGTTGTACCTTAAAGGAAATTAACATAACTGGATAACAGACTTCAATCCTAGATTTAAAACTAATAAGGTGTACCTTAAAGGAAATTAACATAACTGGATAACAGACTTCAATCCTAGATTTAAAACTAATAAGGTGTATCTTAAAGGAAATTAACATAACTGGATAACAGACTTCAATCCTAGATTTATAACTAATAAGGTGTACCTTAAAGGAAATTAACATAACTGGATAACATACTTCAATCCTAGATTTAAAACTAATAAGGTGTACCTTAAAGGAAATTAACATAACTGGATAACAGACTTCAATCCTAGATTTAAAACTAATAAGTTGTACCTTAAAGGAAATTAACATAACTGGATAACATACTTCAATCCTAGATTTATAACTAATAAGTTGTACCTTAAAGGGAATTAACATAACTGGACAACAGACTTCAATCCTAGATTTAAAACTAATAAGTTGTATCTTAAAGTGAATTAACATAACTGGATAACAGACTTCAATCCTAGATTTAAAACTAATAAGTTGTACCTTAAAGGGAATTAACATAACTGGACAACAGACTTCGATCCTAGATTTAAAACTAATAAGTTGTATCTTAAAGTGAATTTACTTAACTGGGCAGCAGACTTCAATTCTAGATTTAAAACTAATAAGGTGTACCTTAAAGGAAATTAACATAACTGGATAACATACTTCAATCCTAGATTTATAACTAATAAGGTGTACCTTAAAGGAAATTAACAAAACTGGATAACAGACTTCAATCCTAGATTTAAAACTAATAAGGTGTACCTTAAAGGAAATTAACATAACTGGATAACAGACTTCAATCCTAGATTTAAAACTAATAAGGTGTATCTTAAAGGAAATTAACATAACTGGATAACAGACTTTAATCCTAGATTTATAACTAATAAGGTGTACCTTAAAGGAAATTAACATAACTGGATAACATACTTCAATCCTAGATTTAAAACTAATAAGGTGTACCTTAAAGGAAATTAACATAACTGGATAACAGACTTCAATCCTAGATTTAAAACTAATAAGGTGTACCTTAAAGGAAATTAACATAACTGGATAACATACTTCAATCCTAGATTTATAACTAATAAGTTGTACCTTAAAGGGAATTAACATAACTGGACAACAGACTTCAATCCTAGATTTAAAACTAATAAGTTGTATCTTAAAGTGAATTAACATAACTGGATAACAGACTTCAATCCTAGATTTAAAACTAATAAGTTGTACCTTAAAGGGAATTAACATAACTGGACAACAGACTTCAATCCTAGATTTAAAACTAATAAGTTGTATCTTAAAGTGAATTTACTTAACTGGGCAGCAGACTTCAATCCTAGATTTAAAACTAATAAGGTGTACCTTAAAGGAAATTAACATAACTGGATAACATACTTCAATCCTAGATTTATAACTAATAAGGTGTACCTTAAAGGAAATTAACATAACTGGATAACAGACTTCAATCCTAGATTTAAAACTAATAAGGTGTATCTTAAAGGAAATTAACATAACTGGATAACAGACTTTAATCCTAGATTTATAACTAATAAGGTGTACCTTAAAGGAAATTAACATAACTGGATAACATACTTCAATCCTAGATTTAAAACTAATAAGGTGTACCTTAAAGGAAATTAACATAACTGGATAACAGACTTCAATCCTAGATTTAAAACTAATAAGGTGTATCTTAAAGGAAATTAACATAACTGGATAACAGACTTTAATCCTAGATTTATAACTAATAAGGTGTACCTTAAAGGAAATTAACATAACTGGATAACATACTTCAATCCTAGATTTAAAACTAATAAGGTGTACCTTAAAGGAAATTAACATAACTGGATAACAGACTTCAATCCTAGATTTAAAACTAATAAGGTGTACCTTAAAGGAAATTAACATAACTGGATAACATACTTCAATCCTAGATTTATAACTAATAAGTTGTACCTTAAAGGGAATTAACATAACTGGACAACAGACTTCAATCCTAGATTTAAAACTAATAAGTTGTATCTTAAAGTGAATTAACATAACTGGATAACAGACTTCAATCCTAGATTTAAAACTAATAAGTTGTACCTTAAAGGGAATTAACATAACTGGACAACAGACTTCAATCCTAGATTTAAAACTAATAAGTTGTATCTTAAAGTGAATTTACTTAACTGGGCAGCAGACTTCAATCCTAGATTTAAAACTAATAAGGTGTACCTTAAAGGAAATTAACATAACTGGATAACATACTTCAATCCTAGATTTATAACTAATAAGGTGTACCTTAAAGGAAATTAACATAACTGGATAACAGACTTCAATCCTAGATTTAAAACTAATAAGGTGTACCTTAAAGGAAATTAACATAACTGGATAACAGACTTCAATCCTAGATTTAAAACTAATAAGGTGTATCTTAAAGGAAATTAACATAACTGGATAACAGACTTTAATCCTAGATTTATAACTAATAAGGTGTACCTTAAAGGAAATTAACATAACTGGATAACATACTTCAATCCTAGATTTAAAACTAATAAGGTGTACCTTAAAGGAAATTAACATAACTGGATAACAGACTTCAATCCTAGATTTAAAACTAATAAGTTGTACCTTAAAGGAAATTAACATAACTGGATAACATACTTCAATCCTAGATTTATAACTAATAAGTTGTACCTTAAAGGGAATTAACATAACTGGACAACAGACTTCAATCCTAGATTTAAAACTAATAAGTTGTATCTTAAAGTGAATTAACATAACTGGATAACAGACTTCAATCCTAGATTTAAAACTAATAAGTTGTACCTTAAAGGGAATTAACATAACTGGACAACAGACTTCAATCCTAGATTTAAAACTAATAAGTTGTATCTTAAAGTGAATTTACTTAACTGGGCAGCAGACTTCAATCCTAGATTTAAAACTAATAAGGTGTACCTTAAAGGAAATTAACATAACTGGATAACATACTTCAATCCTAGATTTATAACTAATAAGGTGTACCTTAAAGGAAATTAACATAACTGGATAACAGACTTCAATTCTAGATTTAAAACTAATAAGTTGTACCTTAAAGGAAATTAACATAACTGGATAACAGACTTCAATCCTAGATTTAAAACTAATAAGTTGTATCTTAAAGTGAATTTACTTAACTGGACAACAGACTTCAATCCTAGATTTAAAACTTATAAGTTGTACCTTAAAGGGAATTAACATAACTGGACAACAGACTTCAATCCTAGATTTAAAACTAATAAGTTGTATCTTAAAGTGAATTCACTTAACTGGGCAGCAGACTTCAATCCTAGATTTAAAACTTATAGGTTTTACCTTAAAGTGAATTTACTTAACTGGGCAGCAGACTTCAATCCTAGATTTAAAACTAATAAGGTGTACCTTAAAGTGAATTTACTTAACTGGGCAGCAGACTTCAATCCTAGATTTAAAACTAATAAGTTGTATCTTAAAGTGAATTTACTTAACTGGGCAGCAGACTTCAATCCTAGATTTAAAACTAATAAGTTGTACCTTAAAGTAAATTTACTTAACTGGGCAGCAGACTTCAATCCTAGATTTAAAACTAATATGTTGTACCTTAAAGGGAATTAACATAACTGGACAACATACTTTAATCCTAGATTTAAAACTAATATGTTGTACCTTAAAGTGAATTTACTTAACTGGGCAGCAGACTTCAATCCTAGATTTAAAACTAATATGTTGTACCTTAAAGTGAATCAATTAACTTATGTTACAAGCCATTACATAAACTAGTGTTACATGACATATTAAATTTTGTTACAAGAAGTGCCATTTCAATATGATACAAGGTTGAATTTAAATGGACACATTTGATTGCAAATATTAATTTAGTATTGTTAAAGTTCGAAACTATTACAAACTATAAAAACATTATTTGTGAGTTGCGTCATCATTCTAATAGGAACTCCTTGATCTTCCATCGAAAACAACCTCGGATGTATATGGACGGTTTACAGTGTTGGAATTCTTTACATTTAACTACGCTTCAAGTAGAGTGCGTAGTAGTTATAGTAAATTTAAAGTAGCAGTTAAATCTTAGGGCATTATTCTGAGGAACATTAATTCTATAAATTAAATTGGAAAGCAATTTGAACTTAGTTATACAAATTGCACGTGAAAACACAACAATTAATTCATATAATTATTACTAATTTTACAAACTACTTCTACTGATATACCGGCATACAATCGAGGTTGTTTTTGATGGAAAATGGCCGAGGTGTTCCGATTGCATTCCCCTCCCTAAATAAATTAACATTGACAGTGCATCCCGATGTTCATGTCCCATTATATGAAAGAACATGTCAGAATCTGAATTGATGTTGTTATTGCAAGAATCAGCGGAAACTACTGAGGGGTTTATTTATTTGGTTTGTTTAAAGTGTTTGGAAAGTATTTCTATTTTATTGGATACTAATAGTACGTCGGTCTTGAGGCGTTTAAATTTACTTTTACAGGAATGAACTGCGGGGTTGATGTCATCATATATAATCTGGGTATGAACGCAGTTTGGGTGGTTTCCCGAAGGACTCCAAGCGTACTTTGACCAGCTCTGCAATTGCATTTATATCCCCGATAATGGCATAAATCCCGCAATTCATTACTTATATATGAACACCAAAGGTCTTTATTTAATTCAAGAATTGTTACAAATAACTTCATTTCATTTCAGAAAACCTTATAGTTATTCATTCTCACCCATGCTGTAAATACAACGAACCGACTGTAACCGGACACATTTTATTAAATGACGTCACAATAACGTGGGAAAAAATCAACCACTTGAAATCACCTTTAAACGTAAAATTAAAACACAAATGACTACAATAAATTATATTAAGCATATCATAAATTAGCTCTTTCTAAAATGTTGATTTGTTTTTTACGGGACCTGCTGACACAATACAAACAACAACAAGATAAACATTTTTCATGTATATTGTTATGCGATGATTCGCGATCCGAACATATCCGAAGATGATCCGGCCGTTCATCGGATGATAACCGCAATTGCTGAAAGGCCGTTCAGTAAAGGAATGGAAGTTAAGATGTAAATATTTGAATATGAACAACGCTTATTTGTACCTGGGAGTAGGTTATTGGTCCCAGTTTGTACCGTTCCGTGAAGTGTAAATAGTTGACAATAGCATCATGATAACTTTGTTCTTCGTCCTTGCACACTTATAAAAATAATTGGCACTAGTGGTGTTGCAAAATATAGCAGTAATAGTACGATCATGATAGAAGCATGGATAGTCTTCAATTTTGCTGTTATTACAACTGTATTTATCATTTGCAAATCTTAAACTTCAAGTCTGCTTTACAAATGTTCACGTTGTTCCGCTTCGACGCAAATAACTCTTATACATAGAAAAAGGGCAGAGTGACGAATAAAAATACAGTAAATGTAAAAACATTCATTAGTTCCTTTACAGTCCTGATTACATTCGTAGCAAAAAAGACATAAAACCTGACGTTTTCCTTTTAACAATGACACTCTATACACCACAAACGTCTTGCATATAATAAAATGGGAAGTGGGCAATACGAAAATATCAGCATTTGATGATATGTTCGAAAAGTAGCTCATACTCATATTTAATTCTTGTAATTTAAAAACAACTATCTTTGGAAGAAAATATTTCATTATAAAATGGGCAACAAAAGGTCGAGACAAGCAGTGTTTTTATTAAAAATGAAGCAAAACTTGACGTATCATTTGCAAGAATATGAACTCTCAATTACACTAGATAAATACAGAGAGACAGCGCAAAAATATTTAGTCAATCGGCATACTAGTTGTGAACAAAAGGAAAATATTGTACCTTATAACCTTACAAAGAAGACCACTAGTTGTGTGCAACCGCTGAGTATATACTATTTTTTGTCTTAGAAAAAGCAAATTTTTGCGTAAATATCTGCAATCAATGATATAAGATTTATGACAAAAAATCAGATCGTAGATGTTTTATGGCTTAAACCGTTACTAACGGTTTATGAAAAATGCTTAAAACATCAATTTTTGAACATAAATATAACCATTTGCGATCTATTTTTTGTCAGCATTCTTATATAACTGGTTTCCATGGATCTACGCAATAATTGGCTCGTTCCAAGACAAAAAAAAATAAAAAGTTTTTAAAAAGTTCAATCTGTGAGAGTGCAGCTTTATTAGCGGTGTAACATAAGAAATTGAACAGACCACATTGGACCTCCTGACGTAATCAACCTTCGGCCTTGGTCTGTAAACGTGTGTAAAACGAAGGAATTTTTATTTGATAAAAGCGTTTAAATGTCAACATGAATGTGATGTCATCACAAAGTGTCAACAATCTCACATTTAAAGCGAAATAGTATTTTTTTTATCAGAACTCGATAGCAAGTTCAAAGTGATCGCTAAGAGAGTGTCAAGAAAATATTCAGACAATTCTGCGTTTTTCTTCGTTTCTTTTTTAACACTGTCGGTGAGCACAACATATTTTAAAGGGATTTAAACACAACCTGTGTTTCCGGTAACCCGACCGACCCTATTTTTTCCTCGCCGACCCTAATCTTTTTTAGGCAAAGAAGTAAAAAAAAAAATGACATTATCGTCGTTATTTCGTTGTTTCTCTGTCTCTGTTCCCGGAGAATAAACTTTCATCCCTGATAGGTATTACCGAGACGCTTTGTCAACAGGAAAACAAAATGGCGGAGTTCGCTGAACCTTTCCGATATATCTTCTAATTGGCAAACGCTTGTTTATGGTCCAAACATGTGGTTGATCATAGGAGACACATTTTGCTGACTGTATAATGACAACATTGAGAATATAGGTCGCGGTGTTATTTATCCACATGTTCAAAACAAAACTTACTTTTTTCTCACAATAAGGCTTTGCGTACATCATACAGGCTTCTTACTATTAGGCTTTGCGAATTCATGCAAACTAATTGACAGGTTCCAATACACATTTCATTAATCATTACATGAATTTATCCGAAATTATCAATGGTTATTTATTTCGCCTAACTTAAGTCTCACCCACAGGTGCTCGTCGCATTGCCTGGAGACGGTATTATATTTATTTATA
Source organism: Mya arenaria (assembly GCF_026914265.1). Classification (NCBI taxonomy): domain Eukaryota; kingdom Metazoa; phylum Mollusca; class Bivalvia; order Myida; family Myidae; genus Mya; species Mya arenaria. Next base: position 19,278,184 of record NC_069123.1, read on the forward strand.
TTATTTTTTTTTAATATGTTTTTTGATCAATATAGTAAATATGTTTTATTTAAAAAAATATTCCACAATTTTTCATGAAAAAAGTTAGTATATGTATAAATAAATATAAGGTGAACATGTGCAAAAAATCCTCAATTCCAAACGGACCTAATCCATATAACATAGTTCCTAAAATAATTGAGATAATCTAGTAATTTTTACACTTATGATAAGGTAAGACTCCCATCAACAAGAAAAAATATAACTTTTATGCTAGTAAGATTGACCTTTACGACATATTCGAGAAATGTTTGAATTCACTACAAATATGAACAAAACTTTGATATTACGAAAATGAGATACGTGAATAAAATCATATCCGCGTTTACTTGTTCAATTATTAACCTACATCCACATGAGAGACCTCACAGTCAACGTGAAAGTCGGCGATTTTCTTTAAGCAAATTAACAAATTTAGTTGATAATTGACTGTTTGGCTAGAACATTATCACAGATTGGTAGGAATTGAAGTGCTTGATTTGTTCTAAAAACCGATCGCGTCTTATAAACGAGTATTGTTTACAAAAAACCCCACCAGATTTCATAAGCAAAATAGGCGGGAAAATACGGTAGTCGAAGGTAAGAAAATGATTTCAGACAAAAACATAGCTGTTTTTTTCTGTTTGTGAATTATGAAACAGTTAGATAAAACATAATTGATCGATGCAACAGAATATTGCATGAAATCGAAACTGTAAAAGAAAAAAAATCCCGACCGACCCACACTATTTTTTTTCGCCATGTTACCGGAAACCCAGGTATATATTTTTTGGGCCTAAGCTTTACAACCTGCTTAAAACCCGCCAGCGGAGAATCGACCCTAAGGTTTCAAAAAACAACAACACTCGATTACATTTATGTAAAAAAATAAAAGACCGAAAGGTCATAGTGTGAAGGAATTTCTTAATCTCGATACAAGCATGAATATTGACACGAACGGAATTATTTAAATGCGACACTTAAACTGCGTGCCGGTTACCAAATATTCTAACAATCCGCAAAATATCAACGGAATGTGAGTTTTACTTACACACGCAATTTTGAGTATTTGGTACCTGGCGAGCGCTGAAAACATAGCGAATGTGTCGGTCGATCGACTGAGGCGTAATGTTAACAGTCCCAAAGATATCTGGAAGTCATCAAGCAATGTGCACATTTTTATTGGGACATTAATGAATGAGATGAAATTAATTAAATTATGTTTGTACCACCGTGAAGATAAATCATTTCTGGAAGTAGAGCAGATACCGGTTTGCTATTCAGTCCATAAATCAGTGTACAGATTATGCATGTTCGCTATGGTATTTGAAATTGCTTGCTAGTTTCAGGTTCAGGTTTGAGCCCACCTGAGCACAAAGTACCCAAGGTCAGCTATTGTAATTACCCAATGTCCGGGGTTCGTTGTCCTACGGCAACATTTTAAAACATTTATTAACATCTCTCTCTCTCTGAAATCCCCTGGTCCAGACCCACGATATTTGGTACGCAGTCTCATGTAGTGGTCCATTATCAAATTTGTTTAAATTACGTAAACGGAGTTAAACCAAGGGGTCACAGGTTTTCTATATACTAATATAGTAAAAACTTAGAAAATCCCATTCCCTGACACCATAAGGCCAATAATGTTTGTAATTTGTATGTAGCCTCATGTAGTGAACGTTTACCAAGATTGTTTCAAATTATGTCCCTTGGTTCAAAGCTGGCCCCGCACTTGGGGTCCCAGTATTACTAAAAATTACATTACTTTGTAGTATCATTTTGAAATATCTTCTCTGAAACCTCATGGCCCACTTCAAAAATCAAATTCCATTGATTCTCATGGGAGCAAAAAAGGGAAACAATAGCACTCTTGTTTATACTGCATAATATATGATTTATTTGTGGATGGATTTATGAAAAATGACTTGGAACATTGTTTCAACACATTTATTGTCAATAATAACTGTTTATTACAAAAATTAGAGCCACTATGTACTTTTGTGTTATTCATGATTTTGCATGCACTGAAAACTCCCCAGCTTTAAACTGTGAAGGTCGGGGTAAGGAAAATGATTATCTAAAAGTGTTTTAAACGGGTATTACTTTCATAGTTTATAATTTATCGTTTTGGTTTATACAAATGTGGTGAAGTGAGACCTAGTAACAATGATAATATTCCAACTTTAATCTGATTGTTTCATTAAATGAAATAATCAACGTTTCGTTTCGAGTTCGTTAATCGAATTTAGACGGCAGATAAGAAAATTGAACAAAGTGTAAATGTTTCCTTAAATCACGATGTGAAATTAAATTAACCATTTAATTGAATCACGATTAAACAGCTAGAATTTCAACAAATTAAAGACAGCGAAAGTAAGATTTCGACTGTGAAGGTTTTTCCTTTCTTCAAAAGATATGCTATGAATGGGTCACCACAAACGAAAACCCCAGACGAGTGAGTTAATACTAATGAAACTTCACCATGAATGGGAGTTGGGTCATTACTAATGCAACTTCCAGATGGATAGGAGTGGATCATTACTTATGAAACCTCCAGATGGATTGGAGTTGGGTCATTACTAAAGAAACATCCAGATGGATGGGAGTTGGGTCATTACTAATGAAACCTCCTGATGGATTGGACTTGGGTCATTACTAATGAAACCTCCAGATGGATTGGAGTTGGGTCATTACTAATGAAACCTCCACATGGATGGGAGTTGGGTCATTACTAATGAAACCTCCAGATGGATTGGAGTTGGGTCATTACTAATGAATCCTCTTGATGGATTGGAGTTGGGTCATTACTAATGAAACCTCCACATGGATGGGAGTTGCGTCATTACTAATGAAACCTCCAGATGGATTGGAGTTGGGTCATTACTAATGAAACCTCCACATGGATGGGAGTTGGGTCATTACTTATGAAACCTCCAGATGGATTGGAGTTGGGCCATTACTTATGAAACCTCCAGATGGATTGGAGTTGGGTCATTACTAATGAAACCTCCTGATGGATTGGAGTTGGGCCATTACTAGTGAAACCTCAACATGGATGGGAGTTGGGTCATTACTTATAAAACCTCCAGATGGATTGGAGTTGGGCCATTACTAGTGAAACCTCCAGATGGATTGGAGTTCGGTCATTACTAATGAAACCTCCAGATGAATTGGAGTTGGGTCATTACTAATGAAACCTCCACATGGATGGGAGTTGGGTCATTACTAATGAAACCTCCAGATGGATTGGAGTTGGGTCATTACTAATGAAACCTCCACATGGATGGGAGTTGGGTCATTACTTATGAAACCTCCAGATGGATTGGAGTTGGGCCATTACTAATGAAACCTCCAGATGGATGGGAGTTGGGTCATTACTAATGAAACCTCCAGATGGATTGGAGTTGGGTCATTACTAATGAAACCTCCACATGGATTGGAGTTGGGTCATTACTTATGAAACCTCCAGATGGATTGGAGTTGGGCCATTACTTATGAAACCTCCAGATGGATTGGAGTTGGGCCATTACTTATGAAACCTCCAGATGGATTGGAGTTGGGCCATTACTAGTGAAACCTCCAGATGGATTGGAGTTGGGTCATTACTAATGAAACCTCCATATGGATTGGAGTTGGGTCATTACTAATGAAACCTCCACATGGATGGGAGTTGGGTCATTACTAATGAAACCTCCTGATGGATTGGACTTGGGTCATTACTAATGAAACCGCCACATGGATGGGAGTTGGGTCATTACTTATGAAACCTCCAGATGGATGGGAGTTGGGCCATTACTAATGAAACCTCCAGATGGATGGGAGTTGGGTCATTACTAATGAAACCTCCAGATGGATTGGAGTTGGGTCATTACTAATGAAACCTCCACATGGATGGGAGTTGGGTCATTACTTATGAAACCTCCAGATGGATTGGAGTTGGGCCATTACTTATGAAACCTCCAGATGGATTGGAGTTGGGTCATTACTAATGAAACCTCCTGATGGATTGGAGTTGGGCCATTACTAGTGAAACCTCAACATGGATGGGAGCTGGGTCATTACTTATGAAACCTCCAGATGGATTGGAGTTGGGCCATTACTAGTGAAACCTCCAGATGGATTGGAGTTGGGTCATTACTAATGAAACCTCCTGATGGATTGGAGTTGGGCCATTACTAGTGAAACCTCCACATGGATGGGAGTTGGGTCATTACTTATGAAACCTCCAGATGGATTGGAGTTGGGCCATTACTTATGAAACCTCCTGATGGATTGGAGTTGGGTCATTACTAATGAAACCTCCTGATGAATTGGAGTTGGGCCATTACTAGTGAAACCTCCACATGGATGGGAGTTGGGTCATTACTTATGAAACCTCCAGATGGATTGGAGTTGGGCCATTACTAGTGAAACCTCCAGATGGATTGGAGTTGGGTCATTACTAATGAAACCTCCTGATGGATTGGATTTGGGCCATTACTAGTGAAACCTCCAGATGGATTCGAGTTGGGTCATTACTAATGAAACCTCCAGATGGATTGGAGTTGGGTCATTACTTATGAAACCTACAGATGGATGGGAGTTGGGTCATTAGAAATGAAATGTCAAGAGGGATGAGAAATAGGTGATCACTAATGAAACCTCCAGATGGATTCGAGTTGGGTCATTAATAATGAAACCTCCAGATGGATTAGAGTTTAGTCATTACTAATGAAACCTCCAGATGGAATTGAGTTGGGTCATTACTTATGAAACCTCAAGATGGATGATTGTGGGGTCATTACTAATGAAACCGCTACATGGAGGAAAATTGAGTCATTACTAATGAAACCTCTAGACGGAATGGAGTTGGGTTTTTACTAATAAAACCTCAAGAGGGATGAGAGTTGGGTCAATACTTATGAAACCTCTACATGGATGAGAGCTGGTCGCCACAAATGAAACCTGAGTCGACGCTAATGAGACCCCCAAGTCGACTCGAATATACATCGGATGGGAGCTGAGTCGACACTAATGAAACCTCCAGATGGATGGGAGCTGGGTCGAAAACCTCCAAATGAATGGGATCTTGGTCGCCACATATCAAACCTTAAGATGGACTGGAGCTTGGACACAGGAATTGAAACCTTCAGAAAGATTGGAGCTGGGTTGCCACAAAGGAAACCTTCAGATGAGTTTGAGCTGAGTCGATACAAATGAAACCTCAAGATGGGTTGAAACTGGGCCAATACTTATGAAACCTCCATATAGATGGGAGCTAAGACGCCACAAATGATTCCTCAATATGGATCGGACCTGCGTTGAAAACCTCCAAATGGATGGGAGCCTGGTCGCAACATATCAAACCAGGGATTGGAGATGAGTCGACGCTAATGAAACCTTCAAGTCGGCTCGATAATACAGTGGATGGGAGCTTGGTCGACACTAATGAAACCACCAGGTCGGCCCGAATATACTGTTATGGAGTGGAGCTGGGGCGATTCTAATGAAACCTCCAATATTCACGCGAAAAGCTACATAAACAAGCTCAGTAGCAATAGGTTTAAACATAAACCCGGTTTAATGGCACTGGGTAAACGCAAACGACATAGAACATTAAAAACACAAACAAGAAACGTGGAAGGACAGCACAAAACTCCACAATCAGCAAAGTGTATACATACTTTATATAAAAAACAGGTGTGTTTATCAAGGATTGTTAGGTACCGCCTTGGAACTGTCAGTAAAAGTCGGCCAGAATATACAGTGATGAATTGGAGATTGGTCGACACTTATGAAACCTCCAAGTCGCCGCGAATATACTGTAAAGGGTGGGAGCTAGGTCGACACTAATGAAACCTCCAAGTCGGCCCGAATATACTGTAATGGTTGGGAGCCGGGCCGACACTAAAGAAAACCCCCAAGTCGGCGCGAATATATTGTCATGAATGGGAGCTGGTCGACACTAAAGAAACTTCCAAGTCGGCGCGAACATACAATTATCTGGGTCGACACTAATAAAAACTCAAAGTCGGCCCGAATATACTGTTATGGATGGGAGCTGGGTCGACACTAATGAAACCTCAAAGTCGGCCCGAATAAACTGTTATGGATGGGAGCTGGGCCGACACTAAAGAAGCCTCCAAGTCGGCGCGAATATACTGTAATAGATGGGAGCTGGGTCGACACTAATGAAACCTCCATGTCAGCCCGAATGTGATCGATGGGAGCTTGGACGACACTAATCAAGCCTCGAAGACGGCCAGAATTTACTGTGATGGATTGGAGCTGGGTCGACACTAATAAAAACTCAAAGTCGGCCCGAATATACTGTTATGGATGGGAGCTGGGTCGACACTAATGAAACCTCAAAGTCGGCCCGAATAAGCTGTTATTGATGGGAGCTGGGCCGACACTAAAGAAACCTCCAAGTCGGCGAGAATATACTGTAATGGATGGGAGCTGGGTCGACACTAATGAAACCCCCAAGTCGACCCGAATATACTGTAATTGATGGGAGCTGGGTCGACACTAATGAAACCTCCATGTCAGCCCGAATGTGATCGATGGGAGCTTGGACGACACTAATCAAGCCTCGAAGACGGCAAAAATTTACTGTGATGGATTGGAGCTGGGTCGTCACTAATGCCATTTGAACACAATCTTGAACTTATGCTCTATATGAGAATGGGAACAATGTTACAATAGGTACTATTTACTCATTTGTTTTAAGTAAGCACAGATATGGATAAACAAAATTAGATAATTATAAGAATATGAATAAAACAAACCACACAAACACGTAAAGTTTTTTTAAGATAATTATAACAAATTTTATGCCTGATGATCATTCATAATCAATAATAATATCTATGCGTAAAACTACAGAAACAAGCTCCGTAGCAAAAAGTTTAAACATAAACCCGGTTTAATGGCACTGGGCAAATGCCAAAGACATAGAACATACAAACAAAAAATAACAAACAAGAAACATGGAAGAACAGCACAAAACTCCACAAACGGCACAATTCATACATACTATATATAAAAAAACTAGGTATGTTTATCAAGGATTGTTAGGTACCGCCTTGGAACGGTCAGTAAAATGTAAATTTACTGGGGGTTTAAACCAGTTAGTGTGCACAACCTCACTCTTATCCCAACAATCCTGAATAAAGTAAAAAAAAATGTAAATTGCAAAACTTATCAACGTATGCATTAACTTGAAGAGCCTGCTTTTAGAAAAAAAAACACAACTTATCTATGATGATGATGATGATGATGATGATGATGATGATGACCAGTTTTTTTCGAGACTAAACCCTCAATCAAACTCTGATAAAAGACCGGGCTCCGTAGGCGGCGTAGACTGCGCTATGTTGCATTTAAAATGGTGAAGAAATCGTGAAGTTATCTTTGTTTAAAGTTTTTTTTTCAAATCAAAATATTGCCTTCCGACATAGCATTTATGACGCAATTTATCACGTGGTATACACACACTGATAATGCATTTTGGGAAAATATTATTTACTGACAGGACGATTGTAACAATGTATTTAATATCTTAACACGCAGTCTTCCGAGATTGGTGAGTACTAAAGATTTACTGTGATCTATTTTCGTCTCATAAGGTAGAAACACACCTTAATTTCAAATTAAACTCGGAATCCTTCATAAGAACAGTTGTTTTCGGCATTTATTCATCCTTTTTGGTTTATTAAAATATTTGTATTATGTATGTTAAATCTATTATGGGAGTTAGAGTACATCTTTAAAAGTATTTCGAACATTGAATGAGGTTACTTAACTTCATTGATTGCAGAATGTTTTTTGAAATAACTATAATGTATGATTTTGAAAACGTGCAGACATCTTTTTCATATAAATTATACAAAATTGGTAAGATGTCTGAGCATACCAATTAGTCACGTATATGACACATAATGCAATCAAATGTCAAATTGTTTTATTTTAATGTACCAGAACTACATGTAACGGAACACATTTTTTAGGGTGTACAGCAAATTTCTAGACTGTGTTTTTATCACATTGTGTACAATTGCAATTATATAGCTCCGTTGCATGTTTAATGATATTATTGTTACCACAGGTTACGTAAACTTCAATTGACAGTTGCAATAGTATTCCCGTTTAAAGCTGCACTCTCACAGATTGAACGTTTTGAAAACTTTTTTATTTCTTGTCTTGGAACGAGCAGTTTTTTGCGTAAATATCTGAAAACCAGTGAAAAAAGACTGATGGCAAAAGATCAGATCGCAGATGTTCATATTTCCTCTCCAAAATTGATGTTTAATGCATTTTCTTAAACCGTTAGTTGCGGTTTAAGCCACAAAACATTAAATTTGGAATGGAAATAAGAAAATCTGCAATCTGATCTTTTGTCAACAGTATTTCGTCACTTGATTGCGGATAATTACGCTAAAAGTTGCTAATTCCAATACAAAAAAAAAAAAAAAAAGTTGGAAAAACGGTAACTCTGTGAGACACATATTTAAAATTACTAGCCTATTAAGTTCTTCAACCACTTTGTACGGTTTCATATAACAGTTGCATTTAACCCGTTGGTGGTTTTACGACTATAATGTTTGTGTACACCGAAAAAAATGGACGACAAAGGTGAAACATTTTACATTTTGGCATACGATTTACGAAATTAAGACGAAAAGACATGCTTCCTTAGACTGTACAGCGCTTTATTCATAAGTATGTGTAATGTCACTAAAGGATGCGTGTCAAAATAAGCAAAGTCTAGTCTAGAAAAACAGACACAATGAATGAATCGGCGATAAAAAAGGCTTCAAATATAAACTAGAGGTAATTTATTAGAATGTTTTTAACCAACATGTCGAACTATACGCAATATTTAATTAATAAAAAAATTATTAATTAGGTTATTTCATATTGGCCGAGTTACTTGTCCTAGGTCAGCTGTATTTGCCTTCGCCCCTTTGAGCTCATGCAGATACAGCTAACCTCGGACAAATAACTGGGCCAATATGAAATCACCTTATTAATAACATTACAATAACACTTGTTAACTAAGCTACCCAAAACGCGACATTTCCCGAACCGGAAGCGGAAGTCTAAATAACGTCATGGTGTTCGTGCTCGTTTTTCTCGGGCAATTATGCCATCATCGCCCTAACGTGCCGTGATAATATCACGTGTGGAAACGATTATCAATTTTGCGGGAAAGTATTTTATAGTAAAATGTTACTATATATAGTAACATGTGTATAATGACGTCATATGTCATCGTCGGAGTACGACCATACTCAAATAAAGAAATCTTTTACATTTACGGGAGTCTAATACAATTCAAACCAAAAATACAATTTAATATTTCAACTCTTTTTTTACAAATGTTTTTTTTTTACATGTGAGATATACGTTGTTGCGTTTTGCTTTGAGGGGTCGGGAGTGGGGGGTTTTGGTGGGATGAGGGGGTAGAGATACACAACTGAATTTGTCAAACACGTGTGATGAATTCGTACGTGTGGAACGGTTCAACAGTGATGACACTTATTACACCTTTCCATGTTCTTGACGGTTGTTTATGATAAACGGACGTCATATAATATCAACATTGGCAACGCTACAACCCTTACTACCATAAATATATTAAATTTCCCAACACTGTTTTTTTTGTTAAAGGAAACTAGTATATAGTAAGAATATTGTGCAGCGGCGGTATTATTCACCTTTTCAGTTGATCATGTACAGGCCCAAATATATATACAGAAATACTACAGTCAAATTCAAATCTCAACTTATTTTACCACATAAAAGCATAGAATGATTTAACATCCTTTGAATGTTTTTATTCTTTATAAAAATGAATCTTTTCATAGGGTTTGTCGATAATAATATTTTTTTCAATATTCCAAAGAAACCTGATTCTAGAGAACAATATGTATTTGATTAATTGCTAAAGATAATGAGTTGAATTCAATTACATTTTTTTTTGCTGCAAAACAATATTTCTATTGGATCTCGACCAAATTTTAATGAGCATGTTATGTTCCATTAGAGAATGAGCTTAAAAAACGGGTAAAAAACATCTACGGTTTTGAATAACATATAAAGCTATGAGGTAAAATGAGTTGAGATTGAGATTTGGCTAAGTATTCTTTCATATTCTATTCTATTCTATTCTATTCTATTCTATTCTATTCTATTCTATTCTATTCTATTTTATTCTATTATTTTGTAGTCTATGCTATCATATACTATCATGTTTTTTGCTGTAGAATTCTGTTTTATTACGCGTATATTTAAATTGCTATATCACTGGCGGGTAATCATTGGAGCCATAACATTTCGTTATGTGTTGAAATTGCTCCAACGCGTCTTCCGTTATAGTGCCAATGAGTGGAATATGGATGAAAACAGTGAGTATGGTTTCTTATTTTTCATTTTTAGAGGTTTATACGAGTAAATTTAAGGAAGAGCTGTCACAGTATGTGACGAATGACCCCGAATGTGACATTGACCTATGTACAAGGTCAGTACATGAAAAATTGATCTCGCCTTTACGTGTCAAATACATTTGGCAAGTTATTTTAAATTGCCTCTGAACATAAAAAAACCACCCATATTTGACAACCTACACTCGTATGTCCTTATATTCAGAATTCCATTGTGAATAAACACTAAGTGTATCTTTCACCTTAGAGGTAGGGACATGGGTCTTGCACGCGATACGTCGTCTTGGTATGTCGAACACATGTGGCAAGTTATTTTAAAATCTGTCCATACAAGAAATAGTTACAACCAGGACACGACAACCTATACTCTATGTCCTTGTATGCAGCACTCCATTGTGAATAAACACCTTTAGAAGTGTGACCTTGACCTTAGAGGTAGGGACACGAGTCTTGGACGCGACGCGTCGTCTTGGTATGTGGAACACATGTGGCAAGTTGTTATTTTAAAATCTGTCCATACAAGGGAAAGTTACAGCCCGGACACAACAACCTATACTCTATGTCATTATAAGCAGCACTCCATTGTGAATAAACACCTTAGTGTGACCTTGACCTTAGAGGTAGGGACACGGGTCTTGCACGCGATACGTCGTCTTGGTATGTCGAACACATGTGGCAGGTTATTTTAAAATCTGTCCATACAAGGTAAAATTACAGCCCGGACACGACAACCTATACTCTATGTCCTTGTATGCAGCACTCCATTGTGAATAAACACTAAGTGTGACCTTGACCTTAGAGGTAGGGACACGGGTCTTGCTCGCGACACGTCCTCTTGGTATGTGGAACACATGTGGCAAGTTATTTTAAAATATGTCCTTACAAGGGAAAGTTACAGCCCGGACACGACAACCTATACTCTATGTCCTTGTATGCAGCACTCCATTGTGAATAAACACTAAGTGTGACCTTGACCTTAGAGGTAGGGACACGGGTCTTGCTCGCGACACGTCCTCTTGGTATGTGGAACACATGTGGCAAGTTATTTTAAAATATGTCCATACAAGAAATAGTTACAACCAGGACACGACAACCTATACTCTATGTCCTTGTATGCAGCACTCCATTGTGAATAAACACCTTTAGAAGTGTGACCTTGACCTAAGAGGTAGGGACACGAGTCTTGCACGCGACGCGTCGTCTTGGTATGTGGAACACATGTGGCAAGTTATTTTAAAATCTGTCCATACAAGGGAAAGTTACAGCCCGGACACAACAACCTATACTCTATGTCATTATAAGCAGCACTCCATTGTGAATAAACACCTTAGTGTGACCTTGACCTTAGAGGTAGGGACACGGGTCTTGCACGCGATACGTCGTCTTGGTATGTCGAACACATGTGGCAGGTTATTTTAAAATCTGTCCATACAAGGGAAAGTTACAGCCCGGACACGACAACCTATACTCTATGTCCTTATATGCAGCACTCCATTGTGAATAAACAATAAGTGTGACCTTGACCTTAGAGGTAGGGACACGGGTCTTGCACGCGACACGTCGTCTTGGTATGTCGAACACATGTGGCAAGTTATTTTAAAATCTGTCCATACAAGGTAAAATTACAGCCCGGACACGACAACCTATACTCTATGTCCTTGTATGCAGCACTCCATTGTGAATAAACACTAAGTGTGACCTTGACCTTAGAGGTAGGGACACGGGTCTTGCTCGCGACACGTCCTCTTGGTATGTGGAACACATGTGGCAAGTTATTTTAAAATATGTCCTTACAAGGGAAAGCTACAGCCCGGACACGACAACCTATACTCTATGTCCTTGTATGCAGCACTCCATTGTGAATAAACACCTTTAGAAGTGTGACCTTGACCTTAGAGGTAGGGACACAGGTCTTGCACGCGACACGTCGTCTTGGTATGTGAAACACATGTGGCAAGTTATTTTAAAATCTGCCCATACAAGGTAAAATTATAGCCCGGACACAACAACCTATACTCTATGTCCTTATATGCAGCACTCCATTGTGAATAAACACCTAAGTGTGACCTTGACCTTGGATGTAGGGACACGGGTCTTGCACGTGACACGTCGTCTTTGTATGTAGAACACATGTGGCAAGTTATTTTAAAATCTGTCCTTACAAGGGAAAGTTACAGCCCTGACACAAGTTATTGAGCCGGACACACGGACGGACGGAAGGACGGTGCGATTTTAATATGCCCACTTTCGGAGGCACAGAAATTGGAGAATGTAGTTCCACATAGGAATGGCCATGAGTTGTTCTAAATGTAAAAGTTCTGAATAAAATTTAATATCTGATCGTCTAGAACTTGCATATCTTGGTAGACGTTAGTGTTGACAACGTAAAAATCTGGATTTTCGTGAGAATTGTTCTCGTACCTTAGGTTTAAGCATTTTCTTCACATGTGTGTGGCTTTTTTATTGACAAAAGGTTGCCGCGTTACAAATTTTTAAACTTTATTTGTTATACTTGCTGCACTATGCTCGATTTTTTAATGTTGTGGTGCTCATGAATAGTAATTTAGTAGGAAACGAATTGTGAAAAAACTGCTGCAATTTCATAACATGAAAATGAACAAATAACTGAATTAATATCATTTTCGATCTTTTTAAAGTATGACCTACTACCATACAGCTTCGCGGACTTTAAGGTTCATTTGGAGTCTAATAATTTAATACTTGATAGCAAATGGTCGTCGTAATTCTTATTCTGTATTTCATAAGGCAAACATCTATCGATTGTGTTTATATATTTTCAGATGGTTGTCTTTTAAGGGAAAAGAGGCGGGTATATTCATGTCGAGAAAAAAAATCACTCCGTAGTTCAAAATCTCCATTTTTTTTTAAATTTACTCGTATAAACCTCAAAAAATGAAAAATAAGAAACCATACTCACTGTTTTCATCCATGTTCCACTCATTGGCACTATAACGGAAGACGCGTTGGAGCATTTTCAACACATAACAAAATGTTATAACTCCAATGATTACCCGCCGAGTATATGTAATGATTTGCGTATTTTTCTAAATAAATGACTCTCTATTTGGGGTAAAACAATATACATGAATTCCTTACAACATGTGTCGAAATCGTTTTCGTGAAAAAAGGCTCAACCTGAGTTCTTTAATGCTTGCAATTTCAATCGCTGTTCAATCGTTGTGTTACAATTTAACAATTCCAAGGTATAATCACCACTAACAGTGATTTATTCAAGTAAATCAACTGAACACAATGTAATGGTGAATGTTTCTATGGAAATATTTTTTCAAAGTAATCCCCGTTTTTCCGAAAGTTGATTGTCTTTAATATAAGCCACCTTTTACTTGCGGTATTATTGTTAGATCATTAAACACCAGCACAGAATAGCTATCCGATAAACAGATGGTCTAAAACTCTAAATCCGTCTTAAAGTTGAAGGAAAATATAAATATGGGACCATTTCAATAAACATTTCAGCATAATTAAGTCGGAAATTGAAATGATCTTAGTGTCATAGTTTCATTATTTTGCTACATATTTGTTTAATTGAACTTTAGTCAGTATTAAAAATAAATAGAAGTTGAAGAAATAAAAAGAATCAGCGTGTTGCCATTAGAATCATTTATACAGACTTATTGAAATAACGACCAAAAACCTTTAGTGAAACACTTTTCCCCTGCATTTGGTATGGTGGCATATTACTGCCTGTTAGCGTTCGCGAACTGTTTCGTGTTAACCACTTCCACCGCGTTACTTCGTTGGTAACATAAAATATCATCAGACTAAAAACAGGCTTGAAAGTGACCATAGCTGCTACCTATTACCTTTTTTAGCTGAACAACATTTACAGGCTATCTAGTTTTATGGTTTGCGAATTCCACTTAATAGGTAAGATACTAACTGGTTAACGTAATAAGATTCGTGTTACCATTAGCTATAAATGCATACCAGATTCCGGCGCTAACAGGTTAACTAGTTATGGTTTGCGAATTACACTTAAAAATGCACTCTCACAGATTAAACGTTTTGACAACTTTTTTTATTTTTTGTCTTGAAACGAGCCAATCTTTGCGACAATCCATGGAAAACAGTGATATAAGACTGCTGACAAAAATGAGATCGCAGATTTTTATATCTAAGTTAAAAAATTGATGATTTATGCATTTTTCTTAAACCGCAAGTAACGGTTTAAGCTATAAAACATTAATTTTCGAATGGAAATATGAAAATCTACGATCTGATTTTTGTCAAAAATCTTACATCATTGGTTTGCAGATATTTACTCAAAAAAAAAATGCTCTTTCCAAGACAAAAAAATAATAAAAAAAAGTTGTAAATATGGTTAATCTGTGAGAGTGCAGCTTTAATTAATAAGATACTAACTGGTTAACGTTATAAGATTCGCGTTACCATTTAGCTATAAATGCATTCAATATTCCGGCGCTAACATGTAAACTAGTTATGCTTTGCGAATTCCACTTAAAAAGTAAGATACTAACTGGTTAACGTAAGATTCGTGTAACCAGTTTGCTATGAATGCACTTTTGGCTCGAAGCAGTAATTTATCTAGTTATGGTTTGCGAATTCCACTTAATAATAATAATAATAATAATAATAATAATATCTTTATTTTAAGAAGGTGACATATTAAGATCATGTACAAAACTACAGAATCTTATTTTCGATATGGCCCTCTAAAACAGAATGAAAATATGGCAAATAATCATAAGACAAACATGAAGACGATGCTAACAACGATGACGATGATGATGATGATTATAAGTATGCTGTTGATGCTGACGATAATGATGCATATGATGACATGATGATGATGTTGAATCAATATTAGACAGATACTCTCAGTTAAATATAATTATGAATAAAACATCACAATTTGTATAATCACAAGTTTCCTATGAGGTACTGTTTGACCTTTATTTTATACGTATTAAAGTTTTTTGATTCTCGTATTTCCAAAGGTATATTATTCCAAACAATTCTGCTGTAATATGTAAACGATGCTTTCATATAATTAGTACGAGGTCTAGTTTGTAAAACAATATCTTTGTGTGCCATTGATCTTAGCATATATACATTATTGTCTGAAACTGTTACTAATTCTGACATATATGATGGAGCCATGCTATTCAACGTCTTGTAAACTAATACTGCTGCGTGGTATTTACATCTATCCGAGAAGTTTAGCCATTTTAGTTCTTTAAATAGATTTGTTGATGAATCTCGTTTAGATTTACCAAGTATGATTTTTGCAATTCGTTTTTGTAAGTTATTTATTTTATTCACATATGAATTGGTTCCCTTGCCCCAGACCAAGCAGCCGTAATCAAAATTTGGCAGAATATATGCATTGTAAAACATTCGTTTTGTATCAGGTGTGAGGAAATATATTATATTTTTTAGAAGTGCAATTTTCTTATTCAGATTTTTACAAACATAATCGATTTGCACATGCCAGTTTAGTGTATTATCTATATACAACCCTAATAACTTTTGCACAACAACATTAGCTATTTGAACATCATTAATACAAAGTTCAAGATTCCCAGTGTTTTTTAATTTATTTGCAGACCCTATTAACATGCATTTAGTCTTGGAAGGATGCAATGACATATTATTTAGTTGACACCACTTATTAACATAATTTAAATGATGTTGTAATTTATTTTGAATATCCGTCAACTGATATCCAGATTCATAAAGTGTTGAGTCATCTGCATATAGATCTATATTTAATGTTGGATGCATAACTGCAATATCATTTATGTATAAAATAAAAAGCAAGGGTCCCAGTATGGAACCCTGGAGTATGAATAAGTAACATACTAACTGGTTAACGTAATCAGATTCGATTTTTATTATGAAAAAGAAAGCCTAAACACTATGTCAGGAAATGATCCGTATTTATGTTAGGTCAAACGTCAAGGTCGTGGTGATCTAAAGTAGAAAACGGTATCCACGCCATACCTCCTGAACGTTTGAAAGTTGAAACCAATAGAATTCATTACCCATATTGATGCAAAAGGTCAAGGTTGTAGTGTCCTTTATTCGGAATAAAAGGTGCGCGCTGAATGCCATTAACACACTTATCCAACAATCCTTAAACTTTGTAGAAATATTGATTATGAATAGAATATGACAACAATTGACGTCAGAGTTCGAGTTTGTAATGACCCCTTTCAATTTAATAGGGTTATTAGTACTGCGTTTTGATCCGGGGTGGGGGTTAGCTACAATAATGAGCGATCAGGGATACTTCTTTTTTATTATTTTGACATTTCTTATGTATCACTGTAACGCTACAATTCTCTACCATTTAACAACGGGCGAAATGATAAACTGTAATAATATTCATTGATGTTGAATAATAATGACAAAGTTGTTCAATTTTTATCCGACAGTGATCTGAACTGGATTTAATTTGTCATTAGAGTTGTTATTTTCACATAAATATATAATGGGTCACGAATACCGTTATACATGTACACAACCAGTCAGATTTGTCCCAGATTTACCGATATCGGGATACTCGATAAACAATCGACACTTGTGTATTTTATGATAACTTAACATGTTTTTTGGACAAACCTTAATACGTGTTTAATAGTAGGCAATAATATTTTCGTAGAAATTTGAATTTATAACGGAGATAATTTCAAAATTGTGGCCGCGAGGATTCTCTGCGCAAGGACCGCTTGCTACTTTTTGCTGGGATGGTGGACGTCACGAGTCTGCCATATTAAAAAAATCGTCAAAAGACTCGTTTAGGCCATTTAGGTGGACTAGGGTGGGGGTGGGGGTGTATTCGACTCGAATGGATTTTTGCAGATTACCGGTTAGATCACTTAAAAGCCACATGTTTTAATAATAATAATAATAATTATGATAAATGCCATTTGAACGACATACTCTTTGGTTTAATGACGTCATTTTAACATCGCGTAAAGATACAATGTTATGACGTGACGTCACAAGAGTGGAATTCGGCCGTTTTGCACTGGAGTGGAATACGGCCTACCGGACTACGGACTACGGTATTTTGCGATATGTATTACGTGTGGATGCATGATGGGTATATAATAAAAAATGATATTAGTTACGGTTTGAAAGATCGGAGTTTAACTGCCAATCCAAATTACTGGTCAGGGAGAGCAGTACTTTTGATTGACAGTAAAACTCTTTAGTTATTGAGTGTTCTGAATGTCTGAAAAACAAAGCATACAAGCAGAAACGCGTGTTCGTCTAACAAACTCTAAAAGTTGCTTGTGTACCAAAAGTATTGCGGCCACGCATACTTTTTTTTTGTTCAATGGTTTTTGGAAGCAATAAAAATAAAAATGTCAATATTCCAGTTCGTTTAAATATAGGGCGATTTTTATTATAATAATGATTTACTCATTCGGAGTTAACAAGAAATATTTCTTGCCGTTTTTACCACGCCTTATCCCATCAAATGCAACAAAACCGTTTAAGGTTAAGAAAAGAGTAATTGTCTTTTAAATAACAAATTAAGATACAATTAGTTTCATAATTTTGTTACAAAATGCACGCATAAAAAGAAATATAAATAATGAAGCATAATAATATGTAGTCAAATATATTTAGACGTTTAAATAAAGTGTACATTATGCTGTATAGACATGGGATGAATAGAACTATTTCACACAATCAGCCTAATAGTCCAGTGCTCCTCATGTGGCTGAAAATGCAAATAAATGAAAAAAACAACAATTTATCAAATTTCGTACAAATTGCAAGCATAAAAAGACTTAACTTGACAATATAGCATAAGCATATTCAGACAAAATTATACGCATGTGTAAGTAAATTTCCTTTATGCTTTATAAACTGTATGCTAGTAATGAGATGAAAATCTCTATTTAGAACATTCAGCCTTATTACTGAACAAAAACATGAATTGTCTTTAAACGTGCATTGCGACTTTAACACGGCACTGAAGGAATATAATGGGTAGACAAAGGTATGCATACATTTAAAGTTGCACTCTCATAGATTTACAATTGTTGCAACATTTTTATTTTTTTCTTGGAAATGGCAATTTTTTGCGTAAATATCTGCAAACCAAATATAAATAAATGCACATATTTAAAAACGGCACCACTAGCGGTTAAAATCCCCTCCACCCCCACCCCAAACCCAAAACCAAAAGCGTATATTTCACATGTCAAATAAAAAGAAAGAAAAAAACATCGCTTTTAAGAAGGAACCATAAAAGTGTACCTATTTATTAGTTTTGTTAATTAATTTACAAAACAAATGCATGTAAACTATTATATGATATTGTTAGAGACCATTCACATAGAAAAGTTTTAATTGGAGGTAACTAAAGTAAAAACTTCAGTTTTTACTAGAGATTGTTTTTTTGAAAAAAGCGCTTGTCTCCCCTATTGTGTGGTCGTAGTTGAGAGAAAAATAAATGATGGACATGAAATTTGTAATTTTGGATTTGAGACGAACCAACAGTGAAGTTTGGTTTATTCACCCGTATTAAATAGTGAACATCTACTGCGACCTTGACCTTTGACCTACTGATCTCAAAATCAATAGGGGTCATCTACTAGTCATGACCAACTAGTATACCAAGTATGCAGTTCCTGGGTGCAAGCGTTCTTTATTAATTGAGCGGAGACTAAGTGTGACGTACAGACTGACGGACTGACTGACTGACTGACGGACTGACCACAAAATCAATAGGGGTCATCTTCTAGTCATGACCAACTTGCATACCAAGTATGAAGTTTCTGGGTGCAAGCGTTCTTTAGTTACTGAGCAGTAACCGTGTCTTCACCTCAAGGTCAAAGCGACCTTGACATTTAACCTACTGATCTCAAAATCAATAGAGGTCATCTACTAGTCAATACCGACTAGCATACCAAGTATGAAGTTCCAGGGTCTAAGCATTATATAGTTATTGAGCGGAAACGAAGTGTGACGTACGGACGGACTGACGGACTGACGGACAGGGCAAAAACAATATGTCTCCCCCATTCATTGGGTGAGACATAACTATAGAGGTGCTCCTCTATATTAGATAGAGGAGTACCTTTCAGTTTAGGATACACTTGCAAACTTCTATTCACTCAAATATACGGCGGCTGGTAACTTAAATTAATAAATGAGCGATAAACGAAATGTGAAAATTTCGTTGGTACTATAAAGAGGTGGTAAAAAAGGGGGGTACGAATATGTCACAACATCTACTTGTGTGACATATTCGTACGCGTACGAATTTGTCACACAGGTGAACCTTGTTCAGAAAAGAGAGCACTGAAATCGTTACTGATTATCTGCTTAGTATCCCCCCCCCTTTCGAGATTTGGCGTGTATTAGTATTTTCGCCGTAAAAAAGCGTACAGCAGACATCGCGAAACGGTCCTGACCGGTAAATTTTGACTCCGTCCGACTAAATTTGTGATAGTGTTTTCACGACCAGATGTAATAAATAATGTAGATTTAATCCTTACCAATTATCAAACACCACTTAAAAGTAAGAGCTATTTATTTCGTTTAACAGAAAATAACGTTTTTATCAATGATATTGTCAAATGACCATTTGTTTACAAATCAGATGTCGTTTTCTGGTAGTGTAGATGTCGGAATGCGTACCGCACTTAGTCAAACACCATGCAGCATTTGCCTCCCTTTGCAATACATAACCAACTAATGTTTATGTGTATATATCGCGCGATGTTTTGAAAAGCTAAAATGATAAACTTTTGTCATGAACATTGGAATATTTTAAATGATAGTTCCAAATGTTCCGAACAATAATCTTATCCTTTGGAACATTCGTTTATGAAACCGGTACCGGTACGGCCTGAAAAATACATATTGCCAACAAATCAACCAAACAGAATTTCCATTACGATTAAGTGCAAGTGTCAAAATTTACGGGGTTTTCGGGTTTTCCAAGGTTTTCGAGTTTTCGGTAATTCCACCAACCGGGCAAGTTTCGGACCGACAAAATATCAGAGGCTGTCAGTCCGAATGACCAAGACTTTTTCTGAACTATTGCGATGTCTGAATCAGACTGGTAGAAATCAGCCACCTCATAACTCGTAGTATTCTGACACAATATCAGAAACATTGCACTCCTCAATCAGATAATGGTTTGAGCATTATCTACACATAATCTACACATTATCATCACATAATATACACATTATTTACACATTATCTACACATAATCTACATATGATCTACACATTATCTACACATTATCTACACATTATCTACACATAATCTACACATGATCTACACATTATCTACACATAATCTACACACTATCTACACATTATTTTTAACATTATTCAATTTCTCACTTCGCTTTAACTTATTAATTATTTCCTTGATTTACTTTGTCCTGTAAAACTTGAGGAAATAAAGTTGACATTTACATGCACACAAAATCACATCCTAATGTCTGAAAGATCAAGCGATCGCGTACCGAGAAACGATGAACGGCTGTTGATCCAATTGGCACCGGGAACCGTTCACAGTGAAAGCTATGTAATTACTACAAAATTATCAGTTCTAATTTGCAGTTATCAGGAATTTTGGAAGAGCATGAGCCAATAAACTGACATAAACAACTTATATTATACTTCACATAATCTGCAAAGCAACCAACAAATGCGTCTGTGCGGAATCTTTTCATATTTTGTTGTTCAACTTAGTCGTGAATTATTATTCGATGATACTCGTGCACGTAATAAAATTAAATTATTTCCATACAATGCATTGTTTCAACGGAACAGCATCTGTAAATATAAGACATGTTCCATTGCGATATCACTTCATGCTAGTCAGTAAATGAGTTAAACTACGCCATGGATAATTCCGGCAGCAGTTTACCTTTACTTTAGAACACAACCTACATTTTCAGCCAATGTAATTAAAGAAAGGCAAGCATTAAGTACTAGCCTTAATCATTAAGAGTTTCACCTTTCGCTTGTGTTTTAAAGTCCGCCTACTGCCTCTAATCCGATACACACTCTCTGCGTCAGTTTATGCGTTGACAATGTGTCAGCCAATGAGGGTGTATTGTACGTCATTTAGATTACCTGAATTACATTCTTAATGGCTGAGAAGGGCTAGTTCACCACGCTCACTCCGCCCATTCTTAATCATTAAGATTTAATTCATGTAATCTAACTATTCATGGACTTACAATAAGTTGTGATCAAATTGTACTAAATATCAAATAATTCAAGAAATATATAGGATATTTGTTGATTTCGTTAGTCTTAGAGTGAAATGAACATTTTTGTTTCTTTAATGCTTAATTACCCAGTTATTTGTTTTCTAAATACACCCGTTTTGAAAAGAGTGTTTGCTACGCCGCTACCTGAGGGACATCTCTCACGCGAAGTTAACAGTTGATGACGTAGCTGTATTTTTCTATTTCGAGAACTTGGATAAATAGTTCGACATAAGAAAAACTGATGAACATAAGTTAAGGATATAAAAAAATCATTTGGAACGTTTATGCAGACTTCAGATCAGTGAAATTACGACCAAAACCCTTCATGGAAACGATCCCCTGTTGTGTTACGCATTTGTTCTAATACATGTTTTGTTTATCATTTAAGAAATGAATAGCGAGTTGATGTCATTATCGATGTATGAACGCAATGGTCAGATTAAAGTGAGTCCGAACGCGTCCAAACAGCCCAACTGTGCTCATTTCCCCAATAATGACATCAATCACGCAATTGATTACTCATATTTACACCAATAGTTCATTGTTTCATTGAAGAATTGTTAAAAAAATAATTTTATTTTAAGAAAATCTTACAGTAATTATTTCTAACCCATTGCGTTATTAGAACGACCCGGACGTAACCGGAAACAGTTCATCAAATGACGTCACAAATACGCAGGGTAAAGTCGATCACTTCAAATTGCTTTTAAACGTAAAATTCAAACACCAATGACAGCAATACATTTAACATATCATAAATTAACACTTTCTTTACATGATTTAAGTTTTTCGGGGCATGCTGACACAATACAAACAATAACAAGATAAACAATCTTCAATTAGAGAATAAGTTCATATATCAAACGAAGGTCAGCTTAGTATTTATTTATTATCAAAATGGAATATTTGATTTGGTATGCGGCTGTTCCAGAGAAAATTAAAAATTATTGTTATAACTTCGCCTAAACATTTAAGTTGGTTCAACGCTCTGACTTGAATAAAAAATATAACTAATTTAAATATATTTGCATTAAAGTGTCGATAGATTAGTCGTCTGTAAATAAACTTATACTGGTTTTATTGAAAATGCATGGCATTTTCCATTCAGTCGAACTTTACTATAGAAATGTTTTTGTTCATCCTTACCTGATTTTAATATATTATACTTTTAAATATATTTATGATTCTATTTCATATAATGTATGACTTTTGTCATACCATGTGTTTGTTTATTTATTATTCATTTGTGGTTAAGAAGATGATGTACTTTGTACAAGTCAAAATAAAATATCTGTTCTGTTCTGTTCATAAATCCCCATTATTCCATTTCCAATTGGGGAAAGTTGTCAATTATACTTCCAAACCTTCATACGATCGAGAACATTGAAACAAATCTAATATTCTCCCCAAAAGTGCCTACTTAGGGTTTCATTTGATGATTATTTCCATTTCATTTTAGGATTATTTCTGCTTAAATTTCTTAGTCGTTACTGGTTCATGGCGAATGTCGAAAGTGCTGCTACCTTGATGGTAAACATGTCTGGCATTTGTAATTGCCTAGGGAACGATGTATCGCCAGCTTGTAATGGATTGATCGTACGCGCAATCGTGGTTAATATGTTTAGCCAAAGATTGGGCATTTATTATCCGTAGTTCTCATGTAAATGTCTGCTTACAAGTAAGATATGATATAACTTTGACTAATACATTCATGGAATTATGTTATGAGTGACAAATGAACAGTGAATAACTGTCACCTCATGCCGCTGTACATACGGGATTGAAAATTTGATATAATACTAGCCTGTTATGTCAGGGTGCCAGTTTGAACATAAAGGTCCCCAACTTGTCAGTAAAGCCTTGAACCATGGCAGGATTTTGTTCACCAGTGCTCCGTATTACTATTAGAAAATGGGGTTAATTTAGCCCACCTTCGATGCGATATAATCGGCAATATTTTTGTTCAAAGTGATATAATTGATCCTTTTGGGACGAGTTCCGATACATTTTTTATTCTAATATAATTACTGTAACAATGTTGGAGAATAATCGAATTTTAAAACCATTTAAAAAAAAGTAAAACAGAACTGTTTTGCGACACATGCCGAAGAAATAAAAAAAAAATGAATTTTTCTTTCATGCCTTACGATGAAATATGGGGTTTTAACAGTGAAATAACAACAGTGAAAATATCAATTTGATATTTTCACTGCAAAATAAGGAGTGAAAATATCAACTTTCAGAACTACTTTTAAATTCCTTTGTTGTTACATGTACTTGCCTTGATCAAAACAGAACACTGGATTTCAGTAAATTATGTCAAAAAATGTTAGAAATAAAGAAATGTTTTATAAATTTAAATAAATATTTAATTGGAAATTAACAACTTACCGTTTATTACCGATTATCCCGTTTATCAAACATATTACTGATCTTTGAAGCTGAATGTTCGAACATTTGCTTTCATACCAAACAATTTACAGACAAAAACAACTGTTCGAACATAAATAAAATTTGATATCATCGTTCAAATGTATTTTGAACTGTTAACCGTTGTTGTACGTAAAATGAGCTTCCTGGAGAATTCACACAACAATTTACAGACAGATCCGATATTTTTTGCCCCACCCACACCTCAAAATGTGTCAACAAACTAGCGTGGCATTTACTCTTAATCTGGAAAACAAACATTTTAAAGCGAAACAGACTGGCCTCTGACAGTAAGATGACTGAATATTAACTTACTAAAAAAACACGCGTACATGCAGTCTTAAACTAAGAAAAATGGTTAAAATCCAATGAGTATCCACATTTGTTTTGCTAACACAATTGACCTTCCAAATTTTCATTCTTTAAATAGCGGCGTAGTAATTTGGTTATGTATTCATGCCCATCTTAAAATAAAAAGTGTTTTCATTATTTTCTGGAACATATGTGCACTAAAAATACTTAATTGTTTACTGTTCATAAAGCTTTGCAATAAAAAAACGAGCGAATATTAAGCTATAAGAATGAATAGCAGAGAACTATTTCTCAATAAACCGAAAGTAAAAAAGTTCACAGCTATAATTATGGATAAGGGGCGCCCCACGGCCTGTACGAAAGTTCACCGGACCTCGGCTCCCGCCGATAATAAATGGCGATGTCCGACAATCGCAGCTATATTGTAGTCCCGCGTGTCCGGCAATAATTTTTGGGGCAAAATGATTTAATAAATATGTGTCCATCGTGTAACTTTTTAATTTTATTAACTAACCTATGTTTACTCAATCAAACCAACTTATTCAGGGCTTTTATCGACCCGAGCTCCTCGGGTTTTAACGCACAGAAATCGTAAATGACTCGAAAATGACGCATCATAAATTTGTAATATTATTGTAAATTTGTATAATTATCATTTGAAAGGAGCCACAAGGCATGCACTAAATGCCTGATTATCGATCTGGAATCTATACGGTTTCCATGTTAATTAGCAGCACTCGAACTCAATGACGTGATAACTCCGCCCATTATGCAAATTAACGGATTCCTTCGGCTCTTTCGCTTAGTACGATGGTTTAAAAAACAACAATGCTTAAATATATTTTGTTTTAGTTTTTTTATACCATGTCTATATCAATTTAAAAATATATTTGTATTAGTGTAACAGATAAAAATAAACATTTTAATAAAATAGCACATGATGTAAAAAGCGCGGGAAGTAGGTGCGCGCTTACCTTCTGTCAATTTTAATGAAAGTGAAAGGAAAACTGCGTAAAACGTTTTCAGTGTAGAGTCAAGTTATATAATATAATAGTTTTATTGTTATGCCATTTATGAAAAAATAAAAACGGTGTTGCAATATTGACAATAGGAACATTGAATATTTTTGTTTACTACCGGACAAATTGAAAAACATGAAAGTGAAACTGAAAGTAGAAATGTGAGATGTCGATGCAACTCAACAATCGCTGTTGCATGTAGGATTCTGACAAGGATGCACAGGGTTACATGAAGAATAGTACATGCATAATTCCTGTTTCACTGAACATGCAGTAAATTAATAATACGATCATAAGAGTCCGAACATAAATTTCCAAGTTTTGACCCTAGGATTTTTTTTACCACCTAAGAGCAGGAAATAAGACAACAAGGTACAGTCCTGTGCTCCAGCTACATGTTGACCTAAATAGCAGGGTGTGGCACCCTGCTGGTCTCTTCCAGCCTTCTGCTGCCTTTTTACCACACCCTTCAGGGCCCTTTTGTTTGACATAGCAGTATTTCAGAAATTAAAGTATAAACAATATACCTAATTTTGACACTAATTAAAGTAAACAGCTAATTAAGGTGTTCATAGCAAACTTATGATTACTGTAATTGAAAGTAGTTACTACACATACACATTAAGAATTGAGCAATGGCCCTTGCAGTTATGCCCCATTAAGGGTCATTCAATGCACATCAAAAAGGCCTTTTAATGGCCTAGCACCCTACCCTTTTCAAATACTGACTGGAGCACGGGTATACTAAGTTATATTGATAAAAAAAATCTTTCTTGAAATTTTTCTTGAATAAAAAGCGGATTAATACAGCTGATCTTAATAAAACACTGGAATTGATTTTTTTTTAATTAAAGTTTTGGAAGTATAGATAATCATGTACATTGCAATGCCATCTTACGACAGATGAGAACTATAATTTATGAAGAAAGATCAAGTATTTAGAAAAACATGGACAATGACACTTGAAGATCTGATTTTGACTCTTGAAAATCAGATCTCAAGAGTCATTTACTCTTGGGTTTTAGACCATGTTGAAAGCCCTGACTTTCAATAAAATATACCAAAAATGTTTGGTCCTGCAAAAACTGGTCCGGTCCTGCAATGTAGGCTGTATTGCAGGACCTCGTGTCCTACAATGTAATAATGACTTTCGTAAAGCCTACCCTTTTCAAAAAAGGGGTAATTCAGAAATAAATGAAAAACAAATAAAACTCCGAAAATAAGCATAAAATTATTTCAGTGTAAGATCGTATTTAATTTCACTCGTGATCATAAAAAACTACATTTTCAAAATATGTTTTTCTATGACACTCGTGAAATAAAATACGATCTTACACTGAAATAAACAAATATCCTCTATATCTTTACATGATATCTGAACATATAAATATATTATTTTCTTGTATAATAGCCGATGTTATACCAAAACAAGAAGCGCATGATTGAAAATTTAAAGCACCATGTAAACCTGTTGGCCTGTTTTAGACAAATATAGTAAAGGTCAATCATGCGCATAAAGAACTTTTTTTTGGAAATTATTTTATAACTTCGCATGCGAAATTTAAACGGTATACTACGAAAATACGCAGTAAAAACATTATTAAATGTCGTCTAGTGTAAATGTGTTTTCACACTTTTAGCCTACCTGTCTAATGCAATGGCCATAAAAGTGAGGACGCTAACGGAAATGGTGCACGGAGAGATGAAGCACGAGAACTTGCAGAAGAACATGCCGAACCACCAGTCCTGGTACAAGAGAAAGAGGAAAGTGAACGGCAGGTTCAATATTGATATCAGGAAGTCCGCCACCGCGAGGTTCACCAGGAAATAGTTGGTCACAGTCCGCATACGCTTGTGTGCCAGTACTATCCATATCACAACAAGGTTGCCGCCAGCTGAGATAAGAAGAATGGCGAAAAAGGCGAGAAAAAACACAGTCTGCTGCCACCATGGCAATAGGAACTGGTCAGCGTTCTCTTCCGTTTCGGTCACGTATACGTCAGTTACGTTGCTGGCGTTAACGTCGCCGTCGGTTGTGTTGTTTATTACGTAACTGATGAGCGGGTGGAATGTAACGTTCGACATCTCTGGTTTGTTCAGTAACGTAGACCTTTGAAAGTGTTATCCTTAAATGGAAAATTATTTATTGATAAAAATGCTTTATAAACAACAGTCACACATCGTCCAGGGATATTATGGTTCGAACTGAATGCATAAACGATATATTTATTTTAGCAAATTGACATGAAGGTATTGTTTTTGAGAAGTATTAGAAGGTATATGGTGAGTCATATTAGGTTCATGGATTATGCAATGATCTATATTTAAATAAACGATATCGAACACACGTTACTTGCTATATTAGCGCTATTTCATTGCATACGAAATTAAGATTATTCCGTTAAAAGGAGCTTAATTTCGACAACCTATGTAAGGAAGGAACGTTTAGCTGGGCATGGCATAAAACGTGGTTAACAATGTTTGTTAATGAAACAGTCGAATATATATATTGTATGAAAGCTAATACATATCAACCACAACGTTTGGTTACGCTTGCTTCTGTGGTGAGAATTTAGCATTACAAACTGTAAGTAAACGGTGAGAATGATACATTGTTTTGTTTTTTTTCTTTTTACGAGATTTATACGCGTTAAATCCATAGGTGAATGTAGCCACACAAAATGACAATGTTTTAGATTTATCGTAAAAAGGTTTTTCTGCAAAATCTGATTTTTAGAACCTCAAGAGCGCTCAATCAATAAAAATTGTTATCACTCTGTAGGTTTCCGATTTTTAGCTTTGAAATTGAAAAACATCTGCCTCATACAAATGTTAGAACTGTTTTTTGCTATAATTTATGTGAAGAGCCTCGATTTCGTTAATCGTTATGATATCAAAGCATATATGTAGTGTTGTCAATGCATTTTTCTACAGAACGAATATTTTTCATTTTGATAACCAGGCATCGCTGCCATTTGTTGAATACTCTTTATCGGTGTAACTACTTTAGCATTTGTGTCAATAGTAGGTTACATACAACCAGTCCCTTCGAGTCCTAGGTAATAGCAGTAACTTGCAAATACATGGATTAACAATACAACTTAATTTTGTATTCCATTTATTCATCTACATAATATGTACACCAAGAACGCAGCAAGACAACTCTGTTCCTAGCAGTATAACAGTATAATTTAAACTCTAGAGGCTGGAGTATCATATAACTTAAGCTAAACATTAAATATCAGAACAAAAGGTATTGCAATAGAACACCGAAACAATCAGTGTTTTCCTTTTTCTATATGCCTTAAAAGGTTATAAAATGTGAGTTAATTGTAGTTTTCAAAATGCTCGTAATATATCATGACATCATTAGAATATGCGCGCTGAAGTTCAGTTTGGACATGGGACAGGGCTAAACTTATATACATATAAAAACACCGAAAACTATCAAATTGATTTTTTTTTTAAATTTGAAAAAGCAGGCTTTCCAGAGGTCCCAAAATTCCATACAAAGTCACCCGCTACATTTAATTAGTTTCGATTGATTAAATTCAAAAAGATATCTAGATATTTTCATAATAGAGTCATTAGGAACTTTACATGTGCACCAAATACACACCCTATGAATTAAAAGACATTGCTCATTATCTTTCTAAATAACAATGCATGAGCACAATATATCAAACTAGAGATTGCTTTTTTGAAAAAGCGCATGTCTCCCCCATTGTGTGGTCGTAGGTGAGAAATAATCAATGATGGACATGAAATTGATCAACCTCCCTACCAAGTTTGGTGAACCTAGGTCAAACAATTCTCAAGATATTGAGCGGAAATGTTTTTTACATTGGGGGTCGCCGCGACCTTGACCTTTGACCTAGTGACCCCAAAAACAATAGGGATCTTCTACACCTCATGACCAACCTCCCTACCAAGTTTGGTGAACCTAGGTCAAACCGTTCTCAAGATTTTGAGCAGAAATGTTTTTTATATTGGGGGTCGCCGCGACCTTGACCTTTGACCTAGTGACCCCAAAAACAATAGGGATCCTCTACACCTCACGACCAACCTCCCTACCAAGTTTGGTGATCCTAGGTCAAACCATTCTCAAGATATTGAGCGGAAATGTTTTTTACATTGGGGGTCGCCGCGACCTTGACCTTTGACCTAGTGACCCCAAAAACAATAGGGATCTTCTACACCTCACGACCAACCTCCCTACCAAGTTTGGTGAACCTAGGTCAAACCGTTCTCAAGATTTTGAGCAAAAATGTTTTTATATTGGGGGTCGCCGCGACCTTGACCTTTGACCTAGTGACCCCAAAAACAATAGGGATCCTCTACACCTCACGACCAACCTCCCTACCAAGTTTGGTGATCCTAGGTCAAACCATTCTCAAGATATTGAGCGGAAATGTTTTTTACATTGGGGGTCGCCGTGACCTTGACCTTTGACCTAGTGACCCCAAAAACAATAGGGATCTTCTACACCTCATGACCAACCTCCCTACCAAGTTTGGTAAACCTAGGTCAAACCGTTCTCAAGATTTTGAGCAGAAATGTTTTTTATATTGGGGGTCGCCGCGACCTTGACCTTTGACCTAGTGACCCCAAAAACAATAGGGATCCTCTACACCTCACGACCAACCTCCCTACCAAGTTTGGTGATCCTAGGTCATGCGGTTTTCCAGTTATCGATCGGAAACGAAGTGTGACGTACGGACGGACTGACGGACTGACGGACTGACGGACTACCGGACTACCGGACTGACGGACTACCGGACTGACGGACAGGGCAAAAACAATATGTCTCCCCCAGAGAGGGGGAGACATAAATATATGCCTTAAAAATATAGTCTAGTGATCAAAGTATAGCAAATGACATTCTAAAATGTCAACAACTTTTTCTCAATACCAAAGCTAAATAAGCGGCGGAGAAACGCTTCAATCTCCATAACGATGACACTGTATCCAGAGTCTTGCTTCGTTAATATTGAGCAAATTATATTTAATTAAAGCAAGTTATTATTAAAGGGGCTGTACTCCGTATGATGAAATAGCGTAAAAAAGAGAAAATTGTCGAAAACTGACATAAGCTTGGAATCGAAGTGTACAATGCATTGAAACTTACTAACTGAAGTACCATATAATTTACAATTAATTTATTTTTCGCAGTTTTTTCGTATTTTCCCTTAAAAAAGATTACTAGGTATGTCTACCTAGTAGAATTCATTCCGTATGCGTGATTGGCTATTCGATGTTATCACGTATTATTACCGAGTTAGGTATATAGCTTAAATATTCCTACTATTTAGGATAAGCCTTCGCAGTAGAGTGGATACGAACCTGGGCTGCAATTTTGACGACATTGGTTCGAACCCAGTCTCCGACTCGATTTATTTTACATTTTGGTATCTTTTTACAATTATGATATCAAAGAGTATTACATTTTATTTAATAATTGTCCTGATATTCGTTACAGAAAAAATGCCAACACGGTGTACAGTCCCTTTAAACTCGAGCAAGTTGTGCAGGTTCTACTCCGATTTTAATTTGTTTTACTAATTGTTTTTTTTACCATAAACCTCACAAATAGTAACATATCCTGGTTTAAAATATCACGCGTGTAATTCTCCACAAAAGAAAAAGATAATTCTCACCGTTTACGTCAATTGTGTAGTGCCAGGTGCCACGGCGACGTGGAGTTGTTTAGACCATTCATTGTCAGTTCAAAACAAAAAGTTGTGTCCCACATGATCTATTTTGCAACGCTCAATGCTAATTTCTTATTCATATCGTGTAAGCTTAGTCATTTAGTCGCTACAAATGGTAAATGTTTAAAGAAAAAAACTATAATCCGGATTATCATTTCTTTATTTATTGTAAATTGGTACTTATCAACCAGCGGTGAAATATACTTAACCAGAACAAAGGCTGAATCTGTTCATCGTAAATATGTCAGTCATTATTGAGAATAGCAGAATTTTGCCACTTATATCTCGCTATTTATTGTTTTCACACGAGGTAAATATTGAAAACGTGCATCATACAACGATGGTTTGAGGATGTTGATCAACTAAACGCTTAATAAATAACAACTAGTTTTCTCTTTTACGATTCTTTATGTAATATGTATTATTGCAATTCGTGTATTTAATTGATGATTTTATGAACAATATATATAAACAAAGCTCGTTATACAAATGGTCCCACAGACTAAAATCATGAGGTGTTGTGTTAATGTATATCTCCATTTTCTCTCATCTTAATCTAATTATCTCTTCGCTTTGAATTGATGAGTAATGAAGTTGTTCAACACTAACTTATAGGAAGCGGTAAATCATTCATTCTGAGCCTCAATGTAAGGTGCAATAAGTATTTACGAAATTAATATTCGACAACCACAGAGGTTGTCAATTTAACGCACCGTGAGAAGTGCTATTAAAATGACGTATACCTAAAATGATTTATTGGTAAAATATGAAAGATATTTGTAATTACATATACTAGGTAAATTAAAAGCTTTACAAAGTTTAACGTAATGTTATTTACCTGTTCTGTATGTTCCACTACTGCATATGTTTGTTTTTTTGCTTCGTTAAACAAGATGAGAAAAAGAATTTATTGAAATATTTGAACACGAATTTATTAATAATCCGCAAACTAGGTTTAATTATTTCAACATTGTCTTACTTTTGCACGATAAAATTCACCACTTGATTATCAATAACAATTTCGTACATAATAAACAACTTCAAGTTTAAATTTCGGTATTAAACCACAGCCAGCAAAGGTGCAATATATATCTGAACGTCCACACGTGCGGTGTGTGGAGAGTCTACTTCTACAATACCAGCTGTGGCGTAAGACGCAGCGCTCGAGGCGCAAAAGCAGCGCCTGCCCCGTCCTCCGCTCCACACTAGAGATGTATTGCCTGGTGAACAGCGATAGACATACGTGTCGCTCCTTTCCAATACAATTTAGCATGTCTTCCGTCTTGCCGCTGTTCAGTTCAATATTGTTTTATCGAAGACGCTCAGCTATGTTGTCTTGTACGTACACATTAGTGAGATAATGGTAAGGGGTATTTATGGTGATTGTTTGCTTGTGTCGTGAATTCATACTCAAGTCATTTGTCATTCTTAGAGCTCTATAAATGAGATAGTGAACGCTTACATAATTATTTGTGTTACCTTATATTCAGAATTGTATCTTGTTCGATGCATATTGTATATAATTATATAATGTGGATTTTTTCTGGCTTGCATGATACTTATAGAATCAGGCAATTATTCCTTTTACTGGGGCAATTATCAACAAAAACCGATGGTCAACCATGTATTATCCTGTATAATACATATGTTTTGTCATTTGTCAATGATTTCAAATGGATTTAAAAACATGATTGTATTGAATAATGAAGGATATGTCTTATAATTAGCATGTAGTCGGAATATCTTAACATGAGAAATAGCAAAATGGTTTTGAATGGCATTAGCAGCGAACAATAACGAGTGACTGAAACCCGGAAGGTGTCATTATTGGTAAAACTAATTTCACTATTACTGCACCGATAGTTCCATTCTAATTCCTTTAAAGCTTTTAATGTTTAAATGTTTGCCAACCAAGTATACGGCAGCCATTTTTATTTTCGTGAAAATGACGTCAGTGTGCACGTACGCGTCTTCGTCAGGCAATTATGCCATAAATGCCCTGACGTGCCATGATAATCTCACGGGCGAAGGCGATAATCATTATTGCGGGAACGAATTTCTATAGTAAAATGTTACTATTTATAGTAACATGTGTATTATTTGAAAATAATAAACGTTTTGTTTTACTTGATTCGCTGAGAAATGTTAATTAGTCCAGCGAAATAGCTAGGGTCATTCAAGCCGAGATTCTTATGAAACTGCTCCTAGGCTTGATCGACCCTAGCTGTGCTCACCTAATGAAATAAACATAAAAAACAGCATGTTCGTGAAGTTGGCAGACTGGCAGCCAAGGAGCCCAGCAGCGTGAAGTCAGCAGCCCAGCAGACTGGCAGCCTAGCAGCCAGAAGTCAGCAGCCCAGCGGACTGACAGCCTAGCAGCGTGAAGTCAGCAGCCCGACACCCCAGCAGCGTGAAGTCAGCAGCTTTGCAGCTAATGCCATTTAAAACCATTTTGTTATATCTGAGTTTTAAGACTTTCAGACTACATTCTAATTATATGACATATCCTTCATTATTCCACAAAATCATGTTTTTAAATCCATTTGAAATCATTGACAAATGACAAAACATATGTATTATACAGGCTAATTCATGATTGACCATGGCTTTTGGTTGATAATTGCCCCAGTGAAAATAGTTGCCCTCAGGGCAATTATTCCTTTCACTGGTGCAATTATCAACCAAAAGCCATGGTCAACCATGTATTATTCTATAATTAATGTTGGAATGTGTTTTAAAAGATTTAAGGGAAAGAAAGATTAGTTCCGCTGTTAGTAGCTGGAGGTGTATGGGATAAAAGTGAATAGCGTTGTAATTCATCCGCACACTAGTTATTGAACGGTCACGCTCCGCCTACTTGTTACTGTGCCGATACGGGAGCTAAGAACTAAGATTTTGTTCTCTATTTCACCGCGTTTAACCGAGAACGTTATATTTAAAAATATTGCTGAACTTTTTTTTATTTTCTAGTTCTATAATTTGATCAGAATAATTTATCTGATTTTTGTTATCGTTAAAATAAAATTTGTTGCATCTAAACATAATTCTCTAAAGAGCCAGGGTCTTGACATGTTCGCGTATTTCATTAAAACCTTCTTGTGGGAAGATAATTTTAGTTTAGACATATTTATTTTTACAACTTGTGAAACAAGTTATTACAACATTATATTAATCACTCTCGTTGGCACGATTTTACGCGAGAGTGTGGTCTTGTGTTGTGGGGGAAACCGGA
Source organism: Mya arenaria (assembly GCF_026914265.1). Classification (NCBI taxonomy): domain Eukaryota; kingdom Metazoa; phylum Mollusca; class Bivalvia; order Myida; family Myidae; genus Mya; species Mya arenaria. The sequence goes on from NC_069123.1 coordinate 19,312,596, forward strand.
GAACCCGGAGAAAACCCACTTGTCCGGCTTGGTGACCACAAACCAAACTCACATGCGCCCAAGCCGGGAATCGATCCCGGGTCGCCTAGGTGAGAAGCGGGTGAACCACTGCGCTAACCGGACAACCCTTAAGAAGATAATTTTGATTTGACAGGCTTTATTGAAACATAACATGAACTATTTACACTAATAAATTATACCTAAATAATTTAACTACATTCTAGAAGTAGTTCTATCCTCTTTGATATATATATTCCAAAAAACATTTACTGAATTATTATCAATTCATATTGGTTCAGTGATTTTCATTAAACAAGGAAGTTGACCTCCACCGGTTGGTGGGGCATTCGCCAAAGAAGAAGTTTTACACCTAAATGGCCGCGAGACCTGCGATTAACTACATCTTGTGTAGTCCCATAGCTCTAACTTTTGTACAGAGGTTTACTTCTGTGGTCTCCACCAGCTTTAAGATTAGAAACTGATGTTCACGTTTAAATTATCACACTTCGAATGACTAGAAGGTTCGATTATTTATTAAGCATATGGACATTGCTCTCCATTCCCTTTACGGGCTGATTGTTTTGAAGACATTTGCGTTACAAGATATGAAAAGGATATGCGCGGTCGCTTCTAGTTGCATTGGGTTTTTGGAATGACATTTGCTTTTTCATAGTATTCATATAAGAGACCGGTTCGGATACAGGCCGAGGTGTTCCGATTGATATCAACATCCGCCCAAATAGATTATAAGTATCTTCCATGGCTGAGGGTGTAGGATAGGTTCATCCCGACCCGAGCGCAGGGTGTTTTGCGGAAACGAGGTTTACCGAGCGGCCATGGTAGATGCTTTTTCTTCCACCTCAGTTAAACAAAATTGTGTAAAAATGTATTTTTTTTGCTGGAACTCTTTTGTGCGTAGTGAAAATAAATGCGTATGGATATTTGATAATTCGTGGTTGTCATGGATATGCTCGCAGTGATTCAGGCTATGTTACTAGTCAAATCGGTCTTTAATTAGTTCGGAGGAGAGTGGAGCATTATTTCTTGAAATAGGCGTGAAAACTTTTTTATGGTGACATTTGAAGCGAGAAATAGTTAATTAGCATTCTAAATATTGCCACAAGACAAGGTTTCTATGATGCTACAGACGACTGTCTTTAACAAGGGAGGTAATTACAATGTAGCGACAATTAAAAAGGAGTTCCATACGGGCATTTTATCTTCGCCCGTGGGCAAGATAAGAATTTCTAGCATGGTTAAATTATTGGATCTACTTATCTGAGGTGGGAGAAAAAGGTTACACGATACTATTACAATATCCTTTATGTTTGTAAACCTCCTACGCAGTAATCTCCCTTGGTGACAGCAAAAAATGCCGAGTTTTGAAAAACTAACCTTGAGCTTAATTGTTTGTTTTGAAAATGTCATTAGAAAGAATGAACTCCAGATAATTCCCTCTCAATGTATAGTATTTTTATCCCCGTTCTATATACTCATATGAGTGAAATGTGTTACAAAAACTTATACAAAATATCAAGCAAGGAATTCACATAACATACCGGTACATATAAAAGGTGAATTTCATGCTATTGAAATCTATGTATTAGACCATTGACTCTATTTCTTCCGAAGAAACGTATGTATATTTTTGTTATAATTTAGTTTTAACCGCAGGATTAGCTTTGGAAAAAACAACAGAATATCTATCCGGGCTTAAACTATTGCAACAATATTATTAACCATAATGTCCTTCGAGCATATGTACACCCAACATAAAAATATTATTATTGAAATAATAACCATTTTTGGTTATCTGCATGCACGTTTTTATTCTTAGTTCTTTGCGCCGACTGCTATACATCAACTTTTTTCTTGTTGATACGGTTATTACATTGAAAGATTGCTGTAGTCTGCGATAGGACCAAATCGTTAATACGTTAGTTCAGATGGGAGTTCACCTATAGCTTAATATCATCATTTATCTCCCCACTGACAATCCAGGGGCGGGTTCAGGAATTGATGTTAGAGGGGTCTTAACTTAGGGACGTAACCTTTTGACATGCGCCTCTCCTTCAGATCTAAAAGTATATGGCATAACCTCTTTGCATGGTTACTTCCTCAAGAAAATTTTAACAATTTGTAGTTTGAAATAATGCATTATGATGAAAAAAATGAACTTGGAAGATTTTAGAGGGGGCGCGCGCCCAACCCCCTCTAAATCCGCTAGTGCAGTCGGGCGTAAACGCATATAGGACCGGGCAAACGCCCGATAACTAAAAACAACTTCCTGTAATTCACCATGATAATACTTTTGAAGTTGCCACATTGGGTTATCGTATAAATTGTTCTTAAGATACACAAATGACAAGCGAGACCGCTTTGGAAAATAATGTTAAATCAATGTTTTTTATTCATATATTAACATAGCGGCCATAAATTGTTTTCAATTCTGAGCATTTGTTTATGCGTATTCTTCTAAAACAATGATAAATTAACTTTTTTAATGCACAAATTGTCAATCTCAAGCGATTATCAACATTTTTTCCAAAAAGTCGTTTAAGCAGTTCAGCGGCCTAGCGGCGTGAAGTTAGCGGCCTAGCGGCCTAAAATGGTATCCTTTTTCAAAGCATGTATACATGCCTTTTTTTATAAAACAATGATATATTAACTGTTTTTATGCACAAAATATCATTTTGAAGCGATTTTCAACATTTTTTTCAAAAAACTCGATCGAAAATCGCCTGCTCGATGTAAAGGTAGGCAAAAGTGGCCTGCTCGATGTAAAGGTTGGCGAACATGTCCTGCTCTGGGTCAAGGTAAGCGAACGTGTCCTGCTAGATGTAAAGGTTGGCGAACGTGGCCTGCTCGATGTAAAGGTAGGCAAACGTGTCCTGTTCGATGTAAAGGTAGGCATACGTATTCTGCTCTGGGTCAAGGTAGAAGAACGTGTCCTGCTAGATGTAAAGGTTGGCGAACGTGGCCTGCTCGATGTAAAGGTAGGCGAACGTGTCCTGCTCGATGTAAAGATAGGCGAACGTGGCCTGCTTGATGCAAAGATAGGCGAACGTGGCCTGCTTGATGTAAAGATAAGCGAACGTGGCCTGCTCGATGTAAAGATAGGCGAACGTGGCCTGCTCGATGTAAAGATAGGCGAACGTGGCCTGCTCGATGTAAAGATAAGCGAACGTGGCCTGCTTGATGTAAAGATAGGCGAACGTGGCCTGCTTGATGTAAAGATAGGCGAACGTGGCCTGCTCGATGTAAAGATAGGCGAACGTGGCCTGCTTGATGTAAAGATAGGCGAACGTGGCCTGCTTGATGTAAAGATAAGCGAACATGGCCTGCTTGATATAAAGATAGGCGAACGTGGCCTGCTTGATGTAAAGATAAGCGAACAAGGCCTGCTTGATGTGAAGATAGGCGAACGTGGCCTGCTTGATGTAAAGATAGGCGAAGGTGGCCTGCTCGATGTAAAGATAAGCGAACGTGGCCTGCTCGATGTAAAGAAAGGCGAACGTTGTCTTCTCGATGTAAAGGTTGGCAAACGTGCCCTGCTCGATATAAAGTTAGGCGAACTTGGCCTGCTTGATGTAAAGGTTGGCAAACGTGTCCTGCTCGATATAAAGGTAGTAAACGTGGCCTGCTTGATGTTAAGATAGGCGAATGTGGCCTGCTCGATTTTAAGATAAGCGAACGTGGCCTGCTCGATGTAAAGGTTCGCAAACGTGTCCTGCCCGATGTAAAGGTAGGCGAACGTGTCCTCTCGGTGTAAAGGTTGGCAAACGTGTCCTGCTCGCTGTCAAGGTAGGCGAACGTGTCCTTCTCGATGTAAGTGTTGGCGAACGTGTCCTTCTCGATGTAAGGGTAGGCGAACGTGTCCTGTTTTGGGTCAAGGTAGTCGAACGTGTCCTTTTCGGTGTCAAAGCAGGCGATCGTGTCCTGCTCATTGTCTCTGTAGGCGAATGTCTCCTCTCGGTGTCAAGATAGGCGAACGTTTCCTGCTTTTTGTCAAGGTAGACTAACATGTCCTGCTCGATGTCAAGGTAGGCGATTGTTTCTTGCTTTGTGTCAAGGTAGGCGAACGTAGTATACGTTTTGAGCACGAGCGCCAACGACCCGGCTCTGCCATTTTTTAAAACTCTTTTATACATTATGTGTTTCTTCCTTAGTAAGATTGCTATATGGTTTTTAAGTAAACTTACTCTTGAATTATTATAACAGGTGTAAATAAATGGTTTGTAACCGTTATATTTTGGTGATCGGATTTGGTAACTAGCCTGACATCTTCCTTTTTGCAACATTTTTTTCAGAATATCTTCAGTTACTTCAATATAAGAACATTTCTTTAAATGTAAAAACAGGTAATTGTTCTTTCATCGATGCTTTTATTTTTTATTCTATCGATCTATTATGTAGTTGAACTTTGACTTTCAATTCACTTTGTCGTTATACGTTTTACCGTGTTTTGAACCCTGTGTAAAAGAGAAGATGCTGTCGGTGGGTTGGCGTAAGGAGCTAATCCTCATTTTATTACACGCATTTTTTTGTCTATTTCAATTAGATGTTTTCATGATTATAGAACTTTATATATGGTATACGATGATGCTAATTTTTGAATGTATGCATATGATAAATATTTTCCTAATTATTAAGGTAAAACCATACTATTTTACCCGTGACAATAAATACTAAGTACTGGTTGCCATAGTGAAATATGTTGAAAGTCAAACGTTATGAACCTACTCTGTCCCTTGACGAAATGTTGCATTATGAATAGGGTTTCACAGTAAGCCAGGTCGGAAAAAGAACGCAATATTGTGGTGCCAATTTATTTTTCCATCTCTTCTCGATGAACACTTTTATTCAGCTATATTTACACCTCAACTTCCATTCCTTAAATGAACTGCCTTTCGGTAATTGCGTTTATTAATCGATGAAAGCAACATCTTCGGATATGTTCGGATCGCAATTCATCACATAACAATATACATGAAAACTATTGATCTTGTTATTGTTTGTATTGTGTCAGCAGATCCCGTAAAATATAAATCAACATTTTAAAGTGTTAAGTGTTATATTTTAAACGTATTGTTGTGTTTCAATTTTACGTTTAAAAGTGATTTAAAGTGGTTGATCATTTTCCGCGTTATTGTGACGTCAATTTAAAAAAAAATGTTTCCGGTTACAGTCGGGTCGTTCTGTTAACGTCCTTCGGACTCCACACACTTCGACCAGCCCAATTGCGTTCATACCCCGATAATGACATCAACCCCGCAATGTATTCCTTAATTAAAATAAAGTCTTATCCTATTTTGTTCTGTACGAGCCATTTAATTACTTTTAAGTGACCATTCTAATACTCGACATTTGTATTAATGCTTCTTAAAATATATGGACGAAATAGGAATATGAAATATGAATAATCAATTATGAATAATCAATAGTTTGTATTGTTTTTAAATCACATATGATAACTGAGAAAAATGTAAGTTTCTGAAATGGAGGTATCCCTGTGAACATCAAATATTTCGTCTGAATAATGTTTTGCATCCCCCCCCCCCCAAAAAAAAAAAAAAAAAAAAATAGATACCTGACATTGACTTTTGAGGTACAGACCTGGGTCTTGAGTGCGACACGCTACCTCGTTATGGTGAACCTTAATGACAATTTTATGAAAATTGTATAATGCATGGTCATGATTTGACATATTAGCGTGACCTTGACCTTTGAGGTACAGACCAGGCCCAAATCTGTCAAAAATGCTTAAGCGTAATTCACTTACGTATTTTATTTCATTTAGCAAAATTACTAACTTAAATATTTTTTATAAAACAAACTTAATCTGATTTCTACCTTCTTCAAAAGCCTCTATTTAAAAATAAATAAAAAGATATTACGCAATTGTATACCAAATTAAAAATAGTGCTAGGCTTGGTCCTGTTATAGGCGAATTAAGATGTTTTGAGAACTAGGGACATGTTCATTTTGCACCACACGCCATCTTATCATAAAAAAATGTTCAGGGTATTTTTCTGAAAATTCTAAAGTGCATGGTCAAGATACAGCTCCGAGAAGGTTTAGCCCGGTGGGACGCACGTTCGCACTACCGCATTGACACACGGACATACACGAAGACGCCATAAACCAGGTCTCGTTCATCGTATGCGGGCTCGACATAAAATAACAAGAGGCCCATAAGAGTCTATGCTCTACTGGCATGGCTCTTGTGGTCAATTTCAATCCAGAGCATGTATGTATGGGTAAAAGGCAACAAACATATAGTTCATGTTTTTTGTTTGGGTTACCTGAAAACGTTGCGCGTTCAACATCTGAGGACAGAAAGTGTTGTAAGCAAGATTAGTTGCATGAACTATTTTAATATGTGCCAAGTAAAGGTCATCTGACAATAAAAAATTGCTTTCAAAACTGTACTCATGGTCAAAATTTCCTTTCTGTAGCTTTAAGAATAAAAAAAGTTGGTCAAAAGGTCAAAGTCAAGGTAGTCCGAGGACAACATTGATGCTCGTTTGCAAAACTGTTTACATGGTCCAAATATCATTGCTGTAGCTTTAAAAACAAAAAAGGTCAAAAGGGGTGGGGCCATTTTTGGCCCCAGGGGCATAATTTCAACTGTTTTGCAAAACAGTCATCATATGATGCTCCACAACAAATATCAAAGGTATGAGCCTTGTGGTTTGTTTGAAACAAGAAGATTTTGACAATATTTCTTAAATAAGTCTCTAGGAAACTTGTGACCCCAGAGGCAGTGCCAGTTTTGACTCTAGGGGCATAATTAGAACAACCATGGTAGCAGACCACTAAATTATGCCTTATTCAAAATAGCAAGTGTCTGCATAGCTGGTTCAGACAAAAAGATTTTCAAACATTCCCAATTTAAGTATACCAAACCTGTGAACCTCGGGGGGATGGCCAGTAATGACCCCAGGTGCATACTTTGAACAAACATTCACAAGCAATTGTGCTTAGATGGATGCGCAAACACTCAAAAAGATTTCAAACATTTCCTAATGTAAGTATACCAAACCTGTGAACCCTGGGGCGTAGCCAGTAATGACCCCGGGGATTTATTTGAACAATCATTCACAACCAATTTTGTTTAGATGAATGCGCGAACTACAGACAATTTGGCCAATAGAGCCAAAAATGGCCTTTGGCCTTTCAACAAGGCAGAGTATAATTCACAAAATCAACTGCAGAACCATAAAAGCAAGTTGTCTCCCTTTCATCCTAGACTTGACTTAACATGTAAACTTGGCTAAAAATAGACAAATTCGCTCATGCAGACTTGGCTAAAAATAGGTTAGCTAAAAATAGCATTTCTTTAAAACTTTCAAGGCTCATAATCTAGACATGCATGAGCGAATCTGGCTGGATTTCGAAAGAAACCAAGCTCTAATGGATATCTAAATACTGTACAAGTTTTATCGAGACACTGAAGACTGTATCGTGTTCACAAGCAATTGTTTACAGACGCACTGATGCACGCACGGACGCACATACTACGTACACATTAACAGGCCTTTGGCCAGAAGAGCTAAAAATTGGTCTCACGTCGACCGTTCCACATGTGGCCCCCAAAACGATCGTCGATGATCCGTCAAAGCCGTAAAACTGATAATCGCTGGGTAATGCCAGTAATCGCTGAAATGCTGTACTACTTTGTTACATCATGATTTAAACATAATTAGATTGGTGTGTCTCTAAAGGACGTAAGCGGACATGCTTAATTAATGATATTATAAGTTACGGGGTTAGAAGGTGACACGATATTGGATATACGGTGTAATGTTTCTGTGTTTATTCCAGTACAAACTTCCCAGGGAAAGGTAAAAATCTACAACAAACAAAAAATATATTAAAACAAGCAAAATTACCTACAGAAAAAAACATAATTACAAAGACAAGCTTTACATAGTTAAAATGCCTAGTTTTCCTTTAAAAGTCTACATCTGGACTGCCGGATAAATGCAGTTAATTATTGCCTAGAAACTTATCCTAAAAATATCCTAAATATATTTCATTAATTAAATTCTTAAAACCTATAAATGAAATATACCTAAATGATATAGCAAACACTTATAAACAGTTTAAATGAAAAACAAGAATTTACAAGGATGACCCCTGCATACAAACAAACGTGAAAAAGAGCATAATAACAGAAAATGTAGAAAATATCAGTTTTAAGGCCACACCAAATTTATGTTTAGTTCCTCGGATTTTTGGCAAAAAAAAATGGAGCGAGCGAGGGAAAAAAAAATAAATAAAATTTTGTCAGTTTTCATAAAAATCGAAGCGAGCGAAGAGCGAAAAATATATTGAGTAAGCACGGACGTTGCGCTATGTGCAATTGATATTACATCAGTGGAGACTTGTATTGACAAGAGAAAATATACAGTTCCTAGGACAGCTATGCTGCTTAGCAAATGCGTAGCTCGCTAAAACAGTTTTTAATCATAGGCTGGTGAGATTCATGAATTATGACCAACAAAGCCTTGGATTCATACCTGCAATATATAGACTCTTACAGAAGTATAATCTCATAAATTATATTAGTGATTATATATACTATGGTACATTCCCGTCGAAATCATGTTGAAAGACCATATTGAACAAACATGTAATCTATGCTGAGAAACGGCGACAGTTGATGTCCTTGTGCTCACGTGAGGACGTTGGAGAGTTAATGTCGAAACTTTTATGTGACAATAAACCAGCATATCTTTGGTTGCTGGCCAACAAAGGCAATACTATTGGATTCATTTGTAAACAAATGATGAATATTATTAGCCTAACAACTGAAAGGGACTATATACGACGATGAACTCATTGTGTTTTATTAATAGACAATTTAGCTGTGCATCGAATTTGCTTCTGTAGTGCTCATGATGCGAAACGGCATTTGATGTGGAGATATGTTCGCACCAACTCTGACACTCCATTGAATTATGCTTGTTTCATTTCGTTAAGGCCAGCCATACAGAGCAATAAACTGATTGAATGTGCTGTTGATTGCCTCATTAGAAACACATCTGTATATCTTGTGAACCTCATTTGCAGCTTGTTCGCATTATTTTCTGAGAAATTTTATAAACCCAGACATGCTGGCACATCATAACTGATATATCGTTATGACTATTTATTTTATATATTTAATTTATGTGTAGAAAGGATGTAATATTCATTAAGCAAATTTATCTAGATATTTCGTTTACGTATCTAGGAAATGCATGCAATGTGGATATTGTCTTAAAGTGTGTATATATAATATTGGTCTCTAAGTTGTGCTTTAACTTATGTTTACTCATACAGTTAAGTAAATATTGATAAAGCAATATGCAAAAGACACAGGCCTGGTATTACCACATTTTATATATTATATAAGTGTAAATGTTGTTTAAATATTTCTTTAATTGCATACTATCATGTTGTAAACTTGTATGTTGTACATTTATAAACTTTAGTTTTACTCTTCATAGCATTAGGGAGGAAATAAAAGTATAATATATGCTGGATAAATGCAGTTAATTTTTGCCTAGAAATAATGATACACATCACATACCAAACTGAAAGACTCGCGATCATTAGCGATTCCCAGAACTAAAAACGTATCCTCTCAAGGCTAAACAATTGTGCAGAAGTTTGTTTGCATTTTACCAAAATTTGGTAACATGCTTGCAATAAACATAATGGGGGGTTAAAGTACAAAAAATTGGCCTGGAAACATGTACAGTCGAGTAATAACCATGAAGTTTGGAAAATAGGAATATGTACATGCAAGCAAAGTTACACCATGCACAGATATGCCGTATTTGCCGAAAAAATACAAAAAATTGTGGATAAAATCAACATGTTTATTTTTAAACATTGCCTCCTAAGCAACAATCTGTTCAATAACTTCAGTTGTGTTTCTGCTAAGTAAAGTTTTTTTTCTAAACCGTGTATATGTGTATATTTGCCCACATTGTGAAATGCAAATTGAATCCATCGGGCACCATATACTTTTCTTTTGCATCAATAATGATAGTATTCGACACTTACTTTGGCGTAAACTGCATTCTTTGTTAGGAAATGATATGTTCACTAGCTTTTGTAAGCTTAGCTTTCAAAAGCAAATTGTCGCGATGTATTCCGGTTTTACATACTTAAATCTTACCGATGAATTACGGGTATCTCTGTATAAGGTCATTACAAGATATTCGCATTTACTTGTTAAACCGTTTGTGTTCCTAAAACAGATTTAGGACATTACATTCACGCAGCATTCAGCTGTGTCAATTTCGCGCCTGATTGTCAGAATTCTTATAAATCATTTTAAAATATGTGTGCGCCAAACATTTGTTTAATTTCTTTCGCTTTCGTCTCAATTAGACAACATGAAATTGGCACATTTTCTTTGTGAAAAAACTAAACTAAACAATAATACACTGTCTAATCATTTTCGCTTTCGGCTGAATTAGGCATTAGGCTATTGGCATTAAAAATATTTATAATTTTACAAAATCATAATTTGCACTTCAGTTATTCCATATGTAGTAATAATGGCAACATGAATTAACTATCGCAATTATTTTCCTTTAATCTATATATGTATTGTTTAATCATAAGTACTTGTACATACATGTAAATATATTTAGTTATAGACATTGGAATTACATTATCATTGTCTTATGAATCACATGTAATTAAGTCATACAACTATGCTCCATGTAAATATGTACATACTCGATCACACTTATAAATATGTCTATGTATTATGTAATGCCATGTTCAATCTCTTCTTCAAAGGAGGAAATAAAGAATTATCTATCTATCTATCTTTAAAGTTCTGATACCAAAGTAAGATGTCGATTGAAGAATATGTTTTTCGCCGCATACTGGACGCATACATTTTTAAAAATTTAAAGAGAAAGTCGACTTACCAGGCAAAAGTTGGTACCAGAATCGGTACTTTTCATTCTAAATCCGCCATTTTGTTTGCGATGAAACATTTTTCTCAGTTAATGTTTGCATAAAACGGAATTACGTCCTCCCCCTTGTTCCTAACTGGTCCACTGACTTACATAGTAAAATAATGATACAATAAGTATTTTCAGATGCATTTAAGGGAAAACAATTTATACCAAAATCTTCTTTGTTAAAAAATGGAAATCACATAAAGCAATATAGAATTTTCGGCAATCAGAAAGTCACGTGATATGCAATTTTCGTGATGATGTTTTGCACGCTAAATTTAGATTTGCTTTTTGCGATAAATGCATATTTTTTATCATTCAAGGGGTTAAAAAGGTCAAACCGGTTTAGAGAAGTCATTTGGATATGTATACAAATAAATAAGTTTACATCACTAAAACATAATGAGACTTTAATTTAACCTTATGGAATGCAAAGAACATCGTTTTAAAACCCTGCCCCGATTGTTGAAAAAAAAAAACATATTGAAAAGCGACCAAAATCACTCATGATTTTCTTGGTTGTACAAATTCGCCAAGCTGCAGATCGAGTTCTAGAGCTAAGAGTGTCGGAATGACCCACTATGGGAACTCTATGATACGCAACACTGGATTAATTTGACAACATGTAATTTTTTGATGTATTTATTATAAAACCATCCATTGTAAACAAATTACTGCCAATGTGTATTTGGCATTTCTTATTTCCTGTCGTGTCTCTTTTGCGTATCCGTCTATGAGATATTTATCCCATAATACTTGCAATTATGGTTAAATAACATAACGCGTCATGCTAAATGGAGTTAGTTATTATTCATATGGCGATGTTATGCTTAAATGCAGAAATTTTGAGGATATTTAAATACTATATTATATATATCATTATAAACAAATGTTAACCATAACACGGCCGGTTCAAGTGTTTTTCCGCTTTTTGAACCAAGGCCTTTGGAAAATATTTATAATGCATGGAGCTAAACAATTGACAACGGCTCAACTAAACGACAGGAAAAAACAGAATAAAAAAAAACAAGAGCTGTCACAGAGACAGCGCGCTCGACTATTCCTCCGCTTTTCAATGTAAGGATTGAAAAGTTTAGGCGAAATATGCATGGATCACTGTTAGATTAAATTTCAATGCAATACATGATGTGCTGACCTTAACCAGAATTTCTAAGTCGAATAATAAAGGCCAATTATTTGCATTAAATGCAAACTAGAGTTTTCTAACTTAATTAATTAAGTAGGTTGGATGGTTGAGTACCATTGTATCAAGTCTCAATGCAATACCTCAAGCAGCTGCTGAGATATTAACCTATGTGTGCTTGCACGCAAAACCTTAACCAGAATTTCTAAGTCGAATAATAAAGGCCAATTATTTGCATTAAATGCAAACTAGAGTTTTCTAACTTAATTAATTAAGTAGGTTGGATGGTTGAGTACCATTGTATCAAGTCTCAATGCAATACCTCAAGTAGCTGCTGAGATATTAACCTATGTGTGCTTGCACGCAAAACCTTAACCAGAATTTCTAAGTCGAATAATAAAGGCCTATTATTTGCATTAAATGCAAACTAGATTTTCTAACCTGGTTAGTTAAGTATGTTGGATGGTTGAGTACCATTGTATAAAGTCTCAATGCAATACCTCAAGTAGTTGCTGATATATTAACCTATATGTGCTTGCATGCAAAACTTTAACCAAGGTGTGACGCCGACGCCGTCGCTTGAGTTAGTAGTATAGCTCTCCATATTCTTCCAATAGTCGAGCTAAAAACCATTAATATAAATAAATGGTCGTGTTACCGTATTAGAACGGTCCGGAAACTGAGGATTTCACTGGAGGATAGACGCGTTTTACGGGCATTTGGAACCCCTCGGCCATTTTTATCGAAAACAATCTCGGATGTATGCCAATATATCAGTTGAAGTAGTTAGGAAATTATCGAACTATATCATTAATTAATTGTAGTGTTTTAGAGTTGTATTTATTGATCTAAGTTTAAATTGATTGCCAGTGAAGTCTATTATTGCAAACATAATTATGAACCCCAAGGGTAAAGTCATAAAGTGTAACTGCTAAATAAATTTACTACGCGATGTACTTGCAGCGGACTTAAACGTACCACTTTTTGAGTATGTAAACCGTCCAAATACATCAGAGGTTGTTTTCGATAAAAAATGGCCGAGGTGTTCCGAATGGTTTTACGGGTTATCCACTTCACACGGGTCAGTGGTGTCCCTTGAAAATGGCGGACGTGTGTTTTTGCTCGGGGATTATAAACCAGTAAAATTGTATAGAGCTCGCATTGGATGTTTTGTGATGCCGCATAAAGTGAGGTGTAAAATGAAGGGTATTATTGTGACTAGGAGTGCATGTAGTGGATTATTAAGACTTGTTTTGGCGTGGTCAATACTAATTGTGGTGGGTGGAGACGTGGAACTCAATCCGGGACCTACACCAGGGCCTGCCCCAGGGTCACAGCGGGCTACTCGACAGAGCACACTCTCGTTCGCATCCGTAGCCGGTAGCCAGGATTATGACCTCTCGCCACCGAGGGGTCGGGGTAAGGAGCCAGCGCGCAAGGCCCGTCAGGCTAAGGCGGGAAGTGATAATGAGGATGTTATGTCTTTCCTACGTACCATGAACACAGAGGTGAGAAGTGATTTGATGTCTATAAACAGTAAAATTGACGATATAAATAGCACAATCAGTAATTTACAGAAGGAAAATGAATTCTTGAAAACTGAAAATTTAGAAATGAAATCAATTCTGAAGAACTTGACAATAAAAGTGGATAATGTTGAAGGGGCCTCACGCAGGAATAATCTTCGTTTTATTGGTATCGACGGCGACATAAATGAAAATTGGGAAACGAGCGAAAGCAAAGTCAGAAACTTTATCAAAAATGATTTATCTTTGCCTGAGCTTGAAAATGCTGAGATTGAAAGGGCTCATAGGGTGAAAGGGAAGGATAGAAATAAGTGTAGTATTATTGTGAAGTTCGGCAAGTACAAGGACAAAGATACCATTTTGAACAAGGCCAGAACTTTACTCAACCGAGGCTCAGGATACGCTGTGCACGAGGACTTCACAGAACGTGTAATGCGCCATAGGCGAGAACTTTCAAAACGTTTGGTGGCAGAGCGCAATGATGGGAGGTTCGCAAGGCTTAGCTTCGATAAACTGATCGTTGATGACAGCGTATATAAATATGACGAGGGAAGTATACAAATAGTGCGCATCGGCGCTGCTCGTGGGCGGCCGGTAAACCGGGCTCCGGATACACGACCGATTACTGTTACAGGCGACGAGCCACGATACCGGGATGGGAGTCGAACTTCGCAGGATGACGATGACTCATCGGATGAAACCCTTCGTGGTGCCGTCGGGGGTGGAGGAATCGACTAGGGACGCGGCCGAAGCCCAGAGACAACAAATGACGATAAAAGATTATCTGTTTGTACATGGAATATATGTGGATTACATAAATACACTAATGACCATGAAATCCATAAATATTTACAAAGCTTTGACATTATTGGATTAGTTGAAACATGGAGTAATTTTAAAAGTGAATTTGATGATTTTTTGCACAGTTATTGCCACTTTGACCATATCAGAACAAATCAATCTAATTGTTTTCGAAATAATGGGGGCGTTAGTGTTTTTGTTAAATCGGGCTTAGTTGAATCGGGTCTTATTCGTCAAATATGTAGTGATTTTGAAGACGGTGTAGTTCTTTATATTAAGTCAAGCATGTTTGATTAATTTAAAAGGCTGAGAACTGGACATAATGTGTGCAAGTGTTTGTGGATCGTGCATAATATGGAATAATGCATAAATCGAAAAATAAGAAAAGAAAGGAAAGAAATAGTAGTGATAATGATAAATCGTGTAATAAAGTAAGAAAACAAAGAGGCCCGTCCGGGGGTTCGACCAGTGAAACTCAAGTAAGTGACATTCTGAACGTTACGAATTCTGTGCTCTATGGTGATGTTGATAATTTAGACTCTAGTGTATTCGGGACTTTATTCGAGAGCGCCGACATTGATAATACTAAGGCCTGTGCAGCCATGGCGGACACTAACTCAGAACCTACAAACCTAGACTTAATGAACTTGTTAAAGAACATGAGTGGTAGATTAGAAACCGTGGAGAAACAGTTGGGCGGTATAGAGACCATAGAAAAGAGAATGGTGTCCTTAGAGAAAGACATTAACAAGTTGTGGGGGGCGCTCGATGCCCGAGTGAAAAAGGTGGACGAGCGAGTTATCCGACTAGAGGACAAGGTAGACGGTGCCGACATACACACGGCGGAGCTGGCGGAGAGGACGCGGGTGCTGGAGAAAGAGCGAGATGCCCTACGAGACGACGTCTCGTACCTACAATCGCAGTCCATGCGAAATAATCTGGTCTTCTTTGGGGTACCCGAGGACAACACTAACGGAAGCGAGCCGGCGGAAGCGACGGAACGCAAGCTACGTCTGCATCTCCAGGATGCCTTCAAGATCGCCAAGGAGACGGCCGAGAGTATCCGATTCGAGAGGGTGCACCGCTCACCAGGCTCACCGATAACAGGAAAAATAAGAAACATCATCGCAAAATTCACCTACTTTAAAGATAGAGAAATGATACGGAAGTCATGGAAACAGCTTGATGGGACAACGTTCCGTGTATTCGAGCAGTTCCCACCGGATGTGATCCAGAAGAGGCGGAAGTTGGTGCCACAGTTGAAGGAGGCGAGGCGGCATAACAAGAAGGCGTATCTGGCCTACGACACCCTCTACATCGATGGGACCGCTGTTCGAGCCTAGGGTCACGACGGCGGTGAGATATCCATTCTGTCGTGGAACTTACATGGTTTTTCCGATTCCAAAAAGAACGATTCCGATTTTATCAACTTGATTACTGAAAATGACATTTGCTTATTATATGAAACTTGGGCCAATTCATCTAGTAATATTAATTTAAATGGTTATATTTCCTACAACTTTTATAGAAAATTCCAAAACAGGAAAGCCCGTAGAAGCAGTGGTGGTATTGCTATTTACTTTAAGGATCATCTAAAAAACGGTATTCAAATTGTTAAAAATCATTACGATAGTCTTATCTGGTTAAAACTAGACCATGATTTTTTTCATACTGAGGAAGATATTTATATATGTGCGTCTTATATATGGGGAGATGGTTCACCTGTCTATAACACATTAAATGTAGATCTTTTTGAACTATTAGAAAACGACATTTCATTTTATTCTGAATTTGGTAAGATATTCGTATCTGGCGATCTAAACAGCAGGGTCGGTCATAAGTGTGATTTTATTGTCCATGACAATATTAATACTGTGTATGACGATACCGACTATGTTCCCGACCATACCTCTGTCAGGGCCTCAGTAGACGCTGTACATAATAGTCACGGGATTAAACTTCTTGATATGTGTAAGTCTACAAATTTGCGCATTTTAAATGGTCGAATAGGTAACAGTCGTAAACACACATTTTATGCTCATAACGGATCATCCGTAATCGACTACTTACTGACTCGTGAATGTAACTTTTCATTGTTATCCAACTTTACGGTTGGCGATTTCAATCAGTGGAGCGATCACGCACCGCTGCATTTTGTATTGTATTGTAACAATTTCACGCCTCAGTATGAAACATACACCGATGTTAAATATAAATGGAACAGTTCGCTACGCGAACAATTTCGCTCAGGTATAATCACAAAACTACCTGTTTTCAATGACATTGTTGAGAATATAGACTGTTTAAATAGAGTATCAATAAATGACACATTAGATAGATTTACCGCTACAATCCGTTGTGTCGCGGATCCGTTGTTTTCAAAGCAATGCAATTACAGTAATAAACCGTGTTTTGAAACGGAAAGTTGCATTAAAAGTGCTGATTGGTTTGATAATGATTGTGTTAATGCAAGGAATTTGTACCAAGAATCTTTATGTAATTTTAATACAAATAAGACTGAGGTAAATAGGTCTGCACTGTGTTCACGAAAGAAATATTACAAAGATTTAATTCGTAAAAAGAAAAGTTGTGCCTTTCGAATCAAAATGAAAGAAATTGAAAACTTAAGAAGAAGTAAGCCTAAAGAATTTTGGAAATTCTTTAAATCAAAAAATAAATTAAATAATTGTAATATTTCTCTGGAAGATTTCAAGATTTTTTTTGAAAATCTTAGTAACAATACGTCTGATTGTAATAATGCTGAGGCTGAACATTTTTGTTCGAATCACGACTTTGACGAAAGTAACTTAACATTTCCAGAGTTAGATGAACCTATTTCAGTCAACGAAGTAAATTGCGCAATTAAACATTTGAAACGTAATAAATCGACTGGTAGCGATTGTATTTTAAATGAGTATTTTATTGAATGTGTTGATATATTATCTAGCCACTGTTGTGACATATTTAATAGCATTTTATCATCGGGTTTCTATCCGGAAAAGTGGACAGAAGGTGTAATTATTCCTTTACATAAAAAAGGATCTATTGATGACGTTAACAATTATAGAGGAATTACACTTGTAAGCTGTTTTTCAAAAGTATTTACAACAATTTTAAACAAACGCATCGAATCATTTTGCGAAGCTAATGCCACTATTTCGGATGCGCAATTCGGATTTCGAAAAGGTTGCTCAACTGTTGATGCTATTTATATTCTTATTTCTATTGTGCAAAAGTATATTAATGAAAATAAACGACTATATGTAATTTATGTTGATTTGCTTAAATGCTTTGATAGTATTTATCGCAATGCATTATGGCTAAAACTATATAATACTGGTATAAAAGGTAAACTACTTAGAGTAGTTAAAGATATGTACGAAAATGTTAAGTCAGGTGTTAAATCATGTGCATCTTACTCTGACTATTTTAGTTACGCTGTAGGCCTGCGTCAAGGGGAGGTTATGTCCCCGATACTTTTTTCTTTGTTCGTGGAGGACCTAGAACTATTCATGCAAGATAACAATAATTCTGGTTTAAATATTGATGATATTGTATTGATTATGTTGCTATTTGCAGATGATATGGCCATTTTAGGCAAGTCTCCACAGGAAGTCCAATCCCATTTAGATAACCTCTATTTGTATTGCAATGCATGGGGTCTAAAAGTTAATACATCTAAGACTAAGATAATGGTTTTTCGTAAACGCGGTGGACTACGTCAAGATGAGAATTGGTTATATAATGGTCATACTATCGAAGTAGTTGATAACTTTAACTATTTAGGAACTGTAATAAATTATACTGGAAGTTATACATTTAACCAAGAGCATTTGGTTGGGAAAGCCCTTAAAGCTATGAATATATTATTATATAAATGCAAAGAATATGATCTAAGTCCTAAACTGTTTTGTCAATTATTTGATGCTTTTGTTGGTTCGATATTGAATTATGCATGTGAAATATGGGGTTATACTAAGTCAAAAGAAATAGAACGTATACATTTAAAATTCTGTAAGCGATTGATGCAAGTTAAAATAAACACATGTAATGCTACAGTATATGGAGAACTCGGGAGATATCCCTTATATATCAATAGGTATGTCAGAATTATAAAATACTTTTTCAAACTTAATCGTAGTACTAATATTATTATCCAATATGTTTACACCCAGGCTATTAATGATTGTAATAAAGGGTGTGTAAACTGGGTCTCTAATGTTAAAAAATTGTTAAACGATTATGGATTTGCATATGTATTTGATAACCCAAGTGCTATATGTGTTAACACATTCATATGCGAATTTAAGTGTAGAGTGATAGATACTTTTAAACAAGAGTGGTACGGAAATATTAGTAAGAGTACTGTTTTAGACATGTATAGACTATTTAAAACCTCTTTCGAGTATGAAAAATATCTAGATTTAGCGCCTAAAAATTTACGTTTATACTTTGTCAAGCTTAGAGTTTCTGTACATCCGTTGAGAATACAAACCGGAAGATATGCACGCAACAATATATCTCGCAATGAACGTTATTGCCTATGTTGTAATGACTTAGATATTGAAGATGAATTTCATTTCATTTGTGTTTGTAGGTGCTATTCGCAAATACGTAAACTTTTTATAAAACCACTGTATTATGTAAATCCATCTGTTTTTAAGTTTCATAAATTACTGACTTCGTATGACAAGACTGAAATTATGAATGTCTGTAAATATATGAAACAAGCATTTGTTATACGCAACTCAATAATTAATAACATGACATAAGTACACTACTAAAGATAATTGTCCTCACTGCCAATGTTATCAAGTAATACATACTATAAGGTTAGTTACTTAGAAATCAATTCTTGACTTTTGCTTGACAACATGCCTTAAATTTGTTAAAAAATCCTCTTAGTTTGTTTAGAGAAATGACATGAACTTATGTATAACTATATGTATTAAGACGATGTACAATTGTATAAGTCTAATAAAATATATGTTCTGTTCTGTTCTGTTCTGTTTGATTTAATAAAAGACGTCATTCTCTACATTGTATATGTTTCGCCAGAAAGTTCACCTATATATGATAAAAATATCGAGAAAAATGGCATTGTATTGCTAGGAGATAGGTTAGAGTTTATCAAGAATCAATTTAATGATTGTTACATATATTTAGCTGGCGATTTTAACGCAAGAACTAAAGATCTGCGGGACTACATTTCTTCAGATAACTTAGATAATGTGTATGGATATCATGTAGATTACGTTGGCGATACGTTTGAACAACCGCGTAATAATAAAGATCTTGGGCGAGTAAATAATTTCGGTAGGTCATTAATTGATTTATGTTGTATTCACAATGTACATTTGTTAAATGGTAGGTTACATGATGATACTTCAGGGGATATAACATGTTTAGCAAATGAGGGACAAAGTGTTGTAGACTATCATATTGTTGCCTCAGAACTGTTTCCGTATATTTCATACTTTAGCGTCATGAATCGAGACGAATCGGACCACTTTCCCATCGTCTCTCATATAAGATACCGCGATGCACGAAGCGATGTCCCTTATCGGACTCAGATCAATAATGCCCAACAAACAAATATGACATACGATACTTATAAATGGCGACAAAATGTGTCGACTGAGTTTTTTAACTTATTTGGCATAAATCTTGAATTAAGCCTTGAACATATTCAAACTGCTATTAACGAAAACGTCAACGAGGCGGTCGCGCTCATATTACATGTATATAAATCGTCTGCATATAATATGCGCTCAAATCAAGGATTTAAGGCTACTATACAATCACAACCCGTTTGGTGGGATAACGGATGCGATGAATTGAAGCGCAACAAGTATTCACTGTTACGTCGCTTTAGGTACACAAATAATGAGCAGGATTTTGCTACATATAAAGCAGTGCGTAACAGGTTTAAATCACTTTGTAGATCTAAACAAATTTCGCATCAAATTAACCGTAAAAATGTACTGTTACGAGCTAGCAACAATCCAAAACAGTTTTGGTCATTATTGAAGTCTAGCGCACGCCAAACTAATCCAATTCCTTGTAATATTAAGAATGAAGAGTGGTTTAGGTATTTTAAAGACCTATTATTTAAAGATGGTCAGTTTAACTTGTTAAATATAAACACGGATGGTATATATAACCATGACATGGATTCAGTATTGAATTGTCCTATTACTCACGAAGAAGTGTTTCGGAGTATCGGTAAACTTAAAACGGACAAGGCATGTGGCGCTGATGGGATAGGGGCAGAGTTTTATAAGCACACGTGTGACCAAATAGCACCCATATTATTGATACTTTTTAATAAAATTTTAGATACAGGGTCATTCCCAGATGCTTGGTGCGAAAGCATTTTAGTGCCTATTTTCAAGTCAGGTTCGAGAAACGATCCATCTAATTATAGAGGCATTTCTCTCATCAATGTCATGTATAAAATATTTTCTGGTATAATAAATGACCGACTTACACGTTGGGCGGAGGAGTTCGACGTAATTGACGAGGCGCAGGCGGGTTTTCGCGCGGGTTATTCTACTATAGATAATATTTTCTGTTTGCAATCAATGATAACGAAATATACATCAAAGCCTGGGGGGAGGTTTTACGTATTGTTTGTCGACTTTAAAAAGGCATTTGATTCGTTAGTTCATCAAAAACTGTTTACTAGTTTGATGAGTCAAGGCATTCGTGGAAAAATACTAAATGTTCTTGTATCAATGTATGCAAATTTGACCGCGCGCGTTAGAGTAGAAAAGAGAAATTTATCAGAAGCCTTTACTTGCAACATCGGTACCAGACAAGTAGATTTGAGTTCGCCGATAATTTTTAGTCTATATATAAACGACCTCTGTTCTTATTTAAGGGAAAATTTTAATAGAGGAATTTTCATAACAAATGATATTCCCGACATTATAAGTCTGCTATTCGCTGACGACGTAGCAAATTGCGCAGAAACCGCGATTAACTTACAATTGCAACTTAACCGTATATCGGAATATTGTGATAACGCTGAAATGACTGTTAACTTAAAGAAAACAGAAATCATTGTATTTCGAAACGGCGGTCCGTTGAGAAATTATGAAACTTGGTTATACAAAGGTCAACATGTTAAGGCAACCTCTATGTATAAATATATGGGTCTACTTTTTACCCCCCAACTTTCTTGGTCAGATGCAAAACACCAGTTAACATTGCAGGCCAGGAAAGCAGTTTTCGCTATCAAATCTTATGAAAGACCGTTTGGTCGTTTTAATAACAAGGAACTTTTTAAACTGTTTGACTCTATGGTGGTCCCCATTCTGACATATGGAGCGGAAATCTGGGGTTGTAGTTACGCCCCTGAAATCGAACGAGCTCAAAGTTCGTTCTGTAAAAAAATTCTCGGTCTAAATATAAGTACTAATAATTGTATGGCACTAGGTGAATGTGGTCGTGCTCCACTTTGCGTGATATATTATTCAAAATGTATAAAATACTGGTGTAAAATTCTGCATATGCAAAACCATCGCTACCCTAAACATTGTTACGTTATGTTAAAACGTCAAGACGATATTGGAAGAATAAATTGGGTAACAAAAGTTAGAGAAATATTATTTCAGTATGGATTTGGCTACGTCTGGCTATGGCAAGACGTAGGCGACATTAATACTTTCAACGCGCAATTTAAACTTCGCTTAATCGACTGTATGACTCAGGGATGGCACGATACCGTTAATTCATCTTCAAGATGCGATCTCTATAAACATGTTAAATCCTTACTAAATCCGGAAAAATATCTTTCCATAAACTTGTCACATAAATTTGTCCGTGCGCTCGCGCGATTTAGGTGTTCAAGTCACCGGTTAAATATCGAAGTTGGCCGACATCTTAACATAGACAGAAACGACAGAATATGTGCGTCCTGCTTAATCAACGAGAACAGGCTTTTATTAGAAGATGAATTTCATGTGTTTTTCATATGCCCAAGGTTCTCTACTGTAAGAAATCAGTTTTTATTTAGCTGGTACACGGGTCGATCTGACCTACATGCCTTTTACAGACTCCTAAAGTCAGATAATAGTTTTGTTATTCGACAAGTGGCAATATTTATTTTTTACTTGTTAAAAATTGCAGATTGAAGTTTGTAAACAATTTGTATTAAGCAATGACACCACTGTATTGTAATTAATGATGTATATATTATAGTATGTATTTTGGGCCGGAGGCCTTTATGTACTGAATAAAGTTGAGTTGAGTTGAGTATCAGCAAGTGTACAAATAAATATTTAAGCCTAATTTTAGACAGCAGCAATTGAATGACAATTTATTACAGAAAAATTGATATACATTAATGAGTGCACGTATAAGGAATAAGCAGCTACAATGGTATTTAAACATATACGTCTTGAATATATGTACATCACATACACAAAGGTTAATACACTATAGGTATCAATGAAGTCTAGTTGTCGAACCAGTCAACCATACAATCTAATGCACCAGTCAATAGTAACCAGGACCCCAGGTCTGGGGAATAGCGAGGACTTTGACTTTCGGTCTAGCCAAGCACGGGTAAAATCCCCGGTCAGCGGGAATGAACTGATGGTAAAATCCCCGCCAAATGCCCCCACACCCCTGGGACACTAAGTAAGGCACATTCCCCGCTATATTTTGCGCAAAGACAAAACCACCGCTTTCACCCGGCACTGCGGTAAAAGGTAAAAACACGGCCCATTTTCCCGGCTATCCCCGGTATACCCCCGGACCTGTGGGGGCAGTGGTTAAAATTGACTGGTGCATAATGGCAACATAAATTACAAGATAGAGAACATGCCAGGGCATTATCATGTAGGAAATGTCAAGATGAAATATTCTCAAATGTTCATAGAAATTTCTTTAATATAACGACAATGCATTTTAAAGTGACACTCTTATTCAAAATCAATACATACACATGTATAACGGATAATAACAAACATAAAATTTTAGTAATAAACGTTTAACTTCTTCCTAAATAATGCATTAAGGGAAAATATTAACTACTGAACTTGCTGAATATGCAAATATGTTAAATGATTGGTGAATGCTAAAAGATTCACCTCGATCTATTTTGATAATCGTACCAAAATCACAGAGGTTTTACTCTTTATGGAAATATCCATACTTGTTTATGAAATTCTATGGCTTAATCTCAATGATGAAAATCCCTAGCTTCTAATGTGGATCAGGAGTCACCAGGAGTCATTACAAAATACACAGTTTATTCAACAAGGAAATGTGTAAATAAGTACCAGTAAGCCTTTGTCAAGATTACTAACATATTTCCTTTACGAGTTGAATAATACAGTCTATTATATGACGACGAGTGTAAAGACAGCAAAAACAACCAACCTGTTTTACTTCTCTAGTAAAAAACAGGATTCAATAAAGCGATGCTATTCCCTGCACTACATGCATGCATTGCAAAAATGTTGTACTCATTTCAAATCAAAGAAT
This sequence comes from Mya arenaria, assembly GCF_026914265.1. Classification (NCBI taxonomy): domain Eukaryota; kingdom Metazoa; phylum Mollusca; class Bivalvia; order Myida; family Myidae; genus Mya; species Mya arenaria. The sequence goes on from NC_069123.1 coordinate 19,336,535, forward strand.
CATGCGATCATTCTCATAATGTTTGTAAGAAGAATACATATAAAGGTGATATCAAGTACAGCAGTAGGAAAACACTAAACTCTTTCTTTTTAATCGTGACATCATTATGATATCGCGTAAGATGACGTCATAAGTTACTATGTGTTCATGACGTCATTTCCTATTTAAACCAATAAAGTACCCCATTCAGTACCCAACGTGATTGAAAATTTTAATCAGGAGATAAGATAAATATCGCATTTTCCTCTTAAGAATTGGTTGGAAATTTATTTTTAACTGTTTTCATATCAATCTTCATCACAATGATTACAAAATGACAAATAGTAATTTGAAAAGTTCTTGTTAAAACTATTCTTGCCAATGAATTTGTTTTTAAACATGTGGAAAGATACTATAAGTTTCATGGTCAGTAGGTAACCCGATATGGGATATTCGTGGTTAAGGAAACCATGTTGCGGTGAAGTGAAACTCGAACCTAAATATGGTTTCTTGCCCCCCATATATACAATACTATGTCACCTACAAACCCTGTAACGTATGTATCACGTTGACAACCAGTTTAAATGTTTTATTTATTCATTAAAATATTCATCAAAATCCGAATATAGACGCCATTTTGGTCACGGAACCTGGTCAAATAGCCCCCAAGTCAAATAGCCCCCATTTTGGTCAAATAGCCCCTACACTTTTGGTCAAATAGCCCCCACTTGGAAAAAAATGGTCAAAACGCCCCCATATTGGTCAAAACGCCTCCATTTTGGTCAAATAGCCCCCATTCCTTTTTTTATTTGAAGTTATATTTGAAGGTAAGTTGTAATCTTTTTAAGATATTTGAATGTAAGTTGTAATCTTTTTAAGATATTTGAATCATAAAGAATGTATATTTGAAGGAAAGTTATAATATTTTTAAGATATTTGAATTTATATTTGAAGGTAAGTTGTAATATTTTTAAGATATATTGCATTTGCATAATTGCTAATCAAACACTAGCATATGTTGATAATTAAAATGTTTTAAAATATAAAAAATAATTTGCACATATTAAAGACTTATTAATTAGAGGAGATAGGGCTTCTAAATTAAAGGGCTTCTAAATTAACACATTGTGCAATAATCTTTGGAAGAACGATTAAATTGGGTTCACACTTAGTTTTATAACTGACTTCAAATAATTTAGTTTGCACAATATTAATGTCGGTTCACACTTAGCTTAATAACTGACTTCAAATAATTTAGTTTGCACACCTTCTGTTTGATATTTTTAAATACAATTTAGATTTAGTTTGAAATGATTGATTGTTAACAAAGCTTTCATTGTAGAAATGAGTTCATGAATGTGGTGCTGTATGACAATTTTTTAAGTGTATATTTGATTATTCATGTTTGTTAGTAAATTAATAATTGTTATTGAGAGTAATATAAAGGTAACAATGCTGTGGTCGGCGTCGCTTTAGTTAATGAGAGTAGGATAACGGCAACTGTGCTGTGGTCAGCGTCGCTTTAGTTAATGATAGTAGGATAACGGCAACTGTGCTGTGGTCGGCGTCGCTTTAGTTAATGGGAGTAGGATAACGGCAACTGTGCTGTGGTCGGCGTCGCTTTAGTTAATGGGAGAAGGATAACGGCAACTGTGATGTGGTCGGCCTCGCTTTAGTTAATGAATGAAGGATAACGGCAACTGTGCTGTGGTCGGCGTCGCTTTAGTTAATTAGAGTAGGATAACGGCAACTGTGCTGTGGTCGGCGTCGCTTAAGATAATTAGAGTAGGATAACGGCAACTGTGCTGTGGTCGGAGGATAACGGCAACTGTAATGTGGTCGGCGCCGCTTTAGTTAATGGGAGTAGGATAACGGCAACAGTGCAGTGGTCGGAGTCGCTTAAGTTAATGGGAAAATGATAACGGCAAATGTAATGTGGTAGACGCCGCTTTAGTTAATGGGAGTAGGATAACGGCAACTATGCTGTGGTCGGCGTCGCTTTAGTTGACGGGAGTAGGATAACGGCAACTGTGCTGTGGTCGGCGTCGCTTAAGTTAATGGGAGTAGGATAACGGCAACTGTGCTGTGTTCGGCGCCGCTTTAGTTAATTAGAGTAGGATAACGGCAACTGTGCTGTGGTCGGCTTCGCTTTAGTTAATGGGAGTAGGATAAAGGCAACTGTGCTGTGGTCGGCGTCGCTTTAGTTAATAGGAGTAGGATAAAGGCAACTGTGCTGTGGTCGGCGTCGCTTAGTTAATGAAAGTAGGACAACGGCAACTGTGCTGTGGTCGGCGTCGCTTTAGTTAATTGGATTAGGAGAACGGCAACTTTGCTGTGGTGGGCCTCGCTTTAGTTAATTGGAGTAGGACAACGGCAACTGTACTGTGGTCGGCGTCGCTTTAGTTAATTGGATTAGGATAACGGCAACTTTGCAGTGGTAGGTGCCGCTTTAGTTAATGAGAGTAGGTTAACGGCAACTGTGCTCTGGTCAGCGTCGCTTTAGTTAATGAGAGTAGGATAACGGTAACAATGCTGTGGTCGGCGTCGCTTTGGTTAATGAGAGTAGGATAACGGCAACTGCTCTGTAGTCGGCGCCGCTTAGGTTAATGAGAGTAGGATAACGGCAACTGTGCTGTGGTCGGCGTCGCTTTAGTTAATGGGAGTAGAATAAAGGCAACTGTGCTGTGGTCGGCGTCGCTTTAGTTAATGAGAGTAGGATAACGGCAACTGGGCTGTGGTCGGCACCGCTTTAGTTAATGAGAGAAGGTTAACGGCAACTGTGCTGTGGTCGGCGTCGCTTTAGTTGTCGGCGTCGCTTTAGTCAATAAGAATAGGTTAACGGCAACTGTGCTGTGTCGGCGTCGCTTTAGTTAAAGGGAGTAAGATAACAGCAACTTTGCTGTGGTCGGCGTCGCTTAAGTTAATTGGAGTAGGATAACGGCAACTGTGCTGTGGTCGGTGTCGCTTTAGTTAATTATAGAAGGATAACGGCAACTGTGCCGTGGGCGGCGTCGCTTTAGTTAAAGAGAGTAAGATAACAGCAACTTTGCTGTAGTTGGCGTCGCTTAAGTTAATGGGAGTAGGATAACGGCAACTGTGCTGTGGTCGGTGTCGCTTTAGTTAATTATAGTAGGATAACGGCAACTGTATCGTGGTCGGCGTCGCTTTAGTTTCTTAGAGTTGGTAAACGAAATCTGTGCTGTGGTCGGCGTCGCTTTAGTTAATGAAAGTAGGACAACGGCAACTGTGCTGTGGTCGGCGTTGCTTTAGTTAATTGGAGTAGGATAACGGCAACTGTGCTGTCGTCGGCGTCGATTTAGTTAATTGGAGTATGACAACGGCAACTTTGCTGTAGTTGGCGTCGCTTTAGTTAATTAGAGTAGGTTAACGGCGACTGTGCCGTGGACGGCGTCGCTTTAGTTAATTATAGTAGGACAACGGCAACTTTGCTGTGGTCGGCGCCGCTTTAGTTAATGGGAGTAGGAAAACGGCAACTGTGCTGTGGTTGGCGCCGCTTTAGTTAATGGGAGTAGAATAACGGCAACTGTGCTGTGGTCGGCGTCGCTTTAGTTAATGAGAGCAGGATAACGGCAACTGTGCTGTGGTTGTTGTCGCTTTAGTTAATTAGAGTAGGACAACGGCAACTTTGCTGTGGTCTGTGCCGCTTTAGCTAATGGGAGTAGGAAAACGGCAACTGTGCTGTGGTCGGCGCAGCTTGAGTTAATAGGAGTAGGATAACGGCGACTTTCCTGTGGTAGGCGCCGCTTTTTTAACGAGAGTAGGATAACGGCAACTGTGCTCTGGTCGGTGTCGCTTTAGTTAATGAGAGTAGGATAACGGTAACAATGCTGTGGTCGGCGTCGCTTTAGTTAATGAGAGTAGGATAACGGAAACTGTTCTGTAGTTGGCGTAGCTTAGGTTAATGACAGTAGGATAACGGCAACTGTGCTGTGGTCGGCGTCGCTTTAGTTAATGAGAGTAGGATAACGGCAACTGTGCTGTGGTCGGCGTCGCTTTAGTTAATGAGAGAAGGTTAACGGCAACTGTGCTGTGGTCGGCGTCTCTTTAGTTGTCGGCGTCGCTTTAGTCAATAAGAATAGGTTAACGGCAACTGTGCTGTGGTCGGCACCGCTTTAGTTAATTGGAGTATGACAACGGCAACAGTGCTGTGGTCGGCGTCCCTTTAATTAATGGAAGTAGGACAACGGCAACTGTGCTGTGGTCGGCGTCGCTTAAGTTAATGGGAGTAGGATAACGGTAACAATGCTGTGGTCGGCGTCGCTTTAGTCATTGAGAGTAGGATAACGGCAACTGTTCTGTAGTCGGCGTCGGTAAGGTTAATGGAAGTAGGATAACGGCAATTGTGCTGTGGTCGGCGTCGCTTTAGTTTATGAAAGTAGGACAACGGCAACTGTGCTGTGGTCAGCGTCGCTTTAGTTAATTAGAGTAGGACAACGGCAACTTTGCTGTGGTCGGCGCCACTTTAGTTAATGGGAGTAGGACAAAGGCAACTGTGCTGTGGTCGGCGTCGCTTTAGTTAATGAGAGTAGGATAACGGCAATTGTGCTGTGATCGGTGTCGCTTTAGTTAATTAGAGTAGGTTAACGGCAACTGTGCTGTGTTCGGCACCGCTTTTGTTAATGGGAGTAGGAAAACGGCAACTGTGCTGTGGTCGCCGCCGCTTTAGTTAATGGGAGTAGGATAACGGTAACAATGCTGTGGTCGGCGTCGCTTCAGTTAATGAGAGTAGGATAACGGTAACAATGCTGTGGTCGGCGTCGCTTTAGTTAATAAGAAAAGGCTAACGGCAAATGTGCCGTGTTCGGCGTCGCTTTAGTTGTCGGCGTCGCTTTAGTTAATGAGAATAGGTTAGCGGCAACTGCGCTGTGGCCGGCGTCGCTTTAATTAAAGAGAGTAAGATAACAGCAACTTTGCTGTGATCGGCGTCGCTTGAGTTTATGGGAGTAGGATAACGGCAACTGTGTTGTGGTCGGTGTCGCTTGAGTTAATCATTGTAGGATAACGGCAACTGTGCCGTGGTCGGCGTCGCTTTAGTTTCTTAGAGTTGGTTAACGAAATCCTACTTCCATTGGTCGGCGTCGCTTTAGTTCATTGGAGTAGGATAACGGCAACATTGCTGTGGTCGGTGTCGCTTTAATTAATTATAGTAGGATAACGGCAACCATGCCGTGGTCGGCGTCGCTTTAGTTCATTACAGTAGGTTAACGGCAACTGTGCTTGGTCGGAGTCGCTTTAGTTAATGGGAGTAGGATAACGGCAACTGTGCTGTGGTCGGCGTCGCTTTAGTTTATGAAAGTAGGACAACGGCAACTGTGCTGTGGTCAGTGTCGCTTTAGTTAATTAGAGTAGGACAACGGTAACTTTGCTGTGGTCGGCGACGCTTTAGTTAATGGGAGTAGGACAACGGCAACTGTGCTGTGGTCGGCTTCGCTGTAGTTAATTGGAGTAGGACAACGGCAATTGTGCTGTGCTCGGTGTCCCTTTAGTAAATGGGAGTAGGACAACGGCAACTGTGCTGTGGTCGGCGTCGCTTTAGGTAATAAGAGTAGGACAACGGCAACTTTGCTGTGGTCGGCGCCGCTTCAGTTAATGGGAGTAGGAATACGGGAACTGTGCTGTGGTCGGCGTCTCTTTAGTTAATGGGAGTAGGATAACGGCAACTGTGCTGTGGTCTGCGCCGCTTTAGTTAATGAGAGTAGGATAACGGCAACTATGCTCTATCGGCGTCGTTTTAGTTAATGAGAGTAGGATAACGGCAACTGTGCTGTGGTCGGCGTCGCTTTAGTTAATTAGAGTAGGACAACGGCATCTTTGCTGTGGTCGGCGTCGCTTAGGTTAATGAGAGTAGGATAATGGCATCTGTGCTGTGGTCGGCGTCGCTTAAGTTAATGGGAATAAGAAAACGGCAACTGTGCTGTGGTCGGCGTCGCTTTAGTCAATAAGAGTAGGATAACGGCAACTGTGCTGTGGTCGGCACCGCTTTATTAAATGAGAGAAGGTTAACGGCAACTGTGCTTTGGTCGGCGTCGCTTTAGTTAATGAGAGTAGGATAACGGCAACTGTGCTGTGGTCGGCGTCGTTTTAGTTAATGAGAGTAGGATAACGGCAACTGTGCTGTGGTCGGCGTCGCTTTAGTTAATGAAAGTAGGATAACGGCAACTGTGCTGTGGTGGGCGTCGCTTTAGTTTATGAAAGTAGGACAACGGCTACTTTGCTGTGATCGGCTTCGCTTTAGTTAATTAGAGTAGGATAACGGCAAATGTGCTGTGGTCGGCGTCGTTTTAGTTAATAAGAGTAGGATAACGTTAACTGTGCTGTGGTGGGCGTCGCTTTAGTTAATGAAAGTAGGATAACGGCAACTGTGCTGTGGTGGGCGTCGCTTTAGTTTATGAAAGTAGGACAACGGCTACTGTGCTGTGGTCGGTGTCGCTTTAGTTAATTAGAGTAGGACAACGGCAACTTTGCTGTGGTCGGCACCGCTTTAATTAATGGGAGTAGGACAACGGCAGCTGTGCTGTGGTCGGCGTCGCTTTAGTTAATTGGAGTAGGACAACGGCAACAGTGCTGTGGTCGGCGTCCCTTTAGTTAATGGGAGTAGGACAACGGCAACTGAGCTGTGGTCGGCGTCGCTTTAGTTAATGGGAGTAGGACAACGGACACTGTGCTGTGGTCGGCGTCGTTTTAGTTAATGTGAGAAGGATAACGGCAACTGTGCTGTGGTCGGTGTCGCTTTAGTTAACGGGAGTAGGATAACAGCAACTGTGCTGTGGTCGGCGTCGCTTTAGTTAATGAGAGTAGGATAACGGCAACTGTGCTGTGGTCGGCGCCGTTTTAGTTAATTAGAGTACGATAACGGCAACTGTGCTGTGGTCGGCGTCGCTTTAGTTAATGGGAGTAGGATAACGGCAACTGTGCTGTGGTCGGCGTCGCTTTAGTTAATAGGAGTAGGATAACGGCAACTGTGCTGTGGTCGGCGTCGCTTAGTTAATGAAAGTAGGACAACGGCAACTGTGCTGTGGTCGGCATCGCTTTAGTTAATTGGATTAGGACAACGGCAACTGTGCTGTGGTCGGCCTCGCTTTAGTTAATTGGAGTAGGACAAAGGCATCTGTGCTCAGGTCGGCGTCGCTTTAGTTAATTGGAGTAGGACAACGCAACTGTGCTGTGGTCGGCGTCGCTTTAGTTAATGAGAGTAGGATGACGGTAACAATGCTGTGGTCGGCGTCGGTTTAGTTAATGAAACTAGGATAACGGCAACTGTGCTCTGGTCGGTGTCGATTTAGTTAATGGGAGTAGGATAACGGCAACTGTGATGTGGTCGGCGTCGCTTTAGTTGATGGGAGTAGGATAACGGTAACTGTGCTGTGGTCGGCGTCGCTTTAGTTAATGGGAGTATGATAACGGCAACTGTGATGTGGTCGGCGTCGCTTTAGTAACTGGGAGTAGGATAACGGCAACTGTGCTGTGGTCGGCGTCGCTTTAGTTACTGAGAAAAGGCTAACGGCAACTGTCCTGTGTTCGGCGTCGCTTTAGTTGTCGGCGTCGCTTTAGTTAATGAGAATAGGTTAGCGGCAACTGTGCTGTGGCCGTCGTCGATTTAGTCAAAGAGAGTAAGATAACAGCAACTTTGCTGTTGTCGGCGTTGCTTGAGTTAATGGGAGTAGGATAACGGCAACTGTGCTGTGGTCGGTGTCGCTTGAGTTAATCATTGTAGGATAACGTTAACTGTGCTGTGGTCGGCGTCGCTTTAGTTAATTAGAGTTGGTTAACGAAATCTGTGCTGTGGTCGGCGTCGCTTTAGTTAATGAAAGTAGGACAATGGCAACTGTGCTTTCGTCGGCGTCGCTTTAGTTAATTAGAGTAGGACAACGGCAACTTTGCTGTGGTCGGCGCCGCTTTAATTAATGGGAGTAGGACAACGGCAACTGTGCTGTGGTCGGCGTCGCTTTTGTTAATTGGAGTAGGACAACGGCAACAGTGCTGTGGTCGGCGTCGCTTTAGTTAATGGGAGTAGGACAACGGCAACTGAGCTGTGGTCGGAATCGCTTTAGTAAATTGGATTAGGACAACGGCAACTGTGCTGTGGTCGGCGTCGCTTTAGTTAATTGGAGTAGGACAAAGGCATCTGTGCTGTGGTCGGCGTCGCTTTAGTTAATTTGAGTATGACAACGGCAACTATGTTTTGGTCGGCGTCGCTTTAGTTAATGGGAGTAGGATAACGGCAACTATGCTGTGGTCGGCGTCGCTTTAGTTGACGGGAGTAGGATAACGGCAACTGTGCTGTGGTCGGCGTCGCTTAAGTTAATGGGAGTAGGATAACGGTAACAATGCTGTGGTCGGCGTCGCTTTAGTTAATGAAACTAGGATTACGGTAACTGTGCTCTGGTCGGCGTCGCTTTAGTTAATGAGAGTAGGATAACGGCAACTGTGCTGTGGTCGGCGTCGCTTTAGTTAATGGGAGTAGGATAACGGCAACTGTGATGTGGTCGGCGTCGCTTTAGAAAATGGGAGTAGGATAACGGCAACTGTGCTGTGGTCGGCGTCGCTTTAGTTAATGAGAAAAGGCTAACGGCAACTGTCATGTGTTCGGCGTCGCTTTAGTTGTCGGCGTCGCTTTAGTTAATGAGAATAGGTTAGCGGCAACTGTGCTGTGGCCGGCGTCGATTTAGTTAAAGAGAGTAAGATAACAGCAATTTTGCTGTGGTCGGCGTTGCTTGAGTTAATGGGAGTAGGATAACGGCAACTGTGCTGTGGTCGGTGTCGCTTGAGTTAATCATTGTAGGATAACGGCAACTGTGCCGTGGTCGGCGTCGTTTTAGTTAATTAGAGTAGGACAACGGCAACTTTGCTGTGGTCGGCACCGCTTTAATTAATGGGAGTAGGACAACGGCAGCTGTGCTGTGGTCGGCGTCGCTTTAGTTAATTGGAGTAGGACAACGGCAACAGTGCTGTGGTCGGCGTCCCTTTAGTTAATGGGAGTAGGACAACGGCAACTGAGCTGTGGTCGGCGTCGCTTTAGTTAATGGGAGTAGGACAACGGACACTGTGCTGTGGTCGGCGTCGTTTTAGTTAATGTGAGAAGGATAACGGCAACTGTGCTGTGGTCGGTGTCGCTTTAGTTAACGGGAGTAGGATAACAGCAACTGTGCTGTGGTCGGCGTCGCTTAAGTTAATGGGAGTAGGATAACGGCAACTGTGCTGTGGTCGGCGCCGTTTTAGTTAATTAGAGTACGATAACGGCAACTGTGCTGTGGTCGGCGTCGCTTTAGTTAATGGGAGTAGGATAACGGCAACTGTGCTGTGGTCGGCGTCGCTTTAGTTAATAGGAGTAGGATAACGGCAACTGTGCTGTGGTCGGCGTCGCTTAGTTAATGAAAGTAGGACAACGGCAACTGTGCTGTGGTCGGCATCGCTTTAGTTAATTGGATTAGGACAACGGCAACTGTGCTGTGGTCGGCCTCGCTTTAGTTAATTGGAGTAGGACAAAGGCATCTGTGCTCAGGTCGGCGTCGCTTTAGTTAATTGGAGTAGGACAACGCAACTGTGCTGTGGTCGGCGTCGCTTTAGTTAATGAGAGTAGGATGACGGTAACAATGCTGTGGTCGGCGTCGGTTTAGTTAATGAAACTAGGATAACGGCAACTGTGCTCTGGTCGGTGTCGATTTAGTTAATGGGAGTATGATAACGGCAACTGTGATGTGGTCGGCGTCGCTTTAGTAACTGGGAGTAGGATAACGGCAACTGTGCTGTGGTGGGCGTCGCTTTAGTTTATGAAAGTAGGACAACGGCTACTGTGCTGTGGTCGGTGTCGCTTTAGTTAATTAGAGTAGGACAACGGCAACTTTGCTGTGGTCGGCACCGCTTTAATTAATGGGAGTAGGACAACGGCAGCTGTGCTGTGGTCGGCGTCGCTTTAGTTAATTGGAGTAGGACAACGGCAACAGTGCTGTGGTCGGCGTCCCTTTAGTTAATGGGAGTAGGACAACGGCAACTGAGCTGTGGTCGGCGTCGCTTTAGTTAATGGGAGTAGGACAACGGACACTGTGCTGTGGTCGGCGTCGTTTTAGTTAATGTGAGAAGGATAACGGCAACTGTGCTGTGGTCGGTGTCGCTTTAGTTAACGGGAGTAGGATAACAGCAACTGTGCTGTGGTCGGCGTCGCTTAAGTTAATGGGAGTAGGATAACGGCAACTGTGCTGTGGTCGGCGCCGTTTTAGTTAATTAGAGTACGATAACGGCAACTGTGCTGTGGTCGGCGTCGCTTTAGTTAATGGGAGTAGGATAACGGCAACTGTGCTGTGGTCGGCGTCGCTTTAGTTAATAGGAGTAGGATAACGGCAACTGTGCTGTGGTCGGCGTCGCTTAGTTAATGAAAGTAGGACAACCGCAACTGTGCTGTGGTCGGCATCGCTTTAGTTAATTGGATTAGGACAACGGCAACTGTGCTGTGGTCGGCCTCGCTTTAGTTAATTGGAGTAGGACAAAGGCATCTGTGCTCAGGTCGGCGTCGCTTTAGTTAATTGGAGTAGGACAACGCAACTGTGCTGTGGTCGGCGTCGCTTTAGTTAATGAGAGTAGGATGACGGTAACAATGCTGTGGTCGGCGTCGGTTTAGTTAATGAAACTAGGATAACGGCAACTGTGCTCTGGTCGGTGTCGATTTAGTTAATGGGAGTAGGATAACGGCAACTGTGATGTGGTCGGCGTCGCTTTAGTTGATGGGAGTAGGATAACGGTAACTGTGCTGTGGTCGGCGTCGCTTTAGTTAATGGGAGTATGATAACGGCAACTGTGATGTGGTCGGCGTCGCTTTAGTAACTGGGAGTAGGATAACGGCAACTGTGCTGTGGTCGGCGTCGCTTTAGTTACTGAGAAAAGGCTAACGGCAACTGTCCTGTGTTCGGCGTCGCTTTAGTTGTCGGCGTCGCTTTAGTTAATGAGAATAGGTTAGCGGCAACTGTGCTGTGGCCGTCGTCGATTTAGTCAAAGAGAGTAAGATAACAGCAACTTTGCTGTTGTCGGCGTTGCTTGAGTTAATGGGAGTAGGATAACGGCAACTGTGCTGTGGTCGGTGTCGCTTGAGTTAATCATTGTAGGATAACGTTAACTGTGCTGTGGTCGGCGTCGCTTTAGTTAATTAGAGTTGGTTAACGAAATCTGTGCTGTGGTCGGCGTCGCTTTAGTTAATGAAAGTAGGACAATGGCAACTGTGCTTTCGTCGGCGTCGCTTTAGTTAATTAGAGTAGGACAACGGCAACTTTGCTGTGGTCGGCGCCGCTTTAATTAATGGGAGTAGGACAACGGCAACTGTGCTGTGGTCGGCGTCGCTTTTGTTAATTGGAGTAGGACAACGGCAACAGTGCTGTGGTCGGCGTCGCTTTAGTTAATGGGAGTAGGACAACGGCAACTGAGCTGTGGTCGGAATCGCTTTAGTAAATTGGATTAGGACAACGGCAACTGTGCTGTGGTCGGCGTCGCTTTAGTTAATTGGAGTAGGACAAAGGCATCTGTGCTGTGGTCGGCGTCGCTTTAGTTAATTTGAGTATGACAACGGCAACTATGTTTTGGTCGGCGTCGCTTTAGTTAATGGGAGTAGGATAACGGCAACTATGCTGTGGTCGGCGTCGCTTTAGTTGACGGGAGTAGGATAACGGCAACTGTGCTGTGGTCGGCGTCGCTTAAGTTAATGGGAGTAGGATAACGGTAACAATGCTGTGGTCGGCGTCGCTTTAGTTAATGAAACTAGGATTACGGTAACTGTGCTCTGGTCGGCGTCGCTTTAGTTAATGAGAGTAGGATAACGGCAACTGTGCTGTGGTCGGCGTCGCTTTAGTTAATGGGAGTAGGATAACGGCAACTGTGATGTGGTCGGCGTCGCTTTAGAAAATGGGAGTAGGATAACGGCAACTGTGCTGTGGTCGGCGTCGCTTTAGTTAATGAGAAAAGGCTAACGGCAACTGTCATGTGTTCGGCGTCGCTTTAGTTGTCGGCGTCGCTTTAGTTAATGAGAATAGGTTAGCGGCAACTGTGCTGTGGCCGGCGTCGATTTAGTTAAAGAGAGTAAGATAACAGCAATTTTGCTGTGGTCGGCGTTGCTTGAGTTAATGGGAGTAGGATAACGGCAACTGTGCTGTGGTCGGTGTCGCTTGAGTTAATCATTGTAGGATAACGGCAACTGTGCCGTGGTCGGCGTCGTTTTAGTTAATAAGAGTTGGTTAATGAAATATGTGCTGTGGTCGGCGTCGCTTTAGTTAATGAAAGTAGGACAACGGCAAATGTGCTTTCGTCGGCGTCGCTTTAGTTAATTGGAGTATGACAACGGCAACTGTGCTGTGGTCGGCGTCGCTTTAGTTAATTGGAGTAGGAAAAAAGCAACTGTGCTGTGGTCGGCGTCGCTTTAGTTAATTGGAATAGGACAACGGCAACTGTGCTGTGGTCGGCGTCGCTTTAGTTAACTGGAGTAGGACAAAAGCAACTGTGCTGTGGTCGGCGTCGCTTTAGTTAATTGGAGTAGGACAACGGCAACTGTGCTGTGATCGGCGTAACTTTAGTTAATGGGAGTAGGACAACGGCAACTGTAATGTGGTCGGCGTCGCTTTAGTTAATGAAAGGAGAATAACGGTAACTGTTATGTGGTCGGCGCAGCTTTAGTTAATGGGAGTAAGATAACGGCAACAGTGCTGTGGTCGCGTCGCTTTAGACCATAGCACAGTTGCCGTTATTCTTCTCCCATTAACTAAAGCGACGCCAACCACAGCACAGTTGCCGTTGTCCTACTCCTATTAACTAAAGCGACGCCGACCACAGCACAGTTGCCGTTATCCTCCGACCACAGCACAGTTGCCGTTGTCCTACTCCTATTAACTAAAGCGACGCCGACCACAGCACAGTTGCCGTTATCCTACTCTCATTACCTTAAGCGTCGCCGACCACAGCACAGTTGCCGCTATCCTACTCCTATTAACTAAAGCGATGCCGACCACAGCACAGTTGCCGTTATCCTACTCTCATTAACTAAAGCGACGCCGACAACAGCACAGTTGCCGTTATCCTACTCCTATTAACTAAAGCGACGCCGACCACAGCACAGTTGCCGTTATCCTACTCTCATTAACTAAAGCGACGCCGACCACAGCACAGTTGCCGTTATCCTACTCCCTTTAACTCAAACGACGCCGACCACAGCAAAGTTGCTGTTATCTTACTCTCTTCAAATAGTGGGACGTCTGCCACAGCACAGTTGCCGTTAACCTATTCTTATTAACTAAAGCGACGCCGACCACAGCACAGTTGCTGTTATCCTACTTTAATTAACTAAATCGGCGCCGACCACAGTACAGTTGCCGTTTTCCTACTTCCATTAACTAAAACGACGGCGACCACAGCATTGTTACCGTTATCCTACTCTCTTTAACTAAAGCGACGCCGACAAAAGCACAGTTTCCCTTATCTTACTCTTAGAAACTACGCTCGAGCCGTTACTCTCAAGTACTTTACTTAAGTATGAGAAGCACATATCTTGCACAGAAGCCGTTATAGTACTTATATATACTTTACAAAGCCAACTCGACAACGTTGCCGTCATCGTTCTATCATTTACTCCACCAGAGCCGACCATAGAAGGACGCCATTATGTTACTGAGGTAAATAGAGCCAAAGCCGACCATAGACGGACGCTGTTTTCTCCCACCTCAGATAAGTAAATCCAAACATTTAACCATGCTAGAAATTCTTATCTTGCCCACGGGTAAAGATAAAACAAATACCCTTATGGAACTCCTTTTTAATGGTCATCACATTGTACTTACCTCCCTTGTTAAAGACTGTCGTCTGTAGCATCATAGAAACCTTGTTTACTGGCAAAATTTAGAATGCTAATTAATTATTTCCCGCTTCAAATGTCACCATAAAAAAGGTTTCATGCACCTTTCAGGAAATAATGCTTCAATCTCCTCAGAACTATTTAAAGACCGATTTGACTATTAACCCCCCCCCCCCCCCTCAAAAAAAAGAAGGTAAAACAACAAAAAACAAACAAACGTGTATTTGTACACAACCTCTGTTAATTGATCTTAATCTTATTGCCAGATCTCCATTCTGAGTATCCTGCTGTGGAGTTTTGAATGTTTTATTATAAAAATGGACCCTAAATATCCCTGAGCCAATAAACGAATACACAGGAAATTGGCCCCTACTGTGACACCAGTGCAATTAGCAGGAGATGAACAGTAGGGGATTATCATGCCAAACATTCCTTAAACTAGGCCTTTAAAGTTTAAAGGCATAGATCCGCCCCTGATCTCCAATCTGAGTATCCTGCTGTGCAGTTTGGGATGTTTCATTGTAAAAATGGAACCTAAATGGCCCTGAGCCAATAAACGAATACACAGGAAATTGGCTCCTACTGTGACACCAATGCAATTAGCAGGAGATGAACAGTAGGGAATTATCATGCGAGACATTCCATAAACTAGGCCTTATATAATCGTCAAATTCAATTATGCTTCGCAATTGCTATCGATCACCACCTTTCTTCATTTATTGAATACGGCGAGCTGAAACGCGCCCAAAATCGTCATAAAAGGACGCGATTTTTCATAGAAATCTTTGGTACAAATGATTATTCGGGAGCTCGAATATGATTATTTTAAGATACTGAGTATTTTGGGGCCAATGAGTTTTGTGCGAGTTTTTCTGACAAACGAACGAGCTTCAGTGATAGTTTCTGACAATGTGCGAGCTAACGACATTAACGACTTTGACTTAATACGACAGATGGGTACATCTCTACGAGGTACTTTCAACATCAGGCATGGATTCCCTCCTAAGTATTTCATTAATTGTGTTCAAGAAAGGTATATACTGTGGTGTTGGGCTTGCGGACACCGCAAAGAAGTTGTCTTATGGAGCCTCTTTTACCAATATTAACCAAACTTTGGGCGAGTTTTTGATAACGATCAGTTGTTGACAGTGTTGTTGCAATATTGACATTTCCATTTCAATCATAAATGTTAATGAAATGATATTTATTGATTTTTACCTTAATCTGCCTCTAATGCTAAGTTACGTGCAATTTTAAGTGAACAAAATCAGATCTGACCATCCTATATTTAAACATTCCTATAGTAGTGATATACCCGAACGTACTCTTCTGGCCGTAGTGTGGATTGTATTTTTGTAATTTACTAAAATAAATTGCATTTTGGGAGTTAACATGTAAAATTTTTAAAATATGAGCATTTTATAATTTATATTTTAAAAAAATCTACAATAGTGATGATGGATGATCGGGAGACACCAATTGGGAACGGAACTAAAAAACTCAGGATGCTAAAATTAAAAGCACAACAAATATGCAAAAAGCTATAAAAAAATGACATTTCTTGTGGGAAAGTGGAAAATATTTTCCGTTCAAATTGTCTGTGCTGGAATAACTTTGCACACTATTCATGTGCGCTTAGTAATTTACAAAATCAACAACAACAAAAATACATCACAAAACTTTACAATGATTCATGCAACCTGAAACAGACGTACGAATGTTACCGTGATGATACCAAGGACGTCCCGAACTTGCACATCCGAGTCTGGTTTCTCAGGGCGCCAGAGGTCAGCCTTCACCTGATATTCACCGTTGCTGAAACACACAGGTACAGGACAATTAGCGCAGTAGGGATAAAGACAACACATGACAGAAGATAAATAGGATATTTGTTGATTTCAGTGTAAGATCGTATTTTATTTCACGAGTGTTACAGAAAAACACATTTCCTGTTCGTCGTTAAAAGTTCTCGGATAATATTTCTATAGTATATTATTTACTCGTTTTTAGTGCGAACATCTTATGAATATTTATCAATGAACTTTTATTAATGTTTAGATAAATGACGAAATATTAAACGGGGTATGAATACATGAACAAATTAATACGCCACCATTTTTTGAATGGAAATTTGAAGGTGTTAGCAAAGCAATTGCGGATAATCATTGGATAAACAACAGTTTTTTTGGTTTTAAAGTTTGTTTCATGATACATGGGTATTCAGTCATCCCTCACTGTCAGCGACCAGTCTTAATGATCTTCTTCGCGTGAAGATAGGCTTTCCAGGTTAAGAATGAAAACCGCGCTAGGTTGTTGATAAAGTTTGAAGGTGTTAATTGTTGTGTGAATTTTGCGAGAAGTTCGTATTACGTATGACAACGTGAAACAGTTGAAAACGATATTTGAACGATGATATATAGAGGATATTTGTTTATTTCAGTGTAAGATCGTATTTTAGTTCACGAGTGTCATAGAAAAACATAGTTTTATTTGTTTTTTTTATTTATTTCTGAATTACCCCCTTTTTTGAAAAGGGTGGGCTTTATGCCGCTATCCGTTGGGCGCCCCTCATGCATAATTATAGCTGTCAACTTTTCTACTTTCGGTTTGCTGAGAAATAGTTCTCTGCTATTCATTCTTATAGCTAAATATTCGCTCGTTTTTTATTGCAAAGCTTTATGAACAGTAAAAAATGAAGTATTATTAGTGCACAAATGTTCCAAAAAATAATGAAAACACTTTATTTTAACCAAATTACTACGCCGCTATTTATAGAAATGAAAATTTGGAAGGTCAAATGTGTTAGCAAAACAAATGTGGATACTCATTGGATTTTAACCATTATTCTTAGTTTAAGACTGCATATACGCGTGTTTTTATAGTAAGTTAATATTCAGTCATCTTACTGTCAGAGACCAGTCTGTTTCGCTTTAAAATGTTTGTTTTCCAGAAGAGTAAATGCCACGCTAGTTTGTTGACACATTTTGAGATGTGGGTGGGGTAAAAAATATCGGATCTATCTGTAAATTGTTGTGTGAATTCTCTAGGAAGCTTATTTTACGTATTACAACGGTTAACAGTTCAAAATACATTTGAACGATGCTATAAAAATTTATTTATGTTCGAACAGTTGTTTTTGTCTGTAATTTGTTTGGAATGAAAGCAAATGTTCGAACATTCAGCTTCAAAGATCAGTAAAATGTTTGATAAACGGGATAACCGGTAATAAACGGTAAGTTGTTAATTTCCAATTATATATTTATTTAAATTTATAAAATATTTCTATTTTTTTTTAACATTTTTTGACATAATTTACTGAAGTCCAGTGTTCTGTTTTGACCAAGGCAAGTACATGTAACAACAAAGGATTTTAAAAGTAGTTCTGAAAATTGATATTTTCACTCCTTATTTTGCAGTGAAAATATCAAATTGATATTTTCACTGTTGTTATTTCACTGTTAAAGCCCCATATTTCATCGTAAATCATGAAAGAAAACATCATATTTATGTTCGAGAAGTTGTTTTCATTTTTTTTTTGGTTTTATATGATAGCAAATGTTCAAACATTTTACTTCAAAGTTCAAGAAAACGTTTGAAAAACAGGATTACCATTTTTATGATGACATTTATTCTTATTGAAACTTATAAAACCATTTTAAAATTCAAACATATCTTTGGCAACCTTTTTTGGTTCAGAAGTAACGTGTTTAGTTTTGATCAAGGGCAAGTAACTAAAATATACTATACTAAAAGTAGTTCTAAGAGTTGATATTTTCACTCTTTATCTTGCAGGGACAATATCAAATTGATATTTTCAGTGTTGTTATTTCACCGATAAATTCCGATTTTCATCGAAAAGCATTAGAGAAAAGTTTCTCACTAGTCTTAATTAAAGGGGCAACATTCGCTGCCTCGGCAGCGAGTAAATGGGGAGTGGCTTATTGTAAATTCCCTCAGCTATGTACCTGTTTGTTAAACTCAGTGTTCTATCTTTAGCACACACAAGAGAAATGTAAACAAACAGGGCTTTTCAGAGCAGACGATGTATTTCCCCACACTAGAATCTTCTATATGAAATAAAGATGACCAAGCCATCTTTAACAGATGTTTTCTTTGAAATGATTGTTTTCTTGTCCCTGACTGGCATTTTGTTATTTCGACTAAATCTTTTTTTCTGTATGGGACATCCCTCTCAAATGTTTAGAATCAACATTCTCATTCCAGTCCAAAATAGCAATGTTTATTCTCAGTCTGGAATCCAAAACTAATTATTTTGTCAACAAACAATAATAATGCTTTATTGAATGCATCCACAACCCTAGTACAAATTAACCTTATTGTAAACGAGTTCAGCAAGGAAACAATTCAGATAGTGTTGACACCTTTAATTGGTAATTAAATGTCACTGGCTGGAATCTGGTTTGTGTATTGATAACTGGAAATCAAATGCACATTTTGAGTCAAAAAGGAGGGAACTCAAACATAGTTATACATGAACATTTGCCAAACATGGAACTAGGTACTGCCTTCCTTTAAAATAATAACTTTGGGCAGAATAAGAAGACTCAAAATATGGAACAAAATAATCAGGACAAAGATATATATATATATATATATATATATATATATATATATATATATATATATATATATATATATATATATATATATATATATATATATATATATATATATATATATAGTTTACATGACTGAAGAACAATAGGAGATATTCACTTTACCTGGCTGGGATATAAACATTTGTAATGATGACAGAGCTTTTGATAGAAAGCGAAGGAGCAACTAACATTTAAACAATGATGTTCATAAAAAAAAAAATTAAAACGACAAATATGAAAAAAATGTTACATATTTAAACCTGCGAATGATTCACCAGACTTATTAATTACGTAACGCTTTAAAAGGAAAAAGTGTTAATATCATAGAAAACAATTACACTAAAATGTAGCATATGAAGCTGATGATATCTATCAATAATTTTGGGATATTCAGGTGGAATAAAAACTTATCAAGGTTTGTTCACTTTTGTTACTACAGTATTTGATAGTGATGCATGTCGTCTGCTACAAGCAAGCTGCTAGGGATGTAAACACCAGCACGTGGTAATGTTTACATCAGAGAGTTCATAACCCCCAGAACACCAATTAGCCACTCCCCCGGCAAATTCAAATTTTCAATCTGACAGTTGGATTTTTTTCTTAAAATCATGGTTCTAGTAATGTTTCAAAAACAAATTAAGGATTTTTTTATTTGTTTAACCTTCATTCTACATGCCTGCAAAGTTTCATGTCTCAACTTTTTGTAAGCATTGCATAAATTTGGAAAAAGAGTCCCTGATGTGAAACATGCATACAATTATACAAAAGCTTGCCCCAGCGCCACCTGGAGGTTTATATAGTCCTGTTACCCCTTTAAAGGCGCATAATATGCGTTGAAGCATTTCTTAGGATTTTAAGGCATTATCGTGTATAACTCATTTAATGGAAAAAAGCATATGATTGTCATATATGTGTACTTTATAAATGTTTTTAATGAACAGCTTCGTGGCCACAAATTGCCCAATTAAAAATTACGCCAAAATATAGCTAGTATACTTTTTACCTGTACACAAATCACAAGTCTTTTATCATTCAAGACAAATGGTTTAAACACAATAATGCATTAAATGATATTAAAGGGACTGTGTCACAGATTGGCATAAAAAAGTTGTTTTTTTCTGTTACGAATCTTAGGACAAATATATATAGAATGTGTTACGCTTTGATATTATAATTTAAAATAATGCCAAAATGTAAAAAAAAATATGTCGGAGACCGGGTTCGAACCTGCGTCGCCACAATAGTAGCCCAGCGTCTTACTCACTGCGCTACAAAGGCTTATTCTAATGGGGTGACATAATTAAGCTATACACCTTCCTCGGTAATATCACGTGTTAACACCGACTAGCCATTCACACATAAGGAATGAATTATACCTGGTAGACATACCCAGTAATCTTTTTTTAATGGAAAAATACGAAATAACTGCTAAACTTAAATAAATTGTAAACTATGTGGTACTTCAGTTAGTAAATTTAAATGCATTGTACACATCGATGCCAAGTTTATGTCAGTTTTCGACAATTTTCTTTTTTCCCGCTCTTTTATCATACGTGAGACAGCCCCTTTAATTATGCATCAACCAATGCTGTGCGCCCTGAGTCGGGTATCTGACGTACATTTCAGGTGTCTGATGAAGTTCATACAATGTGCAATGTTGATCGCTGGTGACCCATGTTATTTGGATTTCTTACGAAAGGGTTTGACAAGTAGATGCAGAATATTTACATATGATACCGATACAAATATTTCATACTTACTGTTTTGACATTGAAACATTGAACAATCGGTCGTTTCGCTCAAAATCGAAATGCCATTTCTTTATCTGTAATGAATTCTCTGTTATTCATTTGACATATTATTCATCTTTAAATCTGAAAGGCTGCAAATTAAGCATTTCATTAAATGTCTGCGAGACAATAAAGTAGATATGTGGATCAATCTACATACACGTGATATCCATATTGCATTGCGGTACGCCCTTGGCTTGTACTCTGTGCCTTATCGTCAAAACTTAAAACACGTACGCGCATAAAAACGTAGCGATTTTAAAGAACAGTGCTTTCTTTTGAAAAGAAGATTTAACCACTGCGTCTGACCAGATACCGTTCTCAATAAAAAGGGAGGCGAAAAAGTTTTCTTTTTTGTTATTGCCGGCTGCCTAACATAGTGTTAATCGGCGTTTTTTTTCTATTCACAAGCATTAAAACGGTTCCTTATCAACATAGATTAAGGAAAGTGGAAATAGATGTTTTATTGATAAATATTCATTTTCCTTACAATCTTAAAAGTTATCCATAGACTTTTGTCCATTAGATATTGGAAATATGTACCCTTATATATAGACGCGACCGCACCTAAGAAACACCAACTTAAACCGTTTAATGAGCTTACTCAATTCCATTCGGATAAAAGCAGTAAGCAGATGTGAGAACGTGTCGCTCATCAAGTATTGTTCCCCCGCATATGTTCGCCCCATATAAGTAAACACTCTCTTGTACCCCGGTTCCCCACCAATAATGTTACGTGAGGTGTCCCCGCCAGTGCAATTTCCGCGACTGCCGTATCAAAGCATGCCGGTTTGTTCGCAGTCACCCAGCCAGCTTCAAGATTATTGAGAAAGTGTCAATCCATTTTAACATTCTGCTGAACTACCGTTTTTCATGTTGAACCAACGTTAGTCATGAAACAAATTTAGATTTGAGAAAAACTTGTTCATAAAACTAGAATCTATAAGCCTGATAACGCATAATATGGCATTTTTATTCTAATTAATTCCGTATTTTTTTCTAATTAATTCCGGATAACTAACTTGTCAAAGAAGATTACAAACAAGGTGAAAATTATTTATCAAAGGCTGTTTGCAATTACACATCAATTTATTACATTAAGAAACATATTTTTACCTATGGAAAGAAGGACGAATATACCGACAAGTTCCATGATCTCCTTCGCAGGCGAAATTCATTGAAATGCAAAGATCACTTAAAGCAATTATTTTCGTAACCGGAGGGTGAATTTTTTAAATATCTTATCTGAATGCAATATTTATACTAATACGAATGTTTATTGCTTTATATTTCGGTCTTGTGATTCTATTGTTTTTATACGCCATGTATTTATTCATTTCCACCGTCAAGTGAGAGTATTGCGGGAGAAAACAAGTGCGATGATTCATTATCTATGGTTACGAGAAAATTATCAAGCTATCTTGATTAGCGTATAGTAAAAGCAAAAGTTACAACTCAAGACTCTAGATGTGAAATTGTATTAAAAATTGTTTTATCTAAGTTTAAAACACTAAAGAACATCTTATATAAATGGCATCGGTGATCTGGTGGACACAATGCATAGTGAAATATGTAAATGATGTGAAATATTTGAAGATCATCTGTGTATCAATTGACTTTGTCAACTTCCATGGAAACGGTGGGAATGCACTAATCAGGAGTTTTTATTATAATACATGTATGCAGAGTATAACGCGCGCGTCCGTTTCGAATCAACACTTGTTTCTTTTTTTTGCAAGAAAAAATCTGAAATCAATGTATTTTTCGTTGCATGACATCCAATATTATTTGTGAAAGTTCAAAACCGCCATTTAAGCGATGCGTTTCCAAGGTAATTTGCAAGAAAGTACACAACTGCTCTATATAAGTAGTATTTTAGAAAGTTTAAAGGGACTGTCTCACGTATGATAAAATAGCGAGAAAAAAAGAGAAAATTGTCGGAAAACTGACATAAACTTGGCATTGATGTGTACAATGCATTTAAACTTACTAACTGAAGTACCACATAGTTTACAATTTATTTAAGTTTAGCAGTTATTTCGTATTTTTCCATTAAAAAAGATTACTGGGTATGCCTACCAGGTAAAATTCATTCCTTATGCGTGATTGGCTAGTCGGTGTTATCACGTGATATTACCTAGGTAGATGTTTAGCTTAATTATGTCACCCGATTAGTATAAGCCTTTGTAGCTCAGTGAGTAAGACGCTGGACATTAATTTTGGCGACGCGGGTTCAAACCCGGTCTCCGACACAATTTATTTTTTTACATTTTGGTACTTTTTTACAATTTATGATATCAAAGCGTAACACATTCTATTACATAATTGTCCTGAGATTCGTTACAGAAAAAAACTTTTTTGGTGCCAATCTGTTACACGATTGTTTTTTTTGACATCAGGTGTTGGTCATTGAGGGATACATACTTTTAGGTGAAAGTTTTCACATTATTACTTCACTCATGATTCATTGCTAATCTCATTGTATGTTAATTTCTTCTTGTTCAATTGTAAATAATGACAAATGCTGCTCAAAAGAGTGTAATGATGGATATACTCTTCCTGTCATTCATGTTATTTGATAATTGTCAGCTGCGGCATCTTCCATGAATTGCATTACTTTCACTATCACTTGTACATTATCATTTCGCCAAAGTAGTTCATTATAGATTCATATAACTCTACAGACTGGTTAATTGTAATGGTAAACTATTTTTCAATTCTTTTAAAAGAAATCCATCCTTTGATATAGCCTTCATCTTACACCATTATCTTCTAGAGCTTTACCTTGCATTTCTGTCATTCAGACAAGGTTGAAATACATTACAAGGGACTAGACACCAGATGATACCATTGCAAGATGAAAAAAAAAACTGTCCAAAACTTTAATAGAATTTATATCTTAGTGTACATTTTAATTGAGTTTTTGGACCGAGTAAATCCCAGTTATTTTAAAAAAAATAGCTTCTGAGTGTGTCTAGTAAAAATCACAGGACCCCCACATGCTATTCTTTAGTGTATACACACAGCTGAGACAGGGATAAAAATATTTATTTTTTCATTTAAAATATTGCATTTTTGACCTCGTACTAGCCCTAATTCAAGTTCAGACTTGTTTTAAGGAAAAATTGAACTTGCTGATTTTGGTACTTTTAGTTCATCCCCAATTGATCCAATAAACCCTGGTATAATATTGATAATTATGGAGAAATAAAGACATACTTTATATGTAATGTTAATTGGGCTCAATTTCAGACCTATTCAGATTATGAAATAAAATACTGCATTATAACTATTATTAAATCATAGACCAACTATAAAAACACACAAAAGAGAATGTTCCCTTTCATATACCTTGTTCTTATTTTTCTGAAATTGAACTGCTGGTGTTTAGGCATTGGTCTATGACAGGTGTGGTTGACTGTTGATATGTAAATTTAACAAGCTACGATAACAACATCATATGCATACACCAATGTCAGCATTTTAACTGCTACAGCTAATGAAGAACCTCCGATAGCTATACGCTTATATTAGCTGCCATTTATAAATAATATTCAACATTTAATTGTTTAAATTTTGTATTACATTTTTCCTTTGAGATTCATTAAAAACATTTACAACCTATCAATAAAATTTATACTGTATGCACTTCAGTGTTCATGTTTTGTGGTTTCCTTCTTACTAAAGCCAAAATAGTTGTTGTCATAGCCTATTAGTTGTTACCCTATTTTTTAACATTGCCAAGCTTAAGCTAGGCCTGCTTCCATTTTCCGACTCCTTGCTGCTGTATTACTATTCCCAACTGTGCCATTTTGTTAGGCAGAGCTTCCGTCAATAACTATGAATTATATTTGATATTCAAAATCATTTTTAAATGTCAATTCAAAAAAATAATACAGAAACATAATTGTGATACTTATTTGAGATAAAAGCAACCCTTATCATTTGTATTGGTATTGAGAGTAGTTACAACACATGCACAATAATTTTTGAACATTGACCCTTGCAAATGCCCCATTAGCGCTCTTTCAATGCACATCAACAGATCACAATCTGACCTTGCACCCTGCCCTTTTTAAATCATAGCCCGGGTCCTGAATTTCCACTTAAGAAACTTTCTTCTACAAAAAATACCAGACAAGGAGTGTTGTACGGTCTGATTCAATCTCCTCTTTCCACACATCTGACATTCATACAACTAGTTGTAACTCTCCTGCTGCCAGCTTTAAGCAGTACCGTCCCTCAGTACTTTCAGTGCTTTGATTTGACAATTGGAAAGGGAAAGAGAACGACATCTTAAGATTTATACAGATGCGTCACTATAGAGAGGTTGCACGTTACGTAATCAAATCGATAGCCGCCATCTTGGAGGGACAGACTGATAAGCGCAGCAATTGTTGACCTCCAGACGAGAGAAGTCAGAACTCGTTTGAAAATGGTAAATTCATGCAGTGTGTTTAAGTGTCATAATAAGGCAAACAAATCAGACAACAGAAAGTTTTTCCGGTTACCGGAAATTATTCTTCACCAAGATGACAGGACCCGAGAATTATCAACGGAAAGGCGAAGATCGTGGCTTGCGAGACTCGGTCAAGATTTCACAGGGAAAAACCTTAGCAACATCAGAGTGTGCTCAGATCATTTTATTTCAGGTAATATACAATAATTGCACTTAATTATGTTTGTTATTATTCTTAATTTGTTGTTTTCCTTTTTATTCAGTTGATTCAGATTAACAATATTCCGACAACAACATTATTCGTACCCGATTTCATTCGTTATACGACCTACTGCACAGCACTTCAAAATTGTACTTCCTAGCTTTCGCTGATATTATTATGTTAATTTAAATATGTATGCCAACTTTAATAATAGAGAGGTATTTGTACGCAGATTGTGATATATAGTGATGCTTTTACATGACTTAGAATGTTCGTACTCAAAGTTCTTCACACCCAAATTATGACCAAAATGTCGATGTCAAATGTCTGAGAATTTTAACATTGAATGATTCACCTGTTTGGCTAGAACATAAAAAAAAATATGTGCTAAAGGAATGATATAATTTGTTTCATATGCTTGAATCATTTTAGCAGAACAATATTTTATTTTATACAGTATTTATTTACAGGGCAGAAGTCAGCATTGTATGACAGAGAAAATCCAGACTGGGCACCATCAATCAACCTAGGATCTACAGCTTCAACACCATCCCCGCTAGTTGCAACAGGGCGTTTCGCAAGGCGTAGGGCTCGATCCGAGAAGTGTGAGGCTGCACGCGTGCTACTTTCAATCGGTGAATCATGTGAACCTTCACTTGAAGAGGAGGCTGGAACAAGCTCACAAACTGATTTATCTTCACTAGTGATTGATTCTGTTTTTAATGAATTAGCACATGTAAAAAAGAAAATGACTCCTTTAGGGAACAACTCAAGACCCAGACGCCATACTGTATTGAGTTCTTCAAAGGAAATGATGACAAAGTGAAATATTTCACAGGATTGACAAGTTTTCTTGTTCTCATGGAACTATTCGGTTACCTTGAAGGTCACCTGCCTGCAAAAGTCTTGCTATCAAAGTTTCAATGCTTAATTATGACACTGATGAAATTGAGACTTGATTTGTCAAATGTGTTTTTAGCTTATCAATTTAGTGTATCGACATCTACTATTTCCAGAACATTTGAAGACTATATACATGTCATGTACCATCGTATGAAACCATTAGTTTACTGGCCAGATAGAGAATCTCTCCAAAAGACAATGCCAATGCAGTTTCGTGAACATTTCGGGAAAAAATGTGCAGTGATTATAGATTGCTTTGAAGTCTTCATAGATAAACCATCCAATATGCTAGCTCGGGCTGAGACATGGTCATCCTATAAACACCACAATACTGTTAAGTTTTTAATAGGGATTACACCCCAGGGAGTTATTTCATACATTTCAAATGCCTGGGGCGGTAGAACCACAGATAAACATATAACTGAGCACAGTGGTTTTTTAGACAACATTTTACCTGGGGACCTAGTGATGGCAGACAGGGGCTTTGATATTGCTGCAAGTGCTGGAACATTGTGTGCCCAAGTAAAAATTCCTGCGTTCACCAAAGGAAAAAGCCAAATGTCTCCACTAGACCTGGAGTCCACAAGGAAACTTGCAAATGTGAGAATTCACGTTGAACGAGTCATAGGTTTAACAAGGCAAAAATATACTATCTTGAATGGTCCATTACCAGTAGAATTTCTCTTAAAGGAAAATGGACAAGACCTTCCTGTTATTGACAAAATTGGAACTGTTTGTTGTGCATTGGTGAATTTATGTGATCCAGTAGTTGCTTTTGATTAAATGTCTTGATTTGAACTGTATTAAATAGTGTAAATATGCAGGCTGTCATGTTTAAATGCTTGTAAATTAATTTTAAATGAATAAATTTGTTTTTAAACTTATCTCCTTAGTCAATGTTACATTTTTTGTCAGCATGTAGACAGAGTATAGATTTTCATACCTAACACAAATCATCTGGTCTTGACATACTAAGAGCACTGGTTTAGTATACACAGAGTGCAGATTCGGTAAACAATGAGTTGTGGTTTGTTAAACATTGAGTGCTGGGTAATACATGGAGCACTGATTTTGATTGCTATACAAACTACTCTATACATAAACAGAGTACTGGTTCATCATAGGAGTGCTGGTTCATTATAGTTAACAGAGCACTGAGCCCTGAGACTTGGTTCGCTTAACCCGATTACCAGAGTACAGAGTACTCCCATTGTTGTAACAAACATGAAACCTTTTTTCTGCAGTTTTATTATTCAATGATATTTGATCATTTGCTCTTATAAGGCACAATTACCGGTATCATCTGAATATGCAAAATGCCAAAGAAAATTACTTCAATAGAACCAAATAACTTTAGATAACACAAAAATACATAAAGATGTCACAAAGTTGACAATATAGTCTATGGCATTTATTATTCTATAATAACTTATATGTGCTAATATTAAATTATTATAACTATGTATGATGAAAACTGCTTAATATGTATAAGTCGGTGCTAAAAGCTCTTTAGAGCTTAGGTTGTCCTGTTACACAATCCAACTTTGTAAATAAAATTTCCTTGACTTGCAGTTAATACAGATAAGTATGGAATCAGGTTAATACATCATAACACATTAACGTAAATCACTATTTCATTTCTTTGTTGAATTCTTTTTCTTCAACAATCCAGACTTTCGGCAGTCAGGACAAAACCATTTTTCCCCCTGGGCTTTCGCTCAATTTTCAAGCATGTGAAGTGAAACCAAACAATATGGCAGTTTTCATCATCACAACAAATCATTTCTCCTGATTCCACTTGGTCACAATAACACCATGTCTTTTCAGTCTCATTTTGAGAAGACAGGGTTGGCTGGACTTCTTTTAGGGGCTGCACAGGCAAACCACATCCAGGAAGCTTTGAATAGAACTTGCCAACAAGTTCAGGCAAAATTGCCACCTTCATCAATGTTTCCGCCTTTTCACAGATTTCAGTCCATACATCTATGTCAAACGGAACAAGCTCAATATGTACTGCCTTTTCAGTCATAATCACAAAATGTGTTGCCCTTATGCCAGTAACACCCATCTGTGTTTGAACCTGATAATAATAAGGGTGTTTATGGTCAAGCACCATTATTCCTTGACTGTTCCTTGTCAAACAATATTTTTCAGAGTCGCTGTCAAGGAGGCTTTCTTTCAGAGTGTATGGGCATTTGATTTCTAAGAGTAATGCCCCACAGCAATGACAATGTACAAGTCCATCAGGTGAAGCACCAATGTAGGGAAATTGTTCAGAAATGAATAGCCCACACTGCTTAACACAGAAGCCCTGGTGTTTATCTTCCATGTACGTTTGGAAGTCATTTCTGGCAACAGGCTCATTCTTTGTCCCCCATTGTGTACCTGCTGTTTGAAATGTTTTATTCCCAGGATAACAGATGTCCATTATCAGTGATTGTGAGGGATTTGATGGATCAGTCGAGCAGACTTGCTTTGCTCTTGACGCAGTAATACGCCCTGCCCGATACGTTTGCCACAGTTTACTTTCGCTTTGGTTTCTTGTCACTTCTTCAACATTCGCTATTTGGTCCTTGGACACAGTCAGCTGTATGCCAGCACAATGATTTACAAGTTGTCCATAATTCATCATCATTGCATCTTTTGTCTTCAAATTCCCTAAAGGAGCTGGTAGGTCCATTTTGTCCTGTTTCGGTACATAGTCATCAGAGAATTCTTTAACTACAGACAAAATGGCTGGATTTCTCCCAGTAGCACTTAGTTTTGAAAAGAATCCATTCAGTTCTGCATCTGTTGGTGTTGGCACATCTTTCAGATGTTTCTGGGTTGTGGACGACTGCGGATAGGAAGGTATATCTCCTCCCACATTCTCATACTTTCTCTTCAGGGAACGCATTGATGTAAAATCAATGTCTTTAATCATGCTGTATGAGACCCCCTTCACAGCTAAAGGTATTATCCACCAGTTTGGATCTTCTGTTCTAGTGCGAGCATCACGGAGACGGACAGTTTCATCTATACTGAACATCAGGGAAGCAACATGTGTACAAACTTCGCCTAAGCCAGCCATGCAGTCACAGTGGGATGCCAAGATTGAACCATTTTTCTCTGAGATGAGCCATGGGTTGAGCGGCTTCTCCTTCAAACGCATGGAATGTAGAACCTGAAAATGACATAAACATAAATTGAAAATTGTACAAAGACTGAAGTAGTCTTTAACGATGGTGCGGAGGGGTCTGGCCTTGATGGGTCGGGAGCCTTTTAACTTCAGCGTGAAAGCAGTAAAGGGCCTGAAGTGGCATAACACACCGGGGTAGGGAACGGTGGGTGGGGCTGGGGTTAGACAAAACAAAGCCAGCCTAAATGTATTCGAAAATAAAACAACTAAATATTAATTTAAATGCTACTTGGCATTTGTTCTCTATGTATATCAAACATGACAAAATTATTGAATACAGTTGATTTACCTTTCCAATCACGACATGCCTGTCTCCAACAACTGCAGCCTTCACCTCAGATACCCAGCCACACTGGGCCTGCACATAGCAGTTGAGACTCTTGTAGGCCTTTAGATCATCCTTGGAGTAGGGGCTGGGTGTGAATATTAAATAATTCACAATGTCAGGGTAGCTGATGGTCGGCAGTAAGGATTTATCGTCAGAAAATCCCTTTACAAATGTTGCCTCGTACGGGTCTTTGTTGTCAATTAATTTCATTTTTTCTAGGTACCTCGCTTTCTCTATCGCACTCAAAGTCTCTCTATAGAGTCTCTTTTCGGAGAGCGAGTCCATAGGCTTCATACTTCACACTATAAATGTTCATATAACTCTGCTATCACTTCAAATCTTAATAATAATCACTTGTTTACTTGTACGCTACATTTATCTGTCCCTCCAAGATGGCGGCCAAACGGTGCGTGGGTAAAAATCACCCACAGGTGCAACCTCTCTATAAGAGAGGTTGCACGTTACGTAATCAAATCGATAGCCGCCATCTTGGAGGGACAGACTGATAAGCGCAGCCATTGTTGACCTCCAGACGAGAGAAGTCAGAACTCGTTTGAAAATGGTAAATTCATGCAGTGTGTTTAAGTGTCATAATAAGGCAAACAAATCAGACAACAGAAAGTTTTTCCGGTTACCGGAAATTATTCTTCACCAAGATGACAGGACCCGAGAATTATCAACGGAAAGGCGAAGATCGTGGCTTGCGAGACTCGGTCAAGATTTCACAGGGAAAAACCTTAGCAACATCAGAGTGTGCTCAGATCATTTTATTTCAGGTAATATACAATAATTGCACTTAATTATGTTTGTTATTATTCTTAATTTGTTGTTTTCCTTTTTATTCAGTTGATTCAGATTAACAATATTCCGACAACAACATTATTCGTACCCGATTTCATTCGTTAATACGACCTACTGCACAGCACTTCAAAATTGTACTTCCTAGCTTTCGCTGATATTATTATGTTAATTTAAATATGTATGCCAACTTTAATAATAGAGAGGTATTTGTACGCAGATTGTGATATATAGTGATGCTTTTACATGACTTAGAATGTTCGTACTCAAAGTTCTTCACACCCAAATTATGACCAAAATGTCGATGTCAAATGTCTGAGAATTTTAACATTGAATGATTCACCTGTTTGGCTAGAACATAAAAAAAGGAATGATATAATTTGTTTCATATGCTTGAATCATTTTAGCAGAACAATATTTTATTTTATACAGTATTTATTTACAGGGCAGAAGTCAGCATTGTATGACAGAGAAAATCCAGACTGGGCACCATCAATCAACCTAGGATCTACAGCTTCAACACCATCCCCGCTAGTTGCAACAGGGCGTTTCGCAAGGCGTAGGGCTCGATCCGAGAAGTGTGAGGCTGCACGCGTGCTACTTTCAATCGGTGAATCATGTGAACCTTCACTTGAAGAGGAGGCTGGAACAAGCTCACAAACTGATTTATCTTCACTAGTGATTGATTCTGTTTTTAATGAATTAGCACATGTAAAAAAAGGAAATGACTCCTTTAGGGAACAACTCAAGACCCAGACGCCATACTGTATTGAGTTCTTCAAAGGAAATGATGACAAAGTGAAATATTTCACAGGATTGACAAGTTTTCTTGTTCTCATGGAACTATTCGGTTACCTTGAAGGTCACCTGCCTGCAAAAGTCTTGCTATCAAAGTTTCAATGCTTAATTATGACACTGATGAAATTGAGACTTGATTTGTCAAATGTGTTTTTAGCTTATCAATTTAGTGTATCGACATCTACTATTTCCAGAACATTTGAAGACTATATACATGTCATGTACCATCGTATGAAACCATTAGTTTACTGGCCAGATAGAGAATCTCTCCAAAAGACAATGCCAATGCAGTTTCGTGAACATTTCGGGAAAAAATGTGCAGTGATTATAGATTGCTTTGAAGTCTTCATAGATAAACCATCCAATATGCTAGCTCGGGCTGAGACATGGTCATCCTATAAACACCACAATACTGTTAAGTTTTTAATAGGGATTACACCCCAGGGAGTTATTTCATACATTTCAAATGCCTGGGGCGGTAGAACCACAGATAAACATATAACTGAGCACAGTGGTTTTTTAGACAACATTTTACCTGGGGACCTAGTGATGGCAGACAGGGGCTTTGATATTGCTGCAAGTGTTGGAACATTGTGTGCCCAAGTAAAAATTCCTGCGTTCACCAAAGGAAAAAGCCAAATGTCTCCACTAGACCTGGAGTCCACAAGGAAACTTGCAAATGTGAGAATTCACGTTGAACGAGTCATAGGATTAACAAGGCAAAAATATACTATCTTGAATGGTCCATTACCAGTAGAATTTCTCTTAAAGGAAAATGGACAAGACCTTCCTGTTATTGACAAAATTGGAACTGTTTGTTGTGCATTGGTGAATTTATGTGATCCAGTAGTTGCTTTTGATTAAATGTCTTGATTTGAACTGTATTAAATAGTGTAAATATGCAGGCTGTCATGTTTAAATGCTTGTAAATTAATTTTAAATGAATAAATTTGTTTTTAAACTTATCTCCTTAGTCAATGTTACATTTTTTGTCAGCATGTAGACAGAGTATAGATTTTCATACCTAACACAAATCATCTGGTCTTGACATACTAAGAGCACTGGTTTAGTATACACAGAGTGCAGATTCGGTAAACAATGAGTTGTGGTTTGTTAAACATTGAGTGCTGGGTAATACATGGAGCACTGATTTTGATTGCTATACAAACTACTCTATACATAAACAGAGTACTGGTTCATCATAGGAGTGCTGGTTCATTATAGTTAACAGAGCACTGAGCCCTGAGACTTGGTTCGCTTAACCCGATTACCAGAGTACAGAGTACTCCCATTGTTGTAACAAACATGAAACCTTTTTTCTGCAGTTTTATTATTCAATGATATTTGATCATTTGCTCTTATAAGGCACAATTACCGGTATCATCTGAATATGCAAAATGCCAAAGAAAATTACTTCAATAGAACCAAATAACTTTAGATAACACAAAAATACATAAAGATGTCACAAAGTTGACAATATAGTCTATGGCATTTATTATTCTATAATAACTTATATGTGCTAATATTAAATTATTATAACTATGTATGATGAAAACTGCTTAATATGTATAAGTCGGTGCTAAAAGCTCTTTAGAGCTTAGGTTGTCCTGTTACACAATCCAACTTTGTAAATAAAATTTCCTTGACTTGCAGTTAATACAGATAAGTATGGAATCAGGTTAATACATCATAACACATTAACGTAAATCACTATTTCATTTCTTTGTTGAATTCTTTTTCTTCAACAATCCAGACTTTCGGCAGTCAGGACAAAACCATTTTCCCCCCTGGGCTTTCGCTCAATTTTCAAGCATGTGAAGTGAAACCAAACAATATGGCAGTTTTCATCATCACAACAAATCATTTCTCCTGATTCCACTTGGTCACAATAACACCATGTCTTTTCAGTCTCATTTTGAGAAGACAGGGTTGGCTGGACTTCTTTTAGGGGCTGCACAGGCAAACCACATCCAGGAAGCTTTGAATAGAACTTGCCAACAAGTTCAGGCAAAATTGCCACCTTCATCAATGTTTCCGCCTTTTCACAGATTTCAGTCCATACATCTATGTCAAACGGAACAAGCTCAATATGTACTGCCTTTTCAGTCATAATCACAAAATGTGTTGCCCTTATGCCAGTAACACCCATCTGTGTTTGAACCTGATAATAATAAGGGTGTTTATGGTCAAGCAACATTATTCCTTGACTGTTCCTTGTCAAACAATATTTTTCAGAGTCGTTGTCAAGGAGGCTTTCTTTCAGAGTGTATGGGCATTTGATTTCTAAGAGTGATGCCCCACAGCAATGACAATGTTCAAGTCCATCAGGTGAAGCACCAATGTAGGGAAATTGTTCAGAAATGAATAGCCCACACTGCTTAACACAGAAGCCCTGGTGTTTATCTTCCATGTACGTTTGGAAGTCATTTCTGGCAACAGGCTCATTCTTTGTCCCCCATTGTGTACCTGCTGTTTGAAATGTTTTATTCCCAGGATAACAGATGTCCATTATCAGTGATTGTGAGGGATTTGATGGATCAGTCGAGCAGACTTGCTTTGCTCTTGACGCAGTAATACGCCCTGCCCGATACGTTTGCCACAGTTTACTTTCGCTTTGGTTTCTTGTCACTTCTTCAACATTCGCTATTTGGTCCTTGGACACAGTCAGCTGTATGCCAGCACAATGATTTACAAGTTGTCCATAATTCATCATCATTGCATCTTTTGTCTTCAAATTCCCTAAAGGAGCTGGTAGGTCCATTTTGTCCTGTTTCGGTACATAGTCATCAGAGAATTCTTTAACTACAGACAAAATGGCTGGATTTCTCCCAGTAGCACTTAGTTTTGAAAAGAATCCATTCAGTTCTGCATCTGTTGGTGTTGGCACATCTTTCAGATGTTTCTGGGTTGTGGACGACTGCGGATAGGAAGGTATATCTCCTCCCACATTCTCATACTTTCTCTTCAGGGAACGCATTGATGTAAAATCAATGTCTTTAATCATGCTGTATGAGACCCCCTTCACAGCTGAAGGCATTATCCACCAGTTTGGATCTTCTGTTCTAGTGCGAGCATCATGGAGACGGACAGTTTCATCTATACTGAACATCAGGGAAGCAACATGTGTACAAACTTCGCCTAAGCCAGCCATGCAGTCACAGTGGGATGCCAAGATTGAACCATTTTTCTCTGAGATGAGCCATGGGTTGAGCGGCTTCTCCTTCAAACGCATGGAATGTAGAACCTGAAAATGACATAAACATAAATTGAAAATTGTACAAAGACTGAAGTAGTCTTTAACGATGGTGCGGAGGGGTCTGGCCTTGATGGGTCGGGAGCCTTTTAACTTCAGCGTGAAAGCAGTAAAGGGCCTGAAGTGGCATAACACACCGGGGTAGGGAACGGTGGGTGGGGCTGGGGTTAGACAAAACAAAGCCAGCCTAAATGTATTCGAAAATAAAACAACTAAATATTAATTTAAATGCTACTTGGCATTTGTTCTCTATGTATATCAAACATGACAAAATTATTGAATACAGTTGATTTACCTTTCCAATCACGACATGCCTGTCTCCAACAACTGCAGCCTTCACCTCAGATACCCAGCCACACTGGGCCTGCACATAGCAGTTGAGACTCTTGTAGGCCTTTAGATCATCCTTGGAGTAGGGGCTGGGTGTGAATATTAAATAATTCACAATGTCAGGGTAGCTGATGGTCGGCAGTAAGGATTTATCGTCAGAAAATCCCTTTACAAATGTTGCCTCGTACGGGTCTTTGTTGTCAATTAATTTCATTTTTTCTAGGTACCTCGCTTTCTCTATCGCACTCAAAGTCTCTCTATAGAGTCTCTTTTCGGAGAGCGAGTCCATAGGCTTCATACTTCACACTATAAATGTTCATATAACTCTGCTATCACTTCAAATCTTAATAATAATCACTTGTTTACTTGTACGCTACATTTATCTGTCCCTCCAAGATGGCGGCCAAACGGTGCGTGGATAAAAATCACCCACAGGTGCAACCTCTCTATATAGATATGGCGGTACATATATAATTTTCTGACTTTTGGTGTCTGACCCACTGAGGGAAGCCTATTATGGTTTTAGAGGGTCAAACTTTAGTTAAGGTGCTGCGCACGGTCAGGTCAAAAATAGCTTTGCATAGGGTTGACGCATACATTGACAATAAAGTTTTGTTACACGCATGGGTTAATAAAGGCTGTAAACCACACATGATGAACTTGGTCATACCATAATTATTTCAATTGACAATAGAATATGACATACTACATTTACAATATAAATACCTTAAATAGGACTGATTCAATGCTTTCTAAATCATCCTGGGAATTGGTGGAACAAGATTTTGGCAGTTAAAATGGCCATACTATATGTCTCTTGACTCAAACTATATGCTGGATAAAAGTGGATGCGCACTGCGTCATTTTACCCCGTGCCCTACTTCACATTCCGCGGGATTTAATACTATTTGTGCACAAGTTATCAGCTCATCCGAGAATTGCTACGTGTTTCCTTCATTTGTGTTTGTTTTTCCAACTTCGATATTTCTAATTGAAAGCATGCTCATGTGTTCGCTGATTTTGCCGTTAAGTGATGTAACACCTTATTGGTTCCAGGAAATGATATCATTCGTTAAAGACGCTTTTCTTTGGGTAAAAAGGTGATACAGGCATTATATAGGTTCCAGTAAAATCAAGATATGTGCCAGGTTTGTTAAGTTAGTGAAAGTTTGTGGGTCATTCGGGTTGATCCAGACAAAGGTGGTCAGGTAATCGGCACGTCATGGGGGAAATTGACATTAACAAGGTTGACTGCAACTTCAAAAAATAGCCATTCTGTCTGTATGGGGGATTCCATTATTCGATTTTTACTGAGTGAGTCAAGGTTGAATAATCCGTTGGCACACATCTTTTTCATTAGTGGGGGCCTCATAAGTGAAACTGTCATTTGTTTCGGTTAGTAAACAATATTTCCCAAAGGGTTTTATTGGTCCATACAGGTGTTTACAATTTGAGTCAAGAGCATTTGTACAGAAATGAGCTTGAATAATTGACCATGGCTTTCAATGAGCTTGATTTGCTGGAATTATCCTTGCTTTCTATCAGAGAATCAAATGAGCTTATACATATTACTGTAGCATCCGTCATTGTAACGCAAAACAATTTTATAAATGCCAGAGCTGAGCTGACCAATATTAAACTCCAAAATGTTTGTAAAACACATGGTTGGGTGTACTTTAATAACAGTGACATCAAAAAGGTATATTTATATGATACTGTACATCTGAATGAGAACGGTGAAAAACTATTTGTTAACAGACTTCTCCATGTACTCTGTACTAGTCAATTGTGAATATGGTTAATGGAATTCGACGAAAAGAGGCTGCATTATATAAGATGATACCTGGTTAAAGATAGATATGTTCTGTCATTAATAAATGTTTATGAATGTTGTAAATAAAAAAGTATAATATTAAGAGACATCTTCGTCTTAAGTTGAGTTTTTTTCTAAATAAAGGTTCTTAAGATTTATCTTATGTACATGGTAATGATGGCACATGTTTCGATATACTAGTCGTAATAATTGAGCAGCAAACAAGTGTTCTCGCACTTCATCCTACCGCACGGTTACATCATGTCTATTTATCACAATCACATGGCCGATCTTGAGATCCTTATACTAGATATGTATTTATTTACAGACCACTTGAGAAGCAAGGAATCTACCAATTTCATGTACGAGGTGTCAATCAATGAATGATGATGATTCCGTTAATTGTAAAATGTGTTGTGTTAAGCTTGATAGTCAAACGAGTGCATCTTCATCGAATATTATGGATAATGACACTCTTAAAGCAATGGAATCTAGAATGGCATATCTGGACACCATACGCTCAATAAAAGTCCAAGATTCAGTGTGAATTTAGTACATTTATAGGTGGGCTTCAATCGGCCCAAAACATGTTCATTACAAGAGGATATCAGAAACAGAAAGCTCCTAGTGTATAAAGAGCGTTACGGTCGTACTCATTTACATACTGCTGACTGTCATTTTACCAGAAAGGAATACTTGTAATTGTCCTTTGATATTGGCTGAAAAGTCCGTTGACAGTTTATTTAAAAAACTACAAGTTTAATTTATTCCGTGATATGGGGCGGTCTGGTGAATGGGACCCAGTTTTCCACACTGGAAATCCCGCTGCCGGTTTGCTTTTAAAAAGAAATTTTAGAAACGGTTGGCTTAGAGCAGGCTGCCTATAACGTTACAATAACAACAACAAGCGGTGCCATTAATGTTCGATAAACTAGGTGCGCTTTGTAGATATTAAACTTATCACATAACTTTTGTAAGTGACGAAATAGTTAAGTTCTTATTGCTTAGGGGCAGATCATACTTTTTGTTTATTTGACATTTGGGCTATAGGGCTAGTGATCTGGGTCAATTAACATTAGAACAAGTGTTTGAATTATCTGACAATTAAGGCATTTTTCTCTAAAATTTCTGGGAAGAAAAAATGTAGTTGTTTTTAATTCGAAGGATGAAAGCATTTGCCCTGTTATTTTTTTGCAAAAATACATAACTTTTGCCAAAACGATTGTTGTTGATCTCACACATGGTTATCTGTTTCGATTAAAAGACAAATATGCAAAACATATATCTGAGAATCAGGTCACTGCTACTGCAATTTAGGTTAGATTAAAATGCCGTTTGAAGGCAAAAAATCTGTAAAATGGCGAGTCGGCACATTCACCCAGAAGAGGGTGTGCTATCGCCCTGTGGCTACATGGATTGACCGAAACTTCCATCTATCAACATAATTATTTGACAGGGCTGTAACGGGATGCTTGATCATTATACGCGCGTGGGGAAACTGTTCACCACAAAGCGTCGCAGCAACCTTGTCCAACGCCGCGGCATTGCAGTCAAGTGGTGATTCACAGCTAGAGCTTATCTCTAAACAATTCTCACGGTTAGAACACTTAAAAAGATTCAGTTGAAATTAACATGTAATGTTTATGTACATGAATGCATAAATAAACGGTATGCTTATTTGCACTAGTCTATTTTATATTTGAAGTACTTATTGTTGTGCATGAAGTAACGAAAGAAATTCCCGCTTATGCCAATAAAGTTCCACAGGTCAGTGGTTTCTGAAACATGTGTTCAATACTGAACATTTGCTGTTGAGTTATGGACTGGAATATAATGTTTAGATTTTATAGTTGTCTGGCATCAAAGATGAGAAACTTTGTGGTTTACTTATATCCAATACTTAGCATTGAGGACAAGGAGTGGGTACTTGTGATATTTCACTATTACAAGTGACCCCTCATTGGCCGAAATAGATAATGTGCACAAAGCTTGGAAGTAGTCATTCTGT
This sequence comes from Mya arenaria, assembly GCF_026914265.1. Lineage (NCBI taxonomy): Eukaryota > Metazoa > Mollusca > Bivalvia > Myida > Myidae > Mya > Mya arenaria. Next base: position 19,374,836 of record NC_069123.1, read on the forward strand.
TGCTCGACGACTCAGTAGGGAGTTATTGAAGTAAACCAGGTGATTAGTGACACGTGTTTGTTTGTTGTTGTTGTTGTTTTTTGTTGTTTTTTTTGTTTGTTTTTTCTGTATTCGCTCTTTGTCTATCATTTAAAGGAAACTTTGCGGTTTTCTTATATCCAATACTTAGCATTGAGGACAAGGAGTGGGTACTTGTGATATTTCACTATCAAACTAAAAAATAATATTCTTGATCAAATATGTTTTTGGACAGAGATCGACACTTAAACTATGTCTTTATTCAGTTCGCTTTTATAGCGGCATGGTAGAGGTCGTGGGCTCGATCCCCATCATAGACAAATGTACATTGAACGTGCTTTTGCTTATTTCAATGGTTTTTCCATTATACCAACAATGTTATCCTAGCTACAATGACAATTACAACAAATACTTACAATAACCATGGTACAATGATGAAACTAATTTATGTTAGTAGTTTTCCATTGTTTTATGCAGATGGTAAGGCTATTTTAAATACTCACATTATATGTGATAACATATTTAATGTATACATGTTTTATTACCGCTTGCTCTCGTTTGTAATGCTATGACTCATATTTGTCGAATGACTAGCTCACAGACTTGTGTAGCGAGAATGACCTAGTTACGTAACAACGCAACTGTATAAGGTTTAACTATCAATTGATAAGTATTAAAGTATGTTCGATTTCAGAATGACATAGGAGGAGCTCTTGTGTGCCACAAGCCCAACACAGGTGATCAGATTGTGGTTGGTGTCCTCTCGTTTTTTTCATATCCATGTAGATCCGACGGTGTAGCATATTATCCACGCGTCTATCGGTATCGCCCGTGGATACATAAAGCGATCTAACGGCTTGAGAAGTGAGAGAGCTTCATTACAATGACCTGCAAACCTGTTTCCCGACCGAAGAATTTTCATGGTTGAGAAAAATTAAAACATTATAAACACACACATTTGTTTCTCAGTAACTATTTCGTTAACTACTAGCAAATTCAGCCAAAAAAAAAAACCAAGATAAATTCACAGTATACTGAATTATATTTACTAAACACGGAACCTTTTATACATAACATATATTTTGTATCATATTTATTGGAAGTGTTTTATCCGAACTGCAACCATGAAAAAAGGTAATTGATTTTTTTTGTCAAAATAAACGACATGACTGTGAAGTGTATATGCATATAATTTACGTGAACACAATCGATAATACAAGATACACGAGCAAATCACTATATGATAAACATGGTCCCAATAATGGCGGACGGTAGTCCTCAGTGTTAAAACGCATGGTTTCAGTTCAAACGCCCTATTCTAGAAAACGCCGGAATCTAAACAAGCCATTCAGAGTCGCGCATTAAGCGCTGCATATACATACACACAAGTTTATAACGAGTATATGTGTACTTGTCAATGGCAGCGCTGCATATACATACACATACAAACAAGTTTATAACGAGTATATGTGTACTTGTCAATGGAAGCGCTGCATATACATACACATACAAACAAGTTCTTAAAGAGTATATGTGTACTTGTCAATGGAAGCGCTGCATATACATACACATACAAACAGGTTTATAACGAGTATATGTGTACTTGTCAATGGAAGTGCTGCATATACATACACATACAAACAAGTTTATAACGAGTATATGTTTACTTGTCAATGGAAGTGCTGCATATACATACACATACAAACAAGTTTATAACGAGTATATGTTTACTTGTCAATGGAAGTGCTGCATATACATACACATACAAACAAGTTTATAACGAGTATATGTGTACTTGTCAATGGCAGCGCTGCATATACATACACATACAAACAAGTTTATAACGAGTATATGTGTACTTGTCAATGGCAGCGCTGCATATACATACACATACAAACAAGTTTATAACGAGTATATGTGTACTTGTCAATGGCAGCGCTGCATATACATACACATACAAACAAGTTTATAACGAGTATATGTGTACTTGTCAATGGAAGCGCTGCTTACTTAAGGCTTCACACAATAGTAAAATAATCTTTAAATAATTAAAAATACGTGACCTATATACCTGAATGTGGACATGAATGAAGGACCGGCCACAATGCAAACGTCGTTTGAAGGACCAAGATTTATAATGTTAAAAAGTCATATATATTTTATTTTAATTTGAGGTTTGATATTAAGCAAGCATGATTGATGTATCCGTTTCAACATAAGAAGCTGTAACAGGCATCATTAACTACTATGTAATGTAATTGCACAAATGAAGCTTTTCTCGAAACAAAACTCAAAAGAAAACAATTTAAGGTGACGTACCCTTCCAAATAGATATATTCATTTATAGAGTGTGTTTATTACGCCCCTGTACAATTTACTTGGACTGTAAGAAACTAAAAGAGGAGTAAATTGATCTTTTTTATAGTCAATACTAAATTCCCTTCAATTTGAGTGGCATTTCTCCTGGATGGAATCAATGTCAATTTCTCTTTTTTCCTCTTCAAGTTCCAATTGCAAGTACGCTTGTGACATGTCCAATTTTGGAAACTGTTTCCCGCCAATTAACGCAGCATACAAATCTGTATTTTGGAGAATTGAATAATTGTTCAACTTAACACAGAACAGAACAAATCAGATATTGTATTAAGACTTATACTAACGTACATCGGATAATCACATACTAATTCACTTAAATATGCCATGTGTATGTACAAGGAGATTTAAAGTATTTGTGTTACAGGAGCGATATGCAATTATGATAAACTAATATAACTAAAGGTATAAATATTTAAACGCAGTAGTATAACAGCTTAATACACAGTTTGTAAAAGAGAATGAACAGAATTATGTATTATGTATGTATTAAAACACTGATTTACTATTACTTTGTAATCACCACATATCCTGATTGATTTATCACCACTGCCAATCGGTACAATCGGCGCTGTCAATTCCGAAAGCTCTACAGGAGTTATTGTCCATGCGTTTGTAAACGTTCAAGCTCTTTTTTAATTCCGTCTTTCACAGCACAATGTACCGGTCGTGCTTTAAAGTACGTTGGTTTGGCATCCACGTTACTTTAGATTTTTTTCCTTAACGCCAGTTGTTTCCCAAATCCTTCTTAGAATATGCTACCGTATGTGTTAAAAACGCATTCAAATCATTGTCATCACCTCAATTCACCTTGGCCCATCATATATTCTCGACCAGCATCAACTCTCTCTCTCTCTCTCTCTCTCTCTCTCTCCTATTTATGGGTCGAAGAACCTGAGTGTTAAAGATGTAATTACCCTAATTTGTGCACCCATCGTCAAGAAAACATCGTTTCCAACGAAAATATTCGAAGGCAAACGATGGAACAATATTTCGAGGGCCGATATTCTACCTCTCGAAAGATTTGCTCGACTTACAGCTAAGTGTGTTCGACACCTTCCTACGCCAAACAGGCACAAACCCATAATGCTCAGTATGCTCGGTGCAAATATGTACGAGTCAATACTAAAACAAATACCCCTACTAATACTAACTCGTATATTCGAAAGTGACATCTTTTCAGTAAATCGTTCACAGCAAACACGGATATTCTCTTACTTTCCGCCTAAAAGTATGTATCCCTCAATGACCAACACCTGATGTCAAAAAAAACAATCGTTCAGTTTAAAGGGATGATTTGACATATGATAAAATAGCGGGGAAAAAAAGAAAATTGTCGAAAACTGACATAAACTTGGCATCGATGTGTACAATGCATTTAAACTTACTAACTGAAGTACCACATAGTTTACAATTTATTTAAGTTTAGCAGTTATTTCGTATTTTTCCATTAAAAAAAGATTACTGGGTATGTCTACAAGGTATAATTCATTCCTTATGTGTGAATGGCTAGTCGGTGTTTACACGTGAAATTACCGAGGAAGGTGTATAGCTTAATTATGTCACCCCATTAGAATAAGCCTTTGTAGCGCAGTGAGTAAGACGCTGGGCTACTATTGTGGCGACGCAGGTTCGAACCCGGTCTCCGACATATTTTTTTTTTACATTTTGGCATTATTTTAAATTATAATATCAAAGCGTAACACATTCTATATATATTTGTCCTAAGATTCGTTACAGAAAAAAAACCTTTTTTTATGCCAATCTGTGACACAGTCCCTTTAATATCATTTAATGCATTATTGTGTTTAAACCATTTGTCTTGAATGATAAAAGACTTGTGATTTGTGTACAGGTAAAAAGTATATTAGCTATATTTTGGCGTAATTTTTAATTGGGCAATTTGTGGCCACGAAGCTGTTCATTAAAAACATTTATAAAGTACACATATATGACAATCATATGCTTTTTTCCATTAAATGAGTTATACACGATAATGCCTTAAAATCCTAAGAAATGCTTCAACGCATATTATGCGCCTTAAAAGGGGTAACAGGACTTTATAAACCTCCAGGTGGCGCTGGGGCAATCTTTTGTATAATTTTATGCATGTTTCCAAATTTATGCAATGCTTACAAAAAGTTGAGACATGAAACTTTGCAGGCATGTAGAATGAAGGTTAAACAAATAAAAAATCCTTAATTTGTTTTTGAAACATTACTAGAAACATGATTTTAAGAAAAAAAGTCCAACTGTCAGATTGAAAATTTGAATTTGCCGGGAGAGTGGCTAATTGGTGTTCTGGGGGTTATGAACTCTCTGATGTAAACATTACCACGTGCTGGTGTTTACATCCCTAGCAGCTTGCTTGTAGCAGACGACATGCCTCACTATCAAATACTGTAGTAACAAAAGTGAACAAACCTTGATAAGTTTTTATTTCACCTGAATATCCCAAAATTATTGATAGATATCATCAGCTTCATATGCTACATTTTAGTGTAATTGTTTTCTATGATATTAACACTTTTTCCTTTTAAAGCGTTACGTAATTAATAAGTCTGGTGAATCATTCGCAGGTTTAAATATGTAACATTTTTTTCATATTTGTCGTTTTAAAAAAATAATTATGAACCTCATTGTTTAAATGTTAGTTGCTCCTTCGCTTTCTATCAAAAGCTCTGTCATCATTACAAATGTTTATATCCCAGCCAGGTAAAGTGAATATCTCCTATTGTTCTTCAGTCATGTAAACTATATATATATATATATATATATATATATATATATATATCTTTGTCCTGATTATTTTGTTCCATATTTTGAGTCTTCTTATTCTGCCCAAAGTTATTATTTTAAAGGAAGGCAGTACCTAGTTCCATGTCTTGCAAATGTTCATGTATAACTATGTTTGAGTTCCCTCCTTTTTGACTCAAAATGTGCATTTGATTTCCAGTTATCAATACACAAACCAGATTCCAGCCAGTGACATTTAATTACCAATTAAAGGTGTCAACACTATCTGAATTGTTTCCTTGCTGAACTCGTTTACAATAAGGTTAATTTGTACTAGGGTTGTGGATGCATTCAATAAAGCATTATTATTGTTTGTTGACAACATAATTAGTTTTGGATTCCAGACTGAGAATAAACCTTGCTATTTTGGACTGGAATGAGAATGTTGATTCTAAACATTTGAGAGGGATGTCCCATACAGAAAAAAAGATTTAGTCGAAATAACAAAATGCCAGTCAGGGACAAGAAAACAATCATTTCAAAGAAAACATCTGTTAAAGATGGCTTGGTCATCTTTATTTCATATAGAAGATTGTAGTGTGGGGAAATACATCGTCTGCTCTGATCAGCCCTGTTTGTTTACATTTCTCTTGTGTGTGCTAAAGATAGAACACTGAGTTTAACAAACAGGTACATAGCTGAGGGAATTTACAATAAGCCACTCCCCATTTACTCGCTGCCGAGGCAGCGAATGTTGCCCCTTTAATTAAGACTAGTGAGAAACTTTTCTCTAATGCTTTTCGATGAAAATCGGAATTTATCGGTGAAATAACAACACTGAAAATATCAATTTGATATTGTCCCTGCAAGATAAAGAGTGAAAATATCAACTCTTAGAACTACTTTTAGTATAGTATATTTTAGTTACTCGCCCTTGATCAAAACCAAACACGTTACTTCTGAACCAAAAAAGGTTGCCAAAGATATGTTTGAATTTATAAATGGTTTTATAAGTTTCAATAAGAATAAATGTCATCATAAAAATGGTAATCCTGTTTTTCAAACGTTTTCTTGAACTTTGAAGATGAATGTTTGAACATTTGCTATCATATAAAACCAAAAAAAAAAATGAAAACAACTTCTCGAACATAAATATGATGTTTTCTTTCATGATTTACGATGAAATATGGGGCTTTAACAGTGAAATAACAACAGTGAAAATATCAATTTGATATTTTCACTGCAAAATAAGGAGTGAAAATATCAATTTTCAGAACTACTTTTAAAATCCTTTGTTGTTACATGTACTTGCCTTGGTCAAAACAGAACACTGGACTTCAGTAAATTATGTCAAAAAATGAAATATTTTATAAATTTAAATAAATATATAATTGGAAATTAACAACTTACCGTTTATTACCGGTTATCCCGTTTATCAAACATTTTACTGATCTTTGAAGCTGAATGTTCGAACATTTGCTTTCATTCCAAACAAATTACAGACAAAAACAACTGTTCGAACATAAATAAATTTTTATAGCATCGTTCAAATGTATTTTGAACTGTTAACCGTTGTAGTACGTAAAATGAGCTTCCTGGAGAATTCACACAACAATTTACAGATAGATCCGATATTTTTTACCCCACCCACATCTCAAAATGTGTCAACAAACTAGCGTGGCATTTACTCTTCTGGAAAACAAACATTTTAAAGCGAAACAGACTGGTCTCTGACAGTAAGATGACTGAATATTAACTTACTATAAAAACACGCGTATATGCAGTCTTAAACTAAGAATAATGGTTAAAATCCAATGAGTATCCACATTTGTTTTGCTAACACATTTGACCTTCCAAATTTTCATTCTATAAATAGCGGCGTAGTAATTTCGTTAAAATAAAGTGTTTTCATTATTTTTTGGAACATTTGTGCACTAATAATACTTCATTTTTTACTGTTCATAAAGCTTTGCAATAAAAAACGAGCGAATATTTAGCTATAAGAATGAATAGCAGAGAACTATTTCTCAGCAAATCGAAAGTAGAAAAGTTGACAGCTATAATTATGCATGAGGGGCGCCCAACGGGTAGCGGCATAAAGCCCACCCTTTTCAAAAAAGGGGGTAATTCAGAAATAAATAAAAAAAACAAATAAAACTCCGAAAATAAGCATAAAAGAAACAGAAAATTTGTTTATTTCAGTGTAAGATTTCAGTGTAATTTCACTCGTGATCATAAAAAAACTACATTTTCAATCGTGGCTTCGCCACTCGTGAAAATATGTTTTTCTATGACACTCGTGAACTAAAATACGATCTTACACTGAAAAAAACAAATATCCTCTATATATCATCGTTTAAATATCGTTTTCAACTGTTTCACGTTGTCATACGTAATACGAACTTCTCGGAAAATTCACACAACAATTAACACCTTCAAACTTTATCAACAACCTAGCGCGGTTTTCATTCTTAACCTGGAAAGCCTTTCTTCACGCGAAGAAGATCATTAAGACTGGTCGCTGACAGTGAGGGATGACTGAATACCCATGTATCATGAAACAAACTTTAAAACCAAGAAAACTGTTGTTTATCCAATGATTATCCGCAATTGCTTTGCTAACACCTTCAAATTTCCATTCAAAAAATGGTGGCGTATTAATTTGTTCATGTATTCATACCCCGTTTAATATTTCGTCATTTATCTAAACATTAATAAAAGTTTATTGATAAATATTCATAAGATGTTCGCACTAAAAACGAGTAAATAATAAACTTTAGAAATATTATCCGAGAACTTTTAACGACGAACAGGAAATGTGTTTTTCTGTAACACTCGTGAAATAAAATACGATCTTACACTGAAATCAACAAATATCCTATTTATCTTCTGTCATGTGTTGTCTTTATCCCTACTGCGCTAATTGTCTTGTACCTGTGTGTTTTAGCAACGGTGAATATCAGGTGAAGGCTGACCTCTGGCGCCCTGAGAAACCAGACTCGGATGTGCAAGTTCGGGACGTCCTTGGTATCATCACGGTAACATTCGTACGTCTGTTTCAGGTTGCATGAATCATTGTAAAGTTTTGTGATGAATTTTATTTTTGTTGATTTTGTAAATGATTAAGCGCACATGAATAGTGTGCAAAGTTATTCCAGCACAGACAATTTGAACGGAAAATATTTTCCACTTTCCCACAAGAAATGTCATTTTTTTTATAGCTTTTTGCATATTTATTGTGCTTTTAATTTTAGCATCCTGAGTATTTTTAGTTCCGTTCCCAATTGGTGTCTCCCGATCATCCATCATCACTATTGTAGATTTTTTTAAAATATAAATTATAAAATGCTCATATTTTAAAATTTTTACATGTTAACTCCCAAAATGCAATTTATTTTAGTAAATTACAAAAATACAATCCACACTACGGCCAGAAGAGTACGTTCGGGTATATCATTACTATAGGAATGTTTAAATATAGGATGGTCAGATCTGATTTTGTTCACTTAAAATTGCACGTAACTTAGCATTAGAGGCTGGATAAAGGCAACTGTGCTGTGGTCGGCGTCGCTTTAGTTAATGAAAGTAGCATAACGGCAACTGTGCTGTGGTCGGCATCGCTTTAGTAAATGGGAGTAGGATTACGGCAACAGTGCAAGTGGTCGCGCCGCTTAAGTTAATGGGAGTAGGATAACGGCAACTGTGCTGTGGTCGGCCTCGCTTTAGTTAATAAAAGTAGGATAACGGCAACTGTGCTTTGGTCAGCGCCGCTTTAGATAATTAGAATAGGAAAACGGCAACTGTGCTGTGGTCGGCGTCGTTTTAGTTAATGGGAGTAGGACAACGGCAACTGTGCTGTGGTCGGCGTCGCTTTAGTTAATGAAAGTAGGATAACGGCAACTGTGCTGTGGTCAGCGCCACTTTAGATGATTAGAGTAGGATAACGGCAACTGTGCTGTGGTCGGCGTCGCTTTAGTTAATTAGAGTAGAATAACGGCAACCGTGCTGTGGTCGGCGTCGCTTTAGTTAATGGGAGTAGGATAACGGCAACAGTGCTGTGGTCGGCGTCGCTTTAGTTAAATGGGAGTAGGATAACGGCAACTGTGCTGCGGTCGGCGTCGCTTTAGTTAATTGGAGTAGGATAACGGCAACTGTAATGTGGTCGGCGTCGCTTTAGTTAATGGGAGTAGAACAACGGCAACTGTGCTGTGGTCGGCGTCGTTTTAGTTGATGGGAAAGGGATAACGGCTTCTGTGCAAGATATGTGCTTCTCATACTTAAGTAAAGTACTTGAGAGTAACGGTTCGAGCGTAGTTTCTAAGAGTAAGATAACGGAAACTGTGCTTTTGTCGGCGTCGCATTAGTTAAAGAGAGTAGGATAACGGTAACAATGCTGTGGTCGGCGTCGCTTTATATAATGGGAGTGGGATAACGGCAAATGTGCTGTGGTCGGCGTCGCTTTAGTTAATGGGAGTAGGAAAACGGCAACTCTGCTGTGGTCGGCGTCGTTTTAGTTAATGGGAGTAGGAAAACGGCAACTGTGCTGTGGTCGGCATCGCTTCAGTTAATGAAAGTAGGAAAACGGAAACTGTGCTGTGGTCGACGTCGCTTTAGTTAATGGGAGTAGGAAAACGGCAACTGTGCTGTGGTCGGCGTCGCTTTAGTTAATGGGAGTAGGATAACGGCAACTGTGCTGTGGTCGGCGTCGCTTTAGTTACTGGGAGTAGGATAACGGCAACAGTGCTGTGGTCGGTGTCGCTTTATTTAATGGGAGTAGGATAACGGCAACAGTGCTGTGGTCGGCGTCGCTTTAGTTAATTGGAGTAGTATAGCGGCAACTGTGCTGTGGTCGGCCTCGCTTTAGTTAATGGGAGTAGGACAACGGCAACTGTGCTGTGGTCGTCGTCGCTTAAGTTAATGAAAGTAGGATAACGGCAACTGTGCTGTGGTCGGCGTCGCTTTAGTTAATGGGAGAAGGATAACGGCTTCTGTGCAAGATATGTGCTTCTCATACTTAAGTAAAGTACTTGAGAGTAACGGCTCGAGCGTAGTTTCTAAGAGTAAGAAAACGGAAACTGTGCTTTTGTCGGCGTCGCATTAGTTAAAGAGAGTAGGATTACGGTAACAATGCTGTGGTCGGTGTCGCTTTATATAATGGGAGTAGGATAACGGCAAATGTGCTGTGGTCGGCGTCGCTTTAGTTAATGGGAGTAGGAAAACGGCAACTGTGCTGTGGTCGGCGCCGCTTTAGTTAATTAGAGTAGGATAACGGCAACTGTGCTGTGGTTGGCGCCGCTTTAGTTAATGAGAGTAGGATAACGGCAACTGTGCTGTGGTCGGCGCCGCTTTAATTAATGGGAGTAGGATAACGGCAACTGTGCTGTGGTCGGCCTCGTTTTAGTTGATAGGAGTAGGATAACGCCAACTGTGCTGTGGTCGGCGTCGCTTTTGTTAATGGGAGTAGGACAACGGCAACTGTGCTGTGGTCGGAGGATAACGGCAACTGTAATGTGATCGGCGCCGCTTTAGTTAATGGGAGTAGGATAACGGCAACTGTGCTGTGGTCGGCGTCGCTTTAGTTAATGGGAGTAGGATAACGGCAACTGTGCTGTGGTTGGCGTCGCTTTAGTTAATGGGAGTAGGACAACGGCAACTGTGCTGTGGTCGGAGGATAACGGCAACTGTAATGTGATCGGCGCCGCTTTAGTTAATGGGAGTAGGATAACGGCAACTGTGCTGTGGTCGGCGTCGCTTTAGTTAATGGGAGTAGGATAACGGCAACTGTGCTGTGGTTGGCGTCGCTTTAGTTAATGGGAGTAGGATATCGGCAACTGTGCTGTGGTCGGCGTCGCTTTAGTTAATGATAGTAGGACAACGGCAATTGTGCTGTGGTCGGCGTCGCTTTAGTTAATTGGATTAGAACAACGGCAACTATGCTGTGGTCGGCGTCGCTTTAGTTAACGGGAGTAGGATAACGGCAGCTGTGCTGTGGTCGGCATCGCTTTAGTTAATGGGAGTGGGATAACGGCAACTGTGCTGTGATCGGAGGATAACGGCAAGTGTAATGTGGTCGGCGCCGCTTGAGTTAATGGGAGTAGGATAACGGCAACTGTGCTGTGGTCGGCATCACTTTATTTAATTAGAGTAGGATAACGGCAACTGTGCTGTGGTCGGCGTCGCTTTAGTTAATGGGAGTAGGACAAACGTCAACTGTGCTGTGGTCGGCGTCGCTTTAGTCAATTGGAGTAGGAAAACGGCAACTGTGCTGTGGTCGGCGTCGTTTTAGTTAATGGGAGTAGGAAAACGGCAACTGTGCTGTGGTCGTCGCCGCTTTAGTTAATTAGAGTAGGACAACGGCAACTGTGCTGTGGTCGGCGTCGCTTTAGTTAATGAGAGTAGGATAACGGTAATAATGCTGTGGTCGCCGTCGCTTTAGTTAATGAGAGTAGGATATCGGCAACTGTGCTGTGGTCGGCGTCGCTTTAGTTAATGATAGTAGGATAACGGCAACTGTGCTGTGGTCGGCGTCGCTTTAGCTAATGGGAGTAGGATAACGGCAACTGTGCTGTGTTCGGAGGATAATGGCAACTGTAATGTGGTCGGCGCCGCTTTAGTTAATAGGTGTAGGATAACGGCAACTGTGCTGTGGTTGGAGGATAACGGCAACTGTAATGTGATCGGCGCCGCTTTAGTTAATGGGAGTAGGATAACGGCAACTGTGCTGTGGTCGGCGTCGCTTTAGTTAATGGGAGTAGGATAACGACAACTTTGCTGTGGTTGGCGTCGCTTTAGTTAATGGGAGTAGGATAACGGCAATAGTGCTGTGGTCGCGTCGCTTTAGTAAATGGGAGAAGGATAACGGTAACAGTGCTGTGGTCGGCGTCACATTAGTAAATGGGAGTAGGATAAATGCAACTGTGCTGTGGTCGGCGTCGCTTTAGTTAATTGGAGTAGGATAACGGCAACTGTTCTCTGGTCGGCATCGCTTTAGTTAATGGGAGTAGGATAAGGGCAACTGTGCTGTGGTCGGCCTCGCTTAAGTAAATGAAAGTAGGATAACGGCAACTGTGCTGTGGTCGGCGCCGCTTTAGTTAATTATATTAGGATAACGGCAACTGTGCTGTGGTCGGCGTCGCTTTAGTTAATGAGAGTAGGATAACGGAAACTGTGCTGTGGTCGGCCCCGCTTTAGTAACTAAGAGTAGGATAACGGCTACAGTGCTGTGGTCGGCGTCGCTTTAGTTAATGGGAGAAGGATAACGGCAATTGTGCTGTGGTCGGCGTCGCTTTAGTTAACGGGAGTAGGACAACGGCAACTGTGCTACTGTCGGCGTTGCTTTAGTTAATGGGAGTAGGAAAACGGCAACTGTGCTGTGCTCGGCGTCGCTTTAGTTAATGGGAGTAGGACTACGGCAATTGTGCTGTGGTCGGCGTCGCTTTAGTTAATGGGAGAAGGATAACGGCAATTGTGCTGTGGTCGGCGTCGCTTTAGTTAACGGGAGTAGGATAACGGGCAACTGTGCTGTGGTCGGCGTCGCTTTAGTTAACGGGAGTAGGATAACGGCAACTGTGCTGTGGTCGGCTTCGCTTAAGTTAATGGGAGTGGGATAACGACAACTGTGCTGTGGACGGCGCCGCTTTAGTTAATGGGAGTAGGATAACGGCAACTGTGCTGTGGTCGGCGTCTCTTTAGTTAATAGGAGTAGGATAACGGCAACTATGCTGTGGTCGGCGTCGCTTTAGTTAATGGGAGTAGGACAACGGCAACTGTGCTGTGGTCGGCGTCGCTTTAGTTAATGGGAGTAGAATAACGGCAACTGTGCTGTGGTCGGCGTCGCTTTAGATAATGGGAGTAGGATAACGGTAACTGTGCTGTGGTCGGCGTCGCTTTAGTTTACGGGAGTAGGATAACGGCGACTGTGCTGTGGTCGGCGTCGCTTAAGTAAATGGGAGTAGGATAACGGCGACTGTGTTTTGGTCGGCGCCGCTTTAGTTAATTATATTAGGATAACGGCAACTGTGCTGTGGTCGGCGTCGCTTTAGTTAATGAGAGTAGGATAACGGCAACTGTGCTGTGGTCGGCGCCGCTTTAGTTAATGGGAATAGGATAACGGCAACTGTGCTGTGGTCGGCGTCGCTTTAGTTAATGGGAGTAGAATAAGGGCAACTGTGCTGTGGTCGGCCTCGCTTTAGTTAATGAGAGTAGGATAACGGTAAAAATGCTTTGGGCGGCCTCGCTTTTGTTTATGGGAGTAAGATAATGGCAACTATGCTGTGGTCGGCTTCGCTTTAGTTAATGATAGTAGGATAACGGCAACTGTGCTGTGGTCGGCGTCGCTTTAGTAAATGGGAGTAGGATAACGGCAACTGTGATGTGGTTTTCGTCGCTTTAGTTGATGGGAGTAGGATAACGGCAACTGTGCTGTGGTCGGCGTCGCTTTAGTTAATGGGAGAAGGATAACGTCAACTGTGAGTGGTCGGCGTCGCTTTAGTTAATGGGAGTAGGATAACGGCAACTGTGCTGTGGTCGGCGTCGTTTTAGTTAATGAGAGTAAAATAACGGTAACAATGCTGTGGTCGGCGTCGCTTTAGTTAATGATAGTAGGATAACGGCAACTGTGCTGTGGTCGGCGTCGCTTTAGCTAATGGGAGTAGGATAACGGCAACTGTGCTGTGTTCGGAGGATAACGGCATCTCTAATGTGGTCGGCGCCGCTTTAGTTAATAGGTGTGGGATAACGGCAACTGTGCTGTGGTTGGAGGATAACGGCAACTGTAATGTGATCGGCGCCGCTTTAGTTAATGGGAGTAGGATAACGGCAACTGTGCTGTGGTCGGCGTCGCTTTAGTTAATGGGAGTAGGATAACGGCAACTGTGCTGTTGTTGGCGTCGCTTTGGTTAATGGGAGTAGGATAACGGCAATAGTGCTGTGGTCGCGTCGCTTTAGTTAATGGGAGAAGAATAACGGTAACAGTGCTGTGGTCGGCATCGCTTTAGTTAATTGGAGTAGGACAACGGCAACTGTGCTGTGGTCGGCGTCGCTTAAGTAAATGAAAGTAGGATAACGGCAACTGTGCTGTGGTCGGCGCCGCTTTAGTTAATTATATTAGGATAACGGCAACTGTGCTGTGGTCGGCGTCGCTTTAGTTAATGAGAGTAGGATAACGGCAACTGTGCTGTTGTTGGCGTCGCTTTGGTTAATGGGAGTAGGATAACGGCAATTGTGCTGTGGTCGGCGTCGCTTCAGTTAACGGGAGTAGGACAACGGCAACTGTGCTACTGTCGGCGTTGCTTTAGTTAATGGGAGTAGGAAAACGGCAACTGTGCTGTGGTCGGCGTCGCTTTAGTTAATGGGAGTAGGAAAACGGCAACTGTGCTGTGGTCGGCGTCGCTTTAGTTAATGGGAGAAGGATAACGGCAATTGTGCTGTGGTCGGCGTCGCTTTAGTTAACGGGAGTAGGATAACGGCAACTGTGCTGTGGTCGGCGTCGCTTTAGTTAACGGGAGTAGGATAACGGCAACTGTGCTGTGGTCGGCTTCGCTTAAGTTAATGGGAGTAGGATAACGACAACTGTGCTGTGGTCGGGGCATTGCCGAAAGTGTTCCGATATAGGTACTCACCCAGTATTGTTTAATTCATATTCAATGACCAGCATCTTATTATTATAAGTATTGCTTATTATAAGTATAAATAAGAACATTGAATTTATTATTTATTATATAATCTATTATTTTCTTCATTTTACACCATATTCAAGTTTAAAATAACGCTCTAAACAATTTCATTAAAGGGTGTTTTTAACTCGCGTAATACAAACTTCATTAAGAGTTATTGGACTTTAAATAGGAATTACTTTGATGGTTATCACAATTAACCATATCTTTTTTACCAAAACCACATTTAAGTATGTGTTTTGTCTGATTGAAATAAGCTGCTTAAGCCTGTTAAGCGTAAGAAGTTTCGAGAAATTGGGGCCCAGATCAACGCAGATACACGCTTCATGACGTTACGTGAGGTTATGTTATATACACAGCGTAATGGAATGAATTGAACGTATTATTGTAATGAGATTGCGTTCAAAGTTGAGTCAGAAGTTCAATTAGTTTTATGATAATGGTGTTATCCCACTCTGCCATCCTTTGGCACATTCAAATAAATTTTGTTATGTAAAAAAAAATTATTATTTTTTTTTTTAGTAATGATATGGATCAATGAAAATGCCCTTAGATGCTTTGATAAGTAAATTTGAATCAAGTCATGCCGTAATATGGAACAAAATAGTTGAGCTTGCATAGAGAAATGACCTAAGTATTTTCGTAATAGTGGAAGCCGGCCAGATTCGAAAAAAAAAAAAAACTTTGTTTCAAAGTTTGTCAAGCAAAATGAAATTTATATACCAAGCTGTATGTAATTATAGACTTTGTTCTATTTGTCAAATTAAGAAACATAAATCTTACCAATGGAAAGGAGGATTAATATGCCGACGAGTTCCATGATCTCCTTCGCAGACGAATGCCACAACAATGACACTCATTCGAACACAATTAAATTTATTGGAAACACGATTCTGATTTTATCAGATATAGACCGCTTTAAGTTATTAAAACACCGGAGGTTGGACATTGACTGTCTTATCTTAATTGTCTTATAATAACGCAATTATTTTTCTAACAAGATAGTGAATTGTTTATAACTATTTCTTTTGATTCTATTTGGTATGTTACGCCCTTAAGCCTCAACAAATTGATAACTTGTTCATCGGATTTTTCCCCAAAAAATAATTTGGCGAGTGAGCGAAATAATAATAAAAATATTTGTTTTGCATTTAGCAAAATAGAGGAGCGAGAGAAGAGCGAACACATATATATAGTCATTTTACTCACTTATGCTCACAATTTATTCACTTATTAACTAAACAACGATATTGTAAACAGTACAAGGATAACATCCAGTGAAAGAATGATAACACTTAAAGATAATTCTATACAAATATAAGTTTTGAGATCAAACAAATGCTATTTGAGATCAAGCAAATGTATTTCTTTAAACTGTTTAATATATGAGAGATCTCAATACCACAGTTTTTCAGCTTTTTAAAGCTGCACTCTCACAGATTGAACGTTTTGACAACTTTTTCATTTTTTGCCAATTTAAGCGAAAATGCATGTAAACCAGTTATATAAAACTGCTGACAAAAAAAAATTATCGCAGATTTTTATATTAAAGTTCAAAAACTGATGTTTTATGCATTTTTCTTAAACCGTTTGTAACGGTTTAAGCCATAAAACCTTAATTTTGGAACGGAAATATGAAAATCTGCGATCTGATCTTTTGTCAGCAGTCTTTTATCACTGGTTTGCAGATATTAACGCAAACATTTGCTCATTCTAAGACAAAAAATAAAAAAGTTGTAAAAACGGTAAATCTGTGAGAGTGCAACTTTAAACCTTTTTGAAAAGATTTTTTTTTTCAAAATACCCTATGCATGGCTAAGTTAAAGCCAGGACACAAGCGACGATGGTCACAGCCACCTGCCTGCCCAATGGCATATCCAAATCTATTAACTAGGTTTGCCACTTTTCCTTTGGAAAACTTAGTTAAAAAAAATTTTCTATCAAAATACATTGTCATATCTCATGCCATGGAAATGACTAGACAAGATGACTTGGAAAATAACTCACAAAATGAATATAGGCATTTGCAATCAAATATAAACTACAGCTATCACTCTTGCAATGATTACACGATTGGCCTTGGTAGCCATCTTAGTTCTGGAAGAGAATTTACAAAAATCCTACATCGCATTGTAAACCATTTCAGCACCAAATATGTTACAGAAAATTCCAGCCAGCGCCAGATTGATTTTAGGCTTTCTCAAAATTTAATGCCTACCTTTTTTAAACTTCCAGATTTTCCTTATTTTTTAGATATCTTGTTCAAATTTAGACAAGTAATAGAAAACATAAACATATATACAAAACACACTTTTACTTCTTTTGTACTGCAAATACTGATTGTGTCAATTTTCATATATAGCAAAAAAATATTTCAAGAAAATACAAGAATATGCAATATTTTTCTCATAGACAAAAACCAATCAGCATAAATATTTAACACTTGAATGATTTCCATATATAGTTTAAATATACACATGAACATCTAAAAAATCTACAAACATTTGTTTGCAACACAAAGTGTGATTAATACCTTTTTCTAATCACACAGTCAGACACCATTTGTTTTTCCTTTTTGACTAATATTTACAAAATATACACAATCCGGCTTGTTTGATGTTTTTGTGTGAATGGTAAAACTCATGGAATTGCATGACACAGGAATGTCAGTCCGGTTATTTTTAGCGTCATCCTACTGTCCACGAACATTGACTAATCGGCGACCAAGGCCTCCACCACGAGCACGCCCTCGTTGCCTCATGGGGACAGGAATTTCATGATCCGCTACGTCGGAGGAATCTGAAATTTTAATAAGCAATATTATACAAAAATGTTCACTGTAGTATATGTATGCATTACTGAAACAGTTTGATGATAACACAAGAAAGGTGGTGCTCGTTTCTTGGCCAAACTTTATTTTTATATTACTGTACATGCATAGCATATGAATTAAATAAACACTATACTCTGATCTGTAGCAAACTAAAAACAAACATGCATTTATCATAAAATGTATATTTTGAAGGAAACAAATAATACAACAACTACATCATAATAATCACAAATACACACCTGAAGTTTTTACCTGGACAGGTGTAGTAGGTATAGATGACCGATTGGAAACTATCTTTTCACTGTAACGGTCATCCGAATTCCCGTCAAACATGTCCGAATCAAATTCAAACTTTGAATAATCACTGTCATACACGATGAAAGTCTGCACTTCTTGTCCAGTATATATATATACGTTTACTTTTAGCGGGAACTTAAAATATTTACATTAACACTTCATTCCTTAACGATGGTTGTTGTTTATCAATTTCACATTATTTTGTAGAAAGTGCAATGGCATTTCCCATCGAAATCGCGTGCGTTTGTTCGATACTTCTGTCCTGTCATTGGGCACAATAATACTAATGGGCTGGGCATATTTACTACGGAACTATTTTTTTCAATGAAATCGTAGTAAAACAATTGTCAACATACAAAACTGTAATCTGCAGTAAAGCAGTTAAAACAAAATAAGCAAAGATAATTTGATTGATTTTAATGTAGATGATTTCATGATGGATGGAACAGTTGAAGAAATATTAAATTACAATGATGACGACTTATTTCGAAAATTGGAATTAACATTTGGTAAAAATAAAGCATGTGACAAAACATGAACTCGAGGAAATGAAACAATAACATATTTTAGTTCACCCAGCAACGTCCAGAAGAAAGAGCTTAGTTCAAAACTTCAAGTTTTTTCGCGTCCTCTGGCTTTTCTTCCGCGAGAGTTCACGTTACCCCACCCACCGCCACTGTCGTTTCCACAGAGACGTTTCATCCTCATCAAATGTTTACTTCCAAAGAAATGACAATGCACTTGCTGATTTGTCCAGCACCTTTTCCCAACATGATTCATACACCAACTGTTTTTGGACGGTGCCCGCTCAGGGCAGCGTTCATAGTAGGGGCAATCGGCTGAAAGGTTACAAACCGATTTACCGCCTGTCTCGGTCGAAGAAAGAGTGCGGTTTTTCAATGCTTAAAACGCCAGTAATATTCAATAGCTTACAAGAACACTTGCTGTGGTCGGCGTCGTTTGAGTTAACGGGAGTAGGATAACGGCAACTGTGCTGTGGTCGGCGTCGCTTAAGTTAGTGGGAGTAGGAAAACGGCAACTGTGCTGTGGTCGGCGTCGCTTTAGTTAGTGGGTGTAGGATAACGGGCAACTGTGCTGTGGTCGGCGTCGCTTTAGTTAATAAAAGTAGGACAAAGGGTAACTGTGCTGTGGTCGGTGTCGCTTTGTTAATTAGAGTAGGACACCGGCAACCGTGCTGTGGTCGGCGTCGCTTTAGTTAATGAAAGTAGGACAACGGCAACTCTGCTGTGGTCGGCGTCGCTTTAGTTAATGAAAGTAGGACAACGGCAACTGGGCTGTGGTCGGCGTCGCTTTAGTTAATGAAAGTAGGATAACGGCAACTGTGCTGTGGTCGGCGTCGCTTCAGTTAATGGGAGTAGGAAAACGGCAACTGTGCTGTGGTCGGCGCCGCTGTAGTTAATGGGAGTAGGAAAACGGCAACTGTGCTGTGGTCGGTTGCGCTTTAGTTAATGGGAGTAGGATAACGGCAACTGTGCTGTGGTCGGCGTCGCTGTAGTTAATTGGAGTAGGAAAACGGCAAATGTGCTGTGGTCGGCGCCGCTTTAGTTAGTAGGAGTAGGTTAACGGCAACTGTGCTGTGGTCGGCGTCGCTTAAGTTAATGAAAGTAGGACAACGGCAACTGTGCCGTGGTTGGCGTCGCTTTAGTTAATTATAATGATGTTTGTACTTTCGACGCCTGCATTGTAGTTAATGGGAGTAAGATAATGCCGATTGTGATATGCTCTGATTTAGAGTAATATAGTGATATAACCGCGACTGTGTTTTGGTCAGGTTTAATTAAGTGAATGAGAGTAAGATAACGGCGAAAGTGCTTTTGTTTGTATTGGTAAGGTAAATGAAGTGTAAGATCAGGGCGAAAGTGCTTTGGATAACGCGCAAGATATTTTATTATTAAAGTGAACATACTTTCTCTAGCAAGACATGCTTATTCCAATTCTTCGTATTCGTTCTAGTTAAAATTTGAAATTGGAAACTTCATATGTATTTAATTTATGACATGCATGACCAAAATTCTCCTCAGCACATTCAAAATGCTTTGTTTCCATTGTTTTTCAGAAGAGCGGATCTTCCTGTACAGACTAAGGAAAATTGAGGACCTTTTTCTTCCAAACTACGAATTGTGTAATAAGATGCAGGTAGAATTCGCAGATAGCATTCCAAGAACGATAATCTGCACTTTAAATCCTCCGAAAAACGTGCACTGTGTAAGTAAAAAAAAATAAACATGACTTTTTTTTATCTAAACTGTTATAGGACACAGATCGGCACCTAAACGGTCTCCTTTTCAGTTAACAGTTAGCGGGATGGTAGTGTCATGTTTTGCGTCTTGTATCGTTAATTCTGGGGAAAAACTTAAGGGTATGAATGCGTTCATGTTTTGGGCGTCTTTCTAGTCCAAGCTTTTTTTCAAATAAAATATATATTTATTTTTTATTTTTGGTCAACTTTGGATTGGATTCCTTTAAGCATTTAGGCACAACACATATTTATTTTGTCGAAAATATGTTCTTGTTTTGCATTTTTTTTTTTACTTCATTACTGACTTAAGTTACATAATTTTATATAGAGAGAATGTGCTTGGTTTCCTTACAATGCAAGTGTACAACTATCAATTGAAAACTTCCAGAGTATATGTATGTTTGCTTTCAGTATGACATAGGAGGAGCTCTTGTGTGCCGCAAGCCCAACACAGGTGATCAGATTGTGATGGGTGTTCACTCGAATATTGTAAATCCCTGTATACCAAGCGATCTAGCATACTATGCACTATGCACTATGCGCCTACCGGTTCTGCCAGTGGATAAATAAAGCGATTAAACGGCTTGATTTGCTGTTTGCATGAGATGGTTTCACAGCAATGACCTGCAAACCAGTATCACGACCAAAACTCTGTCTTACTGATTGGGCAAAAATAAAATCGTATATATAAACACTTTTGTTCCTTAGTTACTATTTTGTTTAAGGGCCGGAAGCAATGCAAAAGTGGGTGGGGAAGGTCAAAAACTAAAACGTTTAAAAAATACATGTTTTATTTAGCTTTGAAGAACGATCTATTTGGGGAGTGAAACATTCATTTTTGGCGACATGTTTTGGGTAAGTTAGGAGTTTAACAAATTTAAAAAAAAAAGATTTTAACAGATTTTGTATTAAAAGCATCACATTATTACGGAAAGGTCTGTCGACATTAGTACTTCGTGTTTATGTCAAAATGTCCCAGACTACACATTCAACAATGTCTTGAGACATCTTGATGATATCTTGTCAAATAAGAAAGTTTTTCAGAAAGAGTTGATGAAATTCCGGTAAATTTGACTCACAAATATATTCTTTTAGACTTATGACATTTCCGGGAAAATGTAAAAGCTTTTTTATTGGAAATCGGATAAAATATTCTTTCGTAAAAAATGCTCAACTCCTTATTACAGTTTTTCATGTTGCATCGGATATATGAGTCATGCTTGTTAAAAACTGAACCTCAAGACTAAATAGAAGTTGATTTTTTAAAACATTTAAAATTGTGGTCCCTCAATCGACTTTTGCATCGCTACCGACCCTTAACACTTGCAAGTTCAGCAAAATTGGCTGGCGTGATTATTTTAATCTGTGACTAAATGGTGACTTATATTGTATTTCACTTCAGTATTTAAAAAAAAATACATTTTGATATTTGTTATGTTACGTGGGGCGTATATATACACATATAAATATAGAAGTAATTTAAGAATAATTTTCATATGTTATCATCAGCGGGGCATATTAAAAGGTTGTATTCCTTGAAGAAACTAAGTCTCTATAAGTGTTGTATTATTTAGAAAATGTTTGTCCTTTTAACTTATTTGCATAGCAATCATTAGGTTTAGCAAAATTCTATTTACCATAAGAATAGAACAGTTAAAGACATACTCCAATTTTAGGGGGTGTAAGATGCTTCTGCAATGCGGCCCCTGCTTTATAACTGATAATATGGGTCGATTTGTGTGTGTTTCAGGTAATTGATAATATAATAAATTCGTTTTTCTCAAACAGGAACCGTTCATACATACATTATTGTATCGTATGTATTGGTATTTTTAATCCAAACCGCACAGTCAAAAGAGGTTAATTAAAAGAAACAGCATTTTGGTAAAAAGCAAAAACATGACTGTGCAGTATGGATGTTTATAATTAAATAACGTGAACACAACGATAAATACGAGATACACGAGCAAATTAATATGATTAAATAAATAATTATTATTGCGTACGGTAATCCACAGTGATCAAACCACTGACACCGGATTTTCAACTCATCATTTTTTTTAAAAATCAAAAAAAAATCCTTACTAACAATTATAATACCGAATATGTGAAAAAATATTGAAAAATATTTTTTTTTAAATATGCACTTTGTACTGTATAATATACTTACATGGTATTGAACGTTTCTCTACCCGGGTCACGTAATCATCCTATCACTCAGTTCAAAGGATCTTCTGCAGATTAACAGCCATCGGAATTTAAGGATATGATATATATCTTCCGAACACCTTAGCCCGCGAAGCAATTTGCCTATCATACGATTTTTTTTTACTTTATTCCCATTTTTCTGTTTTCCTAGTTTTTCTACCACCCTTGACTTCCGGTTTTACTACTGTTTTTCGTCCAGTTTGTAACATGTGATTTGATTGGTCGAATGAAAAGGCGGCGTATTTAAAATCTCAAATCGTTAACAAATTGAAATGCTAACATTTTGGCCCTTCTTCTCCGTTATCAAGCAAATCATGAATGAAAGTCCACATGAAATATGAAGTTGCAATGATGCAATGTGCAATGGTTATACAGATTAAGGCATATTTATAACCGAAAACAACGCTCACTCTGCACTCAAACATAACAATACATTTCTTAATAATTGCTTAATTCTTACTGTTCGAAACGAAGTAAAATCGCTAAATATAATGAAAAACTTTGTTGTTCTTGGTATTTGAGTGACTAACCACTAACAGCTATAGGGGAAAGCACCCGGCGCCCCCCCCCCCCCAAAAAAAAAAAAAAATAAAATAAAAATAAATAAATAAATAAAAAATAAAAAATAAAATAAATATAATCAAAATAAATACTTATTCCTATAATTGGATAAAAAATTCTAGAGATTCATCTCCTGATAACTTTTCCAATGTACTAGTCAAAAAGGGTGAGAGTGGTTTGGTGGATTAAGATGTCTGCCTCCAATCCAAGAGTTATTTGGTTATATCCAACTTGGTGACAAATGGAACATTCTGATGACCTCTTGAACGTACACAGTACTGGTTTCCAGGGGCATAGCTAGCCCTCTATTCATGTGGATTCATAATTGTGCGGGGTGGGTGGGTGGGGGGGGTATTAACATTGTGAAAACAATGGAGCAATCTGGTGTTTTCTGGGCGTTCTTAGGTCCTTTAGTAAATTGACAGTTTAAGGATATTAAATTAACAAATTTATTTTCTTGGCAGATCTTTTCTACAACATAGCAAACAAATAAGGTTCGATAATGTGAAAAACACTCAGATTGTCTTACAGAAGTCTAATGTTCTGTACTTTTTGCCAATGAACTGTATAATTATTTACTCGATGACAATGTCCATGTCTCTGTTACAGTATGTACTCAAACAAGCATAGTGATTTTGTATCTTTGGCTGAACTGTTTTATTTTTTGTCAGAATCATGTGGATTCAGCCGTGTATTTCGCGTATAGACAGCTACGCGCCTGGTTTTTACCTACCAAACAGACTTGGCTGTTAAGTTATCAACTTTCATTACAATCAAGCAAACTATTTTATATGTTTTATTAGACAAATCTTGCAATATAAGTTTAAGCAATATTACATCACAACTTCATTAACAACAAACATGAAATGGTTATAGTGACTTAAATCTGACTTGGTCACAATTTATAGAGAGAGCAAAATAATTAATTTCCTTATTGATAAAAGCTAGTTAAAAAGGTAACAAATCACTTAAAGTTCCAATATAGCTAGTTTAAAAGTAAATACATCACTAAAAGTTCCAATAGAGCTCTATAATTGAGTTTATTCGTTAAAGAAGGTTAAAAAATGCTTTATTTTGCTTAAAAGCATCAGTAACACTTGATACTTTAAAATGCGCCTCTTTTAAAGCATGTATCTTCAAACGTTTTTGCTTTTGCTCTATAATAATTTAAAGCTGCACTCTTAAAGAGTGAATGTCTTGTAAACAGTGATATAAGACTGCTAACAAAAGATTCGAATGTAGTTTTTCATGTTTTTGTCAGAAAATTGATGTTTTATGGTAATATTTGAATGTAGTTTTTCATATTTATGTTAGAAAATTGATGTTTTATAATAAAAAGCATTATTAACGCTTATTTTTTTTTGGTGTTCTTTCTTTCAATTGAGATTTGTTCTATTGTAAGTTACCTTTATATTGATAACTGAATTGAAGGCTTTAATGCAAACATGAGCGTATTCTGAGACAAAAAACCCAAACATTTCATATCAGTGTCAAACTGTGAGAGTGCAGCTCTAAAGCCAAACTGGTAATACAAATTGAAAGCAATTATCCTGTAAAAACAATAGCATTATGTGCTCTCTATTAAAATGTTACGGCGATTGGTTGTAGCGATATCATGTTAAAACTGTTAACAGCGCAATGTAACATCTCCACTGAGCCCAGATCTAGGCGGTGGGATAGGAGATAGTGCCAGTGTGTCTCACTCTGTGGAACTGCAGCCTACACTTCAATATATGACCGTCACGGATACTGGTGTTGCCATCCATCACTTCCCTGCAAAGATATAAAAAAACTGATTTTAAAGGTTTATTTTAACCTAGCTACAACTGTATATTCATTTTAAATCTATTAATTAATGCACAATGTGCACATGGACTTGTAGCATCTGCAATATAATTAATGTTTTGAAAATATTTATTGATATTCAACTTTTCGGCAAAAGCTGGGGTATGTGCCTGTATAGTTAAGTGGCCTATCCATTCTCCTAATAATTTACTGGTTTCCACAAAAAGACTCGAATCAATTTGGGATCAATCTCTTTTGTTACATTTTTCCTATTTTTTCTACAATTATGATATCAAACATTGAACTATATATGTGATTGTGATACAGGTAAATGTAAGCATAATAATATTAATCATTTTCAGTTTCAGAAAATAAAATTTTTGGTCTCAAAACATGACCAAGTCCCTTTCAGAGAATTTTGGCAATTGCAAAGGAAATTGAGATGACACTCATTTCTGTGAGCATGCATATAAAACAACGCATATGTTAAACTACAAAATGAATTAATCAAAGGTGTTCGTCACATTGCCTGGATACAGTGATACATTTCTTTTTAATTTTTTATTATTATCATTTTTTTTTTTTTTTTTTTTTTTTGGGGGGGGGGGGGTCAAAATAGTGAATATATGTCATTTAAAAATATATTCCACAATTTTCCATGAAAGAAAATTAGCATAATATATAAATAAATATAATGTTACTTAATAAATATACATGTGTAAATGAACCAAACGCATGTACACACACAAAATACCTGCATGTTTCTACAATTATATAGATTATTATTTAACACGGCGTATTGGTAAACAGCTCTTTTCTATAAATAAAACATTTTGCACTTCCTACCTGTGAAAATTTTTGCTATGAGATCGCTGTCAAGGAAACAAGTCAATCCTGTGGTGCATATTAAGCCACTTTCCGTTGTCTCATGAAATTTCATATGCGGCTTTGATGGTATGTGTAATTCCAGCAAGTCACTCCAAGCGGAATTTAATGTCAAAGACTTCTCTGTGTTAAACACTTTCGGTCCAAATATTACAATTGTTGACACTTGTACGCGAAACGTCTCGCAGAGTTCATGAACCAATGAAAAGAGCCGTTATAAAACCTTACTCTGAAACCGGTCAAGTAATAGTAGTAGAAGTAGTAGTAGAAGTTTTATTCGTGCATTATCAGGGTGAGGAATCACGTGACTTCAACGGGGTTCTCACATGTGTCACCACGGTTCAAAACCGATGTAAACAAGCAAGAAAGTGACAGTTATTTCTAAATAACCTTTTTGAGAGAAAAGATGGGGAAATATTTCTTAGCCTATAAAAGACCATACTATTTTCTGCTTCTACGAGTGTGAAATATTTTGGATTTACTTGTATTTGAATGATGGAATCCTTGGCCAAAATTTCGAATCGACAGGATTTTGTAGAACGATACAACGCTGTGTGCGCCGTGATTCTTTGTTTTGTATACATTTCTTAGTAATTAGTAATATATAAGAACTCAAACATTTGTTAAAATGATGATTTTATTCATTTCATTCATTAAACGAATTGTTTGTAAAATTTATTTTAGTTCTTTTAATGAATATCGATATTTCAAGAGAGGTTGTTGTTAACGTGAATTTTATATTTGCTGTTGTTAACGTGAATTCTTCTCATAACATGCTTAATTGATTTAATAAGTAGTTTGAACTACTCTCTCAACTTTGACGATAATGCATTCAACACTGAACTTTTATTCCAAATGGTATTATTTTTATGAAATGAATATATATCCATCCATTTGTTCGATTTAAATTGTTAAATTTATATTCTAGGTTGGCCGTCATGGTGATACGTCCAAATTATCAATTGTCCTTATGTAAGAGACGGAGTCAACCCTTATATGTTTCACCAAATGTTGACAAAAGATGGATAAATTAAATTGATGCAGTGATGAGTACATTCAAATGGAAGACAAGCTATACTCCAGCCAACTCCGTTCTATGTACATCCCCTGGTAAAAGAAAGTCAACAGTGAAGAAATGATTGAACTACGTTTTAATGTACAATAAATCATTAAGCTATTGAATAAAAGAAATAGTGATTACATGTTTTGCTGGTTGGATCCATTGGATTTGTATATGACGTCATTATAAACTACTTATTTCTTTTTTGATGATATAAGAAAAAACCTTTGCGTGAAATTATTCAAAGCGTCGCACTCATAACGTAAAAATTCAACCCTTTTAAGTCATGGATGTAATGGATGCAATAACAATTTCTTTGATATATGTTTGCGTATTACATAAGTAAAGCCATGTTGTTGTTTATATACATATAATCATATATGTACCATTGTTGTTTGACATTACTAATTATAGGAATTGTAAATGTGATTTATTATTTGTAAAATATTTCACAATGTGATGATATTAAAGCAACTGTGCACCAGATGATCAAATTGCAAGAAAAAAAGAAAATTATCGAAAACTGACATAAACTTAGTATTAATGTGTACAATGCATTGAAACTTACTAACTGAAGTACCACATTGTTTACAATTTATTTAAGTTTAGCAGTTATTTCGTATTTTTTTCCATTAAAAATGATTATTGGGTATGTCTACCTAATAGATTGCATTTCTTATGCGTGATTAGCTAGTCGATGTTATCACGTGATATTACCAAGTTAGGTTTATAGCTTAAATATACCACTCGATTGAAGTAAGCCTTCGTAGCACAGTGAATACAACATAAGTTTGCAATTTTGGCAACACGGGTTCGAACCCGGTCTCCCATAAAATAAAATTATATTTTGGTACTTCTTTTACTATTATGATATCAAAGCGTAACACATTCTATTAAATAATTGTCTTGAGATTCATTACAGAATAAAACGTTTTTTGGTGCCAATCTGGTGTACAGTTCCTTTAGATATGTTAATGCTGTTTTAAGAAAATCGTATAGATATTAAGAAAGATTGCCAAATTGTTAGTCATAGGAAAATGTTATTATAGATATATTACAATCACTAGGATTTTATGATGCATGGTTATTTCAAAGTGTTGGTGATTTAAATATATATTTAAAGTGAACTGAAACAGAGACTAAAATGTATATGTACAAACATGGTTTGCTGAATTTATTAATTCAGCTACAGCCAAAACGTTTGTTTTGTTCACTGACTAATAAAGTTAAATTTAGGAAAGCATTGACGAGACATAGACTTTAGTCACACAGGTAAGAAATTGAGGCCGGTAGATGGCACAAACCTAAACCTATATCTGAATTTGAAAGGAAAAGTCAATTTTGCCATAAAATCGTAGATGAGTTTCATTTCTTGTTTGAATGAACTTTATTTAGTTATTGAAGAAGACAATACAATACATACATAAAAACTATTTAAATAGACCAAATACAATCAAATTTGTTGAACTTTTACAAATACCAATAAAACTATTCAAAGGAAATTAGCAATGTTTATCCACAAAACTTTTTAATTTAGAGTCCCTGTTGTACTTATAATGATGTTAGATAACTCATTTAAATGATATTTGTAACCACTGTCACCTCACTATGGTTATATTATATTGTATGTGTACTGTCTATGTTTAATTTGTGTTTCGAAAGTACCTTGTTAGTAAGAATAAGTATACGTGTATTAATATATATCGTGACCTACAATCGATTGATAGAAATGCATTTAATTATATATATTAGGAATTCTATTGGTGTATGTTCATGGGCCTAAGGCCTTTATGCGTTTGAATAAACTATGAAACTTTATCATCACAACTCGAGGCTTGTGATTCCACTTAAAGTCTCTGGTTGGGGTTATTTTTCTATGGTGTTAAAGCTATCATTTTCTCTACCTCCCCACTCCCCATATAAGTAGATTAAAATATTTGGCCACGCTGGACATCCTTATCGTGCTCATAGCTACAGAACTTTTTGATGAAATATACAAAAGAGTGGGGTTTTTTAAAACAATTTTCCCACAAATTTAAAATTTTAGATATGCAAGAGAAAATATCAATCAAGTGTTTCCAGTAAGGATCGAAAAACCCGACGCTCGGGCACGCTGCGTGGCCGGTAACTCGGCAAGCCGCGTTACCGGCTTACGCACGAGCCCTCGGGTCGTTTTTTTTATCCGTACTGGAAACAAATGATAGATAGTTATACTCTTCTATTGTCATCACATACCAGCCTCCCTTGTTCAAGACCGTCGTCTGCAGCACAATGGAAACATTGTCATATGGTATTATTTGAAAAGTGAAAACTTTTTAACCTTGTTTCCGCATAACACGCTATGCTTGGGTTGGGGATGAACCTTTTTACATGAAAGGCCATGCCAGATACAAATTATCGTCTTACGAGGGAAGGACATATTCATGGTAGTCAATTTCGTTGTCAGTGCTTCTTATTATTTTCTTATTTCTAATTGATAAAGATATTTTGACCATTTTCGAAGCATTGAATTTAACTGGAGCGTGGGCAGTTTTATGATTAACCTTTAGGAATGGCGATTTTGCTATTTAATTGTTATTGCTATTTGTCGTTTATTGGGTGTTGAATTTCTTTAATTTTGGAACGTACATGAGACGGATTTGGCTGAAGTGAATTTTGCCTTCCATATTAGTGTATCTATTACTTCATCCATTTAATGTATCCATATTTGTAAACATTTGGTGGAACTGCAGAGGGATACTGAATATTTGGAAGATTCAAATCGATCAAATTGGTGTAAATTCATACCATGAATAAGAGCTTTAAGTTGTATATATTCTCGTCACAAATCAGAGGGCAATTCAAACCATAAAATAGAATAAACTGAGCATATTATGATAAGTTTAATAAGGATACCGATTTAACATAGTCAGCTTTATTGAGATGAGAAGAAGTCTACGTTAACGACAGCACATATCACTATCACGTTTACAACAGCACTTCATGAAAATTCGATATTTATTGAAAAAAACTAAAATAACATTTAACGAACAATTCGTTTTATGAGAGTAATGAGCAAAACTAACTTTTTAACGCATGTCTGATATCTAAACTATTACAATTGACTAAGAAATATGTACAAAACAAAGAATCACGGAGCACACAGAGTAGCATCGTTCTACAAAATCCTGTCGATTCGAAATTTTGGCCAAGGATTCCATCGCTAAAATACAAGTAAATCCAAAATATTTCACACTTGTAGAAGCAGAAAATAGCATAGTCTTTTATAGGATAAGAAATATGTTCCCATCTTTTCTCTCAAAAAAGTTTTTTAGAAATAACTGTCACGTTCTTGCTTGTTTACATCAGTTTTGAACCGTGGTGACACATGTGAGAACCCCGTTGAAATCACGTGATTCCTCACCATGATTATGTCAATAAAAGTACATTTTACATCAATATAAGATATATCACATATTGGTATCTGCATGATATTTAGAGTCCTAATAAGTTATATCACAGAAAGTTTAACATGAAATACATAATACTAGATCTACTAAAACAAGTATTACTTCTGGTGTTAATGATAAATCTATCTAATTTATTACCAAAAAAGTTTTACCAAATAAAGTTTAACATAATAAATGACATTGCACAGGATAAATATTTGCACAAGTACAAAAGCTTATTTCCAACGGGGTCCATGTCTAAGGTATTAAAGTTGGCATTAAATGATTTAGTGAACAGTATTATATAATATTATATCATATACTCAGATGAATTAAATTAATATATGACATTCATCACAAATAAACTACTAGTCATTATCACATAATTATATAATATACCACACAATCATACAAATAGTTAAGAAATATTTAAAAATTACCAAAGCAACTATATAAAAAGTGTGCGTATTCCTAGAAAGCGCACTTATATTTATCTAATACATACAAATTATGATTACAAAAAGACAGACTTTTCAAACTTCTTCATCTCCTTGAAGAGGTGAGTTTTGACTAATTTGTTAAAAACATACTTTGATTCTGTGTCTTTGATGTTATTTGGAAGCATGTTCCAATCCCGTATACCATTCTAATAAAAAGAAGCTGCTGTAATACCACCATTTATATATGTGGGACATACAATTTTAAGTTGGATCTACTGCTATATGAGTGAACTTCGTTACATTTGGCAAAATTATCCTTCATATAACTTGGACATTTGTCATAAAATATTTTGTGTACATGATTTAGCCTAAGTTGTCTACATCTTTGTTCGACATTTAAAAAACCAAGATCAGCAAAACTTGCCACTGAAAGCGAGGTTCTACAATGAAAATTATTAATAAAACGAACAATTTTATTTTGTGCCACCTGGAGTCAATGAGTTTTCCTAAGAGATTTGTTTAAACATTCACGTTGTCTATATAAAAATTTGGTTATAGAGTTAACCTTCTTAGCAATATTGTTCACAGTAGATGTACCTAACAAATCAGAGTCCTAAATTGACCAAAGATATTTGACTGAATCTTGAGACTTGATTTTATGGCCATTACATTGAATGCTGAAATCCCCTATTTTGCCAAGTTTACGTTTGTAGTCAAAAAGAATGCATTCGGTCGTTCCTAGATGAAGGGATAATTTGTTATCAGTTAACCACATGCTGCAGTTTTGCAATTCTTGACCAAGAACTTGTCTAATAATATCAGGGTCTTTATGAGAAAATAAGGTAGCGCTGTCATCAGCATAAAGTATAAGTTTGTATTTAGAACTGATGCTTGTATTCATGTCATTAATGTAGCATAAAAACAGCAGAGGACCTAATATACTTCCTTGAGGTACACCACACACAACTTCGTCAAAATCTGATCTGGTATTGTTAACATGAAGACTGTTTTCTGTCGGTTAGGTATGAGCGAAACCACTCCACTGACTCCACACTCAAGACCAGTAGCTTTCTGAATAAAATATCATGTTCTACTGTGTCGAAAGCTTTTTGCAGATCCAACATGATCATGCCAGTAAATAAATCTAAAGAAAATTGTCTACGTATATAATCTGTAAGGTGTATTAGGCAGGAGTCGGTAGAGTAGTTACCACGGAACCCGCTTCGATATTCATACAACAAACCATTTTTTACTAAAAAGGATTCCAGCTGAGTGTAGACAGCTCGCTCAAGAATTTTGGACACAATTGATAAAATGGTAACAGGACTATAATTTGAAACCTCTGACCTGCTATTTTTCTTAAAAAGCGGTTTGACCTTGGCACTCTTTAAGTCATTTGGCACGCTTTTATTAACAATAGAACTATTTATTAAAAATGTGATATGTATCTTAATAAAGGGAGCTGCATCCTTTAGAAATCTAGCAGGAATATCGTCAAGCCCAGTGCTTTTTGAACAATTTAGTTTGGATAATTCATTCAAGACAAATTGCTCTAAAACAGTATGTAGTTTAAAGAATTTTGACTCAGGGTTTCTCTGCTTGTAGAAGTTTTGAAAAACACTAGATGAAACACGGAACAAATTTGATGCAACAGGCAGTTTCTCCACTAGAACTGATGCGACCGTAGTAAAACAAGAGTTTGTGAAACACAAATGCCCCCCTACCCCATTTCAGATCAGCCTGCGCAGTCTGCTTAGTGTAATCCTGGATGACATTTTCCACTGGCAATGGATATATCTTAACCACATAATGGTGGAAAATGTAATCCTGGATTAGACTGCACAGGCTTGCATAGATACTTTTAGGACTCTTTCTGTTTGATGGGAGTCAAGTAAAAACATTTCGTATACATTTATCATGATCATATACACTTAAGATGAGGACATCATTCTGTTAAACATACCTTTAAAAGTATTGTCTACACTTCAGCATAGGTGCACATAGATCAACGTATAACTGTACACTATTTTCCAAGGAATTTTTGTCCTATTGTCATGGTATATAATGTGTTTGTGTCTGGTAACAGTTTACTGAATGAATAACAGGGGATGGCAAATGTCCAATCTAGTTACAAATCTGTTGTGTTGAAATATTACTGTGGTTTTTCCAATGTGGTGATTGCATAATAATGGTCTGAAAAGTAGGTTGGAATGTAGGTACAGCTGTTGTAGCGACTCTGAATTTCTCTTGGTAGGTATATATGGTCCAAACATGAACCAAGTGTGTGTGATGCCTTTGGTTGTCTGAATGTGAATGAATACTTCTCCATTAATGACTGTAATGGTTGATAGTCTGGTCCAAGAGCATCAACATTAAAATCTCCTAAGAAAACTGTTTTTTGTGCACTTTCAATTGTATGCAGTACAATCTCTAGCTGAAACAAGAGTTCTAAGTATGACACTGACGGTGACCTGTAGATAAGTATTAAGTCTAGAGCTGAACTAGCATCATGATGCAGTCTTACTCCAAGTGTCTCAATATGCTCTACTTCAGGCAGCACTATTCGCTGACACCGAAACTCTTCTTTGAAATAGCAAGCCAGTCCATGATAATTCTTATGGGTGTCTTGTGCTGCCAGAACACTGCTGTAGCCTGGAATGGTGTGTCTAGGGGCCTCGTTAGTATACAGATGAGTTTCTGTGAACATCAGCATGTCTGATAAATTGCAAATTGGATCTGCTATCACATCTGGAAAGTGCAGACGCAATGATCTTGCATTGAGGAGACTTACAGTGAAAATCTCACAGGTCACTGGATCCTGCAAACAGCTGTATGGGCTTGGCAACAGCATGGTTTCCTGTAACCGTGTCATCTCTTTCTGTACAGATGTACTCTGTGTTATTTTTTTAGAATCAAAATTTAGCAGTTGTAGGCCTTCCAGTGATCTGCAACGACTGAGGGCAACATATGCCTGTCCAGCACCAAACTTTTTCTCAAAAGATACAACCAGTTCATCAACTGATAATCCCTGTACTTTGTGAATGGTGCATGCAAATGATAATTTCAGTGGAAATTGAGACCATGTGATTTGAAGACTTGATCTGTTTGACGATGTTGAAAATGAAACATCAACTCGTTTGATAGGAACTACATCTTGACTGTAGGAGGACAAGTCCATCGGAGAGGATGCTCTTGCTGCAGCACCAATGTTTGGTTTATCGAATCTAACTAGAACAGCATGAACTTTAGTAGAATTGGGGAAGAAGTCTACTATAGTACCTTGTGCACCATTCACAAGTCCATCTTGTACATCAATGTTTCTAATGATCATTACTCTTGCATTTTTGCTCAGTTCTAGTGTCTTACTAATTCCCCCTGTTTCAGTTGTCCTTTCAGAAACAGTGTAGTCTTTCAAAGATGATGGTCTCTTTTCACCTCTTGTTAGTACAACTATAGGTTGTCCCATTTCTGCAAGTCTCTCACTGTTTTGTTTATCTGCTTGCACATTTGTAGCAAATATATGTAGAGCCTGTCTTTTGTACTGTGGATCAGAAGGCTGAATATTTCTAGTCTGTAATATGGTTACATCGTCCACTGTCTGCTTCCCCTCACGGAGTCTGTTAAGTAGTGAGGCAAAGTTAATATCATCTTTTTGACGCATGATCTGGCTCAGTTGAAATATACAAAAGAGATTCTTCCATACAGATCCTGCAAGCCTTAGCATGATGTTCGACGGAAGTTCGAAGACATATTTACCTATGGGGCGGAGCTGATACAGATCCCCTACAGCCAAAACAGAGACACCACCAAATGGTAGTGCTGAGTCCTTTATTTGCTGCAATCTTTTGTCAATGTAATTGAAAGCAACTCCACTGACCATTGAAATCTCATCAATGATAACTATTTTAAGATGTGAGAGTTGTACTCGTAATCGATTGCAGGTTGAATCTGATAGCTTTGTGTATGTTTCCTCTAGTTTTGTTGGAAGCTGCAGAGCTGCATGGGCTGTCAAACCTCCAATGTTGAATGCTGCAGTCCCTG
This sequence comes from Mya arenaria, assembly GCF_026914265.1. NCBI lineage: Eukaryota > Metazoa > Mollusca > Bivalvia > Myida > Myidae > Mya > Mya arenaria. The sequence continues at coordinate 19,409,435 of NC_069123.1, forward strand.
TTGGTGCCATCAGCAGAATCTTTGGCTTGGTTGGGTCCTCACCTGGTTTTCTGAGCTCTCTGTTAATCATGTTATAGATTGCAGAAATCAAATGTGACTTTCCTGTTCCCGCCCCTCCAGTAATGAAGATATGCTGTGGTTCATCGACATTTGAAGTCCAGCTCAATAAATGTTGAAATACTATTCTTTGTTGGTAATTCAAGGACTGCACTAACTTTCTGTACTCTGTCTCATTCAGTAGATCAGGATTGACTTCTAGGACTGAGCGAAGAACATCACCAACAGGTTGGTTAGCTGGTGTGAATGTGGCATTTTCATTTGCATCTGGATCTTGTATAGCAAAGTTTTCATCTGATCCATAACCTTCTTCAATAAGGTCGGCTTCAGTGTGTTCAGTCTCAGGGGCTATTTCATCCCAGGCATGTCGAGGTGGGCCATATTCCTGAAACTGTGACAAGGCTTCCTGTACTAATTCTTCATTTTTCATAATCTGTCTGAATCTGTCTTCTATATCATTTTTCTTTGACTCATAATGCTCACTGTAAGTTCCAAAACCTCCTAACAAATCTTCTCTTTCATCAGACCATGGCATGAAGAGGAGCATACGGTTGTAACAGAATAATTGTAGATCTTTTGACTGTGAACACTGATGGTACCTTATTACAGCTGGAGACATGCGTCTTTTCATTGTGCCCAATCCCTTTAAAACAATGGTTTCCCGAGTTGGTTGCGTGGTACTGTCTATATTCTTATGTTTCACACTTTGACTATTAACACATGTGTCCAGACTTTGGTCAACCACTAGATATGGCTCCTTATTTGTATTTGTGCTAGGTCTAATATAATAATCACTCTCAGAAGAAGGCAGGGCGTCATATGTGTCACTATTGGACTGGTCAGATTCAACATCTGACATGTTACAAGGACTCTGACTTGTTTGGTCACAGGAGGTATAATGAGTACTCGATTTGTGTATGTTGTCGGCACTTTCATCAAAACTGTGGCTTGGTTGTTGGTCACATTTAGAGCATGTTGTAACCTCTGGCGTGCAGCATGAATGTTCTGAAGGTTTGTGATCAGATAAAGATCCAGGACTCTTACTTGGCAAAGATTGAGGGTGATTCTTAGACAAATCTGGGGGTTGCTTTTCAAAGGTTGGATCTGAAAGTACTTGGAAATGGTCATTGTCATCTTGCTTTGTGTCTTTGTTTTGGAGACCATACCACATTGCAAACTCTGCAAGACACATCTGCTTTAGGTCTGATGGTCTAGCAGCATAGCGGTCAATGATGTTTGTTGAAAACACATTCTCATCATCATCATCCAAAGCATCCAACTGTTGTTTGGATTTCAGAATTCTGATTCTGTTTTCCGGGAGTCCACTTGGAATCCAGACAGTTGTAAAGTTTGAAACATACAGAGGAAGGCCCAGGACTCTGTACGCAGCCTCTTGTGCACTTACGGTTCTAGCATTGGAAAATGCAAAAGCCACTTTCTTCATCTGTTCATTTACTTGAAGGTTTCTTGTTTCTTTACTAACAGCCTGGAGAACAGTGCCAACCTCTCTTTCATCTTTTGTGATATAGCTTGTGATGTATGCTATAGCTGCATATGGGCTAGTAACATACTGCAGATCTGTATTGGCCTTCCACAACCAAAGAATGTCGGGATTGAAGTTGTTGATACATGTTTCACATGGATCACGTTTCATGAAGACTGTTGGAGTTTTTGTAGCATTCTGGAGGGCTTCATAGTACACATCACTGGTGACATTGCATTTCTGTAGAAGGTCGTTTACATTTAGATTGTCATTATCATAGTCATCTTCTTGTAAGCAATCTTTCACTTTAGTAAGTATTTCTATAGCAGTCTTCCTTTTCTCTTTTTCATTCTCATCATGGTCTGGCCTTGAAAGAATAATTCTATCAGAGACTGGTTTAGGGAAACTGAACCTACACGCATCTCCTCTCTTTGAACATGTGGCCGTATGCCTGTGTGTCTGAACATCTTTTACTAGATTAGTCAGTTCTTCATTATCTTTTGGCATATTGGCTTTGATGTATGAATCTACAAAGGTGCAAATGTCTTCACTTGAGTCATTTGGGTGAGGGGCATCTTCTACCCACAGTATAGCATGGGCATGGGGAGATCCCCTTTGCTGGAATTCTATGCGGTAGAAGTACCTGCTGATTTTTCCAAGGGGGCAAGCTGGTGACAGGATTACATCAGTAAACAAACACTGTAGTCTGTGATGGAAATGTCTTGCAGCTGTTGTAGGATTAGATCTAAGTAGAGAACATCTTTCTTCCCAAGTCATTTCTCGGATTTCTTCATTGGATAATGTTCTTCCTTGTTGCTTTGCAAGTGCCTTCAGAGTATCTTCCCATCTCATATCTGCAGCAGACAGGGTAAGGAACCAGGTGAAAATTTTGAACTGTTTTACAGCAGCCAATAGTTCAAACATCACCTTCTGCCAGTATGGTGGACTGCCTCTTATTGGTTGCAGAAACCTGTAAGCATCATCTTTGGTAAGCAATGGGCGAATCATGTCTCTATTTTTGAAGAATCCAGCATTGAACGTTTCGCCGTCATGGCCACTTTTTGATTTCCTCAAGGCAATTGACATGCAAGAGAGGATCTGGTGCCATTCAGATAGGAACTGTGCAACAAATAAGTACTCGATATTTGAGGCGAAGTGACCACCTTTCTCAAGTATTCTTCGTTGAAAATATTTCTTGACAGACAATTGAACTGGTCTTTGGTATTTGTACCCAAATTTACCAGAGGGAAATAATGTTGGAAAACAAAGTTCTTCAAAGTTTTCATCTCCAAGTATGGCCAATGGTCTTTTGCCTTCACCAGGAGCTATAGACACTATTCTGCTGGCATCAAGTGATAGATCTGTTGGTTGTACACAGGTTTCAAACTGGACATTGTGCGAGGGGTCCTCAGAAATGGGTGTTATTTCCTCTGTGTCTGATTCATTAGTACTGTCTTCTTCTACTGTATCATTATCATTTTCTTCTTCCACTAGAGTACCTTCAGTTGCTTCACCTTCTGGTACATTACCTGTCAGTTCATTCCATGTATCAACATCTTCTTCTACACATTCATCCACCCATGTGTGCTTAAGCTGTATTGTACTGTATAGAACATTGTTTTGCATAAGCCAATGAAGTGCACCAAGAATTTTTTCAGGTCTGATGTACTGGAAAGAGTAGTGGCCTTTATACTCAACTTTGCGTTTGAGTTTTAATGGAACAAGTCCAGCTTCTAAGGGGGTTCTCGGTAAGTTTTCCGCAACTGTATTTACTTCTACCGGGATATTAACCACAGCACCTTTTATAGCATTCTGTCTACCTTTTGGTAAGGCCAAGAGCTTCATGAATGGGTATCGTTGTGATAATAATCTTTCTTCTAGTGTACTTAAATCTTGTAAATCTTCAGGTATAGAAGGCAATTTCAAATTGTTGGCATCTGACTGGGGTGGCATCTTATTCTGTCTTATATAACGTAGACATGTTTGACAGAGCCATCTTTTACCTTCTGCAGTATCATTGATGGACAAACATTGAGCTAACAGATCACTACTTGCTCTTTTGAAAGACACATTGTCAACACATACAACTGATCTCTTATATAGCATTCGACTGCAGCAAGTACATACATATTCTGGATACTGATTAATATTTTTAGTAAACTTCACAGAAGCTTTCTGCAAATCAAATTCTTTCTTTCTATAGTTCTGCTGTTCTTGTGCTCTTTTTTTCTTTGCCTTTTGTGGATTAGCAGTCATTTGTTTTTGTCTTACTTTACATTGTTCATCACTCCTTTTGCGTCTGGCTTCATAAAGGTTTTGTTCTCTGTGTTTTTGTCTTACTTTACATTGTTCATCACTCCTTTTGCGTCTGGCTTCATAAAGGTTTTGTTCTCTGTGTTTGTGTCTTACTTTACATTGTTCATCACTCCTTTTGCGTCTGGCTTCATAAAGGTTTTGTTCTCTGTGTTTTTGTCTTACTTTACATTGTTCATCACTCCTTTTGCGTCTGGCTTCATAAAGGTTTTGTTCTCTGTGTTTGTGTCTTACTTTACATTGTTCATCACTCCTTTTGCGTCTGGCTTCATAAAGGTTTTGTTCTCTGTGTTTGTGTCTTACTTTACATTGTTCATCACTCCTTTTGCGTTTGGCTTTATAAAGGTTTTGTTCTCTGTGTTTGTGTCTTACTTTACTTTTTTCAACAGTTTGTTTGCGTCGAGTTTCATTTGCGTCTTGTTCTCTGTGTTTTTGTCTTACTTTTCTTTTTTCAACTGTTTGTTTGCGTCGAGTTTCATTTGCGTCATGTTCTCTGTGTTTCTGTCTAACTTTATTTTGTTCATCATTTCTTTTGTTTCTTGCTTCATTAAGGTTTCGATCTCTGTGTTTCTGCCTCACTTTACTTTGTTCATCACTCCTTTTGTGTCTGGCTTTATTTATGTCATGTTCTCTTTGTTTTTGTCTTGCTTTACGTTGCTCATAGGCACGCTTTTGTCTTGCACAGTCAATATCTAGTTCCCTTTGTTTATGTCGCCATCTCCTTTGCTTTTCTGCTTGCTTACTTGTTGCAATTAACTGAACACACACATTGGTATTTTTTGAATTGTTTAATAATTGATTTTGTTTCTGTAACTTTCTTTTGGCTTGATCATCAAAGTAACTTTTCAATGAATCACTCCTGAAAGTTTCCTTTTCTTTTGGAAAGTCTGTTATTGTCCCATTTTGCAAACACAGCTTTAAATGATTTCTTAAGGCATCCTGGTCCAGAATAAGATGGCAGAGTGATTCACCGTTGACTAAGAAGTAAGCATTTGCAGCAGCAAATACTCCACAATCATCAGATGTGCCTTGACTTTGAGGGACAATATATTTTATGCTTAGTTTACCAAGATCACCATAAATTCTTCTAAGTTGTGGGATAAGACGTTGGACTCTATTCGTGTTTTTCAGTGAATCAAAAATAGTGATGGTGTCATTCTGTTTAGCACTCACAAGGTAGTGGTCATTTATAAAATGTATTTGCACAGCATCCACACCTTCTGGTACAATCTGTCCTGTATGTATGTTTTCATTTGATAGTTGCTGCTGATAAAGAACTGATGGTGGTATCAGTCCATGTGTTTGTGCACATTGAGCCTTCAACAATGCAGAGTAGTAGTCCAGCACTTGTATGTCAATATATCCCATCATAACAGTGCTTGGATTTAATCCATAGAATATATCCTGATGCTGAGGCTCGGTTTCAACAGGCACACTAAATGTTTGAGGTGCAGGGGCTTGACTGTCTAGTTGAGAATTCACTGGTTCAAGGGGCATATCCATACTGCTATCAGGAACCACCTGAAATCATAAAAAATGCTTTAATGTAAAATTTAAAAGACAAACCTGCAGAAGCTATGACATATGTCAGGCAGAAATTATAGCACTAAACATTAACACAATGGTATTTCAAATAAGGAGTCCAAGATCAGTAACTGATCAAGCAGGCATCTGATAAAGATCTCCTTTGTTTGATAACATGATTAGAGGCAACTGTATATTTTCTTGTTAGATCACTGACCATAAAATCATGTTAATCTCATTCAATTGGAACTACAAACGAACAACATAAAATGTTAAAGATAGAGCAATTTTTGAAAATGAAGAACAGCACTTAGTCTGAGAAAGTGAATATGTGAAGTCAACAGAATTTTTTGTCCACAAACCAAAGTCAACATCATACCCAAAAAGTATCTTGTACTCATATATACTCAACTTTACATCGCTTTAAATTTATTTCCTATGGGATTTTCCTTGTATGTTAAAACGTGCATACAGCCCTGAAATTAGTGGTTCAACTGCAGTAACATTTACAGATATTCGTCCTTATTCATTGATAGGTGCAGTCTAAAGAATTCAACTTTTAAAATTAAACCAGTGATTAGTTACAGCAGCATAAAATTCACTCTATGCTTAATTCAAAAGGAGTTAATTTCACAAGATCAAAACTTTGAACTGCAACTGTTGCGAGAGTCATGTAATTTGATCAATCATTTTTTGTTTTCTCTATGACAATTTTTGTTAACAAATATTAATGAAATATTTTGTATTTCTGTGACAAAAAGTAAGTTTTCATAAGAAATGGCTATGTTACACTAACTAAATTATTGCCTTTTCTGTGCTGAATGCCCGAGTTCAAAAGGAGTTAATTTCACAAGATCAAAACTTTGAACTGCAACTGTTGCGAGAGTCATGTAATCTGATCAATCATTTTTTGTTTTCTCTTACTATGACAATTTTTGTTAACAAATATTAATGAAATATTTTGTATTTCTGTGACAAAAAGTAAGTTTTCATAAGAAATGGCTATGTTACACTACCTAATTTATTGCCTTTTCTGTGCTGAATGCCCGAGTTCAACTCTTAAGACTTGATGTCAATCATGGTTTGTCGTATATAAAGGAAACTGTCTAACATAATTTATACAATCCCTATATTATAATCTGATTCTTTAGTATGTCAAATTTCTTTTTTTGCTCAGTATAGATATAAATGCTTTAACCTTAAGAAACAAAAGTACCTGTTTCTGCTTTCGCATTTTGTCTAAAGCCCTCTGTTTCCTCAGCGATCTTTTTTTTGTCTTCGGCATGGTATACTTGGACCTAAAGTTTATTTTCATTAATCAAACATGAACATGACAAGTAAAAGAGCTACATTGTATTGATTGGTAGCATAGTTGTTTTTAAAAAACTGTTACTTTAAAGAGCTCCACAAAATAATGTGTACAACATAAATGTTTAGTTCTTTACAAAGACCAGCCTAAAGACTGATTTTGACAAGCACCATTACGAATTTTAACAACTAGGAAATGTGGTGTCGAGGAAAAAATAGCATGTACAAAATTATTCTTTCTGGAGCTCTGAATTAACAAGATCTCGGTAAAAAATGGTTCAAAATAAACAAATCAACTTCTAGTCTAAGCCTATATTCATTGAAGAAGACTAAATCAAAGTACTACTGACAGCAACTATTCAAATGATGACAACTATGCAAAAAACCTTACAATGTAGCTCTAAAAGAAACATGGCATATTTCTACAAAACAATCTCTACAACAACCATAAAAGTGGCCACTTTTTCATAATTAAAATAAAAATACTTTGGCTTAACTTTAGCCATATGTTTAACACCTTAATAAAGAAATAATTGTCAAAACCAGAACAATCCAACACAGCCTTTAAAATCTCAGTTATCTCATACAACCCTTTAAAAATCAACTGTCCTGCAATTATAAAATATTTGTATTACCAAACTTGACACCTGATATTGCCAATATCAGGTGTCAGTTTTAAAATATTTTTGCTGTATTTCAAGTCATATCTTTATCACCAAACTACACAAAATAGCTGTCATTGTCTTCAAAGTCACACATCCGGTCACTGTCAGAATCCAAATAGTTCCAAATAGTTCCAAAAAGCATTTTATATTCAACCAAAATGATACATCTTTAAAAAAAAGAGCAATTATATCCCATGTCTTGATACTCATTCGAAGTCAATCTGTTTTCTCTTGTCCTTCCTTCTTGTCTGGCCATATGTCTTATAATGCACTAGCATCCAGAACATCTCCACTAGCATCCAGAACTTTTCCGCTAACATTTCCACTAGCATCCAGAACATCTCCGCTAACATCTTCACTAGCATCCAGAACATCTCCGCTAACATCTCCGCTAGCATCCAGAACATCTCCGCTAATATCTCCGCTAGCATCCATAACATCTCCGCTAACATCTGCGCTAGCATCCAGAACATCTCTGCTAGCATCCAGAAGAACTTCTCTGCTAGCATCCAGAACATCTCTGCTAGCATCCAGAACACCTCCGCTAGCATCCAGAAGAACTGTGTCGTCATCCTCAGTCCATTTCTTCAGTTCTGCAAGTTCAGTTAGGGCTTCATTTCTCTCAGACTCCAGCTTCAGAGTTTTTGATTGTAGGCGGAGGATCTGTTCCTGTTTATTGTAGGCGTCTTTATGGAGGCCCTGGTTCTGCTGTCTAAGCTTTTTATTCTCCATTATAACTGTTTCTAATGATGACTTGCAATTGTTAGCAGCCTTATCTAGGTCATCTGTGATTCTAATCAGTTCTATGTTAGCGTTTTCTACACTTATTTTCCCTTGTTGCAGCCTGGCAAACAGTCCAGTTAGCTGAAGGGAACATCCACTGATTAAACTTGGTGTGTTCATTTTTCTACAAATATAAAAATACAAGATGTTATAAAGCTGTTAAAGGATATTTAAAGCCCCTATTAGTCGCCTTTTACGATCATGCAAGGGGTAAGCAGTGGTCCAGATTCTTATGCCATGCAGACAAACCCCAGAACCACATGGGGGCTTATGTTAAGCATTGTAAGTATTATCTTGAACAGTATATTAATTATATGGGATTTTAGTTGAAAATAGTTTTATCACAGGCCAACTTCTTAGTGAAATTGACCTTAACAGTAGGTCAAACTGGGCAGCAGCAGGAGCTAATGGTCCCCTACCATCACCAGGATGTAAGTTTTTTGGAGATAATAAGAGCTGGCTGATAAAATTTAACAAAATTTGGAGATAATAAGAGCTGGCTGATAAAATTTAACAAAATAAGGTCAACGACAACGCAAAAGCCTGGTGTTCGGCAATAGCTTCCCAACTTTCCTAATGACCAGCCCAAACAGAATAATTATAAAAAGGAAATCATTTAGCAAACTTACCATGTTTGAAGTCCTTAGGCATACTTACAGGTATAAAGATGAAAATCCTTTAGGAAACCCGTTTTTTTCATGTTGTTTATCAGAACTTGTTTATCAGTTCAAGGTCACATTAACGTAAAATTAATAGGGTTCATCTGCTGGTCATGACCAATACGCCTACCAAGTATGAGGTCCCTGGGTCAAAGCGTTCAAGTTATTGATCGGAAACCATTTTTCATGTAAAGGTCACACTGACCTTGACCTTTGACCCACTGACCTCAAAATCAATAGGGTTCATCTGCTGGTCATGACCAATACACCTACCAAGTATGAGGTCCCTAGGTCAAAGCGCTCTCAAGTTATTGATCGGAAACCATTTGGTATTCCGACCGACCGACCGAGAGACAGACAGACCGACCGACCGACATGTGCAAAACAATATACCCGACTTTTTTCAAAAGGGGGCATAAAACGTTTTTCATGTAAAGGTCACAGTGACCTTGACCTTTGACCTCAAAATCGATAGGGTTCATCTGCTGGTCATGACCAATACACCTACCAAGTATGAGGTCCCTGGGTCAAAGCGTTCTCAAGTTATTGATCGGAAACCGTTTTTTACACCTACCAAGTATGAGGTCCCTGGGTGAAAGCGTTCTCAAGTTATTGATCGGAAACCGTTTTTCATGTAAAGGTCACACTGACCTTGACCTTTGACCTCAAAATCGATAGGGTTCATCTGCTGGTCATGACCAATACACCTACCAAGTATGAGGTCCCTGGGTCAAAGCGTTCTCAAGTTATTGATCGGAAACCGTTTTTCATGTAAAGGTCACACTGACCTTGACCTTTGACCCACTGACCTCAAAATCAATAGGGTTCATCTGCTGGCCATGACCAATACACCTACCAAGTATGAGGTCCCTAGGTCAAAGCGCTCTGAAGTTATTGATCGGAAACCATTTGGTATTCCGACCGACCGACAGACCGACCGACCGACCGACCGACCGACCGACCGACCGACCGACAGGTGCAAAACAATATACCCCACTTTTTTCAAAAGGGGGCATAAAAAAAAGATTAAAATGATTTGCTATTGTTTTAGCGTCAAAACACAGTTTGTCACCTATGTTAAGAACTACATTAGGTGACGATTTACTACTATTACTGTATCCTAGATCCTTTAACTGAGACCACAGACTTTTTGGATTGTGTTTATTTTCCTCTAGTTTGTTGCATATATACTCAAGTTTGGCTTTCTTAACAGCCTTTTGAACTTTATTTCTAAATGAGCAAAAGAGCTTGTAAAAGTCTGTATTGCCTGTTTTCCTAAACTTATACTTATAAAAATCCCTATTCTTTATAAGGTCCAATATATCAGAAACAATCAAAGGCTCACTTCTTTGTTTTAAACGTACTTCTTTAATAGGAGCAATGTTATTTAAAACGGATAAAAATGTATCTTTAAAAAAAATCCAAGACGATTGTACAGATTCCATATTAAACATTTCAGACCAATCACAAAGTTTCAATTTACCGATGAAATCATCAACATTGTAGTTTTTGGTACACCTTACATTAATAGTATTGTGTTTGTTAGGCTTAACCATGGTAGTTTTTCTTGTGCAAAAAAATGGTAAATGATCACTTAAGTTTATTGGTAATGTACCAGACTGAGAGATCTTGTCACTGTGACTACATAAGATATGATCAATCAAAGTTGAGGATAAATCTGTGACTCTAGTAGGAACTGTTATTAACTGTTTGAAATTGAACATATTTAATAATTGTTCATATTTCTTGTAGAGAGCAGATTTTTTATCTTTCATACATATATTAAAATCACCTAAAATATACCATTCGCTATCAGCACGTATACATGATAAAATATTTTCAAAATGTTCAGTAAAATCTAACTGGTTTGGAGGTCTATAACAAGATGATACTAAAACAGGTTTAGTTTTATATAAAAACAGTTCAGCCCCTACAGCTTCTAAATTATCATCTTGTAAGTCAGTTCTCAAAGTGAAAGCAACATCTTCCCTAATATATAAACACACTCCTCCCCCATTCCTGTTACGGTCCCTGCGTGAAATGTTGTATCCCTGAATGGCTACCTCGTTGTCTGTAACGGATTCATCAAGCCATGTTTCTGTCATTGCGATAACACCCACTCTGCATGTAGTGGCGAAATGTCTCAGTTCTGATAATTTTGGTAGTAAAGACCTTGTATTAAAATGTACAAAATGTAGACCTTTCTGTTTAAAAGCATCAAATTTGGAATAATCAATAAAATCTTCAGATGAAGTATGACTAGAATCTTGTTGTTCAGTATTATTGTAGTCTGGTTGATTAGAAGTAAAACTATCAAGGTCACTGGAGGTAATATCATCAAAGAATGAATCATTAAATTTATATGGATTAGAACACTCGTGACATGTCCTAGGATCTCCACTGGTGGATAGTTCAACAAACTCGGAAGATGAGATAGGGTGATAGAAAATCTAGGAAAACAGAAAAAAGGGAATAAAGTCAAAAAATCGTATGATAGGCAAATTTCTTCGCGGGCTAAGGTGGAGTGTTCGGAAGATAGATATCACATCCTTAAATTCCGATGGCTGTTAATCTGCATAAGTTCTTTTGAACTGAGTAATAAGATGATTACGTGACCCGGGTAAAGAAACGTTCAATACGGTTACCATGTTAGTATATTATATAGTACAAAGTGCATATTTAAAAAAAAATCAATATTTTTTCACATATTCGGTATAATTTTTAGTAAGGAATTATAAGATTTTTTTTGATTTTTTAAAAAAACGATTGAGTTTGAAAATCCGGTGCCAGTGCACTTTAGCAATTATACAATACATTCAAAACAAACACACCCAACACATACTCAATGCCACGTGGCAGCCATATATGAATTTGACGACCGAACTGGACAGATACTGAGTGCATTCGGAGCTCCTTGGCCATTTTTATAGACAACAACCTCGGATGTATTTGGGCGGTTTAGATATTCAAAAAGTGGCACGTTTAAATCCGCTGCAAGTACATCGCGTAGTAATTTACTCGTGGGAATCTTAATGATGTTGACCATACATTACTTCATTGGCAATCAATTAAAACTTAGATCAATAAATACAACTCTAACACAATACTTTTAATTAATGTTATAATTCCAAAAATTACGAACTACTTCAAGTGTACCGTGATGTATCGGTATACGAGGTTGTTTTCGATAAAAATGGCCGAGGATGCTCCGATTGATACTGAGTGGTCCCTGATCCTAGTAGTTTAATAGGTTACATTAACTATACCGTTATTAGAAGTAAGCAGGTGTAAAGTGATATTGAATTTCCAATTATGTCATCCCATTTTAGATGAAAATGAATTTGCATCAAATTAAGACACAAAATCTAAAATTTTGTGGCAGTTTTGTAATTCTGATTTTGAAATGGCCTTGACATTGACATTGAGGTAATAAATACAGCATACTTTAAAGCTGCACTCTCACAGATTGAACGTTTTGACAAATTTTTTATTTTTTGTCTTGGAACGAGCCAATTTTTGCGAAAACCCATGTAAACCAGTTATGTTAGACTGCTGACAAAAAAATAGATCGTAAATTTTTATATTTAATTTAAAAAATGATGTTTTATGCGTTTTTCTTAAACCGTTAGTAACGGTTTAAGCCATAAAACATTAATTTTCGAACAGAAATATGAAATTCTACGATCTAGTATTTTGTCAGCAATCTTATATCATTGGTTTGCAGATATTACGCAATCATTAGCTCTTTCCAAGACAAAAAATAAAAAGTTGTAAAAATGGTCAATCTGTGAGAGTGCAGCTTTAAGGTTCCTTAGGAGAATGAGCAATATGCGTCGAATGTGTGCCACATTTAGAGATGAAAAATATGTAATTCGATTTATTTTTATTTTAATGTTTTGAATTTTGAGTAGTCTAAGCTTGTTTGCTCATATTCACATGTTCTGAAAGTAAACATAATTTTAAACTTTCTATGTAACGTTCACATAATTTTCCTTCACTATATCACCTTTTCAATGCTACACTGTACTGCTTAGTGGATATTTACTTTTGTGAAGTGTAAAATTACTAAGATTATAAAAAATTATGACAACCTCTCTGCTTCTGATAAAGAATGTTCTAACATTGTTTAAAGTTTAATAAATTCCGTCCGGATAGGAAACGAGAGTGTTATTATAAGAAACACCATCTAAAATTACAATGCTGTGAATTGTGGTTCTTGTACACTGTACTTCCCGCCACTGTGTTTTACATTTGTATGCAATTTTATTAGATCCCATCTGGTAGTGTTCAAGTTATGCTCTGAACAAGAAAAAAGTACAAAGAGCAATAACTCTGTAATTAGCTCAAGTAAAGTTATGATACCAGTCCACTACACTTCATCCCATTATGTTCTATCCTTGTATGAAGTTTAATTAAATTTCATTCAATAGTTTTCAAGTTCTGTTCAAGACAAGGAAAATTTAACTTTAAGAACTGGTATGTTTTAGAATGTATGGTTTCTTTATTCCATATATATGTATACTGTTGACTACTGGGAATTTATCGCCATTACAAAAACGTACAGGGCTGATTATGTCCACTCCCAAACTTAAGCATTTGAACAAAAACGATCACCAAACTAATTCACAATGTATATGGGGAATAACTATTATTCTTGCATACCGGACCTGTCGGTAAGCAACGTCGCACGCGCTTTTTGGTGTAATAGTACAAAAGTTCGTTTTCAACGTCATTTTCCCCACAAATTGATCAATTTAGATATGCAAGAAAAAGTATCAATCATGTTTTTTCCGGTCCGGATAAAAAAAATCCGACCCTCGGGCACACATGATAGATACTTATAATACCTCTTTGGAGTTTGACAGCCAGAATAGCTGGAAAGACCAAGTCAAACGAGAGTTATAACCCCTGAATTGACGAAATATTTAAAAGAAAAGACAGTGTTCATATATATGACTTTTGCAAATGTACACCAGTAATCTCAAGACATTGTCACAAAGTTGGTGATCAAAATTTACCAGAATTTGTATAGAGTTATGGCCCTTGCGTTGAAAATAAACCATACTGTGCACCGTTTGGGAAATGTTGCCAAAGCTGAAGCTCTTAACGCACACATTCTGTACGATGTGATCTCAGCATGATCTGATGAATGTTGCAGTCGGAGATAACTATTTCCGTAAACAAATCTTAAACAAAAAATGAAGCCTACCCTACATACTAGGAACCCAGGATCTTGGACTGCGGAATGCTACATTTCATTAAGTATTTTTTAATGGATGCCAATTATGTATGGCTGTATACCACAACACATAATTATTTCAATGCACTGAAAATAAACACACAGAGGCCTGGTGGTCAAGAATCGTTTCAGAACTTGAGTTGATATAAATACCACAAATATTCTGATCAAGTTTGACGAGCCATATTCATACAGTTATATATAGAGTTGTTTCATACCCTTTTGTGAATATTGGGCATAAGATTTCTGGATGCAGCACTTACCGTAATGCCATATACAATGATTTATTTTGACAGGCCAATAATCAACCTTAAACTATAAATCGTGGAGAAACATTCAGCAAGTTTTATTTACAGTGATAGAGTATGGTCTGCTTTTAAACATTCAATTGAATAACCAAGTTTGGCCAGTGGTTTCTGTGGAGAAGATTTTCCAAAAACTACAAATACAGTCGAGCCTCGCTGTGTCGACGTCGGATAAGTCGACTTTCCGGTTATGTCGACTTTTTTCCGGTCCCGAATTTATTCCTTCTTATTCTATTAATATAAATCTGTTTGTGTCGAATTTTTTTATCTCGACTTTTTCGCTATGTCGACCTCGTTTTTCAGTCCCAGTTGTCGAATTTCACACATTTCCTATGTTCTTTATGTCGAACTGTACAGATTGAGACATAGGTGTGTAAATTTTCATGACGGTTTGCGGCATGTCGCAAAATACCGTGCGTGTCAATATAACAAACTGTCATAATTGGGGGATACATAAATGTAATTGGTAAGTGCGAATAATTAAAGTTGGTTGTTTATGTATTTAATTAAAGAGACATTTATTGCTCAAGCCCTTTGGTTTTGTATAAAACATGAACATTTTATTGATTAGATAACAATCCCGAATGGGAACAGAAAGAATAACTTCAAAATGTCAAACATCAGTTCCACTGCTCTGGTCGACCTTTTCAGAGAAGGGCCCGGTATAAAATCTTACAATGTACAAATGTATGCAATTGTGGTTTTATATGTGTTTTGTGTGATCCATAAACGTAAAAGAAATAAATATGACACAAATAATTCTTCTTTTGTTTCACTTTATTTTTCAATAATAAGTTTGCTGTTTTCACGAGGAAAATATTTAACAAGACCGTTCAATTGTGAATGTAAACATCGTACAATCCAACTCAAACGTGTTGGGATTGGTGATATTTTTTGTAATTCGGATGAGTCGACTCCTCGTTATCTCGACTTTTTTTTCACTAGGTCCCGAGAAAGTCGACATAACGAGGTTCGACTGTAGTCATAAAGGAGAAATTATCACCGACCTTAGGCCATGATTTTTAAGAACCAACATGGCTTGAAGGAATTTGAAAAAAGACAACCTTTTCTGTTCAAAACTGGCCTGTGGTTTTAGAGAAGATTTTTCAAGATGTTCATAATTATTTAGTCATATAGTGAAAACTAGCTACATACACTGAAGGGAAAGTTTTTAACAAACCAACATGGCTTGAAAGAATTTGATAAACGACCACCTTTGAAACTTAGCGAAATGTTTCTGAGGAGAATATTTTCAACGTTGTTCCTTTTGGTTGCCATGGATACATTTAAGGTAAAGGAATCTGGAAGAAGACCATCCACAACTGCAATTGGCTAAGTGGTTTAAGAGAAGTTGTTTAAAATAACATGTTTAAATTCCTTTAGCATGCATCTCTAAAGAGAAAATAAGGACATCCTATACTGGCCATTTGTAGATTACAGACACAGAAAACAGGAGGAGTAAGGGCATTTCTTTAAAGGAAAAGAACCGCCTGAAACTGATCAGTACCAATCAGTTTTCTGCAAGACATGAACAATATGTTCACTTTGAAATGAAGTAAATGAGATTTTTGTTTAGTTAAATGGTGGCAAGAAAAGCGTACGTAAGGAAAGTCCACTTACAATATCAAATTATCATTTAGTGAACAAACACGATTCCAGGGGTAAACAAAGCACCACAAACAGAATGAGGCGAACGCTTGTCAGATTTAATCCATCAATAAATATTATAAGTTGACAGTAATTAAACCCAGAGATCTGGGTCTGGCTTCACAGACGTGTACTGTCACTACTAGCATGTGTATTACTGTTTCATATTAGCCCATAATGCCCATGACATCACCAAGGCTATGACATTACTTCATTTTTTTTTTTGAAAAACAGATAGGCTTTGAAATGACAATCCCAAATATTAAGTAAGATAGGTTGGACAAAATTATCAAATAGTTAGGACTTCTGGTATATAATAGGATAATCATATAACCAGCATGTAAGAAGTTGGATTTATATAAAAACAAAGCCCTTTTATAACTAATCGACACTAGATAAAGACGGAGAAGAAGAACACTAGATAATGACCAAATTTAAGCATTGGCAAATAAATAAAAAATACAATGAAATTAAAACAAGAGGCCCATAAGGGCCTATGCTCTGCTGGCATGGCTCTTGTGGTCATTTTCAATCCAGAGGATGTATATGTACGCGTAATAGGCAACAAATATATAGTTCACTTTTTGTGTTTTGGTTACCTGAAAACGCTGCACATTCAACATCTGAGGACAGAAAGTGTTGTAAGCAAATTAGTTGCATTAACTATTTTAATATGTGCCAAGTAAAGGTCATCTGACAAAAAAATGCTTTCAAAACTATACTCATGGTCAAAATTTCATTTCTGTAGCTTTAAAAATAAAAAAGGTGGTCAAAAGGTCAAAGTCAAGGTCATCCGAGGACAACATTGATGCTCGTTTGCAAAACTGTACACATGGTCAAAATTTCATTGCTGTAGATTTAAAATTGAAAAGGTAGGTCAAAAGGGGTGGGTTAAGCTTTTGCCAAAGGAGCATAATTTCAAATGTTTTGCTAGACGATCATCTTATGATGCTCAACAACAAATATCAAAGGTATGGGCCTTGTGGTTTGAAACAAGAAGATTTTGAAAATATTTCTTAAATAAGTCTCTAGGAAACTTGTGACCCCCGGGGCAGTGCCAGTTTTGACCGAAGGGACATAAATTGAACAATCTTGGTAGTGGACCACTAAATCAAGCTTTGTTCAAAATAGCAAGGATCTGCATAGCTGTTTCAGACAAAAAAGGTTTTTAACATTTCCAAATTTAAGTATACCAAACCTGTGAACGTGGCCAATAATGACTCCAGGGGCATAATTTGAACAAACATTCACAAGCAATTGTGACTATCCATGTAAACTTGGCTACAAATAGACTAAGCTAAAAACAGCATTTTCAAGGGCCATAATCTAGGCATGCATGAGCGGATCTGGCTGGTTTTCAAAAGGAACCGAGCTTTGATAGATATCTAAATTACTGTACAAGTTTCATCAAGATACAATAAAAACAGAAGACTGTATCTTGTTTATAAGCAATTGTTAACAGGCGCACAGATTTTTTTATACTTTTAAGTTCCATAATCTAGGCATGCTTGGGCGGATCTGGCTGGTTTTCAAAAGGAACAGAGCTCTAATGGATATCTAGATAATATACATTTTTCAATAATAAAATCATTATTGATAAACAAATCAAAGCTCTTTAAACATGTTATATATTAAGTCTAAAAAACACATACAAATTTGCCACATTTGCTTACGCAGTTCAAGGAAAACACAAGTATTCGATTTACTTCTTTGTCTAAATTGGCTGCAGTTTTCAAAACCCTTCTTTGTTTATGTCGTCCGCACTATTCAACGCTTTCTATATCGTCCGCTGTAAAGACCGCATTTTACATTCGGAACTCCTCAGCCTTTTTATCGTTGTTTTTGAAAAAAATGGCCGAGGAGCTCCGAATGCGCATTTTAAAGCGACCCAAAATGGCTACGCCTGAGCGTAAACACTATTGATCATACTTATTATTCACCAAAGATCATAACGTATATAAACTGTTGTCTGCATCTTGAACTCTTTGAAAAGGAGGTAAACGACGTTCGCTACTTGCCTTATGGTGGTGGGCCTATCTAATAATGAACAAACTGAAAGAACGAAAAAAACAGGTCTAAACAGAAAAAAACTACATCTGGTTTAAACAGACAAACACAGTTCACTAAAGGTTGCTATGACGAATCCGCTTCTGAGTATACTGACGATAGTAAGTACGGTCTATGTCTAATCCACCTAATGCATCAGTCACCACGACCTCCCCAGTTCCGGGGAATAGCGGGGACTTTGACTTTAGGCCCAGATAGGCTCGGGTAAAATCCCCGCCCTGCGGAGACAAACTGATGGTAAAATCCCTGCCAAATTCACTGCACCCCAGGGACCCTAGGTAAGGCCCATTCCTCCCTATATTTGGTGCGAAGACAAAACCACCACATTCACCGGTACTGCGGGGCCACATGGAATGTAAAAACACGGCCCATTTCCCCAGCTATCCCCGGTATACCCCTGGACTTTGGGAGTGGTGGTTACCATTGACTGGTGCATAATTGGCCGTCAACGAGTCTTTTGACTATTTTTTGTCTATGGATGACTCGTCCCGTCCACCATCCCAGCAAAAAGTAGCGAATGGTCCTTGCACAGAGAATCCACGCGGCCACAATTTGAAATTATCTCTGTTATAAATTCACATGTCTACGAAAATATTATTGCCTACTACTTAACACATTTATTTATGTCATTATGGCAAAAAAATACTTTCAGATATCATAAAACACTTACTTGTGTCTATTGTTTATCAAGTATCCATACATGCCATATTTCTGAGAGACTTCCCAGGGGATTTTGGTCTGAATTCCAGGGGATTGTGATATTACACCAAGGGATTTTTACGCGATGAAAATTGAGTATCCTGATCTGGGTCAAATCTGACATGTTGTGTACATATATAACGGTATTCGTGACCCAGAAAAAAATGATGTGAAAATAACGACTGTAATGACAAGTTAAATCCAGTTTAGATCACTGTCAGGTATATATTGAACAACTTAGTCATTATTATTCAACATCGATGCACAAAATTACCATATATGCTTTCGCCTGGTGTTAAATGGTAGAGTTGTAGCATTACAGGGATATGAAATGTCAAAATAATAAGAAAAAAAGTATCCCTGATCGCTCATTATTGTAGCTACCCAATATCTGTAAATCTGGGACAGATCTGACAGGTTATGTTCATGTATTTATACAAACTTGGTATATATAAAGAGTTTATAGAGACCTTTCATGAGATTGTGTTTTGAGCCCCCGACAGTAATGGTCACTGTTCACATTTTAATTTGATTTTTATTGCTTTTGACTGGCACATACATCAATGTTGTATTCACTTCTAAGTCAAAGCAGCGTAGTCAATCGCACTGTCTTACAACAGCTCTTGTTAGTTAAATGGCGTATTTAATTTACTTCCAAGGTATGCCAGTTAAACGAAATGCATCCCAACAAAATGCATTGGACATATTAATTAGGTTTATGTTTAAGGGTTCTTCCACAACGCCAAAAACCTGTGGATTGAATCAATTACATAATATTTATTCACTGTATGTTTGATGTACTAGTATAAATTGTATATAGTATTCATTTGGTAATTGGTAAAAGGTTGTTAGTATGTACACCTTTGTTTTTCAATTGAAGTTTCGCTATGTATCCAGCCTTTCCAGTGCTTTTCCAGACCTGCTCTATGTTAGACTGCTGACAAAAAAATAGATCGTAAATTTTTATATTTAATTTAAAAAATGATGTTTTATGCGTTTTTCTTAAACCGTTAGTAACGGTTTAAGCCATAAAACATTAATTTTCGAACAGAAATATGAAATTCTACGATCTAGTATTTTGTCAGCAATCTTATATCATTGGTTTGCAGATATTACGCAATCATTAGCTCTTTCCAAGACAAAAAATAAAAAGTTGTAAAAATGGTCAATCTGTGAGAGTGCAGCTTTAAGGTTCCTTAGGAGAATGAGCAATATAAGTCGAATGTGTGCCACATTTAGAGATGAAAAATATGTAATTCGATTTATTTTTATTTTAATGTTTTGAATTTTGAGTAGTCTAAGCTTGTTTGCTCATATTCACATGTTCTGAAAGTAAACATAATTTTAAACTTTCTATGTAACGTTCACATAATTTTCCTTCACTACATCACCTTTTCAATGCTACACTGTACTGCTTAGTGGATATTTACTTTTGTGAAGTGTAAAATTACTAAGATTATAAAAAATTATGACAACCTCTCTGCTTCTGATAAAGAATGTTCTAACATTGTTTAAAGTTTAATAAATTCCGTCCGGATAGGAAACGAGAGTGTTATTATAAGAAACACCATCTAAAATTACAATGCTGTGAATTGTGGTTCTTGTACACTGTACTTCCCGCCACTGTGTTTTACATTTGTATACAATTTTATTAGATCCCATCTGGTAGTGTTCAAGTTATGCTCTGAACAAGAAAAAAGTACAAAGAGCAATAACTCTGTAATTAGCTCAAGTAAAGTTATGATACCAGTCCACTACACTTCATCCCATTATGTTCTATCCTTGTATGAAGTTTAATTAAATTTCATTCAATAGTTTTCAAGTTCTGTTCAAGACAAGGAAAATTTAACTTTAAGAACTGGTATGTTTTAGAATGTATGGTTTCTTTATTCCATATATATGTATACTGTTGACTACTGGGAATTTATCGCCATTACAAAAACGTACAGGGCTGATTATGTCCACTCCCAAACTTAAGCATTTGAACAACAACGATCACCAAACTAATTCACAATGTATATGGGGAATAACTATTATTCTTGCATACCGGACCTGTCGGTAAGCAACGTCGCACGCGCTTTTTGGTGTAATAGTACAAAAGTTCGTTTTCAACGTCATTTTCCCCACAAATTGATCAATTTAGATATGCAAGAAAAAGTATCAATCATGTTTTTCCGGTCCGGATAAAAAAAATCCGACCCTCGGGCACACATGATAGATACTTATAATACCTCTTTGGAGTTTGACAGCCAGAATAGCTGGAAAGACCAAGTCAAACGAGAGTTATAACCCCTGAATTGACGAAATATTTAAAAGAAAAGACAGTGTTCATATATATGACTTTTGCAAATGTACACCAGTAATCTCAAGACATTGTCACAAAGTTGGTGATCAAAATTTACCAGAATTTGTATAGAGTTATGGCCCTTGCGTTGAAAATAAACCATACTGTGCACCGTTTGGGAAATGTTGCCAAAGCTGAAGCTCTTAACGCACACATTCTGTACGATGTGATCTCAGCATGATCTGATGAATGTTGCAGTCGGAGATAACTATTTCCGTAAACAAATCTTAAACAAAAAATGAAGCCTACCCTACATACTAGGAACCCAGGATCTTGGACTGCGGAATGCTACATTTCATTAAGTATTTTTTAATGGATGCCAATTATGTATGGCTGTATACCACAACACATAATTATTTCAATGCACTGAAAATAAACACACAGAGGCCTGGTGGTCAAGAATCGTTTCAGAACTTGAGTTGATATAAATACCACAAATATTCTGATCAAGTTTGACGAGCCATATTCATACAGTTATATATAGAGTTGTTTCATACCCTTTTGTGAATATTGGGCATAAGATTTCTGGATGCAGCACTTACCGTAATGCCATATACAATGATTTATTTTGACAGGCCAATAATCAACCTTAAACTATAAATCGTGGAGAAACATTCAGCAAGTTTTATTTACAGTGATAGAGTATGGTCTGCTTTTAAACATTCAATTGAATAACCAAGTTTGGCCAGTGGTTTCTGTGGAGAAGATTTTCCAAAAACTACAAATACAGTCGAGCCTCGCTGTGTCGACGTCGGATAAGTCGACTTTCCGGTTATGTCGACTTTTTTCCGGTCCCGAATTTATTCCTTCTTATTCTATTAATATAAATCTGTTTGTGTCGATTTTTTTTATCTCGACTTTTTCGCTATGTCGACCTCGTTTTTCAGTCCCAGTTGTCGAATTTCACACATTTCCTATGTTCTTTATGTCGAACTGTACAGATTGAGACATAGGTGTGTAAATTTTCATGACGGTTTGCGGCATGTCGCAAAATACCGTGCGTGTCAATATAACAAACTGTCATAATTTGGAGATACATAAATGTAATTGGTAAGTGCGAATAATTAAAGTTGGTTGTTTATGTATTTAATTAAAGAGACATTTATTGCTCAAGCCCTTTGGTTTTGTATAAAACATGAACATTTTATTGATTAGATAACAATCCCGAATGGGAACAGAAAGAATAACTTCAAAATGTCAAACATCAGTTCCACTGCTCTGGTCGACCTTTTCAGAGAAGGGCCCGGTATAAAATCTTACAATGTACAAATGTATGCAATTGTGGTTTTATATGTGTTTTGTGTGATCCATAAACGTAAAAGAAATAAATATGACACAAATAATTCTTCTTTTGTTTCACTTTATTTTTCAATAATAAGTTTGCTGTTTTCACGAGGAAATTATTTAACAAGACCGTTCAATTGTGAATGTAAACATCGTACAATCCAACTCAAACGTGTTGGGATTGGTGATATTTTTTGTAATTCGGATGAGTCGACTCCTCGTTATCTCGACTTTTTTTTCACTAGGTCCCGAGAAAGTCGACATAACGAGGTTCGACTGTAGTCATAAAGGAGAAATTATCACCGACCTTAGGCCATGATTTTTAAGAACCAACATGGCTTGAAGGAATTTGAAAAAAGACAACCTTTTCTGTTCAAAACTGGCCTGTGGTTTTAGAGAAGATTTTTCAAGATGTTCATAATTATTTAGTCATATAGTGAAAACTAGCTACATACACTGAAGGGAAAGTTTTTAACAAACCAACATGGCTTGAAAGAATTTGATAAACGACCACCTTTGAAACTTAGCGAAATGTTTCTGAGGAGAATATTTTCAACGTTGTTCCTTTTGGTTGCCATGGATACATTTAAGGTAAAGGAATCTGGAAGAAGACCATCCACAACTGCAAGTGGTTTAAGAGAAGTTGTTTAAAATAAAATGTTTAAATTCCTTTAGCATGCATCTCTAAAGAGAAAATAAGGAAATCCTATACTGGCCATTTGTAGATTACAGACACAGAAAACAGGAGGAGTAAGGGCATTTCTTTAAAGGAAAAGAACCGCCTGAAACTGATCAGTACCAATCAGTTTTCTGCAAGACATGAACAATATGTTCACTTTGAAATGAAGTAAATGAGATGTTTTGTTTAGTTAAATGGTGGCAAGAAAAGCGTACGTAAGGAAAGTCCACTTACAATATCAAATTATCATTTAGTGAACAAACACGATTCCAGGGGTAAACAAAGCACCACAAACAGAATGAGGCGAACGCTTGTCAGATTTAATCCATCAATAAATATTATAAGTTGACAGTAATTAAACCCAGAGATCTGGGTCTGGCTTCACAGACGTGTACTGTCACTACTAGCATGTGTATTACTGTTTCATATTAGCCCATAATGCCCATGACATCACCAAGGCTATGACATTACTTCATTATATTTTTTTTGAAAAACAGATAGGCTTTGAAATGACAATCCCAAATATTAAGTAAGATAGGTTGGACAAAATTATCAAATAGTTAGGACTTCTGGTATATAATAGGATAATCATATAACCAGCATGTAAGAAGTTGGATTTATATAAAAACAAAGCCCATTTATAACTAATCGACACTAGATAAAGACGGAGAAGAAGAACACTAGATAATGACCAAATTTAAGCATTGGCAAATAAATAAAAAATACAATGAAATTAAAACAAGAGGCCCATGAGGGCCTATGCTCTACTGGCATGGCTCTTGTGGTCATTTTCAATCCAGAGGATGTATATGTACGCGTAATAGGCAACAAATATATAGTTCACTTTTTGTGTTTTGGTTACCTGAAAACGCTGCACATTCAACATCTGAGGACAGAAAGTGTTGTAAGCAAATTAGTTGCATTGACTATTTTAATATGTGCCAAGTAAAGGTCATCTGCCAAAATATGCTTTCAAAACTATACTCATGGTCAAAATTTCATTTCTGTAGCTTTAAAAATAAAAAAAGGTGGTCAAAAGGTCAAAGTCAAGGTCATCCGAGGACAACATTGATGCTCGTTTGCAAAACTGTACACATGGTCAAAATTTCATTGCTGTAGATTTAAAATTGAAAAGGTATGTCAAAAGGGGTGGGTTAAGCTTTTGCCAAAGGGGCATAATTTCAAATGTTTTGCTAGACGATCATCTTATGATGCTCAACAACAAATATCAAAGGTATGGGCCTTGTGGTTTGAAACAAGAAGATTTTGAAAATATTTCTTAAATAAGTCTCTAGGAAACTTGTGACCCCCGGGGCAGTGCCAGTTTTGACCGAAGGGACATAAATTGAACAATCTTGGTAGTGGACCACTAAATCAAGCTTTGTTCAAAATAGCAAGGATCTGCATAGCTGTTTCAGACAAAAAAGGTTTTTAACATTTCCAAATTTAAGTATACCAAACCTGTGAACGTGGGGGCGTGGCCAATAATGACTCCAGGGGCATAATTTGAACAAACATTCACAAGCAATTGTGACTATCCATGTAAACTTGGCTACAAATAGACTAAGCTAAAAACAGCATTTTCAAGGGCCATAATCTAGGCATGCATGGGCGGATCTGGCTGGTTTTCAAAAGGAACCGAGCTTTGATAGATATCTAAATTACTGTACAAGTTTCATCAAGATACAATAAAAACAGAAGACTGTATCTTGTTTATAAGCAATTGTTAACAGGCGCACAGATTTTTTTTATACTTTTAAGTCCCATAATCTAGGCATGCTTGGGCGGATCTGGCTGGTTTTCAAAAATAACAGAGCTCTAATGGATATCTAGATAATATACATTTTTCAATAATAAAATCATTATTGATAAACAAATCAAAGCTCTTTAAACATGTTATATATTAAGTCTAAAAAACACATACAAATTTGCCACATTTGCTTACGCAGTTCAAGGAAAACACAAGTATTCGATTTACTTCTTTGTCTAAATTGGCTGCAGTTTTCAAAACCCTTCTTTGTTTATGTCGTCCGCACTATTCAACGCTTTCTATATCGTCCGCTGTAAAGACCGCATTTTACATTCGGAACTCCTCAGCCTTTTTATCGTTGTTTTTGAAAAAAATGGCCGAGGAGCTCCGAATGCGCATTTTAAAGCGACCCAAAATGGCTACGCCTGAGCGTAAACACTATTGATCATACTTATTATTCACCAAAGATCATAACGTATATAAACTGTTGTCTGCATCTTGAACTCTTTGAAAAGGAGGTAAACGACGTTCGCTACTTGCCTTATGGTGGTGGGCCTATCTAATAATGAACAAACTGAAAGAACGAAAAAACAGGTCTAAACAGAAAAAAACTACATCTGGTTTAAACAGACAAACACAGTTCACTAAAGGTTGCTATGACGAATCCGCTTCTGAGTATGCTGACGATAGTAAGTACGGTCTATGTCTAATCCACCTAATGCATCAGTCACCACGACCTCCCCAGTTCCGGGGAATAGCGGGGACTTTGACTTTAGGCCCAGATAGGCTCGGGTAAAATCCCCGCCCTGCGGAGACAAACTGATGGTAAAATCCCTGCCAAATTCACTGCACCCCAGGGACCCTAGGTAAGGCCCATTCCTCCCTATATTTGGTGCGAAGACAAAACCACCACATTCACCGGTACTGCGGGGCCACATGGAATGTAAAAACACGGCCCATTTCCCCAGCTATCCCCGGTATACCCCTGGACTTTGGGAGTGGTGGTTACCATTGACTGGTGCATAATTGGCCGTCAACGAGTCTTTTGACAATTTTTTGTCTATGGATGACTCGTCCCGTACACCATCCCAGCAAAAAGTAGCGAATGGTCCTTGCACAGAGAATCCACGCGGCCACAATTTGAAATTATCTCTGTTATAAATTCACATGTCTACGAAAATATTATTGCCTACTACTTAACACATTTATTTATGTCATTATGGCAAAAAAATACTTTCAGATATCATAAAACACTTACTTGTGTCTATTGTTTATCAAGTATCCATACATGCCATATTTCTGAGAGACTTCCCAGGGGATTTTGGTCTGAATTCCAGGGGATTGTGATATTACACCAAGGGATTTTTACGCGATGAAAATTGAGTATCCTGATCTGGGTCAAATCTGACATGTTGTGTACATATATAACGGTATTCGTGACCCAGAAAAAAATGATGTGAAAATAACGACTGTAATGACAAGTTAAATCCAGTTTAGATCACTGTCAGGTATATATTGAACAACTTAGTCATTATTATTCAACATCGATGCACAAAATTACCATATATGCCTTCGCCTGGTGTTAAATGGTAGAGTTGTAGCATTACAGGGATATGAAATGTCAAAATAATAAAAAAAAGTATCCCTGATCGCTCATTATTGTAGCTACCCAATATCTGTAAATCTGGGACAGATCTGACAGGTTATGTTCATGTATTTATACAAACTTGGTATATATAAAGAGTTTATAGAGACCTTTCATGAGATTGTGTTTTGAGCCCCCGACAGTAATGGTCACTGTTCACTTTTTAATTTGATTTTTATTGCTTTTGACTGGCACATACATCAATGTTGTATTCGCTTCTAAGTCAAAGCAGCGTAGTCATTTGCACTGTCTTACAACAGCTCTTGTTAGTTAATGGCGTATTTAATTTACTTCCAAGGTATGCCAGTTAAACGAAATGCATCCCAACAAAATGCATTGGACATATTAATTAGGTTTATGTTTAAGGGTTCTTCCACAACGCCAAAAACCTGTGGATTGAATCAATTACATAATATTTATTCACTGTATGTTTGATGTACTAGTATAAATTGTATATATTATTCATTTGGTAATTGGTAAAAGGTTGTTAGTATGTACACCTTTGTTTTTCAATTGAAGTTTCGCTATGTATCCAGCCTTTCCAGTGCTTTTCCAGACCTGCTCTGGAATATGTACAGATTGGGAGTGCCTCTGGCCCTGCTCTAGGAGTCACATTTTTTCTATATATACTTTTATAGTATGGCTCTTGGGTTGAAACTGCCCGAAATTCCTCAGCATGTTTTCTATGACTTGCCTGTAAAGGTTGTCAGACAGGCATATAATAGATTATTGCGCAAGTTATTTTGAGGCCAACTGGGTGACACATAAAATATACTACAACATTCAGATAACTTTTTGTTAAGCAGTAAACTTCTGCTGTTTGTTATTTATAAGAGTTATTTATTTATGTTTTTAAAAAAACAACAACACACAAACGCCTATTTACCATGGTGATATCATTGTATAATACATTTATACATTTTTCCAGAGACATTAGGCACGAGTATAGCAAGACCAATAATTGTCAAGTTATTTCTCTCGTTTGACCCAGTAAAAAATCAGGCAAGGATCGTTGTTTGCTCCACAGTAATCCTATATCTATATAACATGGCACGCATCATTCTACCTATGTATTTTATTTTATTTTTATAAATATTTTTTGTTATCCCCCGCCGAATCGAAGATTTCGGGAGGGGGATATTGTTTTGGCGTTGTCTGTCCATAATTCTGTCCGTCCGTCCGTCCGTCCGTCCGGTACCATATCTTGGTAGGCATTGATCAGAAAATGTTCAAACTTGGTCAGAATGTTCGCCTTGATCATATCTCGACCTATTTTTAAAAGTTGGTCACATGGGGTCAAAAACTAGGTCAATAGGTCAAATCTTAGAAAAATCTTTTGATCATACTAGAGGCATTATACATGGTCAAATATTCATGAAACTTTATCAGAATTTTTTCCTTGTTGAACTCTTGGTCGTAAATAAAACTGGGTCACATATGATTAAAAATTAGGACACTAGGTCAAATCTTAGAAAAATCTTGTCCAGAACTATACCATGGTAATGATTGGTCAAGTTATGTTCAAAATTAGTCATGATGTACCCCTTAAATAAAATATGGACCACTTAAAAAAGTGGGTCACATGGGGTCAAAAATTAGGTCACTAGGTCAAATCTTAGAAAAATCTTTGAAACACATTAGAGGCAATATGTATGGTCTTATATTCATTAAACTTGATCAGAATGCTTTCCTTGATGAACTCTTCGATATATTTTAAACTGGGCCACATGTGATAAGAAATTAGGTCACTAGGTCAAATCTTTCAAAAATCTTGTCCAAAACTATTTTATGGTGGTGATTAAGTTCAAACATGGTCAGAATGTTCTCTTGTGTTAAATTTCGACTGCGTTTTAAAAGTGGGTCATATGGGTCAAAAACTAGGTCATATCTTACAGAAATCTTGGGAACACTTTAAAGGCAATACATCTGTTTTAATTTCCATGAAACATCAAAATGCCTCAATGAAATCTTGAAATAGTTTGAAACTAGTAGGTCATGTGGGGTCAAAAATGAGGTCACTGAGTCAAATCTTAAAAAAACCTTGTGGACACTCTAGAGGCTATATTTTTCGCAATATATCTGGACCAATCTTCATGAAACATGATCAGAATGTTTGCCTTGATGAAATCTTAGATTAGTTGGGAACTGGGTAACATGGAGTCATAAACTAGGTTTCTTGGTCAATTCTAGATGTTACATTATATACAATTTATTTTTTTATTTTAAACAGTTGCAATCAAACTCATACTCATATATATATATATATATTTCATCAACAATTGATTTCCATTCCTTGACTTAGCCCAATCAGGCGGGGGATATCAATTCAACGAATTTGCTTGTTTCATATAGAGTCTGGCAGTTCCAGTAATTCTGAGGAGACGGATGACATTTCCATTGACTTCCCACTAGCTATGTGGGATTTAGAACATTGTGACCCCAAAAAGTGCACTGGAAGGAAGCTTGTCCGTATGGGGTTGGTTCGGACATTGAAACTAGGACAGAGGTTTAATGGAATCATCCTCTCTCCCATAGGCAGTCAATGTGTCTCCACAGCTGACAGGTAGGAGCTCAAATTGAAGATCCAAACAGAAAAAAATAGCTTTAATTAACTAGGTTTTCACAAAGTGAAACCTGGTTATTAGAATGACGAACGTTGTTGTTCGGGCAGGCGGCCAGCCGGCTTCAAACTCACATATGAAACTGAATAATTTCATTAAGAGTTGACATATCTTGACCAAACTTGGTCTAAAGGAAGAGTTTATGGATACATTTGATGGGATTGCGTTTGGGGTCTCTAGAGTCAAGGTGAAGGCCACTGTTACTAAAAATAGAAAAACAATTGAAACTGAATAACTTTAGATAGGGTTGACATATCTTGACCCAACGTGGTATAAAGGAAGAGTTTATGGATACCTTTCATGGGATTGCGTTTAGGTCCCTAGGGGCGTTAACAATTCTGTGTTTAAGTTTTCATTTTATGTAATAAAATCAAGATTTTTTATACAATGGTTATCAAACTTGGTCAGACAATTTGTCGGCATGTCATCTTGAATATATATTAATATGGATCATCTCGGGTCAAAAACTAGGTCAAATCTTTAGAAAAAATATTTCACAGTAATAAATTCAACAATTTTTACCTCGTTTTTCAGTCCCAGTGGTCGAATTTCACACATTTCCTATGTTCTTTATGTCGAACTGTAGATCGAGACGTAGGTGTGGAAATATTGATGACGGTTTGCGGCATGTCGCAAATTACCGTGCGTGTCAATATAACAAACTGTCATAATTGGGGGATACAAAAATGTAATTGATAAGTGCGAATAATTAAAGTTGTTTGTTTATGTATTTAATTAAAGAGACATTTATTGCTCAAGCTCTTTTTGGTATTTTTGAGATTGTGCTATATTGCTGTTTATAAACAAAACACGAATGTGCTATTTTATAAAAGTTGTTGTCATATGTGCTATATCGTTTTCTTACAATGTACAAATGTATGCAATTGTGGTTTTATATGTGTTTTGTGTGATCCATAAACGTAAGAGAAATAAATTTGACGCAAATAATTCTTTTTTTGTTTCACTTTATTTTTCAATAATAAGTTTGCTGTTTTCACGACTAAAATATGTAACAAACACTGCGGAAAATGGTTGAATATACGGGAAAGAACGGTCCCATACATCTTGAATATACGGGCGTGTTCGGACCCGTATATCCACATGTACGGACCCCGTATATTTATACGTATACTGAACACCACGTGTACTGACTTCCGTATATCCATTCCCGTATCTTTGGATATAAGGAGATATTTTAATTTTGAGAAAAAAATGTGCAATATTTTTATGTTATTTAGCGTGTTTTTGAAGAAATACACATTTTATCCATAGAATGTTTTGACAAAATATATATGGATATACGGACCCCGTACATGCAACGTGTACAGGATATACGGACCCCGTACATGCAACATGTACAGGATTGATGTACCGACCCCGTATATTCAACGTGTACGGGATGGATATACGGACGTCATACAACGTATACGGGATGGATATACGGACCCCGTACATGCAACGTGTATGGGATGGATATACGGACGTCATACAACGTATACGGGATGGATATACGGACGTCATACAACGTGTACGGGATGGATATACGGACATCATACAACGTATACGGGATGGATATACGGACGTCATACAACGTGTACGGACGTCATACAACGTGTACGGGATGGATATACGGACATCATACAACGTATACGGGATGGATAAACGGACCCCGTACATGCAACGTATATGGGATGGATATACGGACCCCGTACATGCAACGTATATGAGATGGATATACGAACCCCGTACATGCAACGTATACGGGATGGATATACGGACCCCGTACATGCAACGTATACGGGATGGATATACGGACCCCGTACATGCAAAGTGTACGGGATGGAAATACGGACCCCGTACATGCAACGTGTACGGGATGGATATAGGACTCCGTACACGCAACGTGTACGGGATGAATATACGGACCTGTACACGGAACATGTACGGGGTGAATATACGGAGCCCATACACGCAACGTATAGGGGATGGATATACGGACCCTGTACACGCAACGTGTACGGGATGAATATACGGACCCTGTACACGCAACGTGTACGGGATTGGAATACGGATCCCGTACACGGATGAATGTACAGACCTTATACGGGATGGACAAAGAAAGGGTTTGACCGTGTTAGACACGAATGCTAAGAAATAACAAATACATGTTGTTTTACATAAAACATTATTTATAGACATAGGAAAAACTACTATTTATATAAATTCATAAGATTTAAAAATATCATGTTTGAGTAATCAATGTTTAATGTCATTCTAGATCTGCCTTAACATAATCATTTCATTGTGGCATTTGCTCAAACAAAATGTTGTATGATTAAAATTCCACTGCCTTGTCAAACAACAATTTATACAGGCTGTTAAAACAAACGTCCAGAAAACATCACACAACTAATATGAGTTCCATTCCGCGATTTCTTGGCTTCAGGCATTAGATCAAATCGCGCAAGGACATCATTGATTTTGACTTCCTCTGCATTTCTTTTACATACATAATAATAAATGAGTATTAAAACTGCACTCTCACAGATTGACCGTTTTGACTACTTTTTTGTCTTGGAATGAGCCAATTTTGCATAATAATCTGGAATTCATTGATATTAGACTGCTGACAAATGATCAGATCACAATTGTTCATATTTAAGTTTGAAAATTGATGTTTTATGGCTAAAAGCGTTACAATAATACTAATGTTTTAAAAAAACTAAATATTTCGGCAGTTTTCAAAACAGTTGAGATCTGTTATACTGTGAGGTGTCTTATATGACTGAAATGAAGGCATTGATGCCAAATTCATCAGATGAGACCAAACTTAAAAAAATGTTAAAATTGTCAATCTTTAAAGAGCATCTTTATTTCAACTCCCTCATACTCCCTCATACCAATGGGAGGATTAGGGTAAACTGCTTTTAATGAAAAGGAAGTTCATTATAGGAATCAAACTATGAAGAAAGTAAGCTAACAATTAGAGCCATTTTCAATAAAATTAAGATCAAAACAAATCTGGTTTCTTCAAAATTATAACTTAATGCAATTTTAATAAAATGCAATTAGAAAACTTGAAATTAATGAATATTTTTGTTGTGTTTAATAAGTAATCGGTCTCTTTTGAGGCCTTATCTTAGATATGATCTTATTTTATCAGCATTCATCAAAGCAGATGTCACAGATAATATAAAATCGTTTGAATACAATTTTAAGTGAGATAAACCTGCTGGATATTTATTTATTTTATTCATTTATTTATTTATCTATCTATTTACCATTATTCAATTCATGCATAATATGATAATAATATTTTCCGCAGCATGTCGATGAATAATTTTAATAATTCGTGTTTCGTAGATTTATGACCCACTGGCCATGTGGTTATGAAAACAAATGATCTCTGACATGCACTAATTGAAAAGGCCATAAAAGTACCCGAGAAAAAGACAGTGATGACACTTCTTAATTATATTAGGTGCCACCTTTCAATATAAAAACAACATATATTAGATATGCACCCAATTTCTTCGGTCACCCATAAATTGAAACAGTCGTCTGTGGACTTATCTGAAAAATGTATTAGTTAATTCCTACGATTTACTAGAAGTGATATAGCCTTATGTGTTTATATATACGAGGGAACCGATGTTTCGAACGACCTGATTTTCAATTCTCCAGTCTGTTATGAAATATATTTCAGTGTATTTTAAGTTTGAAGTCGTCTGTTTACTAAGACACCGATTATGTGTTGCGTTGTGGAAATCGCTTATATGTTCAAAGGCTGTCGTATACTATATGTATACTAAATATAAATTTTAAAAGAAATATCAATAAATAAATAAATAGAACTTTTATTTTTACAAAATTGCCATATTGCAATAAGTAGGAATTATTTTCATAGTTTCCGATGTTGGATTGACATGGTAGTGTTTATTCATAATCTTATTACTCATTTACATTTCTCACAATTAACTTCTCGTCATTAACTTCTCATAATTATCATCTCAAATGCCCATTATCAACTAATATCGGTCATGCGTTAACAGTAATAAACGGTTTATCACACCTTATCAAATTGAGTTTCAACTGTCATTGCAATTTTTAGCTCCACTGGCCGAAGGCCATGGAGCTTATGTCGTCACAGATTGTCCGTCGTGAGTGCGTGCGTGCGTGCGTGCGTGCGTAAACTTTTACTTTAAACGACATCTCCTCTGAAACTGATAAGCGGATTTTGACAAAACTTCACAGGAATGTTCCTTTGGTGGTCCTTTACCAAAATTGCTCAAATGGTTCCGGTCCATTGCACAATATGGCCGCCAGAGCTAAAAATAGCAAAATCTTTAAACGACATCTCCTCTGAAACGGTTCGGCAGATTTTGATGAAACTTGACAGTAATGTTCCTTGGGTGGTCCTTTATTAAAATTGCTCAAATGGTTCTGGCCCATTGCACAATATGGCCGCCACAGCTAAAAATAGCAAAATCTTTAAACGACATCTCCTCTGAAACGGATGGGCAGATTTTGATGAAACTTGACAGAATTGTTCCTTGGGTGGTCCTTAACCAAAATTGCTCAAATGGTTCCGGTCCGCTGCACAACATGGCTGCCAGGGCAAAAAAATAGAAAAACCTTTAAAGAACATCTTCTCAGAAACCGATGATCAGATTTTGATGAAACTTAACAGAAATGTTCCTTGGATGGTCCTTTATCAAATTTGCTTCAATGGTTTCGGTCCACTGCACAAGATGGCCCCCAGAGGTAAAAATAGAAAAACCTTTAAACGACTTCTCCTCAGAAACCGATGATCAGATTTTGATGAAACTTGACAGAAATGTTCCTTGGGTGGTCATTAACCAAAATTTGTTAAATGGTTCCAGTCCACTGCACACCATGGCTGCCAGAGCTAAAAAATAAAAAAAACTTGTCGTCGAAACCGATGACCTTTTTTCGATAAAACTTGACAGAAATGTTTGTTTGGTGCTCCTATACTCAAATTGCCCAAATCATTTCGGTCCACTGCACAACATGGCAGCCAGAGCTATTAAAGTAAATTTTTTTTTTAAATAACTTCTCCTCAAAAATTGATGATTGTATTTCTATGAAACTTGACGAAAATGTTCATTAGGTGGTCTTTGCTTGAACCTTTTGGCCAGTGGAGCACAGGCACTGATGTGCCTCTTGTTACAACTTGGGAAAATTTTAACACCTAGCAAATGTTTGTTTATTTTGGAACATGCGTTCGGGAAAAAGTGTGAAATTATGACCGCGAGGGAGCCATAAGGTTATGTGCACGATTTGTATACTTGGGACCGAGGATATTGCTTGACTGCTCGACATATTTAGGTTTCGATGCAGCGTGGGTATATTCTATATGAAAATAGAAGGAAAACGTTCGGGACCAAGCTCTGACCTCAAGGGAACGCCGGTTCTCGAACGACCGCTTGTTCGAGGGAACGCAGTTTCACTGTAAGTCCTAACATTTAGGAGTGAACCCCTCCACTCATAACCTATATGCCCCATTGATATATTCATCATATACGGGTAAACTTAACACTAAGCTTGTACGGAAACACAACATGTCCGTGTATCCGTTTTGTACGGGTAATGTTACTTGTATATTTCCGAACATCCATAATATACGGGGTTTGTACACGCCAGTATATTTATCATGTACGGGAAACTAAACATTCCCGGGCCCTAGCCGTGAATTTATCCACCCAGCATTGTCAAATTCAATTACTTTGTATCATATAGATGTCATTGTAATTTCTTCAACGGCTGTTAAAACACATAAAAGCGTTAATATTTCTACAAAACGCGACTCCTTTTACTCTGAAACACGGAAAAACAAATAAGTCAATGGTATATGTAATACATTTACATGTTGATCGTATCATATAGCTGTCAAATGTAACACCACTCAGCATTGTCAAATCTTATTCTTCCGTATCATAAAGATATTCTTGTTTCTCAAAGTAACACGGAAATATGTATACACGTCAATGGTATAAATGTTGTTCGTATAATATATGCTGTCAAATGATAACAAATTTCCAAACTTTTTTGCAACATGGGTGTACGGGAAAAAGTACATTTCCGTATATCAATAGTGTGTGGGAATTGTTACTTTTCCGTACACTCACCATGTACGGGAACTTGTATATTTCCGTACATCCATAATATACGGGAATTGTACACGCCCGTATATTCATCGTGTACGGGAATTGTTACTATTCCGTACACTCACCGTGTACGGGAACTTTTATATTTCCGTACATCCATAATATACGGGAATTGTACACGCCCGTATATTCATCGTGTACGGGAATGGTATAATCCCGTATTTTCAAAGTGTACGGAGACCGTACATGCCCGTACACTCAAGGTATACGGAGATGTACAGTACCGTACATCCATCAAAATAGTAAAACTACCAGTCGTTAGTCAAATCACTCAGCATTGTCCTATTTAATTATTTTTTAGTATTCAGACCTCTTTCTAATTGCACAAAAAGCAGTCAACACTGATTAAAGCATTATATTTTCTACAAATGTGATTTTTACTAACACCTTCCAATTTTCCTAAATACAGTGATTTTTTTTAAGTATATGGTATAAATGTTGTTCATATTATACATGTTGTCAAAGTAAACACGAAGAGACCTAATTTGATTACAGAATTCATGTTTTTACTATAACATTGATGTACGGGTTAGTACACGCCCGTACTTCAAATCCCGTATACTCAAGATGTAGGAGTTTTGTGAATATACGGGTCCGAACACTCCCGTATATTCAACATCCCGTACACTTACCGTACCAGTGGATATACGGGTTTCAGTACATTCCCACATATTTACCCATTTTCCGCAGTGAAATCCGTTCAATTGTGGATGTAAACATCGGACAATCCAACTCAAACGTGTCGGGATTGGTGATATTTTTTTGTAATTCGGATGAGTCGACTTTTCGTTACCTTGACTTTTTTCAATAGGTCCCGAAAAAGTCGACATAACGAGTTTCGACTGTAATTAAAACATTGTTT
Organism: Mya arenaria; assembly: GCF_026914265.1. NCBI lineage: Eukaryota > Metazoa > Mollusca > Bivalvia > Myida > Myidae > Mya > Mya arenaria. Next base: position 19,445,557 of record NC_069123.1, read on the forward strand.
ATGTACCTATTTTATCAGTTTGCTGAAAAATAATCATCTTTACATATTTTTTCTAGAATCCTAAGACTTATGTAGTTACTCCAAAATTTGGCTCTAGAAGAGCATGGCTTATCAGTTCTGTGATCATAAAACACCCTGTATGCTGGGCTGACCACTGGTCAAAATAAATACAAGAAGCTTGCTATCTTTCTTCTAGATCTCTTTTACACATTGGAGAACCTCAACAATTAATGCACCAGTCAGTTGCAACCACGCCCCCCTGGCTGAGGTCCGGGGGTATACCGGGGAAAGGCGGGGAAATGGGCCATGGTTTTACCTTCAAGGTGTCCCGCAGTGCCGGGTGCATGTGGTGGTTTTGTCTTCGCGTTTAAAATAGCGGGGAATGGGCCTTACCATAGGTCCCTTGGGTGTGGGGGCATTTGGCGGAGATTTTACCAGCAGTTTGTACCCGCAGGGCGGGGATTTAGAGGGCTTGGCTGGACCGAAAGTCAAAGTCTCGGCTATTTCCTGGACCTGGGGGGGGGGTGTTACAATTGACTGTTGCATGATGGCCATTTATTCAGGATTCTGGAAAGAATATGTAAATGTGATTCACGTACACACTTCCTGGCTTCCAGGAAAAACTTACATTGTTGAAAAAGGCTTCGAAACAAAGTAGACACAGAAATATCTTCAACATTGGGTCATAAAATTGATTGAGTGAAAATGCTGAAAATATGAGCAAGTTGCTGAAAGGCTGATTGACAGTTGAAATGATCACATGACTTGCAAGCTGTTGAAAAAAAAACATTTCACACTTTTTAAAACTTTTTTTATTGTGCTATTTTTAAGGTTAAACCCAGCAAGGTATGATCTTTTAATCATGTAAAAAATGGATTGACGCGGCCTGAAATGTTCATGATTTCAAGTTTGCAGGGATTTTCCTCAATATTATTTCAGGGATATTGTAAAAGAACATGGTATTGCTGTTGTGGACTGTTCATGGGCTCGGCTTGAAGACACACCATTTAACAAGATGAAGGGCAATAACACCAGACTTCTTCCTTACTTGGTGGCTACAAATCCAGTCAACTATGGAAAGCCTTGCACTCTCAGCTGTGTAGAGGCTTTTGCAGCAGCAATGTTTCTTGCAGGTATATGTATTTGAATTTATATCAGTTTATAAGTAATGGTCTGTATTTATCAACATGATAACTGTGAAGATCATATTAGAGTACATCCAAGGAAAATGAATACTATGAATTGCTTTTGTTGTACTCTAATATGATCTTCAGAGTCTTGCTCCTTTTTATGATGAAAAATTGTAATTTTATATCTTGTGTAGATAGTGACTAGAAGTTATCATATAATCATAATGAACTGCTTGACAATGTTTTTTGGTAATAAAGACATCTCCACCAAGTTTGATCAATGGTCAATTTGCATCAGTAACTCCACAGTTATGCATTATTTATATATTTAAAAAGAAGAAGTAGACATAATATCTCAGTCAAGTTTGATTGAGCAATAAATCCTCTTACTAACCCAATTTACAACAAAGTTTTTCTCCTTTTGCATTAAAGGGACTGTAACGAATCTCAGGACAATTATCTAATAGAATGTGTGAGGCTTTGATATCATAATTGTAAAAAAAACCAGTGTCGCCAAAATTGCAGTCCAGCGTCATATCCACTGAGCTACGAAGGCTTACTCTAATTGAGTGACATAATTACGCTATACACCTACCTCAGTAATATCATGTAATAACACTGACTAGCCAATCACGCATAAGGAATGAATTCTACCAGATAGACATATCCAGTAATCTTTTTTAATGGAAAGATACGAAATAACTGCTTAACTTAAATAAATTGTAAACTATGTGGTAATTCAGTTAGTAAGTTCAATGCATTGTACACATCATCACAGAGTGTACCATCACTCTGAAGTGAGTATGGTAATCAAGTGCAGATACGTCATGTTTATATAATTATATTGCTGGTCACAAGACATTCCAATGTGATAAAGTTTCAGTATACTTTTGTAATGTTCAGTTGCCATATTTTCTGTTTTTATGTTTTTGCATGTCTGTTGGAACATTATGATACAGAAACAAAATCAAATGTGTTGTCTGTATCAGTGCTTCTAAGAGCTTGAAATCTCAATCGGTCAGGGACTGTTTATAGCTCGACTATTCGAAGAATATGGAGAGCTATACTACTCACCCAAGCGTCGGCGTCACACCTTGGTTAAGGTTTTGCATGCAAGCACACATAGGTTAATATCTCAGCAACTACTTGAGGTATTGCATTGAGACTTTATACATTGGTACTCAACCATCCAACCTACTTAATTAACTAAGTTAGAAAACTCTAGTTTGCATTTAATGAAAATAATAGGCCTTTATTAATTGACTTAGAAATTCTGGTTAAGGTTTTGTGTGCAAGCACTCATAGGTTAAAATCTCAGCAACTACTTGAGGTATTGCATTGAGACTTTATACAATGGCACTCAATCATCCAACATACTTAATTAACCAAGTTAGATAACTCTAGTTTGCATTTAATGCAAATAATTTCACTTCATTATTTGACTTAGAAATTCTGGTTAAGGTTTTGCATGCAAGCACACATAGGTTAATATCTCAGTTACTTCTTGAGGTATCGCATTGAGACTTGATACAATTGTACTCAACCATCCAACCTACTTAATAAACCAAGTCAGATAACTCTAATCTGCATTTAATTCAAATAATGGGCACCTTTTTGATATAGAAATTTTGGTTAAGTTTTTGCATGTTACTACTTTTAAGTCAATACCTTAGCGAATAAGTCATGTATTGCCTTGAAACTTTTCACACAGGCCCCCAACCATTTAACTCTTCTTTAATCAAGTAAGATAACTCTATATTTCATATTATATAATTTTTGCCCCTTTACTATGAGACTTAGAAATTCTGGTTAAGGTCTTGCATGTTAGCACACATAGGATAATATCTCAGCAACTACTTGATGTATTGCGTTGAGACTTTATACAATGGTATTCAACCACCCAACGTAATTGAATATCCAAGTTAGATAACTGTATTTTGCAAATAATGGCCCTTTATTATTAGACTTAAAAAATTCTGGTTAAAATTTTCCATGTAACCACATTTATGTTAATATCTCAGCACATCATGTATTGCATTGAAATCTAAACTAACAGTGATCCATGCATGTTTCGCCAAAACTTTTCAATCCATACATTGAAAAGCTGCGGAATAGTCGAGCACGCTGTCTCTGTGACAGCTCTTGTTATATATTTAAAATTAATTAAACTAATTGTTTTAAATGTGCAATTTTTAGCCGGATATTTCATCGAAAAATTACGGGTTATAGAATGGCGAAAACCGGGCGGGCGGGCGTGTGTTAACAATTTTATGTTAAAGTTTTCATTTTATGTAATAAAATCAAAAGTTTTTATCCAATGGTAATCAAACTTCATATAATGGTAGAGCATAATGAGAGGAAGTACAGTGTACAATAACCATAACTCTATTCTTGCTTATTACTGAGTTATTGCCCCTTGTTACTTTTTTTTGTCCGGAGTATAACTTGAAAAGTACTGGATGGCATTCATTGGTACTTCATACAATGGTAAAGCACAGTGAGAGGAAGTGCAGTGTTCAAGAACCATAACCCTACCTAAACTAATTACTGAGTTATTGCCCTTTATTTGTTTTTTTTGCCGTCAATTTTTTTATCCAGACATTAACTTGCTAACTACTAGATGGAATTTATTAAAACTTCATACAATGGTAAAGCACAATGAGAGGAAGTGAATTGCACAAGAACCATAACTCTATTTCAGCTTATTACAGAGTTACTGCCCTTTGTTACTTTTTCTTGTCCGGAGCATTACTTAAAAACTATTGGATGGGAATTTAATAAAACTTCATACAGTGATAGATCATAATGAGAGGGAGTGCAGTGTACAGGAACTGCAATTCTATTTCAGCTAATTACATAGTTAGTGCCCTTTGTTACTTTTTCTTTTCCGGAGCATAACTTGAAAACTATTAGATGGAATTTAATAAAACTTCATAGAGTGATAGATCATAATGACAGGAAGTGAAGTGCACAAGAACCATAACTTTATTTTAGCTTATTACAGAGTTACTGCCCTTTGTTACTTTTTTCTTGTCCGGAGCATAACTTAAAAACTATTGGATGGGATTTAATAAAACTTCATACAGTGATAGATCATAATGAGAGGGCGTGCAGTGTACAGGAACCGCAATTCTATTTCAGCTTATTACATAGTTAGTGCCCTTTGTTACTTTTTCTTGTCTGGAGCATAACTTGAAAACTATTAGAAGGAATTTAATAAAACTTCATACAGTGATAGATCATAATGACAGGGAGTGCAGTGTACAGGAACCACAATTCTATTTCAGCTAATTACAGAGTTACTACCCTTTGTTTCTTTTTTCTTGTCCGGAGCATAACTTGAAAACTATTAGATGAAATTTAATTAAACTTTATAGAGTGATAGATCATAATAAGAGGAAGTGTATTGTACAGGAACCGCAATTCTTTTTCAGCCAATTACAGAGTTATTGCCCTTTGTTACCTTTTTCTTGTCCGGAGCATAACTTGAAAATTATTGGATGGAACTTAATAAAACTTCATACAGTGATAAATCATAATGAGAGGGAGTGCAGTGTACAGGAATTGAAAATCTATTTCAGCTAATTACAGAGTTGCTGCCTTAGGAGAAAGAATTCCACGGCCATAAAAATTCATTAATTTTCATCAAATCTTTATGAAACTTGCTCAGAATATTTGTCTACTTGTTGTCTTAAACATTTGTGAATATGGGTCACCTCAGATCAAAAACTAGGTCACAAGATCAAATCTTAGGATATATTTTCCTGATGTCATAATTTTTTTTTTAAAAATCATGAAACTTTTCATGAAACTTATTAAAAAAAATTCTCCAGGATATCTTAGTCACATTTAAGTATAATTGATTTTCAAGATACTTTTACATTTTTTTTCTCGAGGATATCATAGTCACATTAAAGTATAATAGAATTTAAGCATAAATTACAGTTTTTTCCTGCAGGATATTGATTTTTTTTCAATTTTCATGACATTTGGTTACTTTACATACATACACAGTATAAATATGGGTCTTTTTGGATAAAAATATTAGGTCACTAGCTCAAAATTGCATTGTCAAATAAAAATCCCGCTTTAATGTGGTGTTGCCGCATTGGCGTCTTGTTTCTTAATATTTTCTTAAAATGATGTGTGAAGCACACTTAGGGGTCATTCACTGCTGTTAATCGAGTGTGTTGCTGTTTATATCCCATGGAATTATGGCACAACTAGGTTAATTATGCCCCCCTTCGAAGAAGAAGGGTATATTGCTTTGCACATGTCGGTCCGACGGTAGACCAAAGCTTGTCCGAGTGATAACTCAACAATTCCTACATGTATGGTCATCAAACTTGACATGAGGGATGGGCCTGACCAGTAGATAACCCCTATTGATTATAGGGGTCATCAGGTTAAAGGTCAAGGTCAAAGTGACCTTTAATGGTAAAAGGATTTTAAAGCTTGTCCGTGTGATAACTCAACAATGCATAAGCCTATGGTCATCAAACTTGACATGGAGGGTGAGCCTGACCAGTAAATGACCCTGAATGAGTTTAGGGGTCATCAGGTCAAAGGTGACTTTGAATAATAAAAGGTTGTCCAAATGATAACTCTGCAATGCCTGTACCCATGGCCCTCGATTTTGACTTGGAGGTTGGGCCTGACAAGTAGATGACCCCTATTGATTTTAGGGATCATTGAGTCAAAAGTCAAGGTCACAGTGAAGTTGAATGCTCAAAATGTTGTTGGAGTAATAACTGGACAATGCCTGCACTCATGGCCCTCAAACTTGTCTTGGGGGTTGGGTCTGACCTGTACATGACCCCTTTTGATTTTAAGGGTCATCAGGTCAAAGGTCAAAGTCACAGTGACCTTAAACGCAAAAAGCTTGTCTCTGTGATAACGTGACAATGCCTGCACCCATGGCCCTTAAAGTTGACATTTAGGTTTTGGGTGACCAGTTGATGACCCATATAGATTTTGAGGTCATAAGGTCAAAGGTCATGGTCATAACTCATATTCGTCATTACATTTTCATCATATTTACTTATTCCCTGCTGGTAAAAGGATACATTTTTATCTGCAAATATCAGTCATCATATGAACATGATTAAAAACTGTACCTACTTTCCTCACACTTCAATCATAAAACTGCCTCAAAGGCATCCAATGTCAATGACAAATCAGCTGTCATTTCGGTCCATGCATATTTTATTCAATTGTCCAAATAATCCTAACAACATGGCCCCGATTTCTCGAAACTTCTTAAACTGCTTGGATTAGTAACGAGTTTAAACCCATTATTCGTTTTAACTCGACCACTTTGTTAAACAGAATTTCACGAAAGCGTTTAACAACCGGTTTAATTAATCGAGTATAACGCGATTATCTTTTTGGTAGTTTGGGTCAAAGCATGGATACTCTTCAAATAGAGGTAAAGCTCAACCAAACATCATATACCTGTCAAGTCGTCTGTTTACAACAACGATGGCGTCATGCAATAAAATAGCGAAAAAAAGGTGTGCAAACTGGACAGACAAGGAAAAGGCGACGGCTATTGGTCTGATTGTGGAAGAGGAGGGCAGAGGATTGTTCTCAACGTCCGTGGGGCCTCTCAAGGTGCACACGAGAAAAAACAAATGTGGGAGAACATCTGCCAACGCCTTAACGCGTACGTTCCAGCATATTTTAATGACTAGCTTTTCCATGTTGAAATTGGCTTAAAACTCTTGTTTTGTAAGCGACCAATGCTACATCTTCCAGTTGACCTATAATTTTAGGATAATAGTATGTATAATCTCGAGGTACGATAACATGTATTTTTGGTCCAAAGGATGAATCAAACTGTTTGTTTTTTTAAATTTTAGATCAGGACTTTGTGTCGAAAGAAGGTCTGTGGAGGACATCAAAAGTATGTTTAAAAACAGTAAATCTCTTGGTATGTATAAATGTCAAGTTCTTTGAATAATGTCTCATTAAAGTCTTGAAATAAATGCTGTGTTTAAACAAATATCATGAATGATTGAAAGATCATAACACAACTTCTGATTTAAACTGATGCAATTATGGCCCCCTTCCAAGAAGAGGGGTATATTGCTTTGCACAAGCATGTCGGTATGTCGGTCCGTCGGTCCGTCGGTAGACCAAAGCTTGTCTGAGTGATAACTCAACAATTCCTGGACGTATGGTCATCAAACTTGACATGAAGGTTGGGCCTGACCAGTAGATGACCCCTATTGATTTTAGGGCTCATCGGGTCAAAGGTCAAGGTCACAGTGACCTTTAATGGTAAAATAATTTTAAAGCTTGTCCGAGTGATAACTCAACAATACCTAGACCTATGGTCATCAAACTTGATATGGAAGTTGGGCCTGACCATGAGATGACCCCTATTGTTTTTGGGGGTCATCGGGCCAAAGGTCAAGGTCACAGTGACCTTGAATAGTAAAAGGATGTCTGAGTGATAACTCGACAATGCCTGCACCCTTGGCCCTCATTCTTGACTTGGAGGTTGGACCTGACCAGTAGCTGACCCCTATTGTTTTTGGGGCTCATCGGGTCACTGATCAAGGTCATAGTGACATTGAATGGTAAAAGGTTGTCCGAGTGATAACTCAACAATGCCTGCACCCATTGACTTGGAGGTTGGGCCTGACCAGTATATGACCCCTATTGTTTTTGGGGGTCATCGGGCCAAAGGTCAAGGTCACAGTGACCTTGAATGGTAAAAGGTTGTCAATGTGATAACTCGACAATGCCTACACCCATGGCCCTCAAACTTGACTTGGAGGTTGGGCCTGACCAGTAGATGACCCCTATTGTTTTTGGGGCTCATCGGGCCAAAGGTCAAGGTCACAGTGACCTTGAATGGTAAAAGGTTGTCCGTGTCATTACTCGACAATGCCTGCACCCTTGGCCCTCATTCTTGACTTGGAGGTTGGGCATGACCAGTAGATGACCCATATTATTTTTGGGGGTCATCGGGCCAAAGGTCAAGGTCACAGTGACCTTGAATGGTAAAAGGTTGTCCGTGTCATTACTCGACAATGCCTGCACCTATGGCCCTCAAACTTGACTTGGAGGTTGGGCCTGACCAGTAGATGACCCCTATTATTTTTGGGGGTCATCGGGCCAAAGGTCAAGGTCACAGTGACCTTGAATGGTAAAAGGTTATCTGAGTGATAACTCAACAATGCCTGCACCCAGGGCCATCAAACTTGAATTGGAGGTTGGGCCTGACCAGTAGATGGCCCCTATTGATTTTAGGGGTCATTGGGCCAAAGGTCAAGGTAACAGTGACTTTGAACAATAAAAGGTTGCCCGAGTGATAACTCAACAATGCCTGCGCCCATGGCCCTCAAACTTGACTTGGAGGTTGGGCCTGACCAGTAGATGACCCCTATTGATTTAAGGGGTCAGAGGTCAAGGTCACAGTGACCTTGAAAGCAAACTCGACAATTCCTGTACCTATGGTCATCAAACTTGACATGAAGCTTGGGCCTGACCAGTAGATGACCCCTCTTGACTTTGGGGGTCATCAGGCCAAGGTCAAGGTCACAGTAACCTTTAACGCAAAAAATGTTAACAAATCTTCTCCCACTGGGCCAGTGATATCTCAACAATGCCTGAATCTATGATCATCAAACTTGACATGTAAGTTGGGCCTGACCAGGAGATGACCCTTATTGATTTTAGTAGTCATTGGGTCAAAGGTCAGGTTCACAGTGACCTTGAATGCGAAAATGTTTCAAGTGATAATTGGACAATGCCTGCACCCATGACCCTCAAACTTGACTTGGAGTTGTGTCTGACCTGTAGATGACCCCTTATGATTTAAGGGGTCATTGGATCAAAGGTCAAGGTTACAGTTACCTTGAACGAAAAATGCTTGTCTGTGTGATAATTTGTCAATGCCTGCACCCATGGCCCTCAAACTTAACATTTAGATATTTGGTGACCAGCTGATGACTACTATGGATTTTGAGGTCATAGAGTCAAAGGTCATGGTCATAACACACTCTATCCTCAAACTTTGAATGGTCATAATCTTAAAACTGCCTCAATGGCATACAATGTTAGCAACAAATCAGCTGTCATTTCGGTCCATGCATATTTTATTCAATTGTTCATATAATCCTGACAACATGGCGCTCAGGGGGGCATAATGTTTGACAAGCATCTCTTGTTAGTTATGTTATAACAACTGAAATCAGTCCGCTGTATGTTTGCACCATTTGAATAATTATGTCTTTTTTTCCAGTAAAAGGCAAATTAGATGCAGCCAAAAAAACAGGGGGTGGTCCTATCAAACTCTCCTGCCGAAGAGATCTTGGCAGACCACCTAAGGGATGTTAACCGGCGACAAATAGACGGCATCCCTGGGGGTGTTGAAACATATGTTACAGGTATAGAACACCATTCATTTGGAAAATAATTCAATAAAACATTTTAAGCTGCAGAACATATCTTCAACCATAACTGCAGCAATTAAACTGTTATATCTATTCAATCACCTTTTTTCAGGGTTTAAATGAGAAATACAATATTCCCCCTTTTTACAAAATGTATATGTTAGCATAATAAGTCATGTATTAGTACTAAACAACTAGTATTTATATATTTAAAAAACAAAACAAAAAAAACATGTATTGCAGTATCATCAGTGCCAGAAGTGAACATGCCTTCTACTCCAACGGAGGATGTTACTGTTATGCCATTGTGTAATATTGTACTTTATTCCTTTGTTCAACATACACCTTATCACATCTTATCCACGCAGAACATGCTTTAACATTTACAATCGATTTCAACATTAAATTAATTTTACATCTTATAATGCATGCTTGTTTAAACTGTACAATCTGCCATTTTGTACTCTTGTTGTACTGGTACCTACTTCTGAAGCTAATTATAAATATTTTACTGACAAGGTGTACACAAATAATATATGCAGCAAATGAACAACATGATATTCCACTTTTGCACACAATGACCAAGTATAGCACCCACAAAATTTCTCTTGCAGTATTCTCTGTATCAGCTGTACACGAAACTGCGTGTCACCTGACCAACCACAGCCACCAGTTTCTTGTCCAGGTACCAGTGTAGCCTGTGACCCTGCAGAGGCTCTTGACAACAGTTTTGACTATGATTCCCCAAGTAACACGTGAGTTATATTTGAATCTTGAGTATGCTTTAAATTTACATTTATAAACTTATAAACTAGATCCATCACAGTATGAGACAAAGGATTCTGATCATATCTTGTATGCATGCTCAGTCATTTAAATTAGACTTTCGGATGAACAAGCCCGGATTCTTTTACTTTTGTATGAAATCATAGTTATGAACAAGCCCTGCTATATAAAATTCAGAATTTGAGCAAGTCCGGAAGACATTTTACAAGCGCAGGGCTTGTAGGCTTGTGTTAATTGTGCATGCTAAATTGGTTTGACTGCATTTTGGGAGAGAAGCAGAGTTTCACTGAAAGTGAGTCATTCTGTGGCAAGTGTTGAAGAGGGTATGTGTATCCGTTATTTTAATGTTAGTATTAAATTGTAATAATTGTAAAAATATTTCAGGTATCAGATTGTCATGGACTGTGCAAGTGGAAGTACAGTGGAAAAAACAGACTTCCAGAAAGATAACAAAAGATACCTTTTAAACTTTTTGTTTGTAATGCAACAACAAATTGTTTGTTTGTAAAAAAGAAGTATTTTGGTATTAATAAGACTTTTAAATATATTTAATAAAACCATTTGGTATTTATTGAAATCTCATACTAATGCTCATATCAGTTTAACCAATTTGTTTTTTCTTCATTTAAAAGCTGAATTAAATTTATTTACATTATTATGTGAATGACAATTCTTAGATAATATTTTTCATTTATCAGGTAAAAAAACTTCCCGCAAGCGCAAAAGACTGTCAGAAGAACGCTTGTTTGCGCTAGAGGAAAAAAGGCTGCTGGCAGAAATAAGAGCATACGACAGCCAGTATCTCTTTTATCAAAATAAAATAAAGAAAGACAATGAAATTTATGAGCTAAACAAAAAAATTCCTTCTTAAAAGAATAAATGAAGAATAAATGTGTTCAATTTGATTGCCAGGCGCCGATAACTTGAAACTTCTTAAGTCTCTTATATTATAAACAGAACTAAGCTAATCACACTTTTTTGTATTTCGATAAGATGCATTATATTTAATTCTTAGAGTTTTAAGACATTATGTAGAAATAACGTATATAATATTAGAATAAACCATTTTTCAAAATCGATTTTCAGTATGTTTGAAGGCTTATTGAAATAAGAGACTTAAGCTTGTTAAGCCTAAGATGTTTGGAGAAATTTGGGCCTGAATGTTTGAATTAACAGTTGTACTCTCTCAAATTTAGATATCATTTAATTTGGTAATATAATAAATATAAGAAAAAGTTGGTTTGGCCATTTATGCATACAATTCAATTTTAAAATTTAACTCGCAATATAACATATCTCAAATATTTAGAAACTGACAAATTTTGTATTTCTTCAAATTACTATTTGATCTTTTGTTAAAAGAGTTCTGTCACTGAGCAACGTACAAGCAAAAATTGGTATTAATTTGTCTGATGCGAAAATTGAACAGTTGACTAATCAGTACATTGGTGAGACTACAACTTTAAATTCAGACTGGAATATCATAATTTGATGTGATGTCTTTTGTAAAAGAAATAGAGAATATTTGTTAAATTTAGTTTAAGATATAGAGGATATTTGTTTATTTCAGTGTAAGATCGTATTTTATTTCACGAGTGTCATAGAAAATGTATTTTTTTCTATGATCACGAGTGAAATTAAATACGATCTTACACTGAAATAAACAAATTTTCTGTTTCTTTTATGCTTATTTTCGGAGTTTTATTTGATTTTTATTTATTTCTGAATTACCCCTTTTTTTGAAAAGGGTGGGTTTTACGCCGCTACCCGTGGGGTGCCCCGCATGAATAATTATAGCTGTCAACTTCTATTTTCGGTTTGCTGAGAAATAGTTCTCTGCTATTCATTCTTCTAGCTTAATATTCGCTCATCTTTTATTGGAAAGCTTTATGAACAGTAAACAATGAAGTTTTATTAGTGTACATATGTTCCAAAAAATAATGAAAACACTTTTATTTTAATATAAGCATGAATGCATAACCAAATTACTACGACGCTATTTCAAGAATGAAAATTTGGAAGGTCAAATGTGTTAGCAAAACAAATGTGGATGCTCATTGGATTTTAAACATTCTTCTTAGTTTAAGACTGCATGTGTTTCATAGTAAATTAATATTCAGTCATCTTACTGTCAGAGACCAGTATGTTTCGCGTTAAAACAGGTTTGTTTTCCAGATAAAGAGTGAATGCCACGCTAGTTTGTTGACACATTTTGAGGTGTGGGTGGGGTAAAAATATCGGATGTATCTGTAAATTGTTGTGTGAATTTTCCAGGAAGCTCATTTTACGTACTACAACGGCAAACAGTTTAAAATACATTTGAACGATGATATAAAATTTTATTTATGTTCGAACAGTTGTTTTTGTCTGTAATTTGTTTGGTTTGAAAGCAAATGTTCGAACATTCAGCTTCAAAGATCAGGAAAATGTTTGAAAAACGGGATAACTGGTAATAAACGGTAAGTTGTTAATTTCTAATTATATATTTATTTCAATTTATAAAACGTTTCTTTAATTTTTAAACATTTTTTAACATAATTTACTGAAGTCCAGTGTTCTGTTTTGATCAAGGCAAGTACATGTAACAACAAAGGAATTTAAAAGTAGTTCTGAAAGTTGATATTTTCACGCCTTATTTTGCAGTGAAAATATCAAATTGATATTTTCACTGTTGTTATTTCACTGTTAAAACCCCATATTTCATCGTAAAGCATGAAAGAAATAAATATATATATCACATGGGCTTTTTTGGCAAATTATAACATCTTAATTACACTTAAAGTTGTTAATAAAATTCATAGATTGAACTTAAATGACCTGATTAGCCTTGAATATTGGTATTTAAGAGAATAAGGTGAAGGTCTTGATTTGAATGCTTTTGAAATTTTTTTTTGCTTAATTGCTTGAATAGAAACACTTCAGATTTAATTAAATTGTTTTGTTCCATCTGGTCATTATAATCATCTTTTATGTGAAAACACAAATGCAAATAAAATGTTTTTTGTTTAAAATGGTATGTGACTCACATTCAAACCCATTATGTTATCATTTTATATATGTATAACTGAATTATATTTTGATCATGTAATGAGGAATACGATTGTGTACAAATTACTTAATAAATGTATTGAATCTCTTATATCTTGTTTTCATAACCAAAAGCCATATTTGGTACCCAAGAAGAAATACACTTCTTTAAAAAAGATCATCATGATTGCATGGTTAATGTCCCAAAATGGTATAAATATAGACTATTATAATCAGAAATTAGTGTTCAAATGTTTATTTCGTCGGTGTCCGGTTAAAGTTTTTAGGCAAGTTGGGATTTTCACTTATAAGTCCAATACCTTTCATTCAATTGAGTTAATACTTCACACAGTTGTTCAGGGCCATCACATGATGAGGTTAGATAACTCCATATTATTCTTTACACAGATTATGGCCCCTGATTGACTATGAAACTTAGGTTAAAGTTTTAGGGCAGGTTGGGATATTTATAAATAACTTCTATACCCTTTGTTCAATTGACTTAATACTTCACACAGTTGTTCAGGACCATCACAGAATGAGGTTACATAACTCCATATTATCCTTAATACAAGTTATGGCCCCTGATTGACTTAGGTTAAAGTTTTAGGGCAAGTTGGGATTTTCACTTAAAACTCCAATACCATTCATTCAATTGACTTAATACTTCACACAGGTGTTCAGAGCCATCACATAATGAGATTAGATAACTCCATATTATCTTTTATACAAATTATGGCCCCTGATTGACTATGGAACTTAGGTTAAAGTTTTAGGGCAGGTTGGGATATTGTTTAATAACTTCTATACCGTCTTTCATTTGACTGACTTCATACTTCACACAATTGTTCAGGACCATCACCCAATGAGGTTAAATACAAGTTATGGCCCCTGATTGACTTAGGTTACAGTTTTAGGCAAGTAAAAGTTAAGGGCAGGTTGGGATTTTATGCGTTATATTTACTTCTTTAAGATTTTTTATAAATTATATAAGAAAAATCTGTATGCTAATTAGAAGAAACCATTTTTCATTTATCAAAATCCATTATTAGTATGTATTTTGGCTAATTGAAATAAGCGACTTAAGCCTGTTAAGCATAGGAAGTTTTGAGAAATTTGGGCCTGATGTGTATGTGTGTAATGAACTTTTTTACAAAGTTAAATATATATTTTGATTACCATGCTTTGTAGGCTTCAAGGAGGAGTGCAAAGTATTGTTAGAGAAATTTCGGTGGGGTAGATCATTTTTTCCTGTGAACTCAGAGCTTCTAGACCTTTACGGAGAGTGTCAAGACAGCCGGGAGGTGGTTGCAGCGCAACAGGCATACTTGACCAAGCTGCAGACAGAGAAACTGGAGAAAAGTGCTGAGTACCAGGGTGAGATGAGACACTTTTTCATTGAAGGATATTTGAACAAGCTGATATGAATCAGGCTCCATACCATTTCTTGGGAAGAAATCATTCCTTATTATTCTCTGTTAGAGACCTGAAGAGAACACTCAATGTCCCTAGTTAACACGCAACTTGAGTTGTGGATACCTAGACCACTCTTACCCTATATGGTTCATTTAAAAGGTTTTGAACTAAAAATTAACAGTTTTTAGCTCGACTATTCGAAAAAAATATGGAGAGCTATACTACTCACCCAAGTGTCGGCGTCGGCGTTGGCGTCACACCTTGGTTAAGGTTTTGCATGCAAGCACACATAGGTTAAAATCTCAGCAACTACTTGAGGTATTGCATTGAGACTTGATACAATGGTACTCAACCATCCAACCTACTTCATTAACCAAGTTAGATAACGCTAGTTTGCATTTAATGCAAATAATAGGCCTTTATTATTCGACTTAGAAATTCTGGTTAAGGTTTTGCGTGCAAGCACACATAGGTTAATATCTCAGCAACTACTTGAGGTATTGCATTGAGACTTTATACAATGGTACTTGACCATCCAACCTACTTAATCAACCAAGTTAGATAACTCTTCTTTGCATTTAATGCAAATAATAGGCCTTTATTATTCGACTTAGAAATTCTGGTTAAGGTTTTGCGTGCAAGCACACATAGGTTAATATCTCAGCAACTACTTGAGGTATTGCATTGAGACTTTATACAATGGTACTCGACCATCCAACCTACTTAATTATCCAAGTTAGATAATTCTTCTTTGCATTTAATGCAAATAATAGGCCTTTATTATTTGCTTTGAAATTCTGGTTAAGGTTTTGCGTGTAAGCACACATAGATTAATATCTCAGCAAATACTTGAGGTATTGAATTGAGACTTGATACAATGGTACTCAACCATCCAACCTACTTAATTAACCAAGTAAGATAACTCTAGTTTGCATTAAATACAAATAATGGCCCCTTTTCTGACATAGAAATTCTAGTTAAGGTTTTGCATTTAACCACTTTTAAGTCAATACCTCAGCAAATACATCATTCTTCTTTAATCAAGTGAAATAACTATCTTTCATATTATATAATTTTTGCCCCTTTATTATGAGACTTAGAAATTCTGGTTAAGGTCTTGCATGTTGGCACACATAGGTTAATATCTCATCAACTACTTGATGTATTGCGTTTGCGTTGAGACTTTATGCAATGGTTTACAACCACCCAGCGTAATTGAATGACCAAGTTAGATAACTGTGTTTTGCAAATAATGGCCCTTTATTATTAGACTTAAAAATTCTGGTTAAAACTTACCATGTAACCACATTTATGTTAATGTCTCAGCAAATCATGTATCGCATTGAAATCTAATCTAACAATGACCCATGAATGTTTCGCCAAAACTTTTCAATCCTTGCATTGAAATGCGGCGGAATAGTCGAGCGCCCTGTCTCTGTGACAGCTCTTGTTAGCTTATGCGATGGTAATGTGTACGTAGTATGTGCGGCCGTGCGTCTGTAAACAATTCCTTGTTAACACGATACAGCCTTCAGTTTTGATTGTATCTCGATGAAACTTGTAAAGTATCTACATATCCATTAGAGCTTGGTTCCTTTCCAGATCCGCCCATGCATGCCTAGATTATGGGCCTTGATAGTATTAAAAAATGCGTTAACATGATACAGTCTTCAGTTTTAATTGTATCTCGATGAAACAGTATTTGGATTTCCATTAGAGCTTGGTTTCTTTCGAAAACCAGCTAGATCTGCCCATGCATGCCTAGATTATCGGCCTTGAAATGATACGATTTTGGGCCTTGATAGTATAAAAACATGCTATTGTGTAAAAAATACTTGGGAACATGATACAGTCTTCAGTTTTTAGTGTATCTTGATTAAACTTGTAAAGTATTCAATTATCCATAAGAGGTTGGTTCTTTTGGAAAACAGTGATGTTGTCCACACAAACCCAGCCAGTAAAGCATAGGCCCTTTTGGGCCTCTTGTTTTTTTCAACCACTGAGTGGACATTTCTGCCAAAAAGTTTTGTAGACCAAAAAGAAAAAAAGAAGTGGCCTTATTTCATATGACGTGAAGTATAAAATTATGAAATGTTTACTCTAGTGTAGATATTGTTATAGGTTATGTGATTGACTTAATTACTATTAGTTTTTATGCCCCCGAAGGTGGGCATATTAAAATCGCACTGTCTGTCCGTCCGTCCGTCTGACTGTCCGTCCAGCTCAATAACTCGTGTCCGGGCTGTAACTTTCCCTTGTATGGACAGATTTTAAAATAACTTGCTACATGTGTTCGGCATACCAAGACCACGTGTCGCGTGCAAGAACCGTGTCCCTACCTCTTAGGTCTAGGTCACATTTAGGTGTTTATTCACAATGGAATGCTGCATATAAGGACATAGAGTATAGGTTGTCGTGTCCGGGCTGTAACTTTCCCTTGTATGGACAGATTTCAAAATAACTTGCCACATGTGTTCCACATACCAAGACGACGTGTCGCGTGCAAGAACAGTGTCCCTACCTCTAAGGTCAAGGTCACACTTAGGTGTTTATTCACAATGGAATGCTGCATATCATGACATAGAGTATAGATTGTCGTGTCCGGGCTGTAACTTTCCGTTGTATGGACAGATTTTAAAATAACTTGCCATATGCGTTCGGCATACCAAGACGACGTGTCGCGTGCAAGACCCATGTCCCTATTTCTTAGGTCAAGGTCACACTTAGTGTTTATTCACAATGGAATGCTGCATATAACGACATAGAGTATAGATTGTCGTGTCCGGGCTGTAACTTTCCCTTGTATGGACAGATTATAAAATAACTTGCCACATGTGTTTGACATACCAAGACGACGTGTCAGGTGCAAGACCTGTGTCCCTACCTCTTAGGTCAAGGTCACACTTAGTGTTTATTCACAATGGAATGCTGCATATAAGGACATAGAGTATAGGTTGTCGTGTCCAGGCTGTAACTTTCCCTTGTATGGACAGAATTTAAAATTACTTGCCACATGTGTTCTACATACCAAGACGACTTGACGCGTGCAAGAACCGTGTCCCTACCTCTAAGGTCAAGGTCACACTTAGGTGTTTATTCACAATGGAGTGATGCATATAAGGATACAGAGTATGGGTTGTTATGTCCGGGCTGTAACTTTTTCTTGTATGGACAGATTTTAAAATAACTTGCCACATGTGTTTGACATACCAAGACGACGTGTCAGGTGCAAGACCTGTGTCCCTACCTCTTAGGTCAAGGTCACACTTAGTGTTTATTCACAATGGAATGCTGCATATAAGGACATAGAGTATAGGTTGTCGTGTCCAGGCTGTAACTTTCCCTTGTATGGACAGAATTTAAAATTACTTGCCACATGTGTTCTACATACCAAGACGACTTGACGCGTGCAAGAACCGTGTCCCTACCTCTAAGGTCAAGGTCACACTTAGGTGTTTATTCACAATGGAGTGCTGCATATAAGGATACAGAGTATGGGTTGTTATGTCAGGGCTGTAACTTTTTCTTGTATGGACAGATTTTAAAATAACTTGCCACATGTGTTCGACATACCAAGATGACTTGTCACGTGCAAGACCCATGTCCCTACCTCTAAGGTGAAAGATACACTTAGTCTTTATTTACAATGGAATGCTGAATATAAGGACATAAGAATGTAGGTTGTCAAGTATGGGTGGTATTTTTTTATGTTTAGAGGCAATTTAATATAACTTGCCATATGTATTTATTTGATCTTTAACTTTTCATGTACTGACCTTGTTCATAGGTCAGTGTTACATTCGGGGGCATTCGTCACATACTGTGACAGCACTTGTTTTATTCTCCATTCTACAGACCTGACAGATATGGATTTGAGAAGAAAACATTTTAACCCCAACAGAGCTACCAGCACGGACCTGCCATATTATAGGTACACTAGGCCCCAGTTTCTTCAATATTCTGATGTGTAATGCACCAGTCAATTGTAACCACGCCCCCCCCCCCCCCCCCCCCCCCCCCCCCCCCCCCGGTCCGGGGGTATACTGTGTATAGCCAAGGGGATGGATGGGCCGGGTTTTTACCTTTCACACAGTGCCGGGTGAATGCAGTGGTTTTGTTTTCGGATTTTACCATCAGTTTGAGCATCGGGGATTTTAGCCAGGCTTGGCTGGACCATAAGTCAAAGTCTCCGCTATACCCCGGACCTGGAGGGGCAATTGCATGGTTACAATTAACTGGTGATTTTTTAAAACAAAGACAAGTTAATCTTATTTATCTGAAATAAAATTTACCTTAATTTTAAGCCTCAAAACTTTTTAAAAAGTGAGTATTACACAATTTATACCAAATAAAAAAAGGGTGCTGAGTTTTATCCTGATATAAGGAGCTTAGAATGTTTAGAGAAATTGGGGTTATGTAAGTTTCAGATGTTTCAATTTTAACATGGAATAGTAATAACCACTTTAAAATACTATATAAGTATAAGTATTAACATTTTAAAAATATTCCGCTGAAAATAGTTATAAATTCTGTTTCTGAAGGTTTTATTGTCTCTTATTTATGTCACAGTTACTTTATACAGAAATATGGAAGAAACTTATTTAATTTTAAGTAGTTGACATTTTGTGACAAAGCTTGTGTTTCTAGGAAGAGACATGGAGACTATTCATGCCTTGGGTTTCCAGCCCCTAGGGTTAAGGTCAAGGTTACTGCTGCTTAAAGTAGAAAAAACTGAATAACTTTAGTTAGGGTTGTAGACCATACATGGGATTGCATTTAAGGCCCCTTGCGTCAAGGTCAATGTCAGGAGATTATCACCATGTGTCCGCCATGATCTACCAATTAGCATAATTGGCAATTATTAGTCCATTGTTTTCATAACATCAATAATGTTGACAATCAATGGGTAGTCGTGTATACAGTGTTTGCTTAACTTTAGGCAGTATATAAATTTAACACTAAAGAGGTAACAATCTCAGCCCAAATATCCAGGAAATTTATCAGAAAGGTTGTTTTGATAATTTTTAAGTCAAGTTCGAATATGGGTCATCTTGGGTGAAAAATTAGGTCACAGCCCAAATATGGAAAAACCTTGTTAACACAACAGTTTCGTCAATTTTACAGGTGAGTGATTTATGGCAATTATGGTCCTTTTGTTTGAAAAAGGGCTTGTCTCCCCCATTGTGTGGTAATAGGTGAGAAATAATCAATGATGGATATAAAATTTGTACTTTAGGACTGCAGACGAACAAACACAGGGGTTATATACTGATCATGACCAACCTAAATTCAAAGTATGAGTTCCTAGGTTCAAGTATAAAGATCTTGGGTCCAAGCCTTCTTGAGTTATTGAGCAGAAAGAAGTGTGGCATACAGACTGGTGACCATTGAATTGTTTTTACTTAAAGGTCACTATGACCTTGACCTTCTGATCTTAAATCAATAGGGGGTATTTACTAATCATGATCAACTAGCCAAACAAGTTTGAAGGTCCTGGATCGAAGCGTTATTTCACCTTACGGTCCCTGCAAACTATAACGTGACTTTTACCTTTTTTCAACTGATAAAAAAATAGGGGCCATCAAATAACCTGTGTCCAAAATTCATTGGTTATTTAATGGAAACTCTTTTTTTCACCTCAAGGTTGTTGTGACCTTGACCTTTGACCTACTGATCCCAAAATCAATCCGGGTTATCTACTAGTCATGAACAAAGTATCAAGTTCCTGGGTTCAAGTGTTCTTTAGTTATTTTTGGGAACTGTTTTTCCCCCAAGGTCACTGTGACCTTGATCTTTGACCTTCTGATCCCAAAATCAATCGAGGTGATCAACTAGTCATGAACAATTGGCATATCAAGTATAAAGTTCATGGGTGCAAGCTTTTTTCAGTAATTGAGGGGAAAACATTTGTTAATCACAATGTCACCACAACCTTGCCCTTTGACCTATTGATTCCTGAAGCAAAAGGGGTCATCAACTACTTATGACAAACTGGCTTACCACGTATTAAGTTCCTTGGTGCAAGCATTCTTAAGTTATTGAGTAGAGACAGTTTTTCACCTCAAGGTCACCGCGCCCTTTAACCTACTAATTTCAAAATTAATAATGGGAATTTTCTAATCATGACCAGCTTGCATACCTAGTTTAAAGGGACTATACACCAGATTGGCACCAAAAAATGTTTTTTTCTGTAACAAATCTCAGGACAATTATTTAATAAAATATTTTACTCTTTTGTATCATAATTGTAAAAAATTACCAAAATGTAAAAAAAAAAAATTGTGTCGGAGAACGGGTTCGAACCGATGTTGCCAAAATTGCAGTCCAGTGTCGTATCCAACATGCTGTGAAGGCTTACCTGAAACAGTTGAAATATTTAAGCTTATATACCTTACCGTCTCCGTGGCCTAGTGGATAAGCGTCCGCCTACGGAGCGGGAGGTCGTGGGTTCGATCCCTGGCCGCGTCATACCAAAAGACGTTAAAAGTTGGTAAAAGTAGCTCCCTTGCCTGGCGCTTGGCATTTAAAGGGTAGTGCTTGGAAAAGTGGTGTACTCAGTACTGGTTTAACCCAGGAAAGTTGTACCCCGTGTATCGGTGCTTTACACCAAGCACGTAAAAGAACCAAGGGGTCTCTTCGAAAAAGAGCTAGGGTCTCGCACCCGGACTTCCTTGTATCCCACCACTGTCTCTTCAGCGTGCTGTCCCTTCAGCAAAAACAAAGGACCCCGTTGGAAATAAGTGCTTGCACTTTCACGCGTTATCCTTAATCGCAAGGTCTAAAGAAATACATACATACATATACCTAACTTGGTAATATCACATGATAACATCCACTAGCCAATCACACATAAGGAATGAATTCATACTTAGTAATCTTTTTTAATGGTAAAATACGAAAAAACTACAAAAAAACAAATTAATTGTGAACTATGCCGACTACTTCAGTTTGTAAGTTTCAATGCATTGTACACACCGTTACCAAGTTTATGTCAGTTGTAAACAATTTTCTCTCTTTTTTTGCTGTTTCATCATACGAAGTCACTAGCAGCCCCTTTAAAAAAAAAAAGTTCCTGGGTGCAAGCGTTCTCTAGTTAATGAGCGAAAAAGCTTTTTTCAGCTTTAGGTCACAACAAACATATCGTTTTTTACATCAAATTCACCTCAACCTTTAACGTTTACCTTCTGATCTCAAAATCAATAGGGATAATACTCTGGTCATGACCAACCTGCATACCAAGTATAAAGTTCCTGGGTCTTAGCGTTCTCAAGTTATTGAGAGGATACAAAGTGTTACTTACGGACAGACGGACGGACGGACTCATGGACAGGGCAAAAACAATATTTCTCCCCCATTTTTTTGGTAGACATAATTCATCCTTAATTTCAATTTAGCACTTACTTGTGTGTTAGTTGTTTAATTAAGTATATGTTTTATTGTGTTTTTTATGATTAAATGTATATTTCAGCAGTGAAGAAGATTCAAGTGAAGGGGAAGAAGATGAAATATTGGTTGACAGATTTGGTAACACTCTATCTGTTCAGGAAAAACCCTTCATAGAAGACCATACAGTGGTGGACATTGGTGACAGTGCTCAAACAGTTGAATTATTTATTGACAAGAAGACGGAATGAGTCGGTTATATATTCATACGAATAGTTATAATGGGGACATCATGACTATACCTGAAATTTGTATTTAAGCATATTATATTTATGATATATGTTGAAAAGGGTTAACAACAAAGCAATACACAGTACAATGTACAGTTTTAAATAGAATGTTTTCCACAAAGTGTTCAGTTGCAACAAATCTCAACTTTGTCTTTGTAAAATATTGTTTCTCATTAATTTAGTAACTTTGTGGCATGAAAGTGTTATGCAAAACTAATAAAACAGTAATTTGACAATAAGAAATTAGTATCATATTGTGCCTTCGGACCTTTGTATTTATGCACCCTAAGGGAGGCACCGCCTGTCCTGACCAACATCTAGAGCTTATGAGCTTTATTATGCTCCCCTTCAAAGAACACAGGGTATATTGTTTTGCACATGTCGGTCGGTCCGTTCGTCGTCAAGCTTGTCCGAGTGATAAATCAACAATATTAGGACTGATGGTCATCAAATGAAGGTTAAGCCTGACCAGAAGAAGACCCCTATCAATTTAAGAGGTCATCGGGCGGGTCAAGGTCAGAGTGACCTTGAACAGGAAAAGGTTGTCAAAGCTTGTCCATGTGATAATTTAAAAATGCTTGGGCCTATAGTCATCAAACTTGACATGAAGCTTGTCCTGACCAGTAGATGACCCCTATTGATTTAAGGTGTTATCAGGTCAAAGGTCAAGGTCACAGTAACTTTAAATGCTAAAAAGTTGTCTTGAGGGAAAACTGACAATGCCTGCATCCATGGCCATCAAACTTAACTTGGAAGTTGGGCCTGACTAGTAGATGTCCCCTATTTATTTTAGGGGTCAAAAGTCAAGGTCACATTGACCTTGAACGCAAACTTGACAATTCCTGGACCTGCTTTACTTTATTATAAAGAGATGTCACCTAACCATTCAAGAAAAGTATCTTCATATTACTGGCTGTTGTCTACCTGTTGAAGCTGAGTCAGGAAGGCTTCAAGTTTTGGACATCCGAGTCTAATCAATCAGAACAATCACTTGATTCTCAACTCCTTAGACTTGCCGGCATGTTGGACCCGGATCAGCTGCCTCTGGCTGATCGTCTCATCTTAGCCTGGGAGTGCTTTGGCCAGCCCGACCAGGAAATCAAGGTACTGAATATGAAATCATATTCCGCTTTTAAGTCATAATTCTGGCATATCTTGTTTTTCCATCATGATTTTGTAGTCCAAATTTGACATTGACATGACAAGACCAACCCATCGAAACAAGACCATAATGTCAAATAAAAATAGCAAAATAAGATCTCTGCAAAAGTCGGAGCACAAGTCTTTTCAATTAGGCATATAAATTTTACTGAAGATGTGACCAAGAAGCTATTCAAGTCCTTAAGGCATAGGATCTCTCGCAAGTCAGAGTGTTATATTTTTCGAAACAGAACAATGTTATATTAATATTGTGATACAGAAAATATGTGATGGCTAATTTAAACTGTAAAAAAGGTACAGTTGTTTAGCATGTAATAAAAATTGGTCTGCACGAAAATAGCCATTAGTCTTTGTACTTTTCTATATTCAGTCTTTGCCATATGAGACTAAGCTGAATTTCTGAAAGAATTTTAAATTTTTCCCCATCTCATTTGAGGAGATGACGAATCTGTTGAAAAAAAAAAAAAAAAAGCTCGGGCCACGGTTGAGTACAACAAGGTTTTTAATCGCATCATGAACGACAAGGGAAAATTGGCTGACAAAATCTTGTTTTCATAAATATTAATAAAGGTAAAGGTGAAAACTCTTTCTCTAATGAAATTGCATGTTACAAGATAAAACTCTTCAATTAAGTAAATTTACCATGACAACATACAGGGGTTTTGTTACTTAATATGGTAAGAACACACAGCATAATTTCATTGGTTTAGATTGCAAATTGGTCCCTGTCGGCACCAATAAAACTGCCTCATTTATTGTTCTTGATTACTAAATTTTTCTGTTTTTTTAGCTCGTCTATTCGAAGAATAAGGAGAGCTATACTACTCGCCCAAGCGTCAGTGTCACACCTTGGTTAAGGTTTTGCATGTACGGTAAGCACCTTTAAGTAATTATCTCAGTAAATACATCATTTATTGCATTGAAACTCTAGATATGTATTTCCAACTATCTAACCTTGTAAATTTATGAAGTTAGATAACACTTATTTGAATGTAATGCAAATTATGGGCCTTGATTATTTGACTTGGAAATTCTGGTTAAGGTTTTGCGTGTAAGCACACATAGGTTAATATCTCAGCAACTACTTGATGTATTGCACTGAGACTTTATACAATGGTACTCAACTATCCAATCTACTTAAATAACCAAGTAAGAAAACACTAGTTTGCATTAAATTCGAATTATGGCACTTTTTTATTCGACATACAAATTCGAATACATCATGTATTGCATTGAATCTTTATACACAGGCTCCCAACCATTCAACCTTCTTAATACATCAGGAAAGATAACTCCTTACATAATATATAATTTTGCCCCTTTATTATGTGACTTAGAAATTCTGGTTAAGATTGTGCATGTATGCACACATAGGTTAATATATTAGCAACCTCCATGTATTATACAATGGTACTCACTCACCCAACCTAATTGAATGACCAAGTTAGATAACTGTATTTTGCAAATAATGGCCCTTATTGGACTTAAAAAATATGTTTTAAATTTTTCATGTAACAACATTTATGTTAATATCTCGGCAAGTACATCATGTATTGCATTTAAATCTAATCTTATTTTACAGTGATCCATGTTTCGGCAAAACTTTTCAATCCTTACACTGAAAAGCAGCAGAAAAATCGAACGTGCTGTCTCTGCGACAGCTCTTAATCTACTAAAATTGCCGATGGATCTCATTATAGCATAAAAATTATTTGATTTTACAGTTTGATACAGTAATATCAGTTTTTCATACCTTTGCTATAATCCAAAAATCTTTCTGGGTATTCAATTGATACTTAGAACACATGTTGTCAGAGACAAAATGTACATGTATAACAATGGCTATAACTCTGGCATGAATCAAGAAGGGTTCAAGATATTTAATTGAAACTTGGTACAAATGTTGCCAGAGACAATATGCTCATGCCTGTGATAATAGTTGGGTTATGCCCCTTCTTTGATAACCATCAAACAGATGAGAACAAGTCTGGACAAGACCACGGCTGATGAGAGCTTGATTACGTCCCCACCTGGTCTTGACATTGGCAGCTACGCCAGGAAGTTTGCAGATGTGAGTAGGGTCTGGTTAAGCTAGTTACACTTTTTTGGCGCCGCACTGAAGTGCGCACCTATTATGGAATGGGAATTTATTTTAGTTAGTGGTAGGAGCGGTTTTTAAGTTGGTTGACAGTTGGGTTTTACTATTATTTTATAATGATTAAAAATTGGAAATGGGTGGCGATTGCATGAGTGTTAAAAATGCTTTTTATGGTTGAATAGATTGTCTTCAATTTATCTTCAAAACATTATTTCGGAAGAACGACAAATAAGTTTAATAACTGTTCCCGATTCGTTTACGTTTTCCGATTGGTTACCTGAAATATCATGTGCCGGAAATGTAAAATGTGTGGACCGGTAATTATGTGAATGGGAATAATTATGTTTTATGTTGTTTTGTTATGTTTACTACATTGATAAACCATGAGGTAATCTTTTTTCTTTAATCTAATCGATATTGGAATTAAATGTTCACCTAACTTTATTTGTTAATGTGTTGAAGGTGACATTAGTAAAATTTTATTGTCCCCGAGTTGTAACACATACCGGATGTTGCTATTTTTAGAACCAGAAGGTATTTCCCCGCTATTCATAGGTCAATAATGGAATTTCTACATCGTAGTAGTTGGAAACTCGGGTGATGATTTTATCATGAATATACGTTTAAAATAAGTAAACACTAAAAGTGCACACTGACAGTTGATTACGATACACCTAACAATTTGAGTCATTACAGTAAAACATGGATTATAAGTGAATTATACGCGTAAGAGAAGATTTTCAGTCAATTGTAACCACGCCCCCCCCCCCCCAGGTCAGGGGAATAGCCAGGACTTTGACTTTCGGTCCAGCCAACCCCAGGTAAAATCCTCGTCCTGCTAGGACGAGCTGATGGTCAAATCCCTGCCATATGCCCCCGCACCCCAGGGAGCCAAGGTAAGGCATATTCCCCGCTATATTTTGCGCGAAGACAAAACCACCGCATTCACCCGGCACTGCAGGGCCACCTGAAAGGTAAAAACACAGCCCGTTTCCCCGGCTATCCCCGGCATAACCCCGGACCTGGGGGGCCATGGTTACAATTGACTGGTGCATTATGTACATGTTTCATATTTTTAAATGTACTTATGTACATTATTTATGTATATGATATGAGAATGTAATCTTTTATTTGATTGTTTTATCTTAGAAAAATATTAGACTTAGAATTTTGTTTAAAAATGATGTGTTTTGGTATGTAACCTATTTTTAACATACCATAATACATGAACATACCCATTATTTGTTTACAAACTGCACATTTTCAAAATAAACCTGTAAGCAAAGACGTACATGGTTTCGGGCTGGAAGCCACGACAGCTTTGACACTAGCGACATTCATTTGCTTAGTGTAGGTCTTGTTAAAACCCCATACTGTTGTGAATCATTATCAACCATATATGCACAACAACTACACATTTGTGCTTACCAACTTACTCTTGGCTAAAACGGATATGAGTGCAGAATGTATAATTGGTACATGTGCATTTGTCTTTCACAGTTGTAGTTTCTGCCGGTTGATAATCAGAAGTCTAATTTCTTTCAGGTAGGAAAATGACTGAATATTACTAAGTCAACAAATTGGGGTTATGAAGAATTCCAGCCTGCATTAAATACTATGTTGGATCATTGAGACAGATTTGACATCCATGTCATCCACAAGGCAGTCACATCTGATAGAGATGATGCGAGTATTTCATATAAAACATATTTGAGTTGGTGTTTGTTGTTTTATAAACTCACAGTATTCAATAATCAAGTGGTGGTGGTGGTGGTGGTAGTGGTGATGGTGATGGTGATGATGATGATGATGAATTTTATTGATAAATTTAGTAATTTTCTTTATATATTATCTACATGTATGTATCAGCTTGTTGTTGTTTTTTTAAATAATGTCTAGAAATATTAAACTGTTTATATTTTATTTTGTATATGTATGGCAGTATTATTATCTATACTAATAAGTTAGAAAGGCTTTTAAAGTACATTTTTTTTCCTTTACAGCACTAAACATTCTAGATGGATAAAGAACCTGAAGGGGCATAAAAACACAATCAGCATTGACTCAGCATTGAGTAATTATCATCTGTGCACACACTACAAGTACAAACGCATGGGAACAGACCAAACTTCAAATGTTGAAGAGTGAAGACTTATTGTGAAAATTCTAAATGTAAGAATACCATTGACAAAATAAAACAAATAGACATCGATTACCTACAGAGACTGTTTACATGTTATAATATTAAAAGGACAAATTAGTTGAGAACTTTCACTCTGACATTTTTGGAGGGGCATTACCGCTTACATGTACATAGTGTTCTTGTTTCTTTGCATATTTTAATTTGAAAGTAAATTCATTGTTTTTGTTAGTATCTTAGTAAAATTAATTTATTTGAATGATTACATTTTATGAATAAGTCCAATAAAGCTTTATCAATTTTTACAAGAAAAGGGTTGATTTTTAAGCATTTTATTAGCTATAAAAATGTATGGTTACATTACATTATGTATATTTTCTGCAAAATTGAATGGTAAACTATCATAAATTGTCTTTTAAATTGTTCATTAGACATCATAGAAAATATTTAAATATTTCAGCAGGTTGTCTTATTTTTAATTATTTTTTATGAATTTATAAAACTGAGTGAGTGAGTGAGTGAGTGAGTGAGTGAGTGAGTGAGTGAGTGGGTGGGTGGTTGGGTTTTTGGTGTTTTTTTTGGTTTGGGTGGGTGCGTGGGTTTGCACACACCGCCAACCGAGGACAATCCTTAGAAATAACAGCAACGATTGAGACCATTACCGCCAACTGAGGACGGTCTCATTTGGCATTTTTTTAAGATAGTCTCAAAGTTCGTTTTATGACTTGAAACGAAAAATAAAATCATAAAAATGGACTGTCCTCAGTTGGAGGTCAGAAGGGTCAAGTGTATGGGAAGTGCGTGACCGTCCGTAAATTTCCATTTTTTGCCTGTTTTTTGGTCACACTCCAGTGGTCTCGATTGGCGGTGTTACGCGCATCATCAAGTGAGTGAAACATCTTTTTTCAATTGTTAATTTACTTTATAACAATATTTTATCGTAAAATATATGTATAAAGGTGTTATCTTATCAGTGTGATACGGTCATGACCAGACGTTGTTTACTTCGATTGATTTTTGAGAGTGTCATATGTTTTCGCGATGTCTGACCGGGAAACGGAAAATTTCATTAAAATGAAGATACAGTGATGGTTTCTACAATTATGAAGTGCCCATTAGCTGTTTATATAAGAAACTATATACTTTTCTTTGAAATAGAAATTTATTTCATTTTTATGTTAATTTAAAGAATTATTATATGTCAACACGACGAGTTTTCGAAGACATTCAGTGTACAGTCAAGTTACCCTTAGCGGATCAGTATGGAAACAATGCTGTGCATTGAACAAACGTTTTACATTCTGAGATTGCAACGTTTACAGTTGAAAAGAAAAATATTTCCTCTTGATTGACACAAAATAATTCAATTTCAGTGCAGAAACAGATTAACTGACCGTTGTTTGCATGTACGAGTAAATGAGGCATTAGCGAATCAAATTTACCAGTAATGGATCGCGTGACATTCCGATATTGGGGGTTCTCTCAAGCGAGATTTTAGCTGTCAAAACTGACTATCAGTTTGTTTATCTTTTCTGTTAAATATATTTAGTCCCTCTTTTATGCATTTTATAGGTGATATCATGATAGGATGCTTATTTGGTGGTCTGTATCACGTCAAGTCCGTAGATCGCTTTTATGTATTTAAAGATATCCGATTTGTTAAATAATTTCAACAAATTTCAACCTGAAAACACTCGGGTCCAGTTAATTTTGAGAGCTTTTGGACTTTTTATAACTGTATAAAATTTTCAAAATGGATATGAATAATAACTGTGTATGCATACATGTGCTAGTAAATCTGTGAACTGTTTATGAATAGGATTTACTAATTCTATGCATAGAATAAACTCATTCTGATTGAGATCATTTATTTTCATTTAAAAATAATTTGACAATGATTGAGGATAACAGAATCATAAAATCACAGTAAATCACATCATAATCAAGAATTAAATCACAGACATTTTAAAAAGTAAAATATGAACAAATATATATAAACACATAACAAGTTAACTAGAAATTCTGACCAGCTAGCCTGAGCTAGGTGTTGATATTATGGTACTAACCTATGCAATGATATGAGGTAACAGGTTAAAAGCTGTTAGAAATAGTATGAGGTAAATCTATTTCTTAAACCTGAACAAAATACACAGACATCACGAAAACTGGAGTGAACAAGATTGATGGCAAGATGCAACAATTTGAATCAAAATTCAAGCTACTTTGAGTATAAAACATTGAACAACTAAACAAAACCACAACCCATATAAAGTACTTATTACAATCAAAATTGTAATTTGGAGATTCTTTGATCAATAACATCAAGCAGTTCTATTGCAGGTGAGAAATAATGAGCAACGAATTATCACTAGATTTGCTGAAACAAAACTATGCCAATTAAATTCTAAAAACAAGACATATGAATTAACTGATTACTTTATATATCAGTTTTAGTCCACCTTATTTTCATGGCAATAACAAGTATATCAATGTCAATTAACAACTATTTTCATCACATAACCCTCGGGCATCTTTTTGATTGTTTCTCTTAACATTTGTATAGTGTTCACTTCATCTTCTGCTGTAAGTACATATTTACATGGAATAACAACGCCACCACCACTCTCAGATGGAGCAGGCCACGGTGGGAAACTGGGCGTCGGTTCACCGGTCATGATGTCCACCCAAATCAAGTACATTGTAAAAACAACTTGCAAGAATGCGTGGTACGTGGCCAATTGGAAGGGCAGCTATATCTGACAACTTAAGCTGTCTTTTATCATCGGTTACCATGTCATGTAAAGTGATATCAAACTCAGAAAGTCCAGGAATCCACACAAGGCATGCATCTTTATCCTTGATGTTGGTATATTCCCTATCTACAACAAGCTTTGTCACAGGGTCAGTAATTGGGGGTTTTATCTTGTACACATGGTACCCCTTTATCACTGAGTTCTCTAATGGGATAGATGTGTAACAGCTTGGTGAAGACTGTGGTTCATCATGGGCTTCCTTGTCTGTGGAGATATCATGGCCTCTTCCTCTTCTGGCTTTGATGGCAAATATATTAGGTGGTGGTGGTACCTGAAAGAAAATCATTTCAATTAAATACAGAATTTGTAAAAAACATACATAAATAAACCTTAATGTTAATTTGATGTGTCTTCAAACAATATTATGTAAATGATTAATTAACAAGAGCCTTTGCAATCAAGCACGAAGTACATAGGCTTTTCCATCAAATTAAATAAAAATAAAAATGTTTTATTTACTTTTTACATGCAATCTGGACATATGAATTGCTCATTCGTGTCAATTAACCCAGAAATACATTCAGCATGCAACCAGCCATCGCACAGGTCACACTGAACCCAGAGACGGTCACTATCTGATTCAATGTCTTCATCCCATGTCGCTAGACACCCTTTACAAAATTTCTTTGATGTGCCCTGTGTCAGTACATTATCAGGATCAGTTTTCTTTGGCATTTTTCCCTTCTGAATATTGGATTTTGACTTTCCCTTTTTCTGTGGTTTGTTCTTTTTAATGAACGAAAGTCTTGCTTTCCTTTCCCTTTCAGCAAAACTTTTAACTTTTTCAAGTTCTCTGAGTGAAAGGGTACGAATGCTTTCTGATGAGGTTAGATTGTCAGGTAATGTGTTAACCAATGTCTTTCTAACAGGTTTTAATGATTCCGGTGCCTTAGGAAAAACTAACAAGTCTCTTAACACAGGTGATATCAAACTTGAACTTGATGGCATGTCCTCTGGAAGTACAGCATGTCTGTCTTGCAGAGCAGTATCTGCAAGTAAGTCCAATCCTGTTGCCTGACTAGTTGCTTTGCTTGGATGAGCCTTTTTATGGAGTTTTCGGTAGACATCAAAACATGGTGAAATGCCTTCCATATCGTATCCTTCCTCAATCCTGTTATTGTACTTGTCACGAACAGGAGTGGCCAGAGTTTCTTCAAATACACTCAGAGCTCCCTTTGCTCTTGCTGTCTCATGCAATTCTTCCTGATGCACTACCACAACAGCTTTTTCTTCCTCAACAAGTGACTTGCCTGAAAATGTTAAACCAGGCTTTAACATTTCACTTGTGATCTTCATAGAGTCAACTGGGTATATGCCGGATGACTTAAACGCATTTATTACAGTGAGAGGTTTGTAGAATTCTAGGTATGCTACATTTAGTTTCTCTGCAAAGTTCTCCTTTCTAATTGTTTTTCCAGGGTTTTCACGGCTGTATCTTCTAGAAACTAAGTTCCATTTTCCTTTCAGAGGACCAAAGACTCCTTTATCAAGGGGTTGCATCAAATGTGTTGCATTTGGTACAATTCTGTATATTTCAATTCCCTTAGCTTTTGCATGCATGAACACTGTATGGTCAACATGACTGCCTACACTATCAATCAGTAAAACTACAGGACGCATACTTATCAAAGTGATCAATGAATTTATCGAATGTTTTAGAATCCATCCAGCCCTTCTTTGTGTATGCAATGGCACTACCCTCTAAAGAACCATTCAGTGGGTTGTATGATCTAGGTTTAGGTTCAGGGAATACGAAAAAAGGTGGCATCATCTCTCCAGTTGCTCTGCCGCAGTACATCACGGTTAGGCGCTGCTTTCCTGCAGTAATGTGTGGTACTGCAAGGTCTCTCCTTGTAGGGCCTATAACCTTCGCTGAAGCACTTCCCATGTTAAAACCGGACTCATCTGCATTCCATATGCGGCTTGGTTTGTCCAGACAGTCAATGCTTATCAGAAAGTTCCTGTATTTACTGTACCACTCATCAATAACAGATTTTGACAATTTTGACCGCTTCAGCTCCAGTGGCGTTTCCGTCCTTCTGTCAATGATGTTGCCATTTCTGTGTTTGAATGCTGTGAACCACTGGTAACTAGGTCTACCATCTTTAAAAGGTGTTTGCCTGTTTTCTTTTTTGACTATATCTTGAAAAAAGTCAAGGAACTCACAAACCCGTAAACCCATTCCGCGCTGGGCCATTTCACATAGCCATTCGGCCATGCTTTTTTCCTCAGCTGATGAAAAGACAGTTTCCGGCCCCTTAATCTTTTCAATGTCTACTTCCCCTGAATACCTCCTATAAAGAAACACATACGAGACCCCATATTCTCTAGCAGCTTTTCTTAGTGAAAGTTTTTCATTACATACACTGTATAATGCTCGAGGAACATTAGCCGCCTTCTCTGGAGTCATTTTCTTTCCCCGATACTTCTTTGCTATGGCTTTGACTGACTTCTGTGCTGGGCTCCTACACGAAGATGCCGCACCCCGTCGTTTAGGACCCATATTCTGCAGTACAATAAGAATTTCAGTTTGAAACATCACCTTGTTTTATAACAGAAAAAAGATAATTTCTTTAAATATGAAGAAGGCACCATTAAATTAATCTAAGTGAGTTTATAATTTTTATGGACCAAAAATTAGTTTTCCTGGTAATGCATCTGAAAACGCTTATCTTATGATTATTATACTCTACTACAAGATATCAAAATTGCAGAAAAAATACAGTATTAGCATAAAAAAATATTTTGGTTTTAGTGGGGTTCAAACCCACACAGGTAAAACGAAGAAAAGAGTAAAAGACAGCTGGCTAGTCCACACGGCCACCTGAACTTTAACTAAAGATTTTACAAACCATGAGCGAGTAACTTTGATATTTGTTTCAAATAATTTATTTTAAGTGTACCCCGCTACAATATGATAATGTAAATATTATGTTCTGTTCCAGATTCAATTGGTTACTTACCTCCACCAACTCTTCTCAATAAATTATGTTGTCAACTCTGCCCAAATTCAATCTTCATTCATCTGTAAAACACAAGTGATATTTTTAAATACAATCACAAACTGCATGGTATACACTTATGGAAGTGGCAATTCTTGATACCAATTAAAACACAGGTGTCTTTTAAAAGCTGATAAATATCAGTTTTATGATATTAAGTGAGTACAGTACTGTACATCATATTTATGTAGGATAAAAAATCAAACATTTGAAACTAAATTAGATATGTGTGTTATAATTCATATTTTAATCATAATTAAAGTAACATAAGTATCCAGCAATGTTTGTTTCATGCTTAAAAAAATCAGCAATGACAAACTGGTACAAATTCACCATTTTGAGAGAACCCCTCAGACTCACTGCATGAACAAAATGGCGGTCTGTTATTGGTTAATTACGGTACCCACACGTAATTATGACCGCCAAATTCTAACAATTCATTGATGAAAGAAAAGAATGTTATGCATTTTTAAGAGGTTATATATTGGCCTTTCATAAAATGTATAAATTGTTCACTTACACATTGTAGTTGGACGAAAAGTTCTCAGAAAAAGCACATGTTGCAGTCAAATTGACGCCGGAACAACTGGGTCATGTAAACAGTTGCATCGAATGTTCGTATGATACAGATGATTTTGAAGTTCGATTAAAAAAATATTTGTTGTGATTTTCACAATCACTTTAAAGTACATAACTGCCAATTTTCAGAAAAAAATACAATTAAATAAATTTTATTGCGTGTATTCAACAAGAGAGTGATCCGCTATTGGTTATGATCCGCTAAGGGTAACTTGACTGTATCCTTGTAATAATGAACAAAACAAGATTTAAGTTGGTCAGCTGTTATGTTTAAACACCAGCTATTCGCCAGTTGTTATTATTGATTGGTTTAATTTATTAAAGCTTATGTATCTACAAAAGAAGTGCATTAAAGCATTATGCTTAGCATACATCTTAGTCCAAATAATTGTACGTTGATGAATGTTAGCTTCAGTCTTCAGAGAAGGTTTTTATTTGGCGACTCTAAGCGTCCATGTCCCACCTGTTGTTTTCCTAGCCAAGAATGACAGAGCCCAGCGCGAAGGTCCAAGGGAATAGCCGGGACTTTGACTTCATTCCAGCAAACCCCGGGTAAAATCCCCGCCCTGCGGGGACGAATTGATTGTTAAACGCTGGCCCAATGCCCCCGCACCCCAGAGACTATATAAGGCCCAATCTCGTTAAATTTGGCGTTATGACTAAACCATCGCAGTCACCCGGCCCTGCGGGGCACCTGGAAAGTAAAAACACAGCCCTTTTCCCCGGCTATCCCCGGTATACCCCCGGACCTGGGGGGGGGGCGAGGTTACAATTGACTGGTGCATTAAGTGTAATAAGAGAAAGGTATTGCAGACAACGCGAAAACTTTTTTTTCTTCACAGGACATTGCGACAGGTAAACACCTTAAGTTTACCTGTCGCAACAAATTTTTACCTGTCGCAATGTTACAAACAGTATTCGGTTACATCAGCCGAAACCTTGATTTTAAGCATCTTTTTTTAAATAAGTTTTGCAAATCCCCATTATAACAGGTTTAGATCTATTTGGATAGATTTGTCTTACAGTTCTATAATAAATTACAAAAAAAGCTAAATATCATGTAAAAAAATCAATATTCGGATCTTATGTCATAATTTTTTTCTTCCCTTGCCTCCCAAAAAAACTCATATATGGTTCGTCTACCCATGGAACAGCTAGATCTTACTCTTTTAATTCATCTTTAAATTAAAGATACAGTACGGTTATAAAATGTAACGAATTGTACTACAAGTCAGGCACAACATTTATGCAAAAACAAAAGTAGATTTCTTGTTATTGGCAAAGTTAAACAGCGGAAAGAAAGTCAGCTCGGTATATTAATCATCATATCTAAATTAAAACGATTGCCGGGAACCACTTCGCCTAAAATAAATACATACGGAATTTTGTAATTTCCGAACATTTCCGTAAAATAAAAGTATTAAATTACGAGCTGAAATCGGAACCTTACGCGTTTTATCGGCTTTTACGGAAACATGTCGAAACGGGGTTTACAAATAGAGATACACGGATTAACACGCTGAATAATCATGATATAATAGTTAAAAATAACTCTGAACATTTATTTAGAAACTGAAAGTAAATTTTCCGAAAATTAAACGGTGCTGACTGTAATTTTTCACCGGACATTGTGACCGACCAAAACAAAAGTTTCGTCGGTCAAAATGGAAATATACCGGACATGTCCGACTGTCCGACGGACATTCGCATTGTCTGGTATTGTCTAAAAATAATTCAAGTGTAACCTTTGTGGTTTAATTTAACAATGCATTGTTGTTAAGCTTGGCATAATTGTAGTCTGTGTTAGTCAAGTTTCGTTTTATTGCAATTTAATGCTTTTTTTGTGCAAAATATATTTGCACTTACATGGTAAAATATGAATATAAACCTTTATTACCTATTTCAAACATAAAATTCTTCTCGAAATAAAATTTCAATACGTTTCAAAAACCCCTAGTTTTGCACAAACCTGTTTAGACGTTAGGTATTGGAAGAATCCTGTATAACACGTCTATTTTTTAGACTAGCATACAATCATGCTTGTAGCTAACAACCATGCATGAACTTCATCAAACACGTGATTACAAGAGCTGTCGTACCAACACAAACTAGTACTACTATGAAGTCTCACCATATATATAGAGAAGTCGCCCAGCATATGGATTATATACGGTAGTACATATTATTTCTGTCAAATTTTACAATATTTATTGGATATCTTTTAAAGGTATTTTATTGATTAAGAATTTATGATGGTAAATTAATATAAAGTCTATATGACAAGCTACTTATATGAATCTACCCATACCGCCTATATAATACATATGTGGGGCGACCTGTCCGTATATTGCACGACTCGTATTGGTGCGAGTTTGTGTTGGTACGACTTCTGTTAGCAAACTTGTAGCCCTCTGAAAAATAAACTACAATATGATTTGAATAGGTTTTCAAGACAACCAAACCCTACCGACAAAGAATCCTGACCCGATTATGTTTTTTTTATGTTTGTTTAAGTCAATTGTGGTCATTAGGAATTAAAACAATCAAAATCAAAAATAATATAGATCTATATGTCCAAAATTTACTGTCGCTTATGCTCAGAAGTTGTATGTAAACTGATGTGATGTTAAACACTTATCTTTAAGATACGTGGTTGTTTTGCAGTCAAATTTATTGTTAATGTAGCAGAAGTCCAAAACAATATCATATTTTGTTTAAATCATCTTTATAAAAAAACTCCAAATACGATTGAATGTTTCCACTAGCCGGTTGAAAGCAAGATACGATATAATGTATATTTTTTTTTATTTCTTTTAAAAAACAATCTAAGAGTCTAACAGTCTTTACCATGCATATCCGATAAAATACATAAAATTCAACTTAGAGTGACTTACTGTTATATATAACAATAAACAGTATATAAATAGCAACAGCTTTCCAATTACACCCAATATCTAATCAATTGATTGTAACCAATAATTGATTGTAAAATAGAATACTGTTTAAAACAAGGGGGCATAATTAAAAAAAAATGCAAAATATAATTATTATCAAAGTAGAAATGAATGTAAGTGATGATGTGCCGTATAAACATTTGCATTCACATATTCTAGTGGAGGCATAATTAATTATTTTATTGCAGACAAAGTTTTTTTCTTTACCTGATTTCTATCAAATGTTTTTTCATAAATAGGACAATCTAAAGGAAAATATTGTCGCAGAATTGGGGAAAATACATACTCACCTATTTTACATGTATAACAGGACATAACTTTGTTGGCAGAAAGTTATAGTTCAGGCCCCCCAGCATAAGGTGTTAACCAATGATTTTTTAGCTTGACTATTCAAAGAATAAGGAGAGCTATCCTAGTCACCCGAGCGTCGGCAGCAGCGTCGGCGTAACCACTTATGTTAAAGTTTGTGTACCACCTCAAATATTTTCAAAGTCCATTGACATATGGCTTCGAAAATGTGCACGCTTGTTCACCATCATTCCCCCAACCTTTACACAGGAAGAGGTAACTTTATCAATCATTTTGAGAAAATTATGCCCCTTTTTCTTCTTAGAATTTACGTTAAAGTTTACGTACCACCTCAAATATTTTCAAAGTCCATTGACATCTGCCTTTGAAACTTTGCATGCTTGTTCACCATCCTGCCCCAACCTTTATTTTAAATAAAGAGTAATTCTTTGGTATACATGTTTTGTTTACAATTAAAATTACTAGAAAGTTTTTATTTGCCGTCAGTGCAATTGGTAAACTCCTTGCTCTGTTAAATTATATTGAATTGTCCCCTGGTTTGAGAAAGCATAAGTGATTGAAGATTTTTGTTGTCTATGATATGGTTGAAATATAGTGTGTTTTCTTAACCACGGTGGAGAACCCACGTGACTTATTTGGTAAAGTGCACGGCAACAAATGTCAACAAGTCTCGATTCAGGTAAGGTTTTTAAAGATAACTTTCTTAATATTTGGAGAATTTTTGTGAAATAAAGACCATAAACCCCGCATTTAAGATCTCTATCCACGGTAATAAAGAACTTTCTCTAATATTCTAAAGTTTTCCTGGAAATCTTGACCAACTGATTTCTCAGAGTTGAAATCTAAGGCAAAGTACACGGCTTTTGACAAATCTATCGCTTTACTTCATGCTAGCCGTAAATAATTCATACACAAATCTTATTTTAAGCAAAATTTATGTAATGGAGTGGCAATGGAAGAATGAACGCATTTTAACAGTTAGACCGACGGAGTCGCCTAAATGATGGGCTCATTTTCACGAATCATGGAAACAAGTGTTATCACACTTAAATTCATTCCCGTATTTTAACAATATACTCGCAATTGACAAACAAAGGGCTTGAAGTTTTTGTAAAGGGTGTTCCACTTCTTTTTCGTATCGTATGTGTAAAACGTGTTTGTATTCATTATACATGGTAAACAGTAACTCATAACTGCTTAATAACTCTTCATTTTGTAAATTTTGAGAAAGAACAATAAAAAAACAACATCTAGTAGACCACGATAGAAGGCATTCTGGTCAATTGCCATCGTTTTTGCGGGAAAGTGTTTACACAGACACAGGCTAGTTTTTAGCTTTATTTTTTCGCAGAGAAATAAGAATATACTAACAGTTATACTTTTATTATGACTCCCCTCGTGTAGAGGTTAAGATTTGCCGTCGTCTGACTGTGTTTTTAACGTTTTTTAGGGTTCGCGTTTTTCACATTATAATGTGGTCCGTGTTTCAGTGGACGGGGTCGTTTAGTTTTATGATGCTGATTACACGATCAAACACTCATTACGTGGCAGTAATATAGTGTGTTTTTTATAAATTATATTCAAGTACTGACATTGCCAGCATTTCTCGCTAAATTGTGACAGTACATGTCTTTTTTTATAGGTGCAGCAATCACGACGAGACAAAGTTGCACGTTAGCAAATATTGTGGCAAAACCGCTTTTGCAAGACTTGAAGATACACGAAAGACGCGAAAGCGGGCAATTGAAGCTAAGCTGTGATGTGTGTGGGTTCAAATTGGGTGACACGACCAATCTCAGTGACCAGATTTCTACTAGACACAGGGGAATGACACGTCACAAATGTCTACAGTTTCGCTCAGCATTCAAGTTCAAATCTGGATTCAGCAGGCGCGTTAAGGCGAAACACACCTAATCAGGACACATTGAAAGATCACAATGGTCTAGTTACAAGTGCATTCCAGTATGTTGCAATTGCCGAGTTAAAATAAAGTTTTGATGAGTTTAACATTTTATTAAGATAAATAGCAAAACGTACTGTTACCAAATGGTGCTCTTTCAAAATGTTCGTTTGTCTTACAGTGCTGAAAAAATTGCTGTGTAAAATTAGTATGAAAACGGATTGAACATAAAACATTTTCACAAGGTTTAGAGATGCATTGTTGTCATTTCTCATTGATGTCTTATAAACTCTTAACTGCATGTATCTTATATAATTCAGCAAGCTTTGAAACACAATTATTTTGAAATCACATTTCAGCCTTTAGTCTAGAACATTCTAATGTCCCATGCTCAGCTCTTATCTAGATGTTCAAGTCTTAGTCCTAGCCTGTAAGTTGGTAATATAGTGTGCTCTCATTCCTCCTTGCTGTTTCCCATCTAACTCCGAGCCTCCATCTTTACAATGAGTTCATGTCTGTATTGTTCGAACGACCGCAGTTTTACTTATTTAGATAAGATAATATTTGTTCAGACTGAACCAAATAAAAGATTCAGCGTCACCTGAAAGGTATGAACAATATGCTTTAAATGTGGAAATATATATAAACTAATTGTGATGTGCCTATTTTATTATTTTATATCACATCAAAATAGGAACATTCATGAAATTTATAATCACCACAAACGGGCCGCTAACTACAGAGATGTTTTATTCGCCATCAGTCCAGATTATAATTTATAAGTAAAACTATCTGATTTTTGAAGAAATGTATGTATGATTCTGTATTGATCTGCATATTTAAAAGTAATCGAACTTATAATGGCAGACTTTCTCTAAAATTATCCCATAGACTATCTTTCAACTCCTCATTAAATATGATTGCTAAATATTTAGTTATTTAGGTGTGCGTTATCCTCATTAAATATGATTGCTAAATATTTAGTTATTTAGGTGTGCGTTATAATGCAAAATTTATTGATACAACTTAAATAAAAACTAAACACTATACATTCTGACTTCACGAATAGAAAATGCTTATATACCTATTAGTTTGTAAACCGCACTCTACTTTCAAGCATAAACTAATATGACCGTGTACTTTATCATCCTAAAATGTCCGTGTACTTTATCAATTTGGTTTTAGTTCATTTTTACCTTTGAAATAACTAGAAGTTAAACAATACACGCTGAAAACTATCAAATACATAAAATTTGCTTAAAATAAGATTTGTGTATGAATTATTTACGGCTAACACGAAGTAAAGCGATAGATTTGTCAAAAGCCGTGTACTTTGCCTTAGATTTCAACTCTGAGAAATCAGTTGGTCAAGATTTTCAGGAAAACTTTAGAATATTAGAGAAAGTTCTTTATTACCATGGATAGAGCTCTTAAATGCGGGGTTTATGGTCTTTATTTCACAAAAATTCTCCAAATATTAAGACAGTTATCTCTAAAAACCTTACCTGAATCGAGACTTGTTGACATTTGTTGCCGTGCACTTTACCATATAAGTCACGTGGGTTCTCCACTAGGATTTGCAAAGTGTTATAATATTGGTTGTCAGTGGATGTGCTATAAAGAACTTCCAGTAAACGTGCCTCAAGTTTTATGAGACAAAACTGGTTGAAGTGCCTAGCTTAAATGAAATTTTATACCAGAGATATTTAAGAAAAAGTTTTATATGTGTTGTTCAAGGGTAATAACTTGTCCTCAATTGGAGGTGTTTGTGCTAGAATTGTCCTCAGTTGGAGGTCATTCACACTGCACTGTATTCAGTAGTTTTTCTTCCATGTTAAATACCATAATGTATAGTCTTGTTCTGTTTTTGATGCTTCTGTCACTTTTCAGTGATGTGATGTTTTTGTATTGCAGCTGAACATTGCCATGATGTGAATACTGTTGATACTGATGATGTGGATGATGATGATGTGGATGATGATAATGTGGATGCCTCCGGACTGAAATAGGTACTTTAATCTTTCATATAATATAAGATGAATGGGTGCCTGTAATTGGAGTAAAATTGCAATTATTTTTTTGTTCTAGTAAAGCCTAGAGAAATATAGTTTTTTTCTTAACTAGAAGTTGCAGTGTTTTGATATTGGTCTTCAGTGGGGTTTCTATCAAATACTTTCAGTAGAGGTCCCTCCTATCTTATGAGACAGAACTGTTTGAAGTGCCTAGAGTTAAAGGAATTAGATACTAGAGACTTTTACGAAATAGTTTTATATGTTGTCCAAAGGTATTAATTTGTCCTCAATTGGAGGTGTTTGTGCTAGAATTGTCCTCAGTTGGAGGTCATTCACACTGCACTGTATTCAGTAGTTTTTCTTCCATGGTAAATACCATTATGTATAGTCTTGTTTTGTTTTTGATGCTTCTGTCACTTTTCAGTGATGTGATGTTTTTGTATTGCAGCTGGACAGTGTCATGATGTGAATACTGTTGATACTGATGATGTGGATGCTGATGATGTGGATGTTGATAATGTTGATGCCTCCGTTGATCAACCAGGGTCTGAAATAGGTACACTTATCGTTTTTATAATATAAGATAAACGGGTGCCT
Source organism: Mya arenaria (assembly GCF_026914265.1). Classification (NCBI taxonomy): domain Eukaryota; kingdom Metazoa; phylum Mollusca; class Bivalvia; order Myida; family Myidae; genus Mya; species Mya arenaria. The sequence continues at coordinate 19,487,559 of NC_069123.1, forward strand.
GATATTTGATGTTTTCATGTATAGATTTGCCCTTGTTGTAAAAGAATTAGTCTTGGAATGTAGTTTCCATAACTGGTTCAAAGTGATTGGAATGAAGTGTCTCCATTTGGACATCAATGGGTGTTCGACCAAATTCATTGTCTTTTGAGGTGATGACTACATGTAGAAATTTGCTTAACAAATAAGAAATTCAAACCACCAGAGATATTAAAATCAGTTTGACATAATTCTAGTCGTAGGTTGAAGGTCATTTCACAATCTTGGTTGTACATCATTGCATGTAAATAACATAATCATTAACCGAAATGTTTAATATGTGTACATGTATGTGCTTACAATCAGTAAAGCTGAATACTTTTTTTCAGTATTATGCTTACCACAGAACAAAATCAAAATACCAGAGGTTCAAAAGACAAAATACTATGTCATTTTTTTGCAACAAGTCTCTTTTAGCCTAGTTGTGTAGAGATAAATTGTCTCCCTATATGGAGGTTGGTGTGTGTGTGTTTGAGATAAATTATCTCCTGTATTAAAAATACTACACCTTCAATATTTCATAACCAGTACTGCATTTTAAATAATAGGCATCAAGGAAATTTGAAATACCTGAGATCTCAATACAGGCATGGTGTCTAATAAAAGTAACTTGCCTCCATTGGAGGTGATATTTTTAGAAAAGTCCCCAGAAAGAGGTTTTGTTAATGTACATCAATTTCATTCAAATAATACTTGTCGAGAGACACCTGTTTCATTATTATAAATAGCATTAATTGTTAGCGTTAAGAAACATAGCAGACCTATTTGCGTATATAATATGTTTTTGTCTCCATAGGTCAACTCGAAGCAGTCGTAAATGCTGGGATTGGCACAAACCATGTAAGAATCATATTGAAATTTGTGACAATTAGAAATTTTTATTCTTAAAGCAAATTTGATTTAAAAAGTGTTGTTTCTGTAAAGGAGTAAGTGCACTTTTGTGATCAGGCTTTTCTGTTGTCTTCCTTAGTGTACAATTAATTTTGTGTAACAACCATACTTGTAATCTTAAAAAAAACCTATTCAGTGTTTAAATTAGCCAGAATGTGTGTCATGTTACTGATCAGTGTAAAAAATTACAGTGAAAATACAGTGATTTCTAGCTCAAGATTGAATATGGGTCATCTGGGTTCAAAAACTAGGTCACAGAGCCCAAATATGGAAATACCTTGTTAACACTCTAGTAGTAATATGTTCATTCCAAATATCCTGGAAGGTTGTTTTGATGATTTCTAGCTCAAGTTTGAATATGGGTGATTTGGGGTCAAAAACAAGGTCACAGAGCCCAAATATGGAAAAACCTTGTTAACACTCTAGAGGTAACATTTTCAGCCCAAATATCCTAAAAATTTGTCAGAAAGGTTGTTTTGATAATTTTGAAGTGAAGTTCGAATATGGGTCATCTGTTTTTTTTAATATTGTTATTTATTGTTTTAAAATCTTCAAACTTCATGAACTTATCCGCAGTAAATTATGATTTTTTTGTGACGAGTTATATAAAATCCAACCAAAGTATTGTAAGAGAATAACCCTTTGTATCTTTTTAAACAAATACATATTTGTCATATGTTTAAAAAACTGGACATACGGGTATAATAGTTCCACCTATGGTGTATGGAAGTGCAGACAGGCACCATCCAGTATGTAGTCTGATCAATTACTTTTAAACACTTTGTCCAGTCATGTCCAAATTGGCCTGAATGTGTATGAACGTGTTTGATAATTAGCAAAATTGCTGTAATTGCTGTAGTTAGTGGGCTCTTGTCATAGGAATTAACTAAAATTGCTCTTGTCCTATCAATAACCTTTTAAGCATTTGTCCAATTCTCACAAAATTTGGTGATAATGTGAATGGGCATAATTCATCGAAGAAGCCAAATTCCTGATATTGCCCTTTAATTATCAACAAGTCTATAGCACAAAGTTTTACTGAGGTGAGCGATTTAGGGCCATCTTTCGCCCTCTTGTTACTTTAAATTGTTGCTTTTAATTATTTGGTAATCCCAAACTTATTAGGAATTGATTCCTTTTCTTTTCGCTGCAACCATCCAGTATAATTGGACAAACAATTACAGCCATCAAGTGTCTTTTTTTTATATTTACAGTTGTGTTAAAAATACATCACTGTAATTAAGTCCAAAAGTCATTCTTTATTCTCCTTATATCTCTCTCCTCTCATCACTCTTTACTGAGAAATGTTCGGTTTATATATCCAATTTTAACAATTTTAATGCCGGAGAAAATGGCCAAAGAAATGCAGACAGTTTTACATAATAGTGGCCTGCGAAAAGCAGACACTCCAGCCGAAGGAAGCCAGCCAATGGCCGAAAAAATCTGAACAATGGCCGAATAAATCCGGCCACTATCATAAAATAATGCATAACATTGGCTGAAACCACTGAATACACTGAATGCATAGTTAATATTCACTCTAGAGACCTGGGAAGGATAAGAGTGGCAAGAAGTAAACAGTACAGCTACTTCTTAGATGCTTTTACTGCTTTGCAGATGTCAGTCGATCGGTCAGTCAGTTCGTTTGTAGACCAAACCTTGTCCAAGTGATAACTCAACAATTCCTGAACATATGGTCATCAACCTTCACATGAATATAGGGCCTGACCCCTATTGATTTTAGGGGCAATAAGGTCAAAGGTCAAGGCCACAGTGACCTTAAATGGTAAAAGGATTTTAAAGCTTGTCCGAGTGATTAATAAACAATGCCAAAATTATGGTCATCAAACTTGACATGGTGGCTGGGCCTGACCAGGAGATAACCCCTATTGATGTTAGGGGTCATTTGGTCAAAGGTCAAGGTCACAGTGACCTTGAATGATAAAGGTTGTCCGATTGGTAATTTGACAATGCCTGCACCTCTGTCCCTCAATCTTGACTTGGAGGTTGGATCTGACCAGTAGATGACCCCCTATTGATTTCGGGGGTCATTGGACCAAAGATCAAGGTCACGTTAATTTTGAATGATAAGAAATTGTCTGATTGATAACTTGACAATGCCTGCACCCATGGCCCTCAAACTTGACTTGGAGGTTTGGCCTGACCAGTAAATGACCCCTATTTATTTTTGGGATCATCAGGTTGAAGGTCAAGGTCACAGTGACCTTGAAACCAACTCCACTTCTGGACTTATGGTCACCAAATTTGACATAAAGGTTGGGCCTGACCAGTAGACCTGTGTTGATTTTGGGTTTCATCAGTCCAAAGGCCAATGTCACAGTGACCTTTAACACGAAAAAGTTAAGAAAGCTTCTCCCAGTGATAACTCAACAAAGCCTGGACCTATGATCAAACTTGACATGAAGGCTGTGCCTGACCAGTAGATGACCCCTATTGATTTAAGGAAGCATCGGGTCAAAGGTCAATGTAACAGTGACCTCGAATGCGAAAATGTTGTTTGAGTGATAACTTGACAATGCCTGCACCTATGGCCCTCAAACTTGACTAGGGGGTTGGGGCTGACCTGTAGATGACCCCTTTTGATTTAAGGGGTCAAAGGTCAAGGTCACAGTGACTTTTAACGCAGAAGGTTGTCTGTGTGATAACTTGACACGGCCTGCACCCATGGCCCTCAAAACTTGACTTGGAGGTCCTTGCATATTTCATTAAATGACACCTCCTGGTTTCAACTAGTACATAATCAATAATTACATGTAAATGTTTATTGAAGTTATTTTTTGGTAAGTTTTTGAAAACGGTCCGAAACTTGTAATAATATACTTGTACTTGAACAAGTTTTATTATATCATTTAAAAACAAAAAAAGATTAACAAAACTACTGAAGCAAGGAAATATTAAGTTGATAATGCAATCAATCATAATTGAACACAATGAAAACGTAACAAACAGATACCATTTCCAAAAGAAGTGCAAAACAATATACTACTGGTACTATAATTCTCATCATCTTAAGCAATGAAATACAATCTTGGCACAATCATAATTATATTTCTGAAGTAAAATGACATGCAATACATTACTAAGTGAGGCATTCTGTACTTTGAGTGTGTATTAGTGGAAAATACTGTTAAATCAAAACATTAAACACACACACACACACACACACATACAGCAGAAAACAACAACACATAAATGTTTAAAATGTTCTATTTCATATGGTTTTATTTTAATTTGTCAAAAGAGGTCGATGTTAATTTAGCTTTTTCTGAAAAGTAATCACTAAGAACCGTCTCCGTGGCCTTGTGGTTAAGCGTCCGCCTACGGAGCGGGAGGTCGCGGGTTAGATCCTTGGCCGCGTCATACCAAAAGACATTAAAAGTTGGTAGCTTTTTAAAAGTACTTTAAACAATTTATGATTTTATTAGATGTTAATAAACAAATATTTTTTATGATTAAGCAACTGCAAATTTTTTTATTTTTTTTTTTGGGGGGGGGGGATTTCTTTGTTGTTATATTAATTTCTTAAACGCATATGTTTCTTTGTTTTATTATTCACACCTTATGATAAACATGTATTGTAACAAATATTTTCTTCACCATTGATCATTAGTTGCTTGATTGTTTAATTTCTTATTCTGATTGTTTCTCTACAAGAAACCAACACATTTATAGATAGAGGTCACATTTATAACTGTATCAAAATGTCTCTATACAGTTGATACCGATAATGGTTTTCTTTCTTGACTACTTCGGCCGAAATAATTTGGTTTCGTTTTAGGTTTATATGGTGACTTGCATTTAATAATTTATGGTTCAATCGATGTATTTCATCGTACTCCTTCATACTTCATCCTTTCATGTGAAAACGAAAGAAGAAAAAAATGTTTTATCACCATATATAAGGCCTTTTTTATTTGATTCTATGTTTTACGAACATCGCCGCTCAAAAAAGCTCATTTTTGAAATAAAAATAAAATTGTGATTTCGGTTTTTTTTTATTTCCGCCGATGAAACTTTATCGTGGTAAATCATTAAAAGCAGAGGACATCGCAATAGTTGTAAAAATATTGGTACACAAACATTTCTGAAAAAGTTTAAGCTAATGAAATACATTCATCGGATTTGCAGACTGGTGCTAAAAACAAGGTATCTGGTACCTGGTATCCCCCGTATCCAGTATCAGTTTCTGATACCGGATTATGTTGATATCAGGGTTATTATCAGATAATAAATCCAAGTATCCACGGTCCGTTATAAATTGCTTTTCGACAACCAATGCATACTTTAAATAACACGGTATGAACATAATCCGGTAACATTAACTGTGATAACGGCTTTTCTCGAAATCGATACCTGGTACCGGCTCAACCGGATAATCCTTTGCGGCAGGGTGACTTCCGGTTTATTTCCGGGTTATAACGGAGTATAATAACAGCGATACTATGAACTAATTATCGTTCCAGGTTTGTTATTATTTATTTATTTTTATTAGATTTGACATTTTAATGAGTTTATATTACATTATTGTGATATAATTTGAATGTCATGAGCTATAAATCGCTTGACTGTTTACCTGGACAGTTTAGTTCTTGTGGGTGGGGTAGATGGTTCAGAAAAGACTGCGGTTACTTTTCTTATTGGAAATATTCTAAAACATTTGTTTTGAAAATAAACACAAATAAATTAGGCTGTTAAAAGTGTTTTTCTATCTGTCAGTCATAATCTATAATGAGGAATCTGTATGTACATTACCAGATACAGTATAACTATGTAATAGTCTTATGAATGAACATATATAAATCATCATAAATATAAATTATGATATTTATACTGCTCTGTGAGTTTTATAAATATGTAATAAAAAAATACTAAGAGTAATTATGTTATGTTGTCACCTTTGTAGTGTTCTCAGCTTCTGAATGATTTGTTACTAGTTAGTGTTGTATGTTTTGGTTGACAAGTATTCAATTTATAGTAGTGAAAGACAAACACAAGACGTGAATCTGCTACTAAGTTTGTTCTACGTCGAGTCCAGTGGTTAAGCAAGGGTACACGTATTAATAGATCTATAGTCTGTTTCATAATAGAACAGTTAGTTATGTATAAACATTATGATGGCCACTGGACTAGTCACATACACCCAGGCCTGGAATTAAATCGGGGTTCAGATTGTCTAAAAACCCATCCATAAAAAAGTCTGAGAGTAACTTTAAGTTACTCTCAGACTTTTTTTATTGATGGGTTTTTGAAAAATATACTTTTAATGTTCCATTCCTTTCCTTACAGATATGATCCAATATGCTGATGTTATCTACTGAGATCATTACTTTCAATGAAGAACATCACTACAATCTGTTGGGCTGCTAGATTGGTAGCAACATGATATAAGCTAATGCCTGTTGAAACACTATTGTTGGTTGGGCATCTATTGCTTACTGGACCTCTAGATTGGATGGACCATATGTGTTGGTTGAACAACTATAAATAGTTGGACCGGAAGTGTTGGTTGGACCACCAGTTTGTTTGAACTGCTTGTTGGACAGAATGTGTGATGGACAATTAGTATTATTTGAATCACTGTTGGATAGACAGCTTCTTTTTATCAGACAGCTATAATCAGTTGATTTACAAGTTCCTGGTGAAATATTCCCTGTAGAGAAGGAAACAAAAAAAGTTCTTTTGCTAACTGAAACAATGACATGAATGGTGAATTGGTATCAGACAATTTGCAGCCAAGACAACACAGTGGAGTGAAGGCCGATTCCTTAAACTCTAAATTTACCGAAAATAGTTGATTTTTTATGTCACTTGTCTATTATAACACGCATTTACAATCATAAAGAGTGATTAATGAAAATATGAAGTGAACTTGTCAGATAAAACAAAAACAAATGTGCACACACTTACATATTGACTCGACATTAAAATAGAAAATCGTAGAGGATACATCATAGCATTTGCTTTACTGTGTGTGTTTTTTCCCGACCAAAAAATAAAATTCCAGAAATGTAATTTTATTTTTATTTCCTCCCTTCGACACTTTACAACTCTGGCCGTTCGTAAAACATGTAATTAAATAAAAAAAAAACCTAATGTAGATTGAAAATCATTTAAATAATTTATAGCTACTAAAGGTAGTAGAGATCCAAATTATACGCTTTCATCTCATGGGGATGAGCATGTTTGTTTACCGGGCTCGATACTAATGGATAGTCGATTTGGTATTCATTGTATCGTTCCAGACACCCTGCTTAAAACCATGAATTCCATTCGTATGGTTCGATTATAAATTTCAAAAGGTTAAATATGTAAAACAATAGCTATTCTTTATACATTTGGCTGTTAGCTTAGTATTTCGTGCATCGTGTGAATCACTATCGTGTGTGTCGCTTAAGGTGCCGGTTACCGTTTCGTTCCCTCTATGCTCATTCTTGTTCAATATAATATAATGCGTTTGTAGTTGTCAGGTAAACCTGCAATATTTGTTGTTAGTAATGAACGTATCTCTAAGCAAGGCGCCGGAGGGGATCGTGATGCCCGCCACTAAGATAAAGTTTTACTCATAGGTAATTATTTTCTAAGCTTCATTAGGATGTTTGAGCAGTCATTGTATTGCCACCCTTTTGAAAAGGGCCCCAACAACAGGTACACGGCGTATACAATGAACGTGCTTTATATTATTTGTTTTAGATTATTATTTATGCTTTCTGTTTAGGATGTTTGAGCAGTCATTGTATTACCACCCTTTTCAAAAAGGGCCCCAACAACAGGTACACGGCGTATACAATGAACGTGCCTTTTATTATGTTTTGTTTTAAAAAATTTAAATTATTATTTATGTTTCTGCTTCCTTGGGAAAAAAGCAGTTATTTAAATGATGAGCATAGAGGGAACGAAACGGTAACCGTCACCTTAAGCGACACACGGTAGTGATTCACACGATGAACGAAATACTAAGCTAACATATAGATAGATATTTTATTTCTTCCATAAATGGAGAGCATAACATATATACAGTATATATCAATAGTGGTGGCAGACTTAAAGACTAAATGTTCAGATGAGTATAGTCAATAAAAATAGCAGTTATTACCATTGAGTCATTGAGTATTTAAAGAAGTAATAACAACAGCAACGACACGAAATGCAATATAACGATGAATATTTCATTCTTCGCAAACACGCTTTCAGTAGAGGCGATATATGCACTGCTTTCATATGTAAGTCCTGGTTATATTACGCAAATTCAAACATGTTTTTAAGCACCTTTGCTAAATCCCAACTAGACAATTTCAAATCTGACATTTCTGCCGAAATGTTCAATATATTGAGGCACTGTTCTCTCCCACTTAGAGTCGGGAAGTTTCTAAAATAAACCGCACCTTTAAGGTCAAAGACATGTTCCCACAGTGTTTGCCTCACATGATGGATCTTATATCAGTAGCACATGATATGTTCTGGCAGGCATTCACACATAAGATGACACATTTTACAGTTGCGAGAGTATTGTCTCGTCATAAATGAGGCACTCGAGTTCATTAGAAATGAGCACATCGACAATAGTTTTGGAGAGGCCTTTGCCGCTAACCATAAATTTGAATATTTCCCCGGGGTGATTATGTTTGGGGTCAAGCCACCATGAATTAAGTTGGAGCACAGAGTCGAAAACGTTTTGCCTTACCATTTTCAGCACCTTATATTGGAGAATACTTTTCCACGCGTAGGAAGAAGGGAACGTACGTAGTCCACGTAAGACACTATCTATTTATATAATGAATATTTCATCAATAAACGAAATACGTCCGGAACGAAGCCGACAGTCTGTTTGTCACAATGGAGATACTTGACAAGTCTATGGTTAAATATTTCCTTAGCCAAACATTTAGTCGGCAGTCGACATAATTGGCCCAAAAATGTAAGTTTTCTATAGTCTATAAACACTTCAATAGGGTGAATAATCAGTGCACTAAATGCAAAGTGGTTACTGGTGTTCAGCTTTATTTTCTGCATATGTTTAATGCAATACCTATGAGCTGTTTCAAGCTTTTGTATGTCTGATTTCGAGTAAAAGTACATGCATGTCTCGCAACCATACAGAGATTTAGGCAATACGACACTCATAAAAAGTCTTCAAAGTTAATGGAGACATCGACTTCGGATGGATTCCACTGTTACAGATGTTGAGGTACGTGCCGCGAAGCTTGATACACGCAGCGTTTATGGAGCTTGTCGATGGCCAAAGTAGAGTTGCAAATTATTTCCAAATGTGTATACGCATCACATTCACTGATAAGTTCATTGCACAGATGGAAGATGTGACATTGATGTAAACGGTTGTTGAATGTTAAGACAGCACATTTATTTGCATTGTATAAAAATCTACATTTTCGGGAGTAATTACAACAAATGCTCATCATAGTGCATGTCCATTCCGTGTTTAGATAAAGACAACAACACCATATCATCGGCTACCGTTATTTGGTGATCCTATGGAAATATTATAAATACACAGCCCACATCCACTGTCACGCAACTCCTTTATAAGTCCGCCGATAAAGACAAGGTACATTATCGGTGACGTCTTTCGGCCTTGCGGATTGCCTTGTAGGACGTCGAAGTTTTCAGATGATAAACTGTTAGATCTTACATGGCTTTGTTCTGCTGTATACATCTCTTGTACTGCAAGAAGTGTTGAATGATCCATGGTAGTTTGCAGAAGTTTGTAAAAAAGCCCATCGTGCCTGACGCGGTCAAAAGCTTGTCTCCCATCCAGTAAACAAAGATATACAGTTGAGGAATGTTCCCGGGCGAATAATAAGCTTTCACGTAAAGCAAAAGATGACATCAAACACCCTAACTGTTCCTGAAAAACAACCTGCTGGTTGTCAATGTTTGTAAGTAACTGGTCCTTGCAACGTTGCAAAATGATTATTTCAAAAACCTTTAAAATGACGGGCGACAGAGTGATGGCTCGATAGTTGTTTGGGTCGTCTTTTCTCTTATTAGTTATTACCTCCCATGCATATTAGTTATCGTACCTATCTTCATAAACACCGGAATATGGGACAATCTTAACATAGAAGTAAACATATCAGCCAATATTGGAGCGATGATTGACCTTCCATAGATACGGTGTTCATATAAAATCCCGTTATTTCCGCCTGCCTTGCACTTGGGTAACGTTTGAATCGCACTGTCAACCACATTTCCTGATACAAAAGCATCTGGGTCAAGTTTTATATTGTCAAATGCATTTTGGACTGTTCGTGATACATGTAATTCCTTCCAGTTAACGTCAAAATCCTGAGATTGTGATGGGAAATAGAGATCTTGGAAATAAAAGCCCCATAATAAGGACATATTTTGATCAAATAACTATGCAGAAGTGGACAACATAAAAAGTTTACAGAAATGCATTGTCTATTCAAGAAGGTTTCAGTGCTTCAAGTGCTTTAAAAACGTTCCAAAAACCGAATAAGTAACAGAATTTACGAAAAAACCTCAATTTCAAAGTGCTTAATTTGCTAATTTTTTGAAGAAATATAAAAAATTAATCTTTTTTAAACAACTTGAATAAATACATTTATTTATTTAAAGGGATGGAGAGTTTCAATTTCTTTATAACGCACACTTAGTCGAATAAGGAATAAGGAACTAGTTCCCTATTCCTTATTAAAACTCGAATAAGGAACAGAAACGGTGAATTTTCAACTTTTTAATTAAGACATATTTTGATCAAATAACTATGCAGAAGTGGACTACATAAAACGTTTACAGAAATGCATTGTCTATTCAAGAGAGTTTTAGTACTTAAAGTGCTTTAAAAACGTACCAAACTCCGAATAAGAAACAGAAATCTGGAAAACTTCAAAAAATTAACTTACTCGTTTTATCACTTTTCGACAAAATAACTATGCAAAAGTTGTCTATATAAAAAGTTTAAAGAAATGCATTGTCTATTCAAGAGAGTTTTAGTGCTTAAAGTGCTTTAAAAACGTTTTTAAAGCACTTGAAGCACTGAAACCTTCTTGAATAGACAATGCATTTCTGTAAACTTTTTATATAGACCACTTCTGCATAGTTATTGGAAAAAATGTATTACTTAAAAAGTTTTTATTCCTTATTCGAGTTTGAATAAGGAATAGGGAACTAGTTCCTTATTCGATTTTTTTCTATTTTCGTGCATTATTTTATTCACAAAGTTGTTTAATTGTGATGAAAATATCACAAAGAAGTGATTTTATGCATATCTACAATTATTTATTTTGAATAAGGAATAAGGAACCAGTTCCCTATTCCTTATTCGAATAAGGAATAAGGAACTAACTTATCGTCCATGTTCTAGGGTGTTGTCTATGGTGACTAGATATTCTTCGATACACCGTCTCTGTGCAAGACGGAATTTACGTTTGGCGCTATTGTATACAACGAACATTACATCGGTCGGCACTCTTGGTCTACCCGCACGGCGCCACAGTTCGCAAGTGTTCTATCGACCTGTGTTCTCCCGTCAGAGTCTCTGACCAGTACGGATTCAGAAACCTTTTAAAACCTCTCTTTGGGAATGAACTATTTGCACCTTTGATTAGAGTGTCACAAATACGCTTGTAGCTATCGTCTATGTGTTGTTTAATGTATATAGAATATTTATTGTTTTACATATTTTACCTTTTGAAATTATCGAACCATACGAATGGAATTAATGGTTTTAAGCAGGGTATCTGGAACGATACAATGAATACCAAATGGGTCCCAACAACAGGTACACGGCGTATACAATGAACATGTTTTGCATTATGTTATTTGTAAAGTGCCCCAGCAACAGGTACACGGCGTATACAATGAACGTGCTTTTTATTTTGTTTTTATTTTTTAAATTATGGTTTATGTTTTCTGCTTTCTCCGTATGTTAAAGCAGTCATTGCACTACCACCCTTTTCAAAAAGGGTCCCAGCAACTGAATAAACTTTCTTTTTATTTCATTTTTAAAGATTATTATTTATGCTTTTAGTTTCTTCTGGATGTTATAGCAGTCGTTGTATTGCCACCTTTAGCAAAAAGGGCCCCAACAACAGGTACATGGCGTATACAATGAACGTGCTTTTTATTTTTTTTTAAATTATTATTTATGTTTTCTGCTTTCTCGAGATTTTAAAGCAGTCATTGTATTACCACCCTTTTCAAAAAGGGCCCCAACAATAGGTACACGGCGTATAAAATGAACGTGCTTTTTATTTTATTTTGTTTTATTTTTCAAGCTATTTTTTTATTCCAACAACACGTTGCATGTTTTTCATAAGCTTGTCTGGTATTTTTTGGCAAAAATGTAGTTAATGCGTCGTAGGTAGGTTTGAAGTGCGTCTAGTTCACATTAATTGTCTTTCAATTAAAACCCTTAAAACAATTGAATTTTACTTAAACAAACGTTCATTGAAGGAAACGTTGCAGTTTGTCTTTTTTCATTATCAAACTTAATTAAATGCATATTGATGCACATATGTTAAAGTGGATACTTCATGGATAAACCATGATGTCGAACAACTGAAGCAAAACCATGTTTATCGGCACAATAAAGAGGGTCAGTGATTTAATCAAACAAAATGTTTTCTTTTCTCAGAATGATTTGGCCTCTAAGTTAGGTATCATAACTTTAAAGATAAAACAGTTAAGATAATGTTTAAAATACCAGACAGGCTTATGAAGAACATGCAGCGTGTTGTCAAAACTAACCCTAATTTCTGATTTTTACCAAAACTTATTTCCGCTGAAATTACTTTATTTAATTTAAAAACTAACTACATTTTTTTCAAAAATGTTATTTTCGCCAAAACTCACCATATTATAATCAAAATCGAAAATAACATTTATCATAAAATTAACTTTATTTTAGCCCAAACTAAGTACATTTTTGTCAAAAATGTTATTTTCGCCAAAACTAACCCTATTTTCAGATTTTTACCAAAAATTATTTCCGCGAAAATAACTTTATTTTATCCAAAAACTAACTACATTTTTGTCAAATATGTTATTTTACCAAAACTTACCATATTTTTATCAAAATCTTATTTACGCGAAAATAACTTTATTTTAGCCCAAACTAAGTACATTATTGTCAAAAAATATTATTTTCGCCCAAACTTACCCTATTTTCAGATTTTTATCAAAATCTTATTTTCGCGAAAATAACTTTATTTTTAGCCAAAAAAACTACATTTTTATCAAAAATGTTATTTTCGCCAAACCTTACCATATTTTCAGATTTTTATCAAAATCTTCCTTTCGCGAAAATAACTTTATTTTCATCAAAAATAAACTTTTTTTCGTATTTTAGTCAAAAATGCTATTTTCGCGAAAATAACTCTACTTTCGTATTTTAGTCATACCCCTTCTTCGTTGTTATGTTAATTTTTGATTACGTAGTTTAAGCTTTGCGAAGTTTGGGGAGCTTTCCGGTGGTTTCACTATTTGTTTGTGTACTATTATTTCAAGCGTGTTTGTGTGTAAGTTTATTTACTCACTTAATACATGAGTATACTAATTATTCACTAATCTCAAAATACAACAACACAAACAGTTTAGGAATTGGCAATGTATTTGGTAAACATGTACACAGGAAAAGGCAGTATTCGGATGCTGAAAGATTGGTTATAGCGTTTGAGCACATCTGGATCGTAACCTTGGTCAATCGTGGCCACGTCCGTCCTTAGAGTCAGCAATAATGACTGCATGGTATCTTAGAAAACATCATGAAACAACTGGAACGAAACTAAACATACGGTAAATCTTAAATCATAAAAGTAACAAATACGCTACTAACTTATGTTAGGTAATCAAACGGTGGAATTCTGTAAATGAAAATAAATATGCATGTTAATCGAGCATATATGTGACAGGAAAATCAACCTGAAATTAGGGATGGGATGGGCGGGAAATATTATTAAATTTATATCTTCGCTTTCGGACATTTAAAAATAACTTCTTATTTCACCAAATACAAAACCTCGAGTGACGGAAACAAAATCGTTTCTCCATTTACCCACAAAAATACGAGGAAATCATGTTACTAGTGTCCCGCCAAACTAATCCACCTAAGTACTGAAGTACTACGAGTACCAATTTCCTGAAATCAATAAAGTTTATATTTTTCAAAACGTGAATAGTTGTATTTACTCACTTAATACGTGAGTAAACTAATTATTCACTAATCTCAAAATACAACAACACAAACAGTTTAGGAATTGGCAATGTATTTGGTGAACATGTCGAGACAAACAAAGACGGTAATGTTCAATCAATTATTGCTATTCATTCGTTATTCATGTAACAGATAAATAAATATATGTAACAAATACAATAAAAAGTAAATATTACCTTTAACAGCGTCCGTTCCAAATTGAAGTCATCATTAACACTTCTGAACCTACACAATGTGACAAACGTGTCTCATTACCTAACTATCTAACCTAGATAACTAACTTGAGGATCTCTATACTTAACTAATAAAGGGTCTCTATCCTTGGTTATCTAAGCTTACTATCGCAAAGGGTCTCGACTCTTAGCTATCAAAGCTAAATTTCTTGAATGGGCCTCTCAGTCCTACGCATGTGTACCAGAGAGCGACTGAGACTCAGCAATGGCTTATCAGCTAGTAAATCACTTATAACTGTTATTCTCCCATTAACTTCTGTTGAAAGCCCAGCCATCACTTATTGGCCCTCTTTGATCTTATCTGGGCTGGTGAAGTTGATTTCTGAAGGGTCAAGTTAATTTCTTTAGATGCAGTTCTTCATAATTTATTATTAAGTGAAGACATTCTAGAAAGTAGAAGAGGTTTATGCTTTATCAACTTTTAATATTATATAAAATGGAAAGAAAATGAATGAAATAATGGATATTTTTTGTATATTTGGCTCACCTGAGCACGAAGTCTGTCGTCCGTCCGTCCGTCTGTCAACAATTGCTTAAAAAACATCTCCTCTGAAACTAGCAGGCCAAATTCAATGTAACTTTACAGGAAGCTTTCTTTGGCAACCCTCAACAAAAAATCAACAAGGGGTCAAGATTGATCAACAACAACAAAAACAAAATGGCCGACTTCCTGATTTGCTTTAAAAAAAACCGTCTCCTCTTAAACTACCAGTCAAATTTAATGAATTTTACAGGAAGCTTCCGTAGGTAACCTTCAACAAAAATACAACAAGGGGTCGAGATTGATCAACAACAACAACAACAACAACAATCATGCAACTTCGTGTTTTGCTTTAAACAAGAGGGCCCTAAAGGCCCTGTATCGCTTACCTGATCCAATAAAGATCATCAAGAATAACATTCTGATCAAGTTCCATGAACATATGGTCATAAATGTGGCCTCTAGAGTGTTTTAGAAGCTTTTCCTATGATTTGATCTAATGACCTAGTTTTTGACCACACATGACCCGGTTTCAAACTTGACTTAGAGATTATTAATATAAATATTCTGACCAACTTTCATGAAGATACAGTCATAAATGTGACCTCTAGATTCTTTACAAGCTTTTCCTTTAATTTGACCTGGTGACCTAGTTTTTGACCGCACATGACCCAGATTCGAACTTGACCTAGAGATTATTCATATTAACATTCTGACTAAGTGTCCTGAAGATACACTCATAAATGTGACCTATATAGTGTTGACAAGCTTTTCCTTTAATTTGACCTGGTGACCTAGTTTTGAACCCCAGATGACCCAAATCAACTCGTCCAAGCTTCTATTGAGGGCAACATTCTGACCAAGTTTCATTGAGATTGTGCCAATATTGTGATCTCTAGAGTGTTAACTGTCAAATTGTTGACGACGGACACAGGGCGATCACAATAGCTCACATTGAGCACTTCGTGCTCAGGTGAGCTAAAAACATCTCCTCTGAAACTACCAGGCCAAATTCAATGAAACTTTACAGAAAGCTTCATTGTATGACCCTCTACAAAATATACAACAAGGCAATGCGATTTATCAACAACAACAACAACAAAATGACCGTCTTACTGTTTTGCTTTTAAAAAATCTCTGAAACTACCAGGCCAAATTCAATGAAACTTTACAGGTAGCTTCATTGCATGACCCTTTACAAATATCAAACAAGGCATTGTCATCAGTAAAGATATGTCTTAATTGTAACATTTTTATTAATGCTTTATCACAGATTTGTGGCCCCTTGCTTAGGTGAGCGTTTTAGGGCCATCATGACCCTCTTGTTGCGTTTTCCATGATTGGAATAACAAAGTATGGAAAGGTCTTATGTTTTAATTATTAGTTAATTTGTATACTGCAATATACAAATAATACTTTATATACATTGTATGTCCACATAATCAAAGCCATCAGTGCTCCAGCCAGGATTTGAAAAGGGCAGGGTGGAGTTTTGAAAAGGGCAAGCTACATGTGTCGTATAGGGGCGATTGGGGGTGGTTGTGAGAGGGGTCCACCCCTGTCACAAGGGGGGTTTTGGGGGGTCCCCCCATATAATTTGTTTTGTTTTCATACTCAATTTAAATCATTTTCCATGATTTCAGACTCTAACAAAATTGGTTGTTTCTCTCTCAAAATTTAGAAGGGTGTGTTTGAATATCAAAGTTAAATTTTGTCTTTTTGTCTATGTTAGAATGATTGTACTTTTCTGAAGTCTTCTTTTGTGCAATGTCACATATTTTTCCTAAATATCATGTAAACTGAAGAAAAAGACAAAGACAGTTAAACATTTGAAGCAATCAAATAAATAAATGCACAAACAATGTAGGGTCGAATCTTAGTTTGGTCCGATCGGGATTGGGTACGGATGTTATATTCAGTCTGGCTCTTATCGAATTGTCTTTGGTAAAATTATGTTTAATATGTTGATGTTTTAGAATAAAATGACAATAAAAATCACTGCCCTTGCTTAAAAAAATAACTTATAAAACATAAATCATTGATAAAATAACTCTGAAAATCGTTCTAACAAAATGGCGGTTTCGGCGAAATTTGACATGATCGTAGACATGATAGGTAAACACTGCATAAGGAATCAACATATTTTTATGGGTGACAAAGAAATGTTCATCATGTATATTTAACACATAAACTTTCAAAACATTAACTGAAAAAGTGATGTATTTGATTGTGTTAGCGCCACCTTTCTTATGTTTACATATCGGCAGTGACCGTCTGCTTCTAATCAACAATGTTTAAAATGGTGAGCCTCGTCTGTACAATACAATAAACAATTATTTTAAAAGATTTATTTGTGCTCGACAACATTTTTCACCATCCCTTCGCATTTTCTATCGCATTTTACGAACTTTCATCATTGATTGAACGAGTTCTCAATGTATATTCTGATTGGCTGACATTCAAAAGGCACGCCTCCTGCCGATGTTTCTCTATTTGGCTCTTCCTAATTATCGGATTAGTAGATGACCGATTATGAATACACAGGTCGTCTGCTCACTACACAAATACACTATTAGCTGTCATATGACCTGGTGAAGGCACATGGGAAGATGAAAGGGCAGTACGGCATATTTTAAGCAATCAATGGGGGCATGGTGACACCTAGCGGGAACACTATTATCATAAGTATTACGTAATTTGTCTCAATTATGACAGCGGATTAAGGGCTGTCAATCGTTTATAATGATTTCAATAGTAAAAAGGGCACTAACGGGATATTTGACGCTAATAGAGCATTTATGAAAAGAGCACTACTCAAAAAGGGGGCAGGGCGAAAAGAAAAGGGGCACGGGCGCTGCACCATTGAAAAAAGGGCTAGCTGGAGCACTGTGATTTACATATCAAAATCAACGTTAAGCAGTAATTCATTCAGCAAATGTCTGTGTTGGAAATATGTATGTGAGTAAACTATGCATGTTTTGATGAGGTTGGCAATAAACACATGTGTAAATGCACATGAAATATGTCAACATTATCAACACTTAAAGAACATGTACAAATGTATGAATGAAACATGTATGTGTTGTAAGTGTTTATGCACCATTTTCAATAAAAGTTTCAGTATAAAGCAACAACTGGTACAAAAAAATGTGGTCATTGCAGTATTGCTATATTATGTTAGATGGCACAGTATAATTGCAAGCATGTTTAGTTGTGGAATACGAATAAGTAAGAGATGCTTATGAGTAAGACTGTTTGTCATTATTCAGTAAAATTTACATCGACATTGGCTGATGAAATAAACAGAGCATCCGAAAAGTTTATGGTCAGTTCGTGGTACATCTCATATTTAAAACAAGTGGCAGTTTGTGTGCACCTCCTCATAATGATTTCCATGGCAACAGGGCAATGGTCCATTTAGAACGTCTGAATGTTCTTCGGATAGTGGCTTGAAGGCATGTTACATCACAGCTGAGTAGATCAGAGCTGAGTAAATCAATACCATGGTGGCATTGACTTCCTGAAGGCTTCAGTTTCTGAAAGTACATGTACCACATGTATCGTGTTAACGAGAAATTGTTTACTGACAAACTGCTTTTTTATACTATCAAGGCCCATAATCTAGGCATGCCTGGGCGGATCTGGCTGGTTTTCGAAAGGAACCAAGCTCTTATGGATATGTAGATACTGTACAAGTTTCATCGAGATACAATCAAAACTGAAGGCTGTATTGTGTTAGCGAGTAATTGTTTACAGGATTTTTATACTATCAAGGCCCATAATCTAGGCAAGCATGGTCGGATCTGGCTGGTTTTCAAAAGAAACCGAGCTCTTATGGATATGTAAATACTGTACAGGTTTCATCAAGATACCATCAAAACTGAAGGCTGTATCATGTAAACATGAATTGTTTACAGACGCACGGACGCACATACTACGAACAAATTATCATCGCATAAGCTCTTCTGGCCTTTAGACAGTTCACTTACATGGTAAAATATGAATATTACTCTTTACACCAAAAATCATTAGTGAGGCTCATATAACTCGTGCGAAAAGCCAAAAAATAAATTTCAAGATATATAGACAAATTGCATTCGTTTCAAAAGTTGAACATGTCTTAATCAAACATGCAAAATTTCAACCATGAATATTTTCTCTGTTTAATGTTATGGTTTCTTATATATTACCACCGTTTTATTAAATAAAATATCAAAATACATACGTGATTACTACACTGTTATAAAGTATATAGTTGTTTTTAAACAGTGGTGTAAATGAATGTCTCAAACTTATTCAGGGGGATGGATAAAATGTACCTGTATCAAAACTAAGTATTGATTTCGGCCAAAATCGATATATTTTCCTGGCAGCATTATTCAAACAAACACAATAAATTGAAACGAACTTTTATTTGAAACATTTTAACCTAATGCAAAGAACAGTTTTGTTTCATACATTTATAATTCACCATCAAAAACATTTTTATTTCTTAAGGAGAAGGTCATCTTATTTTAAATTCATTTTAATACCGTTATTTATATATTATGAAGTATTCATTAAACAAAGGACAAACCAAACGCCAATGTTAAAAGTAACGTATGTATCCATGGCATTCGTATACATGTAACTTGAATGTATCACTTTATGTATAGTATGTATACATAGGATATGCCTCTATATAACGTGTATTAATATTAATGTGTAATAATAGTTCTATGAGTATGTAATCGTGTATAAAATTGTACTGAAATTTGCATATATATATATATATATATATATATATATATATATATATATATATATATATATGTCTTAAATTTCTGAGAGTATGTACAGACGCTTAACACTAGGTTAGATCAAACATTTGAATATGGTTTAAGAAAACTATCATGATACTAATTCACATTATGTGAATTGCAGACGCGGTACTGGTACATATGCAACACGATTAAAACTTAAAGTTATCTGTCAATGCAGTGTGCTTTGTGTAACGTATGTATCGCTTTACATGTATAGGGCATTGTGAACTTTTTAAACATTCATGAATTGAACGCAGTTACATTTATATGTTCAAAACGTTAACTAATAGTTAAAGAATAAACATCAAACAAGCAAAAACTTCCATAAAGTACGCTACCACATGTTCCAACGGCTGATAGTAACGTAAGTATCACCAACAGTTAATCATTAGCCTTACATCTTTTGAGATTGAAACAATACTTCGATGTTTTCTTTCTCATCAGGATTCAACTTAAAGAGCCGCATTGATGTTCACATAAAGAAACTTCACCGACATACTGGAGTTCTTTCCCCATTTGTAAAAATCTTCGGCATTCTGGATCTGAACATGACCTTGTCTTATGGTCATATCCGCCATTCTCTTTGTAGTTCCAGCAAGGCCGTCGCATGGTCCTTTACCATGGCCCATCTCAAAATAGTTCCACCGCGCTCCCAAATTGTAAAGTGTTTGGTGTTTAGCCAGCGTGTGGAAGATGTATCTATTCCTGTATTGGGACGAAGGCGAGTCTGTCCAGTAATGTATGAAGCGTAAGCTATAATTTTGAATTTTAAGTTCAGGTATTATTCGATCTAGAAATGCACGTACAGTGCTGGAACTATGCGCCATCTCACCACTGATGACAACATAACTTCTATGTTTCAACTCGCCTTTTTCTCTGTAATATGCTACTGCTGGATGAATGGTCACCATGGTTTGATTCCAGTACGCCGTTTGTACTTCATTTAAAGACCTGCAACTATAGTTTTCTGCAAAATCCATTTGCAGCATAACTTCATTTTCTGGAAGCTTTTCCTTCAACAACCTAACTTGCTGGTATTGTTGTCTTACTCGTTGAACATGCTGTTCAAACACGTCAGTATGTTTCTTTAGATCTTGTCTGAGCTTTTGAACCTCTTCTTCCTTTTCAATGATTTCATCTTTGTCTTTCCATTTCCAATATCAACCTTTTGCCATACACGGTAAATCATTTTATCAGGTAGACTTTGTAATAGCTGATCCATATCATCTTTGTGTAAAAGAAGGTTTTCTTGGTTTTCACTGATACGTACACCTGCTTTTCTCAATGACTGCACTTTAGACGCCATGCTCTGATGGTGTTTACACTGGCACGTATTCCTTGATATGAAGGAAGCTAGTAAAACGTTAGTAGGTCTCAAACGTGAAAACGTTGACGGGGACATTGTATTCTCTGGATACTCAGCGTTATATTTGTCATGCAGATTTTTTAAGTAGTCAGTCAATACTTAAGTCTGTTGTTTCTCTTCTTGGTGTTCAACTTTCTTTGCGTCCGATTTCCCAGGCTGGGTACGACTGTTATCTTCCCTGTTGAAAAAAGTAACCACTGACTTATGTACTACCTTTGATAACGAATGTTGTTGTTCCTTTCTACACACAATGTTTTTATCATGTGTATGTGCCAATGAACACCTGCTTACACGTGTGCCACTGCGTATGCTTTTCAAACATCTGTACTTTTTAGCGACTCTTCCCGAGATTATTCTGTGAATGCTGTTAACCTCCTTCTGTCCCGATGCTTTCTTTGAATTCCATGCATTAATACATTGCACGTTAGCAGTTGTCGTCTAGCAAATCGTTTTCTTTTTGGCGTTAGACTGAGTGCTTCCAAGTCAGCTAATGTTTTCTTTTTGGGTGTCAAGTGGCTCGTGTCTGACTGAGTTAGTTTAGCTTTCTTAGATATGCGTTCGATTTTCTTACTCTTATTTTACGCTTTAACTTTTCTACCTCAGCATTCAATGTACCAATTGTTCTGTGTGCTCTACTCAAAGCACGTGCGTTAATTTTCTTTACACCCTTTCCTACGTTTGGCAACTTCACGATTAATCTTTCTAAACTAGGAACACTTTGTCCGGGTTCATCGTTCTGCTCTCTATCATGCTCACTTTCTGTGTTTAATGTTTCATAACCACTCGTCTCAGCAGTGTTATTGTTATTTCTTTCTTGTTGCTGTCGTTTTCTAAGCCTACTTAGTCGGTTTCTTAATTTATTTTTGGTATTTCGAGTGGCACGTTTTTTGCTGCTTAGCTGAGCTGCAGGTACGTAATACTGACGTTGCCTTGCCTTTTCTTTTTCTCGGAACGCTGTACCTTTCGCCTTTTGCCTTTCCCTATAGGCCTTTTGAATTTCACTACGTGATTTCGCCATTCTGAAGTGATAAAAACAGATAACGTAGGTATCGATACATACGTCACTGCACAGTAACGTTTTTATCATCATCATGATTGATAAAGGTAATGATGCTTTGCTATGCAACCATAAACAAATCAATGCAAGAATATAAAATATATGATCTGATTATGCATAAAGGATAACGGCTTATGGGTACAAGTTACAACTAAATCAAAACAACAATTACCACAAACGACCAAAAGGAGATGTAAAGAAAGGCACTAACTCAATATAAAACGTAATTTGAAGACACCTTTCATATCTATTTACCTTCTATATATATACTAAACATGCTGTTTAAATAATTGTATTATCATATAACGATTGCCACTATCAAGATGGTCTTTTTATTTAAAGCGATACATACGTTACTCGTGGTAACGTAGGTATCATAGGTATTTATCAGCTATATCTGCACTCGTGTACATATGCATGTATATTATACATTTTGATTTAAAAATATAAAGCATGATTATATATAAAAAATAAAAACACATGACAATTTACAACGAAGTGACAAAATTAACGTACCTCAAATGAAGCGTATAAATGCCCGAAATTGAATTCGTTTCAAATGTCTACAGAATGTTGAATCCTTCATCAAAATTTAAAAATGGCGGCATAAACAACTGTTTTCCAAGTAATGCATACGTTATTGATGACGTAGCCTGATGAGGAAGTTGATTTCGGTTAGTTTAGAATCGTATGTATCGATCACGTATGTATCATATCTATGTTTGATAGTCATAAATATGTTGGTTTTGTAGATATTTCATACCTACGGAGTAATCAGCTATCAAAATATGACAACACTCTTTCACATAAAGACATTTCAGAATTGTGAATAAAATAACATTGATTTTACGATCACTCTTTCACATAAAAGACATTTCAGAATTGTGAATAAAATAACATTGATTTTACGATAGGTTATGTATCGCGCTGTTCTATACGCTATAGGGTTAGGTTTTCAAAACTGATGTATTGTTAAAAATATGCCAAATTTCGCAACCAAAACTATTCTAAGATATGCCAAATTTCGCAACCAAAATTATTCTAGAGGGATTATTAATGCTTTAATATTAAACGAGCCAACGAATCTTCAATGTTAGTTAGTTACAAAGTGCAATAACGTGATATTATACGATAGCATAACGTATGTATCAAGATCGCAGCGACATCCTCGTAAACAACGCCCAATGCCAAATGATACTGAATTATTCTGTATATATATATATCTGAACACAAAAGAACTTGTCATGTTAGTTCTTAAAAGTATCTCAATGCGTTGCCTGTTGGTGAATTTTAAATACAGAAATGTTTCTTATGTACAAATACTGTTATTGCGACAGTAACGTACGTATCGTTTACGGGAGTTTAAAGTGTTGCAATGAAGTAACGGACAGAGGTAAACACTTGGAATGAAAGTCTAGCCGGCTTATTTCTATATGATAAAAAAGCATAACCAGTATTTTAAAGCTGGTTAAGAAGATGTTAGGGAGCGACATACATATGCGCCTCACTAGTGATTTTAGGTGTTTATGATCAATTTCAACAATAAAATACTTCACTTAAAACAATTTCAATATTTTTAAAACACCCCCGTTTTTTGCACTTTCCCGTTTAGACGTTAGGGATTGGAAGAATCCCGTATAACACGTCTATTATTTTAGACTACAACTACTTCATGCATTAATCATCAAACATCTGACTAAGTGAAAACTGTTTGGTAGTTTCACTTCGCGGCAGCCATTTTGGATTTTTGTTTACATTTTGGTCTATAAATGGTCTAAGAACGTTCATAGTCCAGTTGTTTTCGTGTCAAAGGTGATAAAAACTATGAGAGACCCCTCCCATACTTAAATACAAACCAAATAATCCTTTGTACTTGCCTTAAAACATGAAAAAAACGTTTAATCAAATTTTCACTTTCGTTTTTGGACTAGGGCACTTTCGGCCTAGTTCATAGCCATAATCGCGCTATCTGCATTTTCAAGCCGCATCTGGGGTTTCACTGACGTAATGTATTCATATGCTGTATTTTGATTGGATTGCCGTTAGCGAATTTGAATAATCAAAGTAGTACCAGAACTGATTACAATGAAAACATCCAATAAAAATAGCTCTCTTAACAATTCAAGCTAACTGTATGTTCTTTTAATGAAGCACAAAAAATTCATACGTAGCGAGTGAGTTAATCGGGTTAACTACATGAAAGTTCTTGCATACGGTCAGATTATATGCAATAAGAATATGAACATATTGGAAAAGTACGCATCGAAATTTTTCCGTTCAATGCTCTGTATTGATAGACTGGTACTCTCTTTCTCTTTTATCCGAAAATAAACCAGTATCAGCTAACCGCGGTGCCCGTCGCGCATTCGAGATGTCTTGTGAATTCATACGTCAAGCGAATAAAGCGTGCGGTCCAAGTAGAAAACAATTAGGAAAGTCGGTTTAAAAAAAGTAGTGTTATCCTTTGTATACAATGTTGGTATTCCGAAGTCGGTCCGTGTTCTTTTTTTTTCGACATAAATTGCATGTTTCCGTCTTTTCGATACAAAGTTTTTTTAACTAATCATCGCATGGCACTTAGCACTTTTTTTAAATACAACATGATTTTTGGTATTTTATTGTTCAAATACTATTAATGTTTACTAAAAAACCATATGCCGCGTACCTGTATAACTTGATATGTTTTAGGAAAAGTAAATCAGGGTACCAGTCCACTTATTGACCTCAAAATTTACTCTGATCAGAGCGGCCGAATGATTCAGACATGTATGTTATCATTACTTCCGGATGCTGATGATGTGAACTTCATAGTGTTTTATTGAGGAAATTTATCAAAAAGCCGCCATTGAATGATTACCACTATCAAACGGATTTATTTTCATCTTACCGTGGGAAGCATTTTTAATATGACACGTAAATTTTCAAGCAATACAAGTTCATTTGAAAAAATCAATTTTGCAAAAATGAGATAAAAAATATCAAATATGCGCATACTTATTTATGAAGTTTCATTCTAAATGAAGCCAAATGTATTAATATGTGCACAGCATCTGTGAATAAGATGATTGTTTACCTGTGTGCATAGAAAAGTCTTGGAGCCACTCTCAGTGTAAGAACATGACATTGTGATAAACCATTGCCATTGATAAAACAATCTTGCATGCTCAATTTTGATTTCCCCTCTTATAATGCACCAGTCAATTGTTACCACGCCTCCCTCGGGGATATACCAGTGAAAAGGGCTGTGTTTTTACCTTTCAGGTGTCCTCGTAGCTAAAGAACTTCAGCGAACACATTATATATTACCTTTTTGGACATGTTGTAAACATCAAAAAAATAAATATCAACATTAAAGTGATGGAAGCCAAAACTAGTGTCCTCGCAATGCCGGGTGATTGCGGTGGTTTTGTCTTCCCTCAAAATATATCAGGAAATTGCTCTTACCTTAGATCCGTGGGGTGCGGCCCCGGGGTAATTCACGGGATTTTACCACCAGTTCGTTCTCGCAGGGCAGGGATGTTACCGGGGATTGGCTGGACGGAAAGTCAGGGGCGGGGGGGGGGTGGCTGGTTGGTGCATACTTTACAAGTTCTTTTTCTGAAGATGCTATGTGCTCACTTTTTGTTATCTAGCCAAGAATGCAAATCAAAAATCAGTCAGAGATACAGTATGGTGATGCATTGTTGTTGATAGATCAATATAAATTTGTGAAATATTTGAGGGAAAGGTATTTGGTTAAATAATTTACAAGTGTAACTTTTGAGTTTTATTTAACAATGCAGTGCCGAATATTGTGGAAATAGAATTGAATTTGTATTAATTAATCAGTTGACTTGTGGCGTTTAGGGAACAAAATTAAAATCAAAATATTCAATAAAGTTCCCTTATCACCCAATGTTGTGGAATAGTAAAGTAATGAAGATTTAACCTCACAACAGTCTTTCTCAAATGCTGTCCAGGCTTTTTTATGCTTAAGAATAACTAACCTCGCGATGTCAGACCAGAAATCATCTTGGCATGAGATTGGATCACTATGGATCATTATGCACCAGTCAATTGTAACCAAGGCTCCCACATCCGGGGGTATACCGGGGATAGCCGGCGAAATGGGCCATGTTTTTACCTTTCAGGTGGCCCCGCAGTGCCAGGTCTTCCCGGAAAATACAGTGTGGATGGGGCTTAACCTAATGTCCCTTGGGTGCGGGGCATTTGGTGGGGACTTTACCATCAGATTATCTCCGCAGGGCGGGGATTTTAGCTGGGGTTGGCTGGACCGAAAGTAATAGTCCCCGCTATTCCGGGACCGGGGGGCGGGGGGCATGGTTACAATTGACTGATGCATTAGCTTGTGT
The DNA here is from genome assembly GCF_026914265.1 of Mya arenaria. Classification (NCBI taxonomy): domain Eukaryota; kingdom Metazoa; phylum Mollusca; class Bivalvia; order Myida; family Myidae; genus Mya; species Mya arenaria. The sequence goes on from NC_069123.1 coordinate 19,513,993, forward strand.
ATTCAGATAAAGTTAAGAATATATATTTATTTATATAAGTTACACTTTGCAATCTAAATCAAAGATTTGAAACAGGTATCCTTTATCAATCAATGCAAGTATACATAAATGATTGTGCAAATCTTAATGTATCATCCAAATATGCGTACCTTGCAGGGTGAATGTTATTTGTAAAAAATATACTAAGTGAGCTTTCAAGATTACCTTTCCAATCGCATACACAATGCAGTTTGAAACCTGGATAATTAAAACAAATCTTGGTTGTAGACCATTACTATTAAATATTGATAAGTCACAGACATTATTAGGTACAGTTTAAATGCGCTGTACTCAGTTAATAATGAAAAAGCCAAAATTTAAAGAAAATTGTAGAAAATTGACATAAACTTGGTATCGATGTATACAATTAATGCATTGAAACTTACTGATGATCCCCATAGTTTACAAATGATTTATTAATAGCAGTTATTTCGTGTTTTTCCATTAAAAACAGATTACTAGGTATGTCTACAGAGTAGAATTCATTCCTTATGCGTGATCTGCCGTTGATGTTATTACATGGTATTAGCGAGTTAGGTATACATCTGGAAAATTCCACCCAGTAAAAGTAAGTCTTCATAGCATAGTGGATACCACACTTCACTGCATTTTTTTTAATTTTGGTATTTTATTTACAATAACAGTAACGATATCAAAGAGTAAAATATTTTATTAAAATAGTGTCCTTAGATTCGTTACAGGAAAAAAAACTTTTTTGGTGCCAATGTGGTGTACAGTCCCTTTCATAAACAACAAGTGAAGCCAATGCTGTATTAATTTGAGACAAACAAAAATAATACATAATTTATAAATTTTCATGCGATTCAGACAATTTTAATGATAGAAATCACAAAAAAAAATCATTCCCTTGAATTATTCCTGTCATACATGTAGTTTAAAGCTACACTCTCACAGATTTACCATTTTTACAACTTTTTTTGTCTTGGAAAGAGCTAATTTTTTCGTAAACATCTTCAAACCAATGATATCAGACTGCTGACAAACAATCAGCTCGTATTTTGTCATATTTCCGTTCGAAAATTATTTTTTTATGGCTTAAACCGTTACTAACAGTTTAAGAATAATGCTTAAAACATCATTTTTTTAACTTTAATATAAAAATCTGCCATCTAAATTTTGGTCAGCAGTCTTATATAACTGGTTTCCATGGATTTTCGCAAAAATTGGCTCGTTCCGGACAGAAAATAAAAAAGTTGTCAAAATGAGAGTGCAGCTTTAAACTCATAATAAAATTTCAATGCACTACATTTGACATAATTTTAAACAGATGAAAAACATGTTATTTTTAAAAAGCACAATATATCCTTCATGTGACCTTACATTATAATGAATTTATTCAGATCATAATTAAGTGACTTTTCTTGCACTTAAATGTGAACAAGAAAGCTTTGGATTGAACACTAAATGAAACAAGAATGAAATTAAATGAATCACATAATATCAGCAAAATTATACACACAAATGTTCTTTGATATACAAAAAAAATGAAACTTTTTAGACTTTCAAAAATTTAACATTTACTAAATACGGTTATATAAAATGATGAATACATTTGTAGGATTTGATATCCTACTAGATGTAACTCGGCTTCGTTCATTTTTCTAAACTTTCTCTCAGTGATGAGGAATAAATTTTATTCACTGCAGTTGTTTTCTAAGTTTATGAAAATAAGAACAATTGAAACAATTCATTAACTACTGTTAATCAGTGCAGATTGTGAGAGGTCATGGTTGATTTCAATGAACCACCAATAAGCCCTGCCAAAATTGGATACTGATTGGTCAGTCAGGTGCTTTTGGTAGGCATGATTAGCATGAATGTTAATTTTAACCATCATTTATGAAGGTTTACACAATCATTGAATATTGAAATAACAAGCGAAATGTTAGTTTGAATGATGAAAGCCATGAAATATGTGAAGTATTGAAAAAGAAACCATTTTTTTCAGCTTGTGCGAAAAATGAGAAAATTATTTGTTTATCAGGAACATGTTGAAATCTCATGTTTAGGCCTATAGTGATCATACTTGATTGCTATGTTATTGGCACTTATTGCAATATGTTTTATTCATTGCACTATTTATGTAAAACATTAATTATTATGTTGACTTAAGTTTGTAGATAAGAACCAATGGTATAGGTGATGTGAAAATTATCTCGTAAGTCTTTAAAACCCCTTTTGGTATTGTGAGTTTTTTGCTCCAGTCTTGTTCAGTTTAGCTTTTGAAGATTTTCAAAGTAACTGCAAAACATGTCCAGCTGTCTAGAAAGACTATGTCAAACCCTGACCAGATATAATTTCTTGTCTTTTCAAATTACCAACTTGGCAATGGTTTTATCATAACATAGGATATTGGTTTTAAAGAAAATATTAGTGTTTTTGTATGTGGAATGAAATATCATAAGTGGCACTAAATTGAACATAATTAATAGTTCTCATTGATATTACACATAGCCCCAAGTACATGTTGATCTAAGATTTAAGGCTTGGATGGAGTCAGGGCAAGAAAATGCATGTTAATACATTATACTTTCTAACGCAAGAACTGCATGTTTATTCAAGTAAATAAAGCAATCCCCACACCAAGGAACTGCAGTATTGCATAACCAGCTTAATTGACATTATGAGTTGGAGTTCAAAATGCTGCAATTAAAGGCACATCTAGTTTTCAGAATTATTCAAACTCTGATTTAGCAACCTTAATATAGTTATATGAACTACTTGCAAAATGAAAGCTTTTTTAGATTAACAAGGATGGGTGAAAAGTATTTGCCAAATGTACTGCAACACCTGATACCTGTTGCCTAGGAATCCAACAAATTCTTGGCACTCCAAATGTTATAGTACTATTGAATTTGGAGTGCCTGAAAAGAAAGCTTCTTGATTCTACATTCAACATCTTCTTTCTGTATGACATATTGGACCAGGAAAATCATGAACCTACAACCTTTTGCATCTATTGAGATAGGGAGCTATCAGGACAGTGACAGAGGACAATACAAGAATGGCCAACTGCTGCATTTATTGAGTTATCTAATGCATACAAATTAAGACAGAGAAAATAGTTCTTAATTTTTCCAAACTACTTCCTTAAGCATCCTGTACATGTATGTAGTTGTATTTTACAATGATTGTTCAAAGTTACAATGGCCCTGTGGGTTAAAGATGATCTGTCCACGGGGTAACAGGTTTTGTACATAATAGGGTTATAAGTACTGCGTTTTGATCCAGGAAGTTGTATTCGACTTAAGAAGATTTTTGCAGATTCGGATTTCACATGGCACAAGCCGAGTAAAATCAAAATCTACAAAAAACTACCAGAATCAAATATGACATTCTGCCATATCCGGATCAAAACGCAGTACTAATAACCCTTTTATTATATACATTACTGATAAGATCACTTAGAAGCCACATCTTTGCATAATAAATTTCATTTTAAGGATTCACTCATTGGTTTAATGACGTCAATTTAATATTGCGCAACATACTTGTTATGACGTGACGTCACAAGAGTGGTATATGGCCGTATTGCATTGGAGTGGAATACGGGTTAAAGTATTTTGTGATATGTATTGCATGTGGATTGATGATTGGTATAAAATAAAGAATAAAATTATGTTTGGTATTCCATTCTCACTAGCAGTCTGATGAACTGCTGGCACCATGTTATGAAATTTGATGGTCAAAGTATTTATAAGACGTTTCAATATTTCATACTTTAAAAACGATATTCATCTCATCTTATATGGAGGCTATTCGTTGCCAAAAGTCCAGACGTGTAATTCCCACAATGTGCTTCTTAATCGTACTAAATATCTCTTACATTTGTCAATGTAGACGTGCTATTTGTTGTTTCTATTCGTCAGTTTTTCCGTATTGATTTGTCATTTGTCATTATAGTAGTCAAAATGTATATTTGTCAGATCGACCCTGTATAAACTCACTAAAACATAGATCGTATAACTTGCCTTTAACAATATGATGATGTAATTTAGAAAGTCGAATCATGCATATGTAAAACTGCAATCCTACAGTCGACACTCGCATTCGTAAAATGAACATTTGCAGTCCAACAAGTCCAGGTTTACAAAAGTCAATTGACAAGTTCAGAATTACAAGGATAGACGATTTCGCCTATACCTTATATGGTAAATGTCACCGAAAGAAACGAAGGTGAATGGGCGGAGCTAACGAATCAGATTTTCTTTCGTTTATTTCCGTCGAATCAAGCAAGGGAGATAACATCTTCGCCTACCTCCTGTAAATTCCCGGTTGTAAGTCCGAGTACTCTCTCTTTATTTCACAATAAAAACTAAAATTACTTCATCTTTTATTTTATTTTGACGATCAATGTTCCTAAATTGGTTATAAATCACCATATTATTTAGTCAATTGCAGGTGGGTGTATCTGAGCTGGGCTCACGGACCCAGATTTATACTGCCACTGTCAATTGTTTTTTTACTTATATACCCAAGCAAGCAAAAATTGTTCATTTATTTTATTTACAAGTGGACCATGGGCGGTTCGTTCAGTGTGTGTGTGTGTGGGGGGGAGCTGTAGGGCCTGTGTCCCCCCCCCAGTTGGCCCGCAAGTAAACTTAAAGGTTATTTTTTTTGTCAATATTTCTCAGATAAAAATACTTAATTACGCCATAATGCACCAATTCAGACTAAAAATATTTAAAATATTCTAGGGGGAGTACCCCTAAACCCCACTTCCCACATTTTAAACATATTAATGTCATGCCCACTCGAGGGATCATGTCCAAAAAGTTGTGCCCCTAAGTAACGCCCCTCTAACGCAAGTCCGTGTTTAAAACCTGCTCCAGCAAACCCACGAAACTTTTGATGGACTTCATAATGATATCCACCTAGTTTGGTCTGATGTTATACATTTACTATCTTAATAAGCATGTATGGTGTAAACGTGTAATTTCAATACATCATTGAAACAAAATATCCATGTGGATGGAAGAACAGCCCTCCAACCCACTTGTGTCCCCCAGTTATGAATTACGGGATCTGCCACTGTGAACCATAACAATCAAGTGGGGGATTTCAAGAACATGAAAAAATAGATATCGTGGGTCTTAGATTAGAAAAACAAACGCGCGATTTTTCCCCTCCAAATGGGCTAGGTCCGCTTCACCTAAATGTGGAAAAAAAACCTGACTGTTGAGTGTGGGTGGGGTATAAAAGGTAGCAGCAAGTAATAATTGTTTATTAGCAATAAATTGACTTCATCATTAAAATACTTTATTAATTACCTATAAAATAATATTCGTTATGTACAGTATAATGTAAGAGTTATATGAAGTTGTAATCTAAGTGTATTTTATCCATACAGTTCCAGCTACCAGGTAATAAACCTCTGGGGCATCTTAGTGATTTATTTCAACTTAATGAAAATTTAGATTTTTTTCTTCGTAAATTTTAAATTATCTAATACTACTTGCAATCTTAAACATTGCAAAAAGGCAAGAAAGTGTCCTCTTATGGTAGAATTTAAAATAATGTTTATAGTAATTTAAAGCTGCACTCTCACAGATTGACAGTTTTGACAACCTTTTTTGTACCAGACTCGGCTGATTTTGGCTGCAATGCTTTCTATACAAATAATAAGATTACTCACACTAAAACAGATCTAAATCGTTTGGAAAACTGGCGACATTTTTCATTTTTTTTTAAAACGTTACTGTAGTATCACTTTTAGCTATAAAACATCAATTTGCGAACGTAAAACTGAAAAACTGTACTGTATCTGATCTTTTGTCAGCAGTAATATACCACTGGTGTCCAGACATTTACGCAAAAATTTGCTAATTCCAAAACAAAAAATAGAAATAGTTGTCAACACGGTCAATCTGTGAGAGTGCAGCTTTAAAAGAAAAATAAGACAATGGGACTTTTCATTCTTGAAGTATAATTTAATGCTAATGACTTACATTTTGTTGTGTTTGAGTCAAGTATCATTTTGCATACATCTCATTTCATGTCATATGTGCGTATTAATTACTATTATATAGACAAAAACATGTTGTAATATCATATATTATTGTGTCGCCTGAAAAGACGACATATAGGGGTTACTTTTGTCGTCGGCGGCGGCGTCGGTGGCGGCGTCGGCGGCGGCGGCGTCCGCGTCCCATTTTCGCTTGTCCGGGGTATATCTCCTAAACTATTAGTGGTATCAACTTGAAATTTCATATGTAGATAGATCTAAGGCAAGTGCAGTGCACAAAAACCGTAACTCTTGCATCTATATGTTTAGAGTTATTGCCCTTTGTTAATTTTCATGCTTAAAGTTTTGTCCGGGGCATATCTTGTAGAATATAAGAGTTATCAACTTTAAACTTCATATGTAGATAGATCTCATGGAAGGCAAGTGCAGTGCACAATAACAGTAACTCTTGCTTTCTTACTTTTAAAGTTATTGCCCTTTGTCAATTTTCTTGCTTACGTTTTGTCCGTGGCATATCTCGTAAACTATAGGAGGTATCAACCTGAAACTTATTCCGTAGGTATATCTGATTGAGGGAAAGTGCAGTGCACAATAACAGTAACTCTTGCATCTATATGTTTAGAGTTATTGCCCTTTGTTAATTTTCATGCTTAAAGTTTTGTCCGGGGCATATTTGAAGAATATAAGAGGTATCAACTTGAAACTTCATAGCTAGATAGATCTCATTGAGGGCAAGTGCAGTTCACAAAAACCGTAACTCTTGCTGCCATATTTTTAGAGTTATTGCCTTTTGTTAATTTTCATGCTTAGGTTTTGTCCGTGGCATATCTCGTAAACTATAGAAGGTATCAACCTGAAACTTATTCCGTAGGTATATCTGATTGAGGAAAAGTGCAGTGCACAAAAACCGTAACTCTTGCATCTATATGTTTAGAGTTATTGCCCTTTGTTAATTTTCAAGCTTAAATTTTGTCCGGGGCATTTCTCGACTAAAAGAGTTATCAACTTGAAACTTTATAGATAGATAGATCTTATTGAAGGGGATCGCAGTTGACTTCAGTATTTATCATGCTCATTTTTGCTTATAAAACCAATTGCTTGCTCCTGGCTTAACGTTGTTACCTTCAGTTCAAATGCCACCTACACTTGAAAGTTAAATGGCAACATCATTGTCTATAAATGAATAAAATGCCAATCTAACAGCTATAATGTCGACAGTTAATAATTCGTCAGGCGACACATCCGACTCGCGGAGTTCTAGTTTTATTCGACATGAAATAATTTATAATCCATCCTGTTTCCAAATCACAGTCCATAATGTCATAATATAGATGATTCGTAATGTCCATAATAATATCCGCAATGTCCATGGTCCAAAGTATCCATAATTGGTTTAAATAGAGCCGAGTGATAGCGGAAATTCCGAAAGACGTAAGGAGGAGTTAAGACATGGTTAAGGCGGAGTTAAGACATGGTTAAGGCGGAGCTATCTATAAATAAAATTAAATTCATCTCGTAAACATGTTGAACTGCGAATGAAAAGTCACCACCATACAATGTACTTTGTAGAACTACGAACTGAAATCTGTCTTCTACACACCGCAATGTAAATTCGGCATGTGACTTTCACAGAATGACGTGTGTTTAACATACACAACTTTATAAACACGAATGAATCGTCTGTTGAATAGATGCAACGAGAACAAAACTCCAATTGGTACAATGAAAAATGAAAATGTGCAGTGTAAAATGTAAACATACAACCGATGAGTTGGCGGTTGTAAAATGTAAATTGGTAAATCATCAATGTTACAAACCTAAAATATACACATACACGTCTGGACTTTTGGCAACGAATAGCCTCCATAATCTTAGTCTACTCAACTTGCTTTGCTATGTACAAAAGACTGCAACAGTAATATGAATAGCATAAGACAGAAGGCAGTGCCTAATATTTACCAACAGCAGTAAGTTATCATGGTAACATGTTATATGAATTGAATACCAAACACAAATTAAGAGGGACAAAATTCTTCACTTTTTTAAATAAAAACTACTTCCTAATAGCACTGTGTATGCAGTCTGACGTAGGTGTACAATGAAGATGTCTTTTACAATGATTGTTCAAAGAATGGCCCTATGGTTTAAAGCTCCCCTGAAAAAGAGGTGACAGGTTTTCTATATAGTATATAATTACATCACTGAAAATCTTCTCTGAAACTGCAAATAACAGTCCTTTGATATAAAAGGATTTGATCAAATTAAGTAGGTGCGCCAACCACGTAAATTAATCTGTACAAGTCTGATTTAACGACATTGAGAAATTCAAAAGAACTTTGACTTTATCTGATTTAACGCTTTAGCCCCCCCACCCCCACCCCCATCACTCTACACACACTTAACTAGATTTTTCAAATTTCCTTTGCAGCTTGCAAGCAGTTTTAGTCTAAAGTTTAAGCTAGCCCATTTAACAGTGAACCCTTGTGATGTGAGCCGATTTTTTCATTGCTTGGAACATGGTTGTCAACATACCCTGAATGAAGTCCATCAGTGCTTTCAGCACTTTGATTCTTTTAGAAAAAACCACGTTTTCAGTGAACTCTGACTGGATCCCAGAAAATTTCATCATCTAATTAACTATAAATAGCCACATGGTTCTCCGCAAATGTTGATATATGTGTTTTAAAGGGTGTATAAAACCGGTACCAGCATTGAGTCGCCTTCCGTGAAAAATTAATATTCATGAGATTCATAAGGGAAGATAACTACAATCGACTTGGCATCGCTACTGAGTACATTCATGGTATGTAACTACGTAGTAGGTCACCTAATAACATCTAGAAATAATTTTATTGACAAAAGAATTTCCTTTATTTAGCCAATAAGAGTATTCTCCTGTTCTCAACCGAAATACGATTTATGGATATGTTTAAGGTGAAGTAATTTAACATGACAAATATATACAGTTAACTTAATACTAAATTTTTATTTTATTTTTCATCATTTCTCTACATACATGACATATACATTTGATTAACATCGAACATGGAAGGCTGCATAAAACATAAGTCATAAACATAATAAAATTACATGAAACATTGAACGCTGCAAATATAAAATAAAATGATTAACTTACAATATGTATTTAAATCATTGACAAAGACATATATATATACATGTTAATGACAAAAGCTATGGAAAATGTGTGTCAAAATGTTGCCCGAATTGAATTATGTTTCATTATCATGAAGAAGAAGAAGAAGAAAGTTTATTCAAAAGCAACATACAACACACTACATATTTGAAATAGGCCAATATGACCCCTGATCAAATTATTACATAACTTAATACAATAGCTTATGTATACATGCATGGCGAAGCATATTTAATTATTTATAAATAGGTTTATCTATATCGCAATGTTAACAACTGTATCTGTATGATTCAATATACTTTTCTAAGTACATCAACTTTGAAATATTTTCTCTGTTGTATACCCATTATAGGGAATACTTCCGCTTGTATATACATATTTAATTACGAGCAAATGGCCCATGATCGAAATTAAGAAAAATCAATAAAATCAATTAAGTTCTTAAACAAATGAACAGATCATAAGCATACCAATATGATAATAATATAATGTTTATAACCTTAATAGTGAATAAAGATTTTGATGAAACTGGTTAAATATCTTGGTCGAGCAGCATTAAGAAAAAGAAAAAAAACAACAACAACAATTTAGGTCTCCCTTAATTGGCCTGGATTAGGGTGTGTGTCTTTCTTATTTCAAAAGCATTAAAGATAAATACAGCTAATTTCCTCACAACATTTGCGTTGTTGGATTTTAACAACTGAATGGTTTTGAACATACTTGGTCTTTCTCTATAGTAACGCTTGATATATTTACATCGTATATCATTATACAATATGCATTCAAATAAGAGGTGATATTCGTCTTCTAACTTATTACACGTAACGCATAACCGTTCTGCTCTTGGCACGTTTCTCCATCGACCAGTCTCAATACCGAGCCGGTGTGAAGACGAACGTAATTTTGTAAGTGCTATTCTATACTTCTGAATATTGACTTGGATAAGATATGACTGCATTTCAAAATTTGCGAATACTTTATAAAAAGTTGCTCTAGTTGAGTTTTCTAATCTGCTATACCAAGTTTGAATAAAAGTATCCTTAACTCGACGCTTAAAAATGCTAAGAAAATTATTATTGTTACCAACACCCTGTGCAATCCAAACGTCTTGAAAACCGAATGTGCATAACATGTTTTTCACCATAACCGCCCAGTTGTTTTTACCAGGATTATTTTCAATTAACATGCTTTTATATATTATACTTATGTATTTTCGTTCACTACAGTGTAATATCTTAAACCAATATTTCAATATAACTGTTAATCTCATCGAATAAAAATCAATCCTGCCTAGGTCTCCATATATAAAATTGTTTTGTGTAGAAGTTTTAACACCAAGTAAATTCTTGCAAAACATAGTATGTATTCTTTCTACGTTGTGTGCACGGGAAAATCCCCAAACTTCACATCCATAGAATAAAATAGGCTTAACTAGTTTATCAAATAAATCTAAAACATGTTCAGTCGATATGTTAACAAAGCCTTGAAGGTATTTCTTCATTTTAAAAATTGCCTTATGTTATATTATTATGTGCAATAATTATTGTTAACTATGTAGATATCTTCATCGTTGAAATCAAACAGTTAAAATTAAAATACTAATTGGAAACCGTATATCGATAAAGTATCGATCATCGATTGATGAACGCGATTGCCGAAAGGCAGTTCATTTAAGGAATGGAAGTCGAGGTGTAAATATGTTGTTTTAAACATCGCCTGATTTTGTGTATTTGGTGTGGTCTGGTTAATATTGTCCATAAGTAAGCTAATTGACATGAATATGAGAACGTCGCTGTTTAAAAACTTATTTTTTCAATTTTCATATAAAACAATATTATAATTTGAAAGCCCTAAACTATACTGTAGATCTAAGTTGGTTAAAAGAAAATGATTTTAGCGACATTTTCGACCTATTTCAAAGGCAATGTTACAAATATATTCCAAAATACTTTCAAATGCTGTTTATTGATCTAACATTTCCATAAGAATATAAATGCTATTATTTGAATCCAAATTCATAATCATTTTCATAATACAACAACTAATAAGTTATCTTTATCTGCGCTAAATCGTCTTTCGGTTGGCGAAGGGAGACAACTATTTCACTGACATATTGCCTTTATTCAATTGAACAATAAGTAAATATGTTCATTAACTTTTTCATTTTTATGAGTGTGTTTTAGTTATATGAATATTAGGTAATCATCATTAATTGGAATAATTGTTTATTTTGGAAGCTTTTATCTGTCTTTCGGTTGGCGAGTCGGCACGCGGAATTCGTTCTCGAACACTGAAATTTCAACTGCCTATTACATCATTATATTTTAATATTTTTCTCTAAAATTTGGTTTGGTGATGTATTTGTATAATATTAATATAAAAACAATAAAATAAATGCATTAGAAGGCGTCTTTCGGTAACTTTCATGCGTATTTCGGTAATTTTATCCGTCTTTCGGTAAATAAGCGTATTTCGGTAAGTCCAGTAACCGGGTCACGCACATAAAACAACGTAGGTAAAACACAGATATTTGCACAAAGAACAATATGTATACAGTGCAAATAATGAAGCAATTTCAATAACTGTCATGCCACGCTCACGTAGAGCCGTTCATGTGTAACAATCTGATTATAAAATATTTACAATACACATTTAATCCAGCTGAAGTCCATGAGACACTCTTAGACAGGGAGTTTACAAAATGGCGACGATCGAAAAGTGAAATGATCATGCTAAATATAGGCGGAGTAATCTGTATAATATACTTATCGATATACGGTTTCCAAAAAGCATTAACTTCGTTTTTTTGTTTATTTATCAGTGAAATAGTGTTTACATATCATTTCATTATTGAGGAAATTTTTGAATTGTTTGGAATCGATTAATCAATTATCGTAACTACTTCTTATACCGACTCACACCTGTAACAATACATTTAGTTTTTCGCCGTTTTCGAGCGGTTTGGCATAAATATGTTGTCTTCATTTTGTGATTTTTTTCAGCTGCATTTTCAGGGATATGCAAAATGTACGAGTTCAAGTGTACATTACTATACATCAATTCAGATTTGTTGAAGTTTAAAGATGTCATGTGTATTCAAGCATTCAATGAGCGCATTATTTCGACCGAATCGCCGTGTAATCATTTGTAGTACTTAACGATCTGATGTGCCTACTATGAACGTGGCCCTAAAGGGCCCCCGTTCAAAAAGGTCTCTAGACGAAGCAAAATATCACTAATGGGCCTTTATCCTTGGATATCCAAGCTTAATATCGCAAAAAGGCCTATATCAAAAGATATCTAAACTTATGCTCACAAAGTGCATTTTGCCCTAAGCTAAACATCACAAAAGTGTCTCAAGTCCTAGCTATATCAGCTAACTATCATAAAAGGGCCTTATCCCCTGGCTATCCAAACCAAATATTACAAAAGGACTTGATGTCTTGGCTATCTAGCCCTTACTATCTAAGCTAAATATCAGACAAGAAACGCCGCAATGCGACGAAACCAGGTTTTTAATGATTGACAGAAGAACTTCAGCTTGTGGCTGTTTTCTAGTTTTTGTAACAGTGACCTTGAATCTAGGGGCCCCAAATGCAATCCATTGAAAGGTATCCATAAACTCTTCCTTTATACCAAGTTGTGTCAAGATATGTCAACCCTAACTAAGGTTATTCAGTTTCAACCGTTTTTCTATCTTTAGTAACAGTGACCTTGACCTTGAATCTAGGGACCCAAATGCAATCCCATGAAAGGTATCCATAAACTCTTCCTTTATACCTGGTTTGGTCAAGATATGTAGACCCTGACTAAAATTATTCAGTTTCAACTGTTTTTCTATTTTTAGTAACAGTGACCTTGACGTTGAATCTAGGGACCCCAAAACGCAATCCCATGAAAGTATCCATAAACTCTTCCTATAGACCAAGTTTGGTCAAGATATGTCAACCCTTACTAAAGTTATTCAGTTTCAACCGTTTTTCTATTTTTAGTAACAGTGACCTTGAGCTTGACCCTAGAGACCCCAAACGCAATCCCATGAAAGGTCTCCATAAACCTTCCTATAGATTAAGTTTAGTCAAGATAATATTATTATGTCATCCCTAACTAAAGTTATTCAGTTTCAACTGTTTTTCTATTTTTGGTAACAGTGACCTTGACCTTGACCCTAGGGACCCCAAACGCAATCCCATGAAAGGTCTCCATAAACTCTTCCTATAGACCAAGTTTAGTCAAGATATGTCATCCCTAACTAAAGTTATTCAGTTTCAACCCTTTTTCTATTTTTAGTAACATTGACCTTGACCTTGACCCTAGAGACCCCAAACGCAATCCCATGAAAGGTTTTCATAAACGCTTTCTATAGACCAAGTTTGGTCAAGATATGTTAATCCTTACTAAAGTTATTCAGTTTCATAGGTGAGTTTGACGCCAGCCGCCCGCCCGCCCGCCCGAACAACGACGTTCGCCATTCTAATAACCAGGTTTCACCATGTGAAAACCTGGTTAAAAAGAACTCTTACCCCGGTTACCAAAGCCAACTATTACAAAGGGGCCTCTGTCCCTAGTTATCTAAGTTCAATATCAATAAAGGGCCTATAACCCTGGCTATCCAAACAAAATATCACAAAAGGGCAACTAGCCTTAGCTATCTAAGCTAAATATCACAAAGGGGCAGCTAGCCCTGGCGATCCAAGACAAATACCACAAAAGGGCAGCTAGCCCTGGCTATTTTAGCCAAATATCACAAAAAGGCAGCTAGCCCTGGATATCCAATTCAAATATCACAGTTTTCAAATATCTTAGTCAAATTTTTCAAAAGAGCATCTAGCTCCAACTATCACTAACTATGGGTCCATAACCCTGGCTATCCAAGCTATATATCACAAAAGGGCAGCTAGCTCTGGCTATCTTAGTCATTTTTTCAAAAGAGCATCTAGCCCTAACTATCACTAACTAAGGGTCCATAACTCTGGCTATCCAAGCCATATATCACAAAAGGGCAGCTAGCCCTGGCTATCCAAACCAAACATCACAAAAGGGCAGCTAACCCTGGCTATCAAAGCTAAATATCACAAAAAGGCAGCTAGCCCTGGTTATCCAAGCCATTTTACACAAAAAGGCAGCTAGCTCTACTTATCTAAAGCAAATATCACAAAAGGGCAGCTAGCGCTGGCTATCCTAGTCAAATATCACAAAGGGTAACTAGCCCTGGCTATCCAAGTCACAAATCCTAAAAGGGCAGCTAGTCCTGACTATCAAAGCCAACTATCACAAAAACCTTTAGCTTCGGCTATCAAAAATAACTATCACAAAAGGGCCTCCATCCCTGGTTATCTGAACTAAATACCACTAATGGGCCTATGACCCTGGCTATGCAAACAAAATATCACAAAAGGATTTAAATTTTGGCTATCCAAGCCAAATACCACAAAAGGAAATATAACCCTAACTATCTGAGCTAAATATCCAAAAATAACTCTAGCCCCGGCTATCCAAACCGACTCTCACAAATAGGCCTCTATCCCTTTTTTATCTAAACTAAATGTCACTAAAGGGTCTATAACCCCGGTTACCCAAACAAAATATCACAAAAGGACAGCTAGCCCTGGCTATCCAATTCAAATATCACAAAAGGGCAGCTAGCCCTGGCTATCTAAGCCAAATATCACAAAAGGCCAGCTAGCCCTGGCTATCCAAGCCAAATATCACAAAAGGACAGCTAGCCCTGGCTATCCAAGCCAAATATCACAAAAGGGCAGCTAGCCCTGGCTATCCAAGTCAAATATCACAAAAAGGCAGCTAGCCCTGGCTATCCAAACCAAATATCACAAAAGGGCGGCTAGCCCTGGCTATCCAAGCCAAATATCACAACCTTAATTGAATAAAAGATAATCAAACTAACTTTTTACTTTACATCCCCCCAAAAAGCATAACAAATCTTTATATCTCTCTTCATTAGACCTTAATGAGTATCTTAGTAACTGTCAATAAATGCTTTTAAACATAAATAAATCGTTTCATAAGTCTAAAATCAGTGTCACTGACAACCTTTCTGTTGAGGTTTCTTTTACATAATTGTCCATGGAAGAAGCACAATACCAACTTTCATGTTTCGTAATATTCTTTCAAATATTTTCTTTTCAGCACAAGCTATGACACCACCAGAACAAAACAAATGTTAACCAAAATGACTAGCATCGTAACCTATTTCAACTAATTTGGTCTTAAACAAATCATGTACAGTTGTCTAACTATTTTTTTTTATTTTATCAAAAGTTCTCAGTTTATACGTATTAGTTTTTCTACAAATTCACAAAGCTCTAAAATATATTCTGATGGATGACTGTCTATGCCAGATTTTATCAAATATGTACGTAGCATTTGAACAGGACAACATTCAGTATGCGTATCAAATAACAACGTTATTTCCTTCTCTTTAAACGTCAGTCATTGGTTTTTTAATATAAATTACACAATATGTGTCTTATACTGTTTTGGAACGACTTAAAGAATTTCTTTAATCCTGAAAAAAAAATCGCAATTGCAAACACAAAACTAGTCATATCTCTAAAGTCTCCCAAAGAACTGTTCTCAGAAACTGAAGCGTCTTTCGAAACCATCTTTCTTTTTAAAATTCCACTATTTATAGGCTCCTTTTTTATTAACCGGGCGGTGTGTCCACTTTCCAAATGCAACCCAAATGTCAGTTCAACCAAGTATCACCACAAAGATAATTTTCATAAACAACAACATTTGCCCAATTGATACCGTAAAGTATAGATTTCAGTTTTGATTTACTAACTTTATCTCCTTGAATAACAATCACTAAACTTAAGGCTACAGATACAGGTGAAGCTAGTAAACTTTTTAAATTTGATTTCTTACAACCTGCCCTAAATTTGATTAAAAGCTAAAGAACAGTTACAGTAGACAGTAGAATGTTCTCTCTCAGGTAAAATCACATCTTTAACTTCTGAGAACTGTTCCTCTGGGTTGTTTGAGACAGTCTGACAAATGCTAGCTGTTTTCTGCCATCAAACAGATCCGAATATACAACCCGTACATACAAAAAATAAATCTTACTTAATACAAGTAAAACAACTTCTATATAATATTATCAATAATGAATTAGTAACAATATCATGTAAACTAGAGTAATGCATTCCATCGGAGTTCCATTACAGATCACAATCCAATCTTACTACAAGAACATCACTTGTACATCCGTCTGTACCAACATTGTAGAAGTATTTCTAGCTTGAACATTGATATTGTCTTTTCTTAACATCAAAACTTCATACTATATTTCTTAAATGAAGCATTTTCACCTTTACAATATGCATAATGATTCAAAACTTTTGGTATCTAATAACCTGGAGGTACCGACAGATAGTTGTCTTTTCCCCCCAAAACGGTAAAAGCATCAACTGCCTCTGTGAACTGAATCCCAAACAATGAATTATCTTGGCAAATTATGAGTGGTATCATTAATTAAGGTATTGTTCAAAATCAATACATACACTTGTATAATAAACATAATTTTTAAGTGATAAACCTTTAACTACTTACTAAATAATGCATTTATGGAAAACATTATAACGAGAACAAGAGTGTAACCGTGTATTAAATAGCTTTAAACTCAAAGATATTAAATGATTGGTGAATGCTTAAAGATTTACTGTGGTCTCCTATCATCTCATAGAGTAGAAATACCATGTGTTATGCTCATTTGTTTTCAAATTAAACTCGGTATTATTCATAAGATAGATAGATAGTTTATTTGATAGTTTATTAAAGTCTCATCAATACAACATGTATACATCACCTATTAAATATACATTAAAATATGCATTGCCACTCAGTATATGAGTTATAAGAGACTATAGCACACACACAAAAAACATAAAACTACATATTACTTATTTAACATCTAAAATCGATATATACAAAAGTAAGAAACTAGAAACCAATGCTAATCTTGTTTTAAAACTTAGTTAAATCAAACAAAATAAAATACTGAAAACATGAACGCGCACAAACGTGCATACTTACGAAATGGGTGTAAAAAATCGAATATCACCCCGTTCAGACCGTAGATGAACTGATTAGCACTCATTTCTAGCTTAACGTAAAATAACACAATAATTTAAGTTTAAAAAACAACAACAACATTACTTACACAAATAAAACATCCTGTAATTAAGAATATGGTTGCAGGTTTTGGCACTAAGTCTTAACAACATGTTATTTGATAAACTAAAAGACAACTTATCTATATCGGACATACTTTGAAATAATGGATTAAATGTGTTCGCCTTTTCTAACAATGGCATTGTTATATTATTATACAACTTTCAATAGAATAACACATAGATTTCTGATTCAACAGAATTGCAAAAAGGGCAAAGACGATCATTTAGGGCAAGATTTTCATATCGGCCCGTTTCCACTCGAATAGGGGCTACCCCGCATCTAAATTTACTTAACGCTGCCCTATGTTTTGGCGGCATAATCAAATTTACAATAATTTTCAACAGAATAGTTAATTTTATACTTGCAATAGTTTCTTAACTTATTTCCACCCCTTCCACGTATACCTTTTGGTCTATTAATAGAATCGTGCCACTCATTGATATACGCTGACATCATTTTATCATATATTTGGCTAACAACGGTGGATTTTGGTACATGGTCATTCATATTAGTATATATATCCAAGTCAAGGCTTACCATCTTCTCATTTACATAATAAAACCAAGATTTATATGTATTACATGCCTTGCCGTTTGTCCAAAGAGCTATTCGTTTATTGATACGAGACACAGGTGTATTACACAACCTAGACCAATGTCCGACTATAGATTTCCATTGACGGATAATCGGTGGTACCCAGGCCATTTCGCCTGAAACAGCATCACTAGGTGTATATTTCCCAGCGCCGAGAAAGAAACGCATGGCTCTATTATGCACGGCGTTGATGCATGAAAACGATTTTACACCCCAGATAGATGCACCGTAACTTATAATCGGCCAAACAATAGAATCATATAATTTAGTGTATGCGTCATACGGTATACCACCAACGATTTCACATTTAGCAATAAGAAGCCCGAGCGCAGGGCTAGCACTCTGAGCAACGGTTTTAGCAGTCACATTATAATCAAGAAATTCATTGATAACAATGCCAAGGTAAGTATACTTATCAACTGCATATAAACTGTCATTGCCACACTAAAGTTGAAATTTGTGCGTTGTACAGATTGAGGACGAAAGTGAACTATATTACTCTTTGTTGTATTAATAGTCATGTCATCAATATTACACCAGTCAGCTAAAGCATTTAAATGTACTTGTAAATCAGCTTCGCTTGACGCTAGTAGAGCAATGTCATCTGCATATGATAAAACACACATTTTCTCATCTTCAATAGAAATCCCAACATCTAAACTTTTTAAGTACTTAACTAGGTCATCTAAAAATAGATTAAACAATAATGGCGACAAGATGCAACCTTGCCGTAGGCCACTAGAAACATTAAACCAGTATGTACAAAGAGAGTTAACACGTACACAGGAACTGACAGGGGAATAGAGCGACATAACAGCCTTAAGCATTTTACCAGATAAACCCAATCCAAATAACCTTGTCCATAACTTATCCCTATTATTAAATTCATAAGCTTTTTTAAAAACAATAAAAGCGGTAAATATCGACAGTTTGCGTTTTTTCCTGGTATCAATAATGCTAGTAAGACTAGAGATTTGGTCTATTGTACTTCTGTTTTTGCGAAAACCGCCCTGTTCGTCCTCTAATAACTTTTGATTTTCTACCCAATAACCAAGCCGATCATTTAACACAGTACAATAAATTTTATACACTGAGGAAGCAAGACTAATTCCTCTATATGATGACGGATCTCTAGGGTCCGTACTTGATGACTTCGGTATTGGGTTAACTATACACTTATTCCAAAAACTTGGCACCGTACTAGAATTGAAACAAATGTTAAATAAGGAATGCATGAACAAAATTGCAGAATCATTTTTTAAAGCTTCGCAATATATATTGTCCGCACCAATGGCTTTACCAGTTTTAGCTTTATCTACAGCTTTTTTCACTTCCATAACAGAAATATTTGCATTAAATGAAACATGTGCATCATCTCTTAAATTATTAGTGTTACGCGCGGAGACATCATAATTATGCGTATTGAATAAAGTACTAAAACTTGATTTCCATTTATCCAGTACAACGTTAATATCATGACATATAGAACCATCATCAAGTTTAATTTCCATTGGAATACGCTTCTTCCTTTCTTGGTTAATTCCTATTTTACCAATAGATTTCCAAAACCTGTCATTATTTGTAACAGCCTCGTTTAAGATTTCATTTTGCATATTGTACCAGTAGAACCGTTTAGCTCTTTGTACCTCTCTGTCAAAACATTTTCTAGCAGAAATATAATCAGTCTTTAATGCCCATGATTCACTTTTACTAACAGAGCTAAGCCAAGCTTTCTCCGCAGTACACATATTATACCATAAAACAGACAATTTCTCACTCCACCAAGGTTTGCCTGGTCTATGCTTTTTGTTACATCTGCTAGTACCATAGCTTATCTTAATAGACTTATATGGAAGTTTACTATACATAGAATCATTGATTAAATCACACCATTCACAATATAAAGTATCGATATCACATTGCCGCTGCATACCTTGCTCTAACTTGTCAATTAATGCATTTAACTTACAAAGCGTTTCATGGTCACACATAAAATAACATGAAATTTTATCAAGATCAAATTTATCAAAAGTATTTGACGTATTTTCTGAACAAGAATCAGCCCGCTCTTCAACACTATTACAAATAATATTCCATCTCAGTAAAGAGTGATCAGGAACACCATAATTGGCTAAAGAATTCAGTGTTGGTATATTATTAATCATATCTGTAACATGAATGACTGAAAACTTTTCAAATGAATCAATACATTCGTGTGGGACGATACAGTAGTCTACTACCGATCTTCCCTTCGTGGAAACAGAGGTAAAATCATTCGATGTATACTTTCGACCATTAAGAATACAGAGATTAGTATTAATCAAAAAATCAATCAACAAATCCCCATATGCATTAACTGTAAAATCAACAACGTTACGCTCTGGTAAATAATCGACCCCGGCTATAAAATCTTCAAGGTCACCGCAACTACTGTTAAAATCTCCACAAATAAATATTAAACCAGCATTTTGAAACTGATAAATATTGGTTAACAAATGATCATAAAAGGAGTTAACATCAAAATATCTTGACGAGTTTTCAGGCGGTAAATAACAGACACATGGCAATAACGTATAATTATTACTCTTATGAACAAGTTTTAACCATAAAATACCTTCATGTTCAGCCTCTAGTACTGAAATATTAAACTCGTGGGCAAATTTAGTTTTAACAAGGAAACCGACTCCGCCAGAGCCGTTTCGAGCTTTCTATGAGTATTATTACGATTAAAACCATACCATTTATAATCATCAACTGACAAAATATTACTACCTAAAATGTGCGATTCGGCTATACCTAAAATATCAATATTTTGGTTAAAAACACAAGCCGATCTTAAAATATAATTGTCAGAGTCAGCATTAATGTTCCATCCACGAACGTTCCAAAACCCGGCGGACATCTAGTAAGGCCCGGAGTTGCGTCCCCTGTTACCTCCGCGTTGACCCTGGGATCCGTAGCCGCTGTTGCGACCTCGACCTCCGTGACTTCCAGGACCATCACGACCACCAGCGCAGCCTCGACCTCCAGAGTTTTGCCTCCAGTTTCCTCCTCGGAAGTCCCGATCATCTGACCGCTGGTCTTGCTGGGGTGGGCGTTGCGATCCATCCCGACTACTGATGTCAACGGAACCATCACGCGAACGTATGACACGTGAGCCTTTCATGGTAAGCCCCTGATTGTTTAGTGCTTTAAGTACTGCACGAAAGTTGCTGGACATGACACGGTCTGCATATGAAAGGTCATGGTCAATGAACACTTTATTGAAATGTGGGTTTCGCTGAAGTTCGGGTTTCTTCAACATAACTTTACGTTTATCTTCCATGGACCTCATTCTGGCAACTATAATAGCAGGATTATATTGGTTTGTTGAGGTTCGACTTTAGCCTTAAGCTCCGTAATCTCCTCGCTGACGTCAACACGCATGGTTTCCTAAAAAACGTCCATTCTGTCGTCCACGTCCCTGCGTATACGATTCAGTTCACTGTTAATGCGTTTATCCAGCAATTGTGATACTTTTGAAGATATTCGCTGTTCGAGGGTAACTTCTAGTTTGTCTACCCTCTCACTGAGTGATGTGAAGAGCATATGCATATCAGCAGACATCTTACGCACAAGCTGTTCAACAGTGACGTCACCGTCCACATGAATGTCAGCCTGAGTAATAACCACTTTATTGCTCGTTCGACGCGGTGTCGGTGGTGTCGGCTGAATATCATAAAGCGTCCGTTTAGCTGACTGCCGGGGCTTCTTAACAGGTGAACCTACGAGCTCTACAGGGCTATTAGCTGGGCGCTTTTTACTGTTCGTGAGATCTGGTGAGCCAACGCGCGTCACGCGCTGCGATAACATCACTGATTCAACGAATGCTGCAACTTCATCACCACTACCTATATCAGATGACTGTATTAAATTGCTTCCCATAGCCATATTTTCAAAAATACAATTTAAAGCACCTTTAATACCCCCTTTACACACAAAGGTAAATCCAATTATCCCTAATTATTACCACTCCGACTCCGACTTTATAAATATCACTACAGCTGGGTGAGATCTTCTCAGCCACCGTTCAAGTTAGTGGACACCGTTTTATGCGTCTTTGTTTCCTATTGTTTATTTCATTTTCCCAAATAACTTATTTATTATATTATATAAACTTTTAATTTCAATCCAGCGAATTCCAATAATTTAGACATATACGCACATATAAGTTTTATACCATAAATCCAACGTTAACCACAATAGATTCCAATTTTTGTGAGAGCACAAAAAACACGACTGTACTGTTCAACAACTGTATGTGTACCCTATTTCTATGTATCAATACACCTTTTAATAAAACGCCTTTAGAATCACTTTGAAAATATATCACACAAATTGACATTATATGAAATGAAACTTCATAAGAACACTTTCTGAATCAAATCATGAATTGCTAAAGATACAAACTCATTATTTCTTAATGTTGATTGATTGTTTATCAGGATAAAGCTTAGTGGTCTGATAATGATAAATAAAACGAATACATTTTCTATAAAGACAAAATTTCATTATCAGCCTTTAAAGTATCTTTCCAGAATGTTGATAAATGAACCGAGTTTTCAAAATATTCAGAAAAAATAATTCAGCAATTCAGTCTACTTTGATCATAATCACCACTGTCCGCCATTGGCTGAGAAGAACAGCTGCGTCCGTGGAGAGGCGGTTGCTGCCACCGGTCTGTTAACGCCCAATACCCATGAAGTTGGTGGTTCCTTGCAGGTCTGCGGCACATATCCGCTAGCGAAATACCCCTCTGAGCCGCATTTGAAACAGATGACTGTTCCAACCTGCACAAAACGTCCTTTTGCCAGAGATACACCGCCTAGACCTCCCCGAAAACTTCAAAAAGAAGGAGGTTTTTCCCCAGAAGTCTCCGCCGCCCATTCTGTTTCAGATTCCAAAGTCCTTTTCAGCTGGTCAAAATTCTTGTCGAAATACCACTTAAATTGTTTAACCAAAGAACTGATAAAATTTATATCGTCGCTTTCGGACATTTCAAAATAACTTCTTATTTCACCAAATACAAAACCTCGAGTGACGAAAACGAAATCGTTTCCCCATATACCCACAAAAACACGAGGAAATCATGTTACTAGTGTCCCGCCAAACTAATCCACCTAAGTACTGAAGTACTACGAGTACTTGAACCAATCTCCTGAAATCAATAAAGTTTATATTTTTCAAAACGTGAATAATTGTTTTTATACTCGCACTCGGGCCTTGCCCATTCGGCGAGAGCTCAGTTAAGTTCATTAGTCATTTTAGGTTTTTGGACAGAATGTTAACCT
Source organism: Mya arenaria (assembly GCF_026914265.1). Taxonomy (NCBI): domain Eukaryota; kingdom Metazoa; phylum Mollusca; class Bivalvia; order Myida; family Myidae; genus Mya; species Mya arenaria. The sequence continues at coordinate 19,537,292 of NC_069123.1, forward strand.
GGTTCTTTAACGTGCATCTGTGTATAGCACTGTCACACAGGGAGCCCCATTTAACGTCCCTCCCGGAAGTTGATTAGTTTTTTTGAGTGATGCGACCGGGAATCGAACCTACGACCCCTGTATTGATAACCAAGTGTGCTACCACTAGACCACGGATCCGAGATATTTCAAGTGTATCAGGAAATTAATTAGTAGTGTGTAACCGGAAGCGAACATTACTAAAATGCGGTCTTGACTAGACTGGTACCCTTCGTTACTTTGATAAAAATCTAACCTTTTTGTAGAAAAGAGAATAAGGGTACCAGTCTATATACATCCGAGGTTGTTTTTGAAAAAAATGGCTGAGGAGCTCCGAATGCCTCGGATGTATGCCGTTACATCAGTAGAAGTAGTCCGTAAAGTTTTGAATAATATCATTAATTAAATGTAGTGTTTAAGAGTTGTATTCATTGCTCTCACTTTAAATTGATTGCCAGTGAAGTGTATTATTGCAAACATAATTAAGATTCCCAAGAGATAAGTCCTTAAGTTTAACAACTAATTAAGATTTCTACGCGATCTATTTGCAGCGGACTTAAACGTACCACTTTTTGAGTATGTAAACCGTCCAAATACATCCGAGGTTGTTTTCGATAAAATGGCCGAGGAGTTCCGAATGAACAGCGGTCGATAAAGAAAGCGTTGAATAGTGCGGACGACATAAACAAAGCAGTTTGAAACATTCAGCTTACGCGAATCAAAGAAAACACAAGTATTAGATTTCCTTCTTTGTGTTTATGTCGTCCGCACTATTCAACGCAACCCTTCTTTGTTTATGTCGTCCGCACTATTCAACGCTTTCTAAATCGTCCGCTATATAGGAATGACGTCACCATTACGTCATATGTACTTCCGTTGTGTGGAAAATTCTCAATAAAAAAAACATGTTCTTATGATTGATAGACATGTTTTCACATGCTCAATACACTGTAAATCAAAACTATCATTATTCCTGAAACTTTTATACCTTAAGTTTGTATTCTTGCTTGATTTATCATTTAGAGTATAGATTAAAGCATAAAACGCTGCCCTATAGTTGAAAGGTCATTTTGGAAGATCTGTCATGGCGGACGGTGCAATTTTTAGAGTTTGTTTTTCAAGTGGAGTGATTTTTCTTAGGAATAACTTGACCCCCCTTTTTTATTGGCTTAAAAGGTAATTTAAAGCTTGTACTTTAGGAATATATGTGGTTATCATAGCCTGCATTCGCTCGAAATGCCTTTAAATGTTGTCTGAAAATTATAATTTTACATTGAATTATATAGGGAATAACAATGGTGGTGTGTAACCTAAAGACCGCATTTTAGTGCGACCCACCGGAAGCCGCAAAGCGAATTATACAACTAATGCATTTCTGGCACCGCTGATATGTAAACAAATATGGCGTCGAGCTCGGTATTTCTCGTAATGGTCAGTGGTCAAATAGAGTCAGCTGAGGTAATACAGCTATTTTAAGAGATAGTTAAATGTTCAATGTGTGTATTTTCTGTCTAATGGTAGACTTAAGTGTTGTGTTATATGCAGAACATAGCAATGTGATACTTTTTGTTCGTGGTTAACACGTTTAAACTCGTTGAACTGAACAACTTTCGTGAACAATGTTTAGTCTTATAACCACGGACATACAAACATGGATTGGGAACTTCCTTCTTTGTCTTTTTTTTACTACTCTGTAATACTTAAATGTCTTCACGGGTTGAAGAATAAAGAGTGGGTGTTTTAAAAATATTGAAAATAATTTAGAAAAGTAAATTGATGTTTGAAATATTTCAAAAAAGGTTATATTCGTATCTTGCCATGTAACTCCAGAAGTATTTTGCATAAAACAAACGTTATATCATATATATGATATGAAACAGGAAAAGCCAGGTTGTAATGTAGTCCAAATAATTGTACGTTGACGGATTTTTTTTTAAGATTTTTGATGTGGCAAATCCTTCACGTACAAATTGTTTTGTACCCAAAGTGGGGTTTTCTTTATTTCATTCTGACAACACATAATGCAAGTTATACAACAATCGGAGCACTTGGGTCATGGCCGAGTTGTTATGGTTGTATTTACGAGGTCTGTCACGAAGCTTGTCGGAGGTGGCCGAGTTACCAAGCCAGCAAAACTTATAGGACCCATATGGGCCTACATGGGTTACCATATGGGTCCCATGTGGAATACCCATCTGGGCCCCACATGGGTTTTGCAACAGGGCTCCATGTGGGTCCCATATGGGCTGAATGTGGGACCCATATGGCCCCACATGGGTTTTGGAACAGGGCTTGATTTAGGACCCATATGGGCCCCACATGGGTTTTTGAACAGGGCTTGATATGGGACCCATGTGGGCCCCACATGGTATATGTGGGCTGTATATATGCCCTACCTTAGCAATTAATTTGGGGTAAACCGTTACTTTTGTTTTTACATGTTATAATATATTGATTCCAATTACCTAAAAAAATATTGATCTCAAGTGTTCACCTGATGCATTACTATCCTTTCATTGGTTATCTAGACAAACAGCTATGTTGAGAAGTACAAATGACATAATGTCAACATAATATTTCATTACACAACAAAGATAGCAATAATCTTATTAAGTTTATTAACATGAAAACATTAGAAATGTAAAACAAGATGTACAAACTAAAAAAGTCAACAAAAATTACATACTGACAATGTTAAGATTTTGTGTAATACTGGCAATATAAAAGTGGCACACACGAAAAATGTGACTGGAATTATGACACATTTTTTTCAGTTTAGTTTGACATTACCAAGCTAAAAAGATCTACTACATTTATATGGTAATTTGATTAATAACTTAATAATAAGTGTAAACTTTGTTTTATTGATTGTATCTGTCAGTTAAAGCTGTTAAACTGAAAAAGCGTGTCAAAAATTACATGTAAACAAACACACTTTTTAAAGGTTTTAACGACATTCGGAGCTCCTCGGCCACTTTATCAAAAACAACCTCTGATGTATTTGGACGGTTTACACACTCAAAAAGCGGTACGTTTAAGTCCGCTGCAAGTAGATCGCGTCGTAATTTTTTTAGCAGTTAAACTTTATGACTTAACTCTTGGGAATCTTAATGTTTGCAATAATACACTTCACTGGCAATCAATTTAAACTTAGATCAATAAATACAACTCTTAAACCATACATTTAATTAATGATATAATTAAGAAATTTACAAACTACTTCAACTGATGTACCGGCATACATCCGAGGTTGTTTTCAATAAAAATGGCCAAGGAGCTCCGAATGCTTTAACGAATGTGTTTTAAAAAAACATAAATCGAAAGACACATAATTCTAATAAACAGAGCATGGAGTGCATCTACACATTCAAGTTTACAATATTGCTTAGATATAAAGCAGCGTTTCAAACCAGAAATGAAATAACAGTTTCAAGTTAATTGGCACATTGGATTTAATCACAAAAATCATACATGTAAAATAAAAAAGAATTTAAAAGGAGAAAAAATAAACACAAACCAGAGCTATTGACTAACACGATTAATGTACCTTGTAATACTGACTAGTGAACTGACATGACTGAATGTTAAAACATATATCTTATTTCCTCCATGTATGAAGAGTTACATTACAAAATACATATGAAACAAAAGTAGAGCAAAAGCATATAAGTTGTAACAAATATTTACATAATAAAGTTATATCATTTAGGTTTTTGGAGCATAGTGCGACAGAATGTTAACCTGGTTCTTTAACATGCATCTGTGAATAGCACTGTCACACAGGGAGCCCCATTTAACGTCCCTCCCGGAAGTTGATTAGTTTTTTTTAGTGATGCGACCGGGAATCGAACCTACGACCCCTGTATTGATAACCAAGTGTGCTACCACTAGACCATGGATCCGGACCTGATTCATTGTTGTTTATCAAGAAGGATTAATTAATATACTGTGAAATCATTAATGTTCGTGGGCATGAAATTTCGTGGTTTGCCGAAAAAAAACAATTTCGTGGGTACTTGAATTCGTGGATTTTCATTTTTGAAAAAAAAATCGAAGATGCGATCGTCCTAGATCGTCTGCATAATATCCACGCGCTGGCCCGTGATTTCCGTCTTCTACGTCACTCGGTTTATGACACTCGCTAATGTGATACGACATGCCAATTAGTGCATATACCCATGTCACTTATCGATTTAATTGGGAATAAAGGTAATAAAAGAAGATGTACCCTGATCATAAGTACAGATAGGGGAAGCCATTGAATGCCAATTAAGAATTTTGCAAACTGTGAAAACACCGAATAGGTGCGTATACTCGTATTGTCACGTTCGGTGCTTAGTAACCTTCAATATACTAGTAATCGATTAATTATTTTATTAAATAAAAAAATCGAGTATGGACACTCATCACGCAGAGCTTGTAAACTTGGAGATTTTCATTAACAGCACACGTTTAAACACGTGCTTATAACTGTCATTTGCTGCATAAAACACATTTAATTGATTTGGTTCATTATTTGTTAAAGGCAGTTATAATATATTAACAGAATAATGATCGTAACTGTAAACTGCGACCTCTGTAAAGAATATACTAGAGTATGTACGTAACAAGGCAATTGAAAAAGTGAATAAATGGTTTATATTTCGTGGGATCTTGAATTCGTGGATCACCCAACCCACGAAAACCACGAACATTAATGCCCCACGAACATTAATGATTTCACAGTATACACACTCAATCCATAGGTTAAAAACATGTATCTACCATGTACAAATCAGGGATCACTGTTATCGCCAGGGAAATAAATGGGGTTGATATAATTAAAGTCATCTGGCCCCAATTTCTCAAAAGTTCTTAAGCGTAACACCCTTAAGTAGCTTATTTCATTCAGCCAATGTTACTTCATCTTAAAATAAGTTTATTGTGAGTGTATCAAAGTTTAAAATGGTGTACCCAGGATAAGAAAATATTATAGTAAAACAAAAACCAACATTATTCCGAGATATTATGATAATTATTCAATGCCAACAGGTTTCGCTTATTAAGAGTCTTCTTTAGAACAATCATCCAAATGTGAACTAAACATATTTGTCTTGTTGATGGGTCTCTTATTTGTCATGGACAGTTTGTCATATGTTTATACAAAAAAGTAAAAGCAACATGGATTTGCCTATAAATATAGATAAGAAATGCTCTTCTTGCAACCCTAACGATATGAAAATTTAGGAAAAAAGGGAGAAATCTCATTATTACATTATTGTGATACATTTTGCATACAAACTACATTACATGTCACACGACATTGATGTGTTTATGATAAAACAATAGAAGCATACATATTGTACATAATCAATTTGAAAAATATTCTGACAATTTTTGTTGGTTTAATTCTGAGTTGTATATCCGATTTTTTTGGTATTAAAGTAAATAAGTCAACATTCTACTCAGGAAGCATCGGGGTGACCCTTGCCTGGTCTTTGCGGCCAACCTCACGACCTCGAGACTCGGAAAGCCACTTCTAAATGGCCCCCTCCATTTCCTTGCGGTTCTAAAGCGTGTTGCTGGGTTCAATTGTAGACATTCTGTAAATAGTGTTTGTGGATAGATGAATATCTGAGACGGTTATTTCATCAAAGTGATTATCAAATGTTTAGTATTAAATAAGCAGCATTTTATCGTCAACTATATATGGTGATTTTAGCTGGGCAGATAAATTTACATAGGTATCTTAAAAAGTTTGTCATTTTTTAACACTAATACTCAGTTATATTTTTTTTTAAATCCATTGATGTATATGCACAGCATAGGTAGTTTCATTTAGCACATCTTAATATATACAACAACAAAACCACCTACTGAAAAAGATGTTTATCAAGTGGAGTCTGCCCAGTTTCTTTTTATACCCCCGACAAACGAAGTTTGAAGGGGGAATATTGGAGTCACCCTGTGGTCGGTCCATCGGTTTGTTGGTCGGTCCGTTGCAATTTCCTTGTCCGGAGCATAACTTAAAAACTACTGGATGGAATTTGATTAAACTTCATACAATGATAGAGCATAATGAGATGAAATGCAGTGTACAATAACCATAACTCTATTCTTGCTTATTACTGAGTTATTGCTCTTTGTTACTTTTTTTTGTCCGGAGTATTACTTGAAAAGTACTGGATGGAATTCATTGAAACTTCATACAGTAGTAAAGCACAATGAGAGGAAGTGTAGTGTTCAAGAACCATAACTATACTTTAGCTTATTACTGAGTTATTGCCCTTTATTTGTTTTTTGCTGTCAATTTTTTTTCCTGACATTAACTTGCAAACTACTAGATGGAATTTATTAAAACTTCATACAATGGTAAAGCACAATGAGAGGAAGTGCAGTGCACAAGAACCATAACTCTATTTCAGCTTATTACAGAGTTACTGCTCTTTGTTACTTTTTTCTTTTCCGGAGCATAACTTGAAAACTATTGGATGGAATTCAATAAAACTTCATACAGTGATAGATCATAATGAGAGGGAGTGCAGTGTACAGGAACTGCAATTCTATTTCGGCTAATTACAGAGTTACTGCCCTTTGTTACTTTTTTCTTGTCCGGAGCATAACTTGAAAACTACTGGATGGAATTTAATAAAACTTCATACAGTGATAGATCATAATGAGAGGGAGTGCAGTGTACAGGAACCGCATTCTATTTCAGCTAATTACAGAGTTACTGCCCTTTGTTACTTTTTTCTTGTCTGGAGCATAACTTGAAAACTATCGGATGGAATTTTATAAAACTTCATACAGTGATAGATCATAATGAGAGGGATTGCAGTGTACAGGAACCGCAATTCTATTTCAGCTAATTGCAGAGTTACTGCCCTTTGTTACTTTTTTCTTGTCCGGAGCATAACTTAAAAACTACTGGATGGAATGTAATTAAACTTCATACAATGGTACAGCACAATGAGAAGGAGTTCAGTGTACATGAATCACTACTCTTTTTTTAGCAAATTACAGAGTTATTGCCCTTTTTCTGTGTTGTTTTTTGGTCAAACTTTTGTCAGGACAGTAACTTGAAAACTACTAAATGGAATAGCATAAAACTTCATACAATGATAAATCATAATGAGAGGCGGCGTTCGGGGGTATTAATCACCTTCAGTGATAGCTCTAGTTTTGTTTGGTTCCCTTTAGGTTGTATTGGCGGGCCGGATTTGTTGTCAACATTATCCGGGAAACCATGTCCACTGTGTCACTCACACCATATTCTGTCAAGTATTTTACCTTGAACAAAAAGGTGTGCATGAAAATGCCTGTAAATCCACATATAAATGCAAAACAGCAAAAACTTTCAAGCAAAACCATAGTATCACACTCATGTGGTACAATTAAATATTAAAATTTGAAGCACTGTCAGCGCCCCCTACACTGGCTCGGTTTGTGTGCCTGCCCTTATATTGATCATAGCAGATCACATTTCAAAAACAAACTTGAATGAATGATGTCACTTCAAAATGTTATTTTAAAGCTCAAATTATGCATTTTTAAATTTAAAGACACCTCATAAAAAATAATCAGTCAACTATGTTTGGGAAACTTACAACGGATGTTGCAGCATTTGCTTGTGACTTTCGCTCTTTGAAGGCTGCCAAATCCACCACAGTTTTGAGGGGGAAAGATATTCCCTCTGGCAACTCACTTGGAACTGCATCTTGTGCTGAACCTCTCGCCAGGATGAGACGCAGGAGCTGCGTATGCTGTCGCAATTGCTCCTGCTGGTTTTAAAACAGCACAAAGATCCAGGTGTCCCGATCTGGAACAAATAACATTCAAAAATCAAAATTGAAACAAGACACTTCAGGTAATATACAGTGAACCATTAAACCAATAATGTGATTGGCTGTTTGTTAATGTTTATAATAATAAAAAGATGCAAGGTTCAATTATGAAAACCATTTTACATTCCATTAAAATTTCCTATTTACTTTCTTGGATTCTGCTCTGCCGAGCATCGAATAATGAACGGGTAGCTGGAGTGTTGGGTTTTTGTCTTGGCTGTAACAGGGCCATCATCCTCATCATCACCATTAGCAGCAGTGGCAGGCTGTTCACCCTGGCTCATATCCTCATACAGCCTCATCCTTGATGCACTTTTAAATTGGATAAAAGATTAATTAATGATTGTCAGAATCCTCTTTGGAGGTCTATATGTAAATAGGTTCCCCACAGCTGCATGAACCATTAATTTGCCGTTGTTTTTTTTTGTTTTGTTTTGTTTTGGCATCTGCCATCCCGAATGCCTTTACTTTATAATTTATATATTATCGCAAAGTTATATGACAAAATACAAAATCGTAGCACAAACAATACTTCTACATGAAAGTCATCAGTAATTCACTTGTTTAAAATCAAATTACTTTATAAATACAAGTTGCTTTAAAAGTTAAATAAGAACCATTACCTTACTTTTAAAGATGAATTTAACCATTGTTTTTTCACTCAATCACGTTCATCATCCGCGCGTCGATAAAATGTCAGGTGACAAATTTTCCGCATATTTATGTCTCCCCCTCTCTGGGGGAGACATATTGTTTTTGCCCTGTCCGTCAGTCCGGTAGTCCGTCAGTCCGTACGTCACACTTCGTTTCCGATCGATAACTGGAAAACCGCATGACCTAGGATCACCAAACTTGGTAGGGAGGCTGGTCGTGAGGTGTAGAGGATCCCTATTGTTTTTGGGGTCACTAGGTCAAAGGTCAAGGTCGCGGCGACCCCCAATATAAAAAACATTTCTGCTCAAAATCTTGAGAACGGTTTGACCTAGATTCACCAAACTTGGTAGGGAGGTTGGTCATGAGGTGTAGAAGATCCCTATTGTTTTTGGGGTCACTAGGTCAAAGGTCAAGGTCGCGGCGACCCCCAATGTAAAAAACATTTCCGCTCAATATCTTGACAATGGTTTGACCTAGGTTCACCAAACTTGGTAGGGAGGTTGATCATGAGGTTTAGAAAACTCCTATATTTTGGGGGGTCACAAGGTCAAAGGTCAACTTCGCTGTGACCTCTAATGTAAAAAAATATTTCCGTGCAATATCAGGAGAATGCTTTGTTCGTTTCCGATCGATAACTGGAAAACTGCATGACCTAGGATCACCAAACTTGGTAGGGAGGTTGGTCGTGAGGTGTAGAGGATCCCTATTGTTTTTGGGGTCACTAGGTCAAAGGTCAAGGTCGCGGCGACCCCAATATAAAAAACATTTCTGCTCAAAATCTTGAGAACGGTTTGACCTAGGTTCACCAAACTTGGTAGGGAGGTTGGTCGTGAGGTGTAGAGGATCCCTATTGTTTTTGGGGTCACTAGGTCAAAGGTCAAGGTCGCGGCGACCCCCAATATAAAAAACATTTCTGCTCAAAATCTTGAGAACGGTTTGACCTAGGTTCACCAAACTTGGTAGGGAGGTTGGTCATGAGGTGTAGAAGATCCCTATTGTTTTTGGGGTCACTAGGTCAAAGGTCAAGGTCGCGGCGACCCCCAATGTAAAAAACATTTCCGCTCAATATCTTGAGAATGGTTTGACCTAGGTTCACCAAACTTGGTAGGGAGGAAGTACAAATTTCATGTCCATCATTGATTATTTCTCACCTACGACCACACAATGGGGGAGACATGCGCTTTTTCAAAAAAGCAGTCTCTAGTTTTAATTATTTGTGACTAAATTGCTACTAAAAACACAATTGCAAAAGGTTTATATTTAAGAAGTAGTAAAAAAAAAATTAAAATACGGAAAAATATCTGTTCCTTGTGTATTTATGTATCATCGCCACAACATCGTGTCTTACCATCTAACACTGCCCTACTATAATGATAATGCCGAGTATATAGGACTCATATGGGATCTATCTGGGGCATTTCATGGCAAAAGATGTGAAGCCGATTCATGAAATAATGAACTTTTTTCACATAGTATCGATGTTTACATATTTTCATATAACATATATGATGATCTTCCTTTCCCTTTGTGTATCCAATTAATATAGATGAGCAGCTATATGGGTCCCATCTGGGTCCCATCTGGGCATTCTCAACCATATGGGTCCTATATGGGCCCCATATGGGCTTTTTGCCCAGATTCAGCCCATATGGGACCCATTTAGCCTTGCTTGCTGGGTATAAGAGTGGGTCAAGTTGTTCCGCTTGGCATAATTGTTGTCTGTGTCAGTCAAGTTACTAACGGTTTAAGAAAAATGCATAAAACATTAATTGTTGAAATTAAATATAAGAATCTGCAATTTGATCTTTTGTCAGCAATGTTACATTCATATATAACTGGTATTCATGGATTTCTGCAAAAATTGGCTCGTTCCAAGACAAAAAAAAAAAAAAGTTGTCAGAGCGTTCAATCTGTGAGAGTGCAGCTTTAAAATTTGTTTTTTAATCCAGTAAATGATACACATTAATAAATTACGAAGTTGGTTGATCATACCATAGTAATTATGCCCATTAAGGTCTTTCTTCCTTAAAGGGACTGTACACCAGATTGGCACCAATAAAGTTTTTTTCTGTAACAAATCTCAGGACAATTATTTAAAAGAATGTGTTACGCTTTGATATCATAATTGTAAAAAAACCCTACCAAGATGTAAAAAAAACAAATTGTGTCAGAGACCGGGTTCGAACCTGTGTCGCCAAATTTGCAGTCCAGTGTCAGGGGTTTCAATAAGCAGACATAGACATATTATACATCCGGAAAATCGCCAAAGACGTCCAAGAATTTAACCCAAGGCGTTTTGAAAATTCTTTATAATTGCCTTGTACACCTCTTTTAATGAGTCCGGACGCTGTGCACTGTGACTGCTTAAAATATGCCATACTGCCCTTTCATCTTCCCATATGCCTTGTACATGTCATAATTTATGACAGCTTCTTGTGGGTAATGAGCAGACGACCTGTGTATTCATAAACGGCCATCTTCTAATCCGATAATTAGGAAGAGCCAATAAGAGAAACATCGCCAGGAGGTGGAGCTATTGAATGTCAGCCAATCAGAATATACAATGAGAACTCGTTCATTCAGAGAAAGTTCGTAAAATGCTATAGCAAATGCGTAGGGATGGTGAAAAATGTTGTCAAACACTATTAAAACTTTTATAATCATTGATAATTGTATTGCATGGACGAGACTCGCTATTTTAAATATTGTTGATTAGAAGCAGACAGTCACTGCCGATTTGTAGACATAGGAAAGCTGGCGTTAACACAACCAAAAATATATCAATTTATCAGTAAATGTTTTGAAAGTGTATATGTAAAATATTCATGATGAACATTTCTTTGTAACCCCCAAAAATATTTTATATCGCGGTAACCTATCACGTCTACGATCATGTCAAAACCGCCATTTTGTCAGAACGATTTTCGGAGTTATTTTATCAATGTTCTATGCTGTATAAGTGTTTCTTTAAGCAAGGGCAGTGATTTTTATTGTCATTTTATTTTAAAACATCAACATATTAAGCATAACTTTATCAAAGACAATTAAATAACAGCCAGGTTGAATGTAACATTCGTACCCAATCCTGATCGTAACAAGTAAAATTTGTCCCCTACATATTTTTTTTTTTGTGTATTTGTGCCAGTAAAATTGTTTCAAATGCTTAACTGTTGTCTTTTTTATTTTACATAAATTTTAGGAGGAAAATGAGACATTGCACTAAAGAAGAGTCCAGACAAGTACAGTCATATTACCACAGACAAAAAGACAAATTTTAATTTGGATATTTAAACACACCCTTCTAAATTTTGTGAAAAAGCAACAACAATTTGTACAAGTCTGAAAATCATGGAAAATGATTTTTATTGAGTATGAAAACGAAACATTCTACAAGAACCCTCCCACTCCCATCCCCTTGCGCCTCTAGGCTAGACTCTTGTTATGGTTGAATATAAACAATAAACTTAAATATAAACAGTTTTAATTGTGCATCAAACACGCTACTTTACCTAAAAATTCTTTGAAAATTCCTAAAAATCAGACATGGAATTTTAAGAAATTCCTAATTTTGAGTCTTATTGAAACCCCTGCAGTGTCGTATTCCCTGAGCTACGACGGCTTACTCAAATCGGGTGACATAATTTAGCTATACACCTAACTCAGTTAAATATCATGTGATAACACCGACTAGCCAATCACGCATAAGGAATGAATTCTTCTAGGTAGACATACTCAGTAATCTTTTTTAATGGAAAAATACGAAATAACTGCTAAACTTAAATAAATTGTAAACTATGTGGTACTTCAGTTAGTAAGTTTCAATGTATTGAACACTTTAATACCAAGTTTATGACAGTTTTCGACAATTTTCTGTTTTTCTTGCAAATTGATCATTTGGTGCACAGTTGCTTTAATTTCTTCCCTTAACCATTTTTTCATGATTGGTGCTTGTTCTGGCCATATCTTGGAAATTACAACTGCAGAAATTACTAATTAATTCAATTCTTAAACCTGCCCAAATCTTTTCATGTTATTCTTCAAACTGTGTATAATGATGCTTCTACAATTTGCCTTCTACCAGCACACTATATTACAATTTCTGATTGAAAAAGTGCCATTGTCAAAATGAAAAATCTGGTTATAATGGGGCTCTTTGCATGGCCTCTTGTTTTGTGTTGAAAAAAAAGGATAAATTTTCTATAGACAAGGCAATCCCTAGGTCTGTGAAGAACTTAAAATAGTAGATATTTATAAAATGATACATAAAACAGCAGAAATTTGCTACTTGCCGCATGCATGATTTTGTGTTTATCAATTTTTTTTATGGTAACATTTAACAAAAAGCTTTTTTTTGGACTACATCATCAAATGAAAAATTAAACTGAATGTTGATAAATGTGAATTAAAATTTATTAATGGTACTAATTACCAAATATTAGTAAGATTACATTTTTATCCCCTAGTGTTCTTAGGCCTAAATCTGAGCAGTAAAGGCAACAGTGAAATGGGATTTTTTTGTTTTGGCAAAAATGGCTTGTGATCTGAAATGGGCAAGTCTGAGGTTCTTGAACGCTTGAAGCTGCAGTCAACCTGAAAAAAGAAAGTCATATTTTCAATGCCTATCAGGCTGAGGTTTACAAAATTTTTGAAAATAAATGCATTGCATGCTTGCATCAGCAGCTGCTGTGGTGAAGGCAAAGAAATAGAATTAAGGGTGAAAAATTCTATACAAGTTTTTTCGGCTGGTCAAAAAAATTACGGCCAACTTTATGTATTTGACAGTCCAGTTTTTTCTTCTCTGATAAAAATGTGAATTTTAAATGGAATAAAAGGATATGGATAGTATTGTGAAACAGAGTGAGTAAAATGAGATGCTTCTTCATGAATTTCTGATGTATCCATGTAACAATTATACAGAAAAGTGACTTTTAAAGCAAAGATAGATATTTTCTTACATGTATATTATCATGTATACACATGTACACTGTGGTGTCATAACATCTCGTGCGTGACCATATTGAATTATACCCATAGTAAAGAACAGCTGCACAAACTATTTAAAAGTATACTTCTCAAAAAAGATACTGAACTCTAACATATACAATAATGAGTGAAAAAGGCAATGCAAAAAAGGGCACAGATATAAACGAATCAAGTACAGCAATTGAAAGTGAACAAAGAAAAAGAACATGCGATGAGTTAAGCAGCGTTAGTGAGCATGAATTAAGCATATCAAACCAGAATGGAACAAACAAACAAAATAAACCTAAAAAGAAAAAGAGTAAAAACTCACCCGAACAAACATATTTTCCTGAAGAAACACAAGAACTAACTGACAATACACATGCAATTAAAACAATTATGAAACAGTTAGAAGCAATGAACAAGAAGTTATCAAATGTACTAACAAAAGACAACAGATACATTCAAGATACAGTCGAAAAAAGTGTCGAGAAAAAACTCAGAACAGAAAAAATTACTTCAAAAGACGAGGTTGCTATAGAGGAAATTGTTGAAAAGCTTGTAGAAAAGAAAATAAACAAAATAAAAGCAAGTTTTGAAAAACGCATCAAAGTTTTAGAAGGGCAATTATTTGAAAAGGCAGAAGAAAACGAAAAATTGAAAAAAGAGATTAATGCATTAACTAATAAAGTCAATAAGAAACAGGAGGAAACAACTGAAACAAGGAGAATATCAAACTATGACATAACTCAAACAAAAAAGCGCCTAAATGACCTTGAGCAATATACAAGGAACAACAGCATTAGAGTGTATGGTCTCCCGGATAATGACGAACACGAGCCTCCATCAAAGACAATAGACATTTTCTTGAAAGAAATGAAGGACCTGCCTATTGATGTTGATAAGATGGAAATAGATACAGGACACCGCCTTGGCCTTTTTCAAACAAATAAATCAAGACCAATGATCATCAAATTTATATCACGACTGACAAAAGATAATGTGATGAGGAACAAGAAATCACTTGGGCAAAGGAAAGTCGTCATTAACGAGGACTTAACACGTCTAAATCAGCAAGTCTTTACAGCGATTAGACTGAAAGGGCAAGATGAGGTCAAATCAGTCTGGACCAGAAATGGCCGTATTATTCTCAGGCGCTATGACGAGAGTACATCTTATGTCGAATTTGAAGACTACAGTCCATGGCTCGAACTACCTTGGCCTCAGAGATATCATCAACAGTAGACTTCCATTTCTTTTTTGAACAGTTTATTATAATCTCATATTATTGACTCTTAGTAAATCCCTATAACAACATCAACAGAATCTTATATTGCATTGCCATGCTCTATAAAAGGGACCCTTAGACTATGATCACATACCTATATTTCAAATGAATGAAATGCAACATATTATAAGGACATTTTCTGTTATATGCATATAGCGTGAGATACTCCCTCTTTGTATTACAAGTTGTTTCTCAATCACATAAAATAACATATATTCCATATGTATGATTAAATTTAGAGTTTTAAATTTATAACTTGTGTTAAAAGATGGCGCTTATCGCAAAAAAATACACCCCTTATTATTTATTCAATACTGTTAGAACATGGTATGTGTTTTTGTTTATGTTTCTATTTAAATTAATACTGCTTAACTTTAATGTGACAGGAAAAAAATATAGTATGAATTAAGTCATTCAGTAACATCAATGGCTCTTATGCGTAGGCATGGCATCTTTTTATAAACGAAAATATATATTATTTTTTTCTCATTCTTTCTTTTGTAATTGTATCAACAACTTCCAAGTACTCATCACGATTTACAAGACTATCCATATTCTGTTCGCCTGAACAAAAAAAAAACTTATGCCACTAAAAAAATTTCAACACCCGTTTCTGAGAGACATCTGGATTTTTCTTAACAAATATTCCAATTTCTTTGTTCCTTTTAAATAATGAGTGTCACTTTTTGTACTCTTAACACTAAAGGAATCGGCAATAAGCAAAAACATTGACAAGTATTTAAGTTAAATCGTATGATGTTATCTTTTTACAAGAAACTCATTCCGATGCATCAACAAGTCAATCCTGGAAACGGGAATGGGATGGTTGTTCATTCTTTAGCAGACTTAAATCAAATAAAGAAGGGGTCGCATTCCTTGTCAATAAATTTTCGAATATCGAATGTTTAAATTTTAATGAGTTAGTAGCTGGACGGTTAATCACTCTAGATATAAAAGTGAATGACAAAGATATAACAATAATAAATGTTTATGGGCCTAACGATGATAAGACATCTTTATTTGATCAATTAGAAAATTTTGTGGCTACCAATAATGAACGAAATATAATAATAGGCGGGGATTTCAACACAGTACTTAATCCTTCTATCGACAAGAAGAATGGAAGGACAGATACAAATAGAAAATGTCAATCAACATTAAATAAAATGATTTTAAACTGTAATTTGATTGATATTTGGCGCGAAAATAATCCAGACTTGTGCCAGTACACCTGGCATTCAAATACTAGGCCTATTATTTACTTTATTTTATTATTTCCGAATATCTTCGTAATACAATACCTAAATGTGGCATCAAGCCAGGATATAAAACAGACCCTTCGACTGTAGTACTTACCCTTAACACACTTGAGCAAAAGAGAGGACCAGGTTACTTTAAGATAAACAATAATATCATCAATCACACAGAGTACCAAAACCAAATAAACATTTCTATTAAATACTCCACTTACATTAAAAAAGAAAAAGAAAAAAAAGAAAATGAACTTATTGAAAAAATTCAAAATAATTAAGAAAACGCCCACTCAAATAACAATAACAGTGATGATGAAGAAATAATGTTGCTTTATCAGGAATTAGATATTATTACAACAGAACAAATAAATGGCATGATACTGAAAATCTTGAAAAACGTCACTATGAACAATTTTTTTTTACAAAACTTAAAGCAAACCAAACTATATTAAATGATATTAAAGATATTTTAACCGAACAACGACACTTTTATGAAAAGTTATACAAAAAACAGACGCAAAGCAATAGTGAAATAAACTTTTTTGATGCTCCTCTAAAATCATTAAACAATGAAGAAAAACTAAAATGTGAAGGTTTGTTAACTGAATCTGAATGCACAGATGCATTAAAAGATATGAATTTAAACAAAAGTCCTGGTTCAGATGGGCTAACAGTTGAATTTTATAATGTATTTTGGGATGTATTAAAAATGCATTTTGTAAAATCTATAAACTTCTTCTTCGAAACTCAATCACATACTGAACTGTAAAAACAAGGCCTTATTTCTCTTATACCTAAGCCAGGCAAAGATCTTGAATTACTTTCAAATTGGCGTCCAATAAGTCTTCTCAATATAGACTCTAAAATTGCAACAAAAGCAATTGCAAATAGAATAAAAAAAATAATAAATGCAATTATATCTCCCAATCAAACGGGTTTTATCAAAGGGAGATACATTGGTGAAAACATAAGACTTATACAAGAAGTAATTGAACATTTAAACAACACAAACAAACCAGGACTTCGGATATTTGTGGATTTTGAGAAGGCTTTTGACAGCATTGATCACAACTTCATAATAAGATGTCTTAAAAAATTCAATTTTGGAAATGAACTTATTAACTGGGTAAAATTATTTTATAATGATAGGAATTATTCTAAATAATGGTCATCTGTCAGAAAGTAATAGAACCCGGAGTACGACAAGGATGTCCATTGTCTTCTTTTTTGTTTCTAATGTGTATCGAAATACTGTCAAATTACATTGATTATTGCCCAGAAATTGAAGGGATTACAGTTAAAAACACTCAAATAATACAAACTCTTTTTGCAGACGATGCTACATTCTTCAACAATGGAAGTGAATCGTAATACAAGAAGTTAATACATTCAATTTACTAGTTTGGTATGACGTCAGGCTTAAAACTTAACAATTCCAAAACAGTAGTACTTCAAGTCGGAATTTTAAAAGGAAAGAAAATAAAACTCAGTGATAGAAGTCATTTTACATGGACCTCTACATCAGCAAAACTCTAGGAATCACTTTTACAAACAATAATTCATTATTTTTAACCAATAATATTATACCTAAAATACAAGAATTCAATAAAAGTCTAAAACAGTGGCAACATAGAAAATTAACCCTGCTTGGAAAGGTCTCTGTAATTAAAACATTCGCTCTTCCAAAATTAGTTTTCCCTTTCACTGTGCTACCAAATCCACCGGATCAAATGATAGATGATATCACAAAATGTATGTTTACCTTTATTTGGGATAATAAACCTGATAAAATCAAACGAGAACAAATATATTGCTCTAGGGAAAATGGTGGACTTAACCTTCCAAATGTTAGACACTTCTTACATGCTATTAAAGCAAGCTGGGTAAAAAGACTCATTGATAAAAATAATCTAGGTAAATGGAAAATATTTGTTAACAAGGTATTAGAAAAGAACGGTGGGAGTTTTATATTTGATTGTAAACTTGAAGAAAATGACATTATATGTGGCCATATGGTATACACTCATAATATTCTCCACATATACTTAAGAGGAAACAAAGAAATATTGATATCAGAAAATTCATCACCTGGAACAATTCATCTATAAAATGCAATAATAAAATTTTATATTATAAAGAATGGCATAACAAGGAAATAATTTACCTCGAACACATTTTCGACTTTAGAGAAAAGAAATTCTTCTCATTTGATAACATGCAATTTCTTTACCAAATTCCTAATGGTGATTTTTTAAAATATCTACAACTGACTAATAATATACCACAATATATGAAGAATGATCTGAAATCTTCGAGTATAACAATTCCAGTAGAATATGCGACGATGCTTGATGAAATAAAATCTAAAAAACCCATCAAAGTTTCTCTATAGTACACAGATTAAAAACAGCAATATAGAATTAAAGCACAAACAAAAATGGGAAAATCTTTTTCATAAAGAATTGAATTGGAAGGAAATCTACATAATGCCTTACATAGCTACAATTGATACATGTATACAAGCTTTTCAGTTTAAAATAATTAATAGACTTGTGCTCAAGCAATGAAGAAACAATTAGCCACATGTTTTGGGAGTGCACCATAATACAAGATCTTTGGAAAAAACTAAAGACCTATCTCCAGACTAAGAATATACTTGTTGAACTTAATCTATTAACAGTTTTATTTGGAGTAAACACATCTACACGTAGCAAATATAGCAGCACAAACTTTATTATTCTATTGATGAAATATTTCATTTTCTGTTCAAAATACCGACAAGCAATACCAAACTTTCGTAATTTTGAAAGGTACTTGCAAATACGTATAAATATCAAATGCGAAATAGCCGTCATGAAAAATAAATTAGATATTCACTTACATAAGTGGACTTTCTTATCATGAAAAATAAAACAAACAACAACAACCAAACATGAAATACCAGTATGTCTCTCAGAAACCCCCTTTTTACCCCCCTCCCCCTTTTTTATATAAACAAAAACATTAAAATTTTAGCTCCCCAATTCAATATTTAACATGGCAAGGTGTGACAAGAAATAAGCTTATTTAACATAGATGAAACATTAAGTCATATGATAATTGAAAATATCCTGTGTATCTGATGTACCGTGTTTTGTATTGATATTGCTGTTGTATACATATTAATAAAAAAAAAAAAATACTTGCTCATGATATCAACAAACACATGCCTGGATTTCGTTCAGTGTCCACTGACTATTCAAAAAGTGTAGTCCATAGGTTGGGTTTATCCATAAAAATGTTTTTACCTTATGGGCAATAGACAATAGCTTTTAAGCTGAGTCGAAGATTCAAATTTGGAGGCTTGTCTTATAGTTAAATAAAACCAGCCAACTATGTCAGATTTAGCAAAAAAGTGGCCTTGAACTGAAAAATTGCATGATAGCCTTTTTAGGGACAGAAAATGCCCAAATTGACCTCCATTGTCTTCTCAACAATTTGGACATTATCAACTGTTTTCTTTTACCTTTGTTGTTGTTCTTTTTCAGTTTCCAGAGTTTGATGATATATACTTGCGATACAACTTGTCATACGGCCAGGACTGGCTAGTTACATCTGTAAGTGAATTGGCGATATTGTTGGTAATTATTTGATTTACATAAAATGTTCTTCAGTCCCAGTCACACATGAGCCACAATGGATAGCCAAATTCTGCCAACCATCAGTTGCCAGTTTGTTGTCAGAGGTCATACAAACGTTGTTGGCAGTCAGTAAACGTTTTGGGGTAACAGTTGGTGATTAACTGGTTGTGGTTGTTGTAAATAAATGACCCTACAATTTGCATTATCAAAATCAGTCTAGACATTCACTTTACCATTCCCCAAATCTATTAGCACTTTGAATGCTTTGATTAAAGTTTCTGTTTAAAGCTTTGAACACAGATTGAACGTTTTGACAACTTTTTAACTTTTTATTTTCGAACAAGCCAATTTTTGCAAAAATCCATGGAAACCAGTTATATAAGACTGCTGACAAAAGAATAAGTTCGCAGATTTTTATATTTAAGTGAAAAAAAATGATGTTTTATGCATTTTTAGCTCCACTATTCAAAGAATAAGGAGAGCTATACTACTCACCCTGGCGTCGGCGTTGGCGTCGGCGTTGGCGTCACACCTTGGTTAAGGTTTTGCATGTAAGCACCTTTAAGTCATTATCTCAGTAAATACATCAGTTATTGCATTCAAACTTTGGATATGTATTCCCAACTATCTTACATACTAAATTAATGAAGTAAGATAACAATTATTTTAATATAATGCAAATAATAGGCCTTTATTATTCGACTTAGAAATTCTGGTTAAGGATCTGCGTGTAAGCACACATAGGTTAATATCTCAGCAACTACTTGAGGTATTGCATTGAGACTTTATACAATGGTAGTCAACCATCCAACCTACTTAATTAACCAAGTGAGATAACTCTAGTTTGCATTTAATGCAAAAGAATTGCCTTTTATTATTCGACTAAAAAATTCTGGTTAAGGTTTTGCATGTAACCACATTTAAGTCAATATCTCAGCAAATATATCATGTATTGCATTGAAACATTAGATATGTATTCCCACTTTTTTTAATATAATGCAAATTATGGGCCTTTATTATTTGTCTTTGAAATTCTGGTTAAGGTTTTGCATGTAAGCACACATAGGTTAATATCTCAGCAATTACTTGATGGATTGCATTGAGACTTTATACAATGGTACTCAACCATCTACTTAAATAACCAAGTAAGATAACTCCAGTTTGCATTAAATTAAAAGAATGGCCCCTTTTTTATTCGACATCAAAATTCCGGTTAAAATTTGCATGTAACCACTTTTAAGTCAATACCTCAGCGAATACATCATTTATTGCATTGAAACTTTACACATAGGCTCCCATCTATTTAACCTTCTTATTTAATCAAGTAAGATAACTCTATCTTTTATAATATATAATTTTTGCCCTTTATTATGTGACTTAGAAATTCTGGTTAAGGTCTTGCATGTTAGCACACATAGGATAATATCTCAGCAACTATTTGATGTATTGCATTGAGACTTTATACAATGGTATTCAACCACCCAACCTAATTGAATAACCAAGTTAGATAACTGTATTTTGCAAATAATGGCCCTTTATTATTAGACTTAGAAATTCTCGTTAATGCAATACATGGTGTGCTGAGATATAAACATAAATGTGGTTCCAGGCAAAATATTGAAATCTAATCTAACAGTGATCCATGCATGTTTCGCCAAAACTTTTCAATCCTTACATTGAAAAGCAGCGGAAAAGTCGAGCGCCCTGTCTCTGTGACAGCTCTTGTTATTAAACCGTTAGTAACGGAACCATTAGTAACGGTTTAAGCCATAAAACATTAATTTTCAAATGGAAATATGAAAAACTGCAATCTGATCTTTTGTCTGAGCAATCTTATATTATTGGTTTGCTGATATTTATGCAAAAATTTGCTCTTTTCAAGACAAAAAATAAAAAAGTTGTCAAAATGGTAAATCTGTGAGAGTGCAGCTTTAACTTACTGCTTTTAATGAAATTGATAATTTGTCGGCACCCAGAAAAACTTATACACTTTAATTAATAATGAAACCTTAATTATAATAGCCCTGCTTATCATTTTGAAAATTTTAATTTTAAATACATACTCAATCATTTCAACTCTGCCATCTCCAGCAAGCTTCGAGATAGATACAGGCTGAGGTGTTCCGATTGATACCAACTAAATCCTCCCAAATAAATGAAGATTACAGGGTACCATTACAATATCCTTTATGTTTTTTAACCCCCTACGCAGTAATATCCCTTGGTGACAACATAAAGACGAGTTTTGAAAAATTAACATTGAGCTTAATTGTTTATTTTGAAAATGTCATTGAAATGAAAGAATGAAATCCAGATAATCCCCTCTTAATGTATAGTATTTTTTATCCCAGTTCTATTAACTCATAAGAGTTAAATGTGTTACAAAAACATACACAATATATAAAGCCAGGAATTCACATAACATGGTACACATGCTATTGAAATCCATGTATAAGACCATTGACTATTTCTTCCGAAGAAATGTGTGTATACTTTTCGTACATTTTAGTTTGTACTGGACAATTAGCTTGGAAAAAACAGTAGATATTTTATCAACCATAATGTCCTTCGAACATATGTATACCCAACATATTATCATTGAAATAATAACCATTTTTTGGTTATATACATGCATGTTTTTCTTCTAATTTTATTGCGCCGACTTGATGCTATGCATCAATTTTTAGCTCGACTATTCGAAGAATAAGGAGAGCTATACTACTCACCCAAGCGTCGGCGTCGGCGTCACCCCTTGGTTAAGGTTTTGGGTGCAAGCACACATAGGTTAATATCTCAGGAACTACTTGAGGTATTGCATTGAGACGTTATACAATGGTACTCAACCATGCAACCTACTTAATTAACCAAGTTTGATAACACTACTTTGCAATTAATGCCAATAATAGGCCTTTATTATTTGACTTAGAAATTCTGGTTAAGGTTTTGCGTGCAAGCACACATAGGTTAATATCTCAGCAACTATTTGAGGTACTGCATTGAGACTTAATACAATGGTACTCAACCATCCAACCTAATCAATTAACCAAGTTAGATAACTCTAGTTTGCATTTAATGCCAATAATAGGCCTTTATTATTTGACTTAGAAATTCTGGTTAAGGTTTTGCGTGCAAGCACACATAGGTTAATATCTCAGCAACTACTTGAGGTATTGCATTGAGACTTGATACAATGGTACTCAACCATCCAACCTACTAAATTAACCAAGTTAGATAACTCTAGTTTGCATTATATTAAAATAATGGCCCCTTTTTATTCAACATAGAAATTCTGGTTAAGGTTTTGCATGTAACCACTTTTAAGTCAATGCTTCAGCAAATACATCATGTATTGCATTGAAACTTTACACACAGGTGCCCAAACATTTAACCTTCTTATTTAATCAAGTAAGATAACTCTGTCTTTCATATTATATAATTTTTGCCCCTTTATTATGCAACTTAGAAATTCTGGTTAAGGTCTTGCATGTTAGCACACATAGGATAATATCTCAACAACTACTTTATGTATTGCATTGAGACTTTATACAATGGTATTCAACCACCCAACCTAATTGAATAATCAAGTTAGATAACTGTGTTTTGCAAATAATTGCCCTTTATTACTACACATTCTGGTTAAAATTCTGCATGTAACCACATTTATGTTAATATCTCCGCACATCATGTATTGCATTGAAATCTAATCTAACAGTGATCCATGCATGTTTTGCCATACTTTTTCAATCCTTACACTAAAAAGCGGGGGAATAGTCGAGCGCGCTGTCTCTGTGATAGCTCTTGTTTTGTTTGTTTTACTCCTGTTATTGCTTTTTTTCTTATGTTAACGTGCACAGGGACTGGAGGAGGGTATATCCCAGATTGCCAAGAAGAGCCAGGATGACAGACAGCAGATGATCTGGAACTTCCCAATTGATGTCACCTTCAAAAGCACGAACCCTCATGGATGTATGTTCATTTGCTAATACAAAATTCATTGTAATAGTAAATTTCAAATACCGGTATGATTAGACAAAAAATAATATATAAACTTCAATAGGGTATTTGCAAAAATTTACTCTAAGGCCACAACATTTGATCATTTTTTCTACGGATTTTGCAAAAAAAAAGTGGGAGGGAGCGAATATTTTTTAAAAATACTTATGTTTAGATTTAAGGCAAATCAGAGGTGAGCGCAAAGTGAAAATAAAAAAAATGAAAAAATGAATATTTCTTACCAAATTTATCATAGAATTATGTCAAGAAATGCTCTTTAATTGCAATAAAAGGTTCTCAGTTATAAATGAAACAGTTTTGATTGTATCACATGAAAATCTGTCTCAATATTTAATAAATGGCAATAAGATCAAGTGCTTTCACTGCATCAGCAATTTAAATGTGGATATATTGTCAAGACAGCATTCCTCAAGGTAACATGCAATTATTCGAAGACCTGAGAACAACTATTGTATTCATTCCATACTAATCTAACTCACTATCACAAAAAACAATTTAGACTCTTAAAAGTTATTAATCATTTGAGCATTTCAAAATATTGGGTCAGGTCTAAATTTGAACCTCTTGAAGCACATGATAAAAATTAAAATTGTAGTGACTTTGACATGGCAGAAGATCGAAAATGTAAATAACACAGAGAACATTTCTAAAAAAAGACACTGTGGATTGAATTGTGGGACAATATAATTGAAGCAGTATCAAACAAATCTATAAATGTGGCACCGGTCATTATATTAAGTGCAGGTGGTGGTTTAAAGATGTTTCCGTTTCAAGACCTCGCCTTGACCACGAACATATGGTTTATAGGGCTGTGCCTTGAAAAAGAATAACAATTATCTTGACAGCCTCCATAGCTTCAATCCTGTAGGAAACAGGCCACTTAATAACAGGCCACTTTAATACTAATTGATTCAAGAAAATAATTGCAATAAGAACAAAGAATTGAGAAAATGAAAACAGTCATTTTACAGTATACTGGACTTACCGAAATACGCTTATTTACCGAAAGACGGATAAAATTACCGAAATTAACAAGAAAGTTACTGAAAGACACCTTCTAATATATTTATCTTTTAATAATCCTATATATATATATAAATTATACGCATTGTAGCCAAAAATTATAAAGAAATATTTAGAAATAATGAGTTTATTGACAAAAGAGTTTCCTTATTTTAACCAATAAGAGTTATCTCCCATCGTCAACCGAAATGCAATTTATGGATATGGTTTAACTGAAGTAAATATGCAAGAATGTTACCGAAAGACGCCTTCTAATGTAAATATTTTTTAATAATCCTATTTATTATATATAATTACAAAAAAAATATTCAGAAATAGTAAGTTTATTGACCAATAAATTTCCTAGTATTCTGAATAACATAGAATATGGAAGGCTGTACAAGACATAAACATGATTGAATAACATAACATATTGAACGCTGCAAATACAAAAGAGATTGTTTGTATATTAATATCATTGACAACGACATGGACATATGACATATGACAGAAGATATGGAAAAATGATCGCTTGTTAAAGGCAATGCTTATGAACTGAAATTGAACATTGTTTCATGCTATTCACACAAAATAAAATTCTCATTGAGTTTTAAGAAAATATTAAAATTTACCATTGAATGCACCATGCTTAAACATGACCATGAAGAAAAAATGTAACTACCTAAGTTTATACCTGCATGAATGTTGGCATTGCCTTGAATCAAATTTATATATGTATACCAAGAAAATTGGGGGATCACCAGTGCCAAAGGCTAGTAAGTAAAAGAAATTAAATTTTTGAATTGAATTATTTAATAGAAGCTTTGCTAACGTTAGATAAAAATACATAATAAGTACATTTCTTAATGTATTTCCTTCTGATATCATAACAAAAGGACATTTTGATATATAATGAAATTCTCCTTATAGATCATTGCAATTACAAAAAGGTACAATAACGTTCCATCTACAGGTATCTGGAATAAGAATTATTTGCACATTTATAAGTATTAATTCTTCATGTATGAGTGGACACTCTATATTACTGGGGTAAAATGTTTAGATATTGTTCGTAATGTTAAATCAAATAATTTTTCAACATTATTATATGGTTAAAGACAGCCGTCCATTTGTGTGAAAAATTACCCGCAATTATAAATGTACACGTACTGCGGTCCTTTAATGCGTTATTATTGTATTTACTTAACGTGTCACATTGCCGTAAAGGGATTATCCCAATTAACAAACTATCACTAAAGAACATAGTAAAGAAACACGTGCCACTACTTTGTCACCTTTATCATCAATCGGGTGATAATGATGTTGTTTTAAACATCACCTGATTTTGTGTACTTGATGTGGTCAGGTTCATAGTTTCCATAAGTACGAAAATTATTTGAAGAAGAGTACTTCGCCATTTAAAAACTTTTTTGCCCTATATCATTGTAATATGTAATAGTTTGAAAGACCTTAACTATAGATCTAAGTTAGTTTACATAAGAAAATGACTTTTGACCTTTTTCCCAAAAATGTTTCGAACACTTTCCTTTATATTTTCATTTGCTCTTTATTGATCGAACATTTCTATAATAATGAAATATGATGACGCTCACTTGAATCATAATTATAAGCCATTTTCATCGTCAAACAACTAAGAAGTTATTTTAAACTGACGCGTTTCAAAAATCGTCTTTCGGTTGGGAAGGGAGACAATTGACACTGACATATTGTTTTTATTCCAATTGACGAATAAGTTGATATTTTCTTTTTAATTTGTGTGTTTTCGTTATATAAATATCATGAGGTTATCATTAATGGGATAAATTGTGTATTTTGGTACCTTTTATCTGTCTTTCGGTTGGCGAGTCAGAACAAGGAATTGGATCTTGAAAAATGAAATTTCAAATGCCTACAATATCATCATATTTCAATATTTCTTTCGGTAACTTTCTTGCATATTTCGGTAATTTCTCTGTCTTTTGGTAATAAAGCGTATTTTGGTAAGTCCAGTATCCGTCATTTTACTTATTAAAGGTTTATTTTCTGATTTTACTGATGTTATTATAATACTGTATGTGTAAATACAGACTGTTTCTAAAACATTTATGCCCTGCTTTTTTATCTGTTTATATAACACTTATGAGTATATGAATATTGAGAAATGCATTTTAGAATTTAGAAAATAACTCATGAAAACATGTTCAATGGTTGTAAGTCGTGTGTCCATGTATTTGAATATAAGTTTTGCACTCAAAATCTGATTTAGTTATTATTTAGCGCTTAATTTTGAGTACAAAACAATGAATTACTTAAAACACACATAAATAATTATGTCTCCCCAATTCATGGGGAGACATATTGTTTTTGCCCTGTCCGTCAGTCAGTCCGTCAGTCCATCAGTCCGTCAGTCAGTCTGTACATCACACTTCGTTTCCGCGCAATAACTATAGAACGCTCAGACCCAGGAACTTCATACTGTCATTAGGGTGAAGAAACAGCTTCCGCTCAATAACTAAAGATCCTTTGGGTTCAGGAACTTCATACTTGGTATGCTAGTTGTTCATGACTAGAAGATGACCCCTATTGATATTGAGATCAAAAGGTCAAGGGTCAAGGTTACCTTCTTGTAAAAAACGATATGTTTGCAGTGACCTTAAGCTTAAAAATGGTTTCTGCTCAATAACTAAAGAATTCTTGTACT
The DNA here is from genome assembly GCF_026914265.1 of Mya arenaria. Classification (NCBI taxonomy): domain Eukaryota; kingdom Metazoa; phylum Mollusca; class Bivalvia; order Myida; family Myidae; genus Mya; species Mya arenaria. The sequence continues at coordinate 19,564,627 of NC_069123.1, forward strand.
TAATTTAAACTGATAACATAATTTATATATTTTTTATTAAATTTCGTTTGTCTTTCATTTTTTAGTCCGACTATTCAAAGAATTAGGAGGCCTTATAATACTACATGCCCTGGTGGTTGGCGTCTGGTTAAAGTTTTAAGGGCAAGTTGGGATTTTCACTTTATACGAATTATGGCCTCTGATTGACTATGGAACTTAGGTTAAAGTTTTAGCGCAGGTTGGAAGAAATTAATTACCATAACTTTTATACCCTTCAATCAATTGACTTAATACTTCACACAGTTCTTTAGGACCATCTCACATTGAGGTTACTTAACTCCATATTATCCTTAATACAAGTTATGGCCCCTGATTGATTGAGGAACTAAGGTTAAAGTTTTAGGGCAGATTAAAGTTTTAGGGCTGGTTGGGATTTTAATAAAAAAACTTCTATACCCTTCATTCAAGCGACTAAATACTTTGCACAATTAATGGCAACCATCTTACATAAGATTACGTAACGACATTTTAACCCTAAATACAAATTATGGCCCATGATTGACTTTTTTATGCCCCCGAAGATGGGCATATTAAAATCGCACCGTCCGTCCATCTGTCCGTCCGTCCGTCCGACTCAATAACTCAGAATATTATGGACAGATTTTAAAATAACTTGCCACATGTGTTTGGCTTACCAAGACGACGTGTCATGTGCAAAAACCGTGTCCCTACCTCTAAGGTCAAGGTCACACTTAGGTGTTTATTCCCAATGGAATGCTGCATATAAGGACATAGAGTATAGGTTGTCGTGTCCGGGCTGTAACTTTCCCTTGTATGGACAAATTTTAAAATAACTTGCCACATGTGTTCGGCATACCAAGACGACATGTCGCGTGCAAGAACTGTGTCCCTACCTCTAAGGTCAAGGTCACACTTAGGTGTTTATTCACAATGGAATGCTGCATATAACGACATAGAGTGTAGGTTGTAGTGTCCGGGCTGTAACTTTCCCTTGTATTGACAGATTTTAAAATAACTTGCCAAATGTGTTCGGCATACCAAGACGATGTGTCGCGTGCAAGCCCCGTGTCCCTACCTGTTAGGTCAAGGTCACAATTAGTGTTTATTCGCAATGGCATGCTGCATATAAGGACATAGAGTGTAGGTTGTCGTGTCCGGGCTGTAACTTTCCCATGTATGGACAGATTTTAAAATAACTTGCCACATGTGTTTGGCATACCAAGACAACGTGTCACGTGCAAGACCCGTGTCCCTACCTCTTAGGTCAAGGTCACACTTAGTGTTTATTCGCAATGGCATGCTGCATATAAGGACATAGAGTATAGGTTGTCGTGTCCGGGCTGTAACTTTCCCTTGTATGGACAGATTTTAAAATAACATGCCACATGTGTTTGGCATACCAAGACAACGTGTCACGTGCAAGAACCGTGTCCCTACCTCTTAGGTCAAGGTCACACTTAGGTGTTTATTCACAATGGAATGCTGCATATAATGACATAGAGTATAGGTTGTCGTGTCCGGGCTGTAACTTTCCCTTGTATGGACAGATTATAAAATAACTTTGCACATGTGTTTGAATTACCAAGACGATGTGTCGGGTGCAGCACCCGTGTCCCTACCTCTAAGGTCAAGGTCACACTTAGTGTTTATTCACAATGGAATGCTGCATATAAGGACATAGAGTATAGGTTGTCGTGTCCGGGCTGTAACTTTCCCTTGTATGGACAAATTTTAAAATAACTTGCCACATGTGTTTGGCATACCAAGACGACGTGTCGCGTGCAAGAACCATGTCCCTACCTCTAAGGTCAAGGTCACACTTAGGTATTTATTCACAATGGAATGCTGCATATAACGACATAGAGTATTGGTTGTAGTGTCCGGGCTGTAACTTTCCCTTGTATTAACAGATTTTAAAATAACTTGCCACATGTGTTTGGCATACCAAGAAGACGTGTCGCGTGCAAGACCCGTGTCCCTACCTGTTAGGTCAAGGTCACACTTAGTGTTTATTCACAATGGCATGCTGCATATAAGGACATAGAGTATAGGTTGTCGTGTCCGGGCTGTAACTTTCCCTTGTATTGACAGATTTTAAAATAACTTGCCACATGTGTTTGGCATACCAAGACAACGTGTCACGTGCAAGAACCGTGTCCCTACCTCTTAGGTCAAGGTCACACTTAGGTGTTTATTCACAATGGAATGCTGCATATAATGACATAGAGTATAGGTTGTCATGTCCGAGCTGTAACTTTCCCTTGTATGGACAGATTATAAAATAACTTGGCACATGTGTTTGAATTACCAAGACCATGTGTCGGGTGCAGCACCCGTGTCCCTACCTCTAAGGTCAAGGTCACACTTAGTGTTTATTCACAATGGAATGCTGCATATAAGGACATAGAGTATAGGTTGTCGTGTCCAGGCTGTAACTTTCTCTTGTATGGACATAATTTAAAATAACTTGCCACATGTGTTCGACATACCAAGACAACGTGTCGCGTGCAAGAATCATGTCCCTACCTCTAAGGTCAAAGTCACACTTAGGTGTTTATTCACAATGGAGTGCTGCATATAAGGATACAGAGTATTGGTTGTTATGTAAATTACTTGCCACATGTGTTTGACATACCAAGACGATGTGTCACGTGCAAGACCCATGTCCCTACCTCTTAGGTGAAAGATACACTTTGTGTTTATTCACAATGGAATGCTGAATATAAGGACATAAGAATGTAGGTTGTCAAGTATGGGTGGTATTTTTTTATGTTCAGAGGCAATTTAAAATAACTTGCCATATGTATTTGTTTGATCTTTAACTTTTCATGTACTGACCTTGTTCATAGGTCAATGTCACATTCAGGGGCATTTGTCACATACTGTGACAGCTCTTGTTAATTTTTCTTTCTATTTTTTATCTTCTTAACCAGGTTTTAACAAAGGGAAAAAAAGTCATTAGAATGACTTGCATCATTGTTTAGTTGAGCTGGTTGGAGGGCAGCGTCAAAGTCACCTTCTGTATCGACTAATTTTAGCTAGATTTGACATATATAGTGACCTCACTTGGTAGATTGAAAGAGTTTATGGAGACCTTTCATGGAATTGCGTTTGAGGCCCCTAGGATTAAGGTCATGGTCAAAGTTACTATTAATAGAGAAATGTTTGGTTTTGAATAACTTAAGTAAGGGTCAACATATTGCGAGCAAACTTGGTATATAAATAGATTTTATAGAGACCTTTCTGGAGATTGTGTTTTGAGCCCCAAGAATTATGGTCTAGGTCAAGGTCACTGTTGCTAAAAATAGAAATATGGTTAGTACTGAATAACTTAAGTAAGGGTTGACCAAACTTGATATATAGGACAAGTTTATGGAGAGCTTTCATTGGATTGCCTTTTGGCCCACTAGTGTCAAGGTCAATGTTACTAAAAATAGAATACTGTTCGGTACTGAATAACTTAAGTTATAGTTGACATACTGTGAATGAACTCAATGTAGGAAGAGTATATAGAGGACTTTCATGGGATTGGTGCCCCTATGATCACGGTGACTGTTACAAAAAAGCAGTTTGAACTGAATCTCTTCTGCCAATCATTAAAAACATATTACATCATTATTGTATTCACTTCTAAGTCAAAGCTGCGTAGTCGAACACGCTGTCTTACGACAGCTCTTGTGATACCTTGTTTATTTTACAAACTAATTCATGGCCCCGTTAGATACTTTGCATCAATGGTATTTTTTGTTACTGATTTATTATCCCTCTCCGCCCTCTCCGAATGGTGAATGGGATATTGTAATTCATCTTAGACAGATAGATCTCACTGAGGAGAAGTGCATTAGTTATTAGTTTTTAGTTATTGCCCTTTGTAAATTTTCATACATATTCTTTGTCCTGAGCATAACTTGAAAAGTTTTTAAGGTATTAATTTTGAACTTCATATACAGGTAGTTCTCATTGAGAACAAGTGCACAAGAATCATAACTATGGGTGCAGTATATTTTGTGTAATTGCCCTTTGTAAACTTTTATACTTTTTGTCAGGAGCATGACTGAGCTAGGTATTGACTTCAAACATCATATACAGATAAATTTCATTGATGAGAAGGGCAGTGCACATAAACCATAACTCTGTCTGCAATATGTTTGAGTAATTGCCCTTTTTTAATATTCACACTTATTTTTTGTCTGGAGCACTACTTGAAAGTATTGACTTCAAACTTTATGTACAGATAGATCTCATTTAAGTGAGGTGCTAGTCTTGGTTCCAAGGCAGAAAAATGTGAAAAATAAGGAAATTTCACAGAGACTTCTACGTGTTCTGGCAATATGTTCACGATGTCATGACGAGTTATTAAGAGTGAGCTATGAGAATGTACGAGAAAGGACGACACATGGCGAACTGGGTATACATACAAATGGTGCTGCACATCTGGACAAAATACCAGTTGATCAGCATTAGTGAAGCTTTATAGCAATGGCAGATAGAATTAGAAACCTCGAAGTTCTTGCCCAGATGGAAGAAGGTGATGCAGAAGATGAAGAAGATTGCTCAGCTTTAACAGTACAGGCAAAACAGAAGAAGGAGAGCCCGCAGAAGATAGAGGGTGAGGCCATAGATTATGACTAAGCATGACTAGTCATGGCATAAATAGTCTAACAATGGTTTATCTCTTGTAAAACGGTGATTTTTACTGGTTGAAATCTTCAGGTGAAACGATGCAGTGCTTTTTATTGATATGATCACTCATATTTATGAAATCGCCGGAAATCGCAACGGTCTCCAGAACATGTCGAAGGGGTACGTACAAAAACACAACAACTCGAACAAATGTCGAGCAGAGATCGTAATAATGTCCCCCTGAGTTGCTGCTGAACTCGTTTATTGTCCACAACTTTTTGACACAGCGAGAAGCGGCAACGAGTGAAGACATGTCTACCACAAATGTTAGAGATTGTTCAACACCCATACCACATGAATTTGATATGTATACGAGACAAAAACTGGTACAATTTTAAACCGTTTAAAGTTCTCGCCAAATGACACCTGAATAGTTTAAGCGAGTTGAATCTCGCAAAAACTTGTAGCCAAAACTCGCTACAGTGTGACACAGGGGCTTTAGTGATGTCAGCCAATGGCACTCCATTATAATAATAGAAAGGTGTAGATTCTGACCTAGTACTGTGCGGCTTAAACTTAGTTGATAATTGCCTGCCTTATACATGATAATCTTGACAAATCTACCAACTGTTTGTTTTGTTACATGTTTATGAGGTTTAACTGAGGAAATTAATAGATAATCTCCAGTTCTAAGGCAACTGGTTCGTTCCAAGTAATTTCTTACCAATTTCACAATGCAAAGTTTATCGTTCTCGGGGTATGCTTGTAAAATAATTGGTTTCAGGTGAAATCCTGGTAGTGTTTGTTTCAATATGCTTGAAACATTAATCACAATTATGTCCTGTAACACTTCCATATCAGAGAGTTTTAGAACATGTAGAGTTTGACATCTCCGAGTAAAAATTAGTAGAAAAAGCATGCACGATTTACAAGACAATAATTAATAATGATGTTGTATCCATATGTTCCAAGTATTGTAAACTCAGTTTGCTCATCCCAAGATTTGGTATATCGTGGCATCTGTGGTCTGGCATTGAATACACCTTTCATAAATCTTAAAATGAGTTTTTTATCATGAATATTTGCATTCTCCGTTATAGGAACAAAACTACTTATGGCAGAACGAGCTGTATTAATTGCACTGTAACTTAATGATCCTTTCTGATAAAGGTCAACAAGAAATTTCATCACAATTTGGACAGAGGTAATGAAATTGTTCCATCTCTTAATATATGAATCATACTGTTTTTGTGTACTACCTCGCCAGGACTTAATGATGAGATCTTCAGCATCTCTTGGTATTCCTTGCTTTCGCAACACTTCCATGATGTAGGAAAAAGGCTATTCTCATCTTTCTTAACGGATGTTTTTTTTCCGGCTTGTGCATTAGTCTCAGAATGTTTTGTTTTGGAAAAAGATAACAGTTTCCCCGGATCAGGCCCATTAAATTTGGCCACCATGCTTGAGTTGGCCATATTGGTGCTACTAATACAGCTTGTGAACAATCAAATTCTATTTTCTGTAAAATCCAAGCCATCAAATGCTGAAAGGTGGAAAAATTTAATACAATAGGTTATCACTCCATGAAAACCAAAATGCATCCACTGCAACCGCATCAGGTTCTAGATTTTTCGATACATATGATGTAAGTTTTGTATTTAAACGAGATGCAAATAAATCTGTACGCATATCTGGGAATTTTAACAATATTTTGTTAAATACATTTTTGTCTAAAGACCATTCTAAATCATCATGCCCAGTTCCAGTGTATCGGCTTGTTTATTTGATGATCCTGCCATATGTTGAGCGGATATCTGCATTTTCCTTTCAATGGCCCAAAACCATAGGCGCCTAGTGATCGTGTCAAGAGCAGGAATTTGTCCCCAATATTTATTGATATAGGCGGAACTAGCGGTGTTATCTGTATATAATTGCAATTACACATGTGTCACAATGTTCTTGCAAAATGTTTGTAAACCTATCTCACAAGCCCTCAGTCTCCAAAACATTTATATTAGGGATGCAATGAATGGCAAAATTGATATTCAAATATTCGGTAATTTTTCGATCGAATAATACCAAAATGAACCTTTTAGAATTGCAGTAAACTATTATTAACTGTAGTAACTAAGTTGGGGCCCAGAGTGTTACCCTTCTTTGTCGTATCGTTTACACGTGACAGACACTTATTGTTCCACAAATTTGCCTCTGAATTTCCCCATTTTCAGAATATATTTCAAGAAAAAGGATACATCTTTAACAAAAAAGTCGAATTATTTCAATTCCATTTTTGTAAACAATGCAAAATAAGATGTGGGAATTAGGTATTTTCCCAGTCATTTAACCCCGGTCATGTTAAATGACGATATGCGCCAACATATAATGACTTGCAGCCTCGCTCTGGTATAAATGTTTGCGAAAAATATACACAATGGCCAAACGTCAATTTTGACTTATGTATTGTACAACAATACAGGACATACATCCTTAAACGTTTAAACCATACAGTTACCTTTCAAGGCAAGAACGTTTTATCGAAACATGGAAAACTGTTTAAAGCACATGTCCTTCATATCATCAAGGCGATTTGAGCAATGTCGCCAAGCTTGATTAGCAGTGAAAACAACACACTGGTATAAAGGCCAATCTCTTAAACCCTTAATTGGCATGGTCATTTAGATGTACCAAAAATAATTGGAATGTGTTTAATGTCACTTGTCTGACAGCCAGTAAATGCAAAATTACGCCGACTGTTTATAGTTCCCGATGATATATCCGATATGATGTGTGTATAGTGTCATCAAGTTCACACTTCTGGCATTAAAGGCCAATCGTTGTAAAAACAAGACATACGAAGAACACAGTTGTCGGCAAAAAGTGTATTAATTTAATAATTCAACAAAAGCATTGAATATTCGAATACCGATTTTGACATTCAAATACCAAACGTTCGATCGAATATTCGAATATTTGTTTGCATACCTAATTTATATGTATGTTTTGTTCTTCTAAAGACCAAAAACCATTTGTTTTTAATTTGTTAGTTTTGTTGTATGCTCCATACATTTTTTGTTAGTTGTTTATTCTGATGTTTTTCCAAAGGTTTTATGAAAAAACTCAGTCGCTGGAGACTGCGTCGGCATGGGGCCCATAAGGGAGTTTATGTGTTGGATGAAATCACATGTTAAGTTGATCCCTAAATGCCATCCGCAGGCAATTTGTTGATACTAGGTACTCTACATGTTTGTGTTCACACCTTGACATGCAATACAAAAATGTTTTACAACATGTGTCTGGTTTAAGGATAATCACCAACCACTTTACGACAACAAGGAGCTGTTTTATGATAGAGGTCAAGATATGAGTGAAAAACACAGGGCTCACCAGAGCACAAAGTGCTCATTTGTGCTCAAGGTGAGCTATTGTGATCGGTCTTTGTCCGTCGTCCGTCCGTCATTCCATCCGTCTGTCAGTCCGTCCGTCAACAATTGCTTAAAAAACATCTCCTCTGAAACAACCTGGCCAAGTCCGATGAAACTTCACAGGAAGCTTCCTTGGGTGTCCCTCTACAAAAATACAACAAGGGGTCACGATGGATCAACAACAACAGCAACAAAATGGCTGACTTCCTGTTTTGCTTTAAAAACATCTCCTCTGAAACTACCACTCCAAATTCAATGAAACTTTACAGGAAGCTTCCTTGGGTGACCCTCTACAAAAACCCAACAAGGGGTCACGATGGATCAACAACAACAGCAACAACAACAACAAAATAGCCAACTTTATGTTTTGCTTTAAAGAAACATCTCCTCTAAAACTACCACTCCAAATTCAATGAAACTTACAGGAAGCTTCCTTGGGTAACCTTGTACAAAAACAACAACAAGGGGTCACGATTGATCAACAACAACAACAGCGGCAACAACAAAATGGCTGACTTCCTGTTTTGCATTAAAAAACATTTCTTCTGAAACTACCACTCCAAATTCAATGAAACTTTACAGGAAGCTTCCTTGGGTGACCTTCTACAAAATTACAACAAGGGGTCATGATTGATCAACAACAACAACAAAATGGCTGACTACCTGTTTTGCTTTATAAAAACATTTTCTCTAAAACTACCAGTCCAAATACAATGAAACTTTACAGGAAGCTTCCTTGGGTGACCTTGTACAAAAAACAACATGGGGTCACGGTTGATCAACAACAAAAACAACAACAACAACAAAATAGCCAACTTTATGTTTTGCTTTAAAAAAAATCTCCTCTAAAACTAACCTTGTACAAAAAAACAACAAGGGGTCACGATTGATCAACAACAACAACAGCAGCAAAAACAAAATGGCTGACTTCATGTTTTGCATTAAAAAACATTTCTTCTGAAACTACCACTCCAAATTCAATGAAACTTTACAGGAAGCTTCCTTGGGTGACCTTCTACAAAATTACAACAAGGGGTCATGATTGATCAACAACAACAACAAAATGGCTGACTACCTGTTTTGCTTTATAAAAACATTTTCTCTAAAACTACCAGTCCAAATTCAAAGAAACTTTACAGGAAGCTTCCTTGGGTAACCTTGTACAAAAAAACAACATGGGGTCACGATTGATCACAACAAAAACAACAACAACAACAAAATAGCCAACTTAATGTTTTGCTTTAAAGAAACATCTCCTCTAAAACTACCACTCCAAATTCAATGAAACTTACAGGAAGCTTCCTTGGGTAACCTTGTACAAAAAAAACAACAAGGGGTCACGATTGATCAACAACAACAACAACAAAATAGCCAACATTATGTTTTGCTTTAAAGAAACATCTCCTCTAAAACTACCACTCCAAATTCAATGAAACTTACAGATAGCTTCCTTGGGTGACCCTCTAGAAAAAATCTAACAAGGGGTCCCAATTGATCAACAACAACAACAGCAGCAACAACAAAATGGCTGACTTCCTGTTTTGCATTAAAAAACATTTCTTCTGAAACTACCACTCCAAATTCAATGAAACTTTACAGGAAGCTTCCTTGGGTGACCCTCTACAAAATTACAATAAGGGGTCATGATTGATCAACAACAACAACAAAATGGCTGACTACCTGTTTTGCTTTATAAAAACATCTCCTCTAAAACTACCAGTCCAAATTTGATGAAACTTTACAGGAAGCTTCCTTGGGTAACCTTGTACAAACAAACAATAAGGGGTCACGATTGATCAACAACAACAACAACAAAAACAAAATAGCCAACTTTATGTTTTGCTTTAAAGAAACATATCATCTAAAACTACCACTCCAAATTCAATAAAACTTATAGGAAGCTTCCTTGGGTGACCCTCTAGAAAAAATCTAACAAGGGGTCACGATTGATCAACAACAACAACAGCAGCAACAACAAAATGGCTGACTTCCTGTTTTGCAATAAAAAACATTTCTTCTGAAACTACTACTCCAAATTCAATGAAACTTTACAGGAAGCTTCCTTGGGTGACCCTCTACAAAAATACAACAAGGGATAACAATTGATCAACAACAACAACAACATCAACAACAACAGCAACAAAATGGCTGACTTCCTGTTTTGCTTTAAATTTTTTTATCTCCTCTGAAACAACCAGTCCAAAGTCAATGAAAATTTACAGGAAGCTTCCTTGAGTAATCTTGTACAAAAATACAGCAAGGGGTCGCGATCGATTAACAACAACAACAACAACAACAATCTGGCCAACTTCCTGTTTTGCTTTAAAAACATCTCCTCTGAAACTACCTGGCCAAATGCAATTAGACTTTACAGGAAGATTCCTTGGGTGACCCTCTACAAAAATATAACAAGGGGTCATGAATTATCAACAACAACAACAACAAAATGAACAACTTCCTGTTTTTCTTTAAAAGACATCTCCTCTGAAACTACCAGGACAAATTCAATGAAACTTTACAGGAAGCTTCATTGCATGACCCTCTACAAAATTACAACAAGGCATTGAGATAGATCAACAACAACTACAACAAAATGGCCGACTTACTGTTTTTGCTTTAAAACAAGGCATCGTCATCAGTAAAGATATGTTAAAATTGCAACATTTTTATTAATGCTTTATCACATAGTCGTGGCCCTTTGCTTTGGTGAATGTTTTAGGGCCATCATGGCCCTCTTGTTGATTGATGTGATGCTTTTGAATGGAATTTTGGGAAGGCTTACTGTGAACATATAATTACAAGACATTGATACTGTGTAGTTTTAATACATGTTATTCTTTAAATAATTTATGATGTAAATTAATAAATTATATAACTTTTATTTATTTTTTCTACTTGAGCAGTATTTACTATAGCCCCATGTTACTAAATACCCAGTTAAACATGTATACCGTATGCGCTTGTTATAAAAAAAACTTTACATTAAAATTTTGTTTACAATGAAGGACCATACAGTTTGTAATTCTAGTGCCTCCTTTTGACACAAACTACACATAAATTAAAAAAATGAACAGTATTACAGGCAAAATCAATTGTTCAGAGTAAATGTCATTTTCTGACCTTGAAATAAACTTGACCTTACCCTTGAAGTAGTTAAGATTATATGTCAATTTGAAAAACATTAGAAAAGTCATATCCATATGAGAATGTTCCTCCTTATATTCAAACATAATATTTTTACTTAATTGGCAATTTATAACAGCCATCTGTTTTTATCATTTTATATATATATATATATATATATATAGAGCTTATTCTGAATATTGACTGTTAGTACGCCATTTTGAATATCTCCATATAAACAGCATATAGGGTGCATTCAAAACACAAAATTGAAAGAACTTAAGAAACAGTTCATTTTGGTACATATATAAGCTTGATACACATTATCATTTTTAGCTCGACTATTCGAAGAATAAGGAGAGCTATACTACTCACGCCGGCGTCTGCGTCGGCGTCACCCCTTGGTTAAGGTTTTGCGTGCAAGCACACATAGGTTAATATCTCATGAACTACTTGAGGTATTGCATAGAAACTTTATACAATGGTACTCAACCAGCCAACTTACTTAATTAACCAAGTTTGATAACTCTACTTTGCATTTAATGCCAATAATAGGCCTTTATTATTTGACTTAGAAATTCTGGTTAAGGTTTTGCGTGCAAGCACACATAGGTTAATATCTCAGCAACTACTTGAGGTATTGCATTGAGACTTTATACAATGGTACCTAACCATCCAACCTACTTAATTAACCAAGTTAGATAACTCTAGTTTGCATTTAATGCAAATAAAAGGCCTTTATTATTTGACTTAGAAATTCTGGTTAAGGTTTTGCGTGCAAGCACACATAGGTTAATATCTCAGCAACTGCTTAAGGTATTGTATTGAGACTTGATACAATGGTACTCAACCATCCAACCTACTTAATTTACCAGGTTAGATAACTCTAGTTTGCATTTAATGCATATTATTGCCCTTTATTATTCGACTCAGAAATTCTGGTTAAGGTTTCGCATGTAAGCATACATAGGTTAATATCTCAGCAACTACTGGATGAATTGCATTGAGACTCAACCATCCAATCTACTTAAATAACCAAGTAAGATAACTCTAGTTTGCATTATATTCAAATAATGGCCCCTTTTTTATTCAACGTAGAAATTCTGGTTAAGGTTTTGCATGTAACCACTTTTAAGTTAGATAACTGTGTTCTGCAAATAATTGCCCTTTATTATTACACTTAAAAATTCTAGTTAAAATTTTACATGTAACCACATTTATGTTAATATCTCCGCACATCATGTATTGCATTGAAATCTAATCTAACAGTGATCCATGCATGTTTTGCCAGAACTTTTCAATCCTTACACTGAAAAGCGGCGGAATAGTCGAGCGCGCTGTCTCTGTGACAGCTCTTGTTAAATATTAAAAGAAAGAAGCCAGTCCAATGTTTTTTCATTTCTCAAAGTGCTCAAGGTGGGCTATTGTGATCAGTCTATGTCCGGCGTCTGTTGTCCCTCGTCCGTCGTGCGGCATCAACAATTAGTTATTATCGACATCTTCTCCAAAACCCCTTGGACAATTTTAATGAAATTTCATAGGAATGATCTTTGCTTGGTGCTTTTTCAAAATTGTTCTAAGAAATTAATTCCATGTGAAACTCTGGTTGCCATGGCAACCTAAAGGAAAAGTGTCAACAATTGGTTATAAATATCATCTTCTCCTAAACCACTTGGACAATTTTAATGAAACTTCATAGGAATGATCCTTGGTTGGTGCTTTTTCAATTTTTTTCAAAGAAATGAATTCCATGCAGAACTCTGGTTGCCATGGCAACCTAAAGGAATAGTGTCTACAATTGGTTATAATCATCATCTTCTCCTAAACTGCTTGGACAATTTTAATGAAACTTCATTGGAGTGATTGGGCAGGGGCAGGGGTCAACCTACACCAGGTACATCGGGTACACCGTCGAGGGGGCGTGGCACTAGGGTGTGTTGTAGGGGACGCGGCCAAGGTGCTATACAGAGGAATACGTTAATTTCTGCATGGACAAATGCAGGAATACAGCCACCAAATGACATTCCCTTCACTGTGAATCCAGGAATTACACAAGATACTACTAATTTTCAGCCGGTTGATTATTTAGAACTGTTTTTGGACGAAGATCTTATAAATCATTTGTGCATTCAAACAAACTTATATGCCGAACATTATCAGGCGGTTACCAATCTCAAGCGATTTTCTAGAGTTCATGATTGGACTGATATCCGCAATGATGAAATGAAGCAGTTTCTAGGCCTAAAGGGAAGGGAGGTGCGCCATTACTGCCCAGACTGCCCTTCAAAACCAGCCCTGTGTTATTCGCCATGCTTCCGTGCTTACCACGCAAAATTTGTGTACTGGCAGTGAACTGTACAAACTTTGTGTACTGTAATTTGAGTTGATAACTGAGTTGAGAATTGCTAGAAAAGTAATTCATTCTGTATAGTGGTGTTTATTATAAAGCTATTCATAGGTTTCTGACAATATTTGCAGTGTTTTATTTTTCGGTCCCGATTTTACTCCTTTTTTGTTTAACTAAATTTTTGGTCTTTAATCCGAAATCACTATTATATATATATTTTATCAATTCTTTATTTGAACCTGATCGTGTCATAGTTTTTCACACCTTACTCAGGGCATTGGCTTGTGATGACAATGGAGCACAATTAGCGCTTTTTCAAGAATGACATTGAGCATGCGTATGTTACAAACATCAATGTCAGAAAATGAGCGATTCATTTCGGTGATGTAGTTTATAATTGCTGGTTAACCCAATCTGAATATCATTTGAAAATGTCAGATTCATACATGTGCTGTCATTTTGTATTAAATGTTTTATGTTGTTTTAAGAAGTATAATAACTAATTATTTGTCAATTATTAAACAATAAATCAACAAATATTTTTATATACGAAAGATAACTCAAACCTAGTGTATCGTATTGGTAGAGTGTAACCGACATTGCAACCTTCACGACTTAGTATTTCACGTCATCTATAATTCGCAAACGCTGTCATTTGCGGAAAATTGTTAATTCGAAACACTGCTATTCTGAAGTAATTAGTTGGGTCCCTACAACTTCAGATTAACGGTGTTCAACTGTAGTTTTGTCAGTGTGTAGGCAATTGAACAAAGTCCTGTCACTGTGCAGGCAATTGAACAAAGTCCTGTCACTGTGCAGGCAATTGAACAAAGTCCTGTCAGTGTGCAGGCAAATGAAAGAAGTCCTGTAAGTGTGCAGGTATCTGTACCAAGTGCTGTCAGTGTGCAGTCAATTATCAAGTCCTGTCAGTGTGGTGCGCAGGCAACTGAACAAAGTCCTGTCAGTGTGCAGGTGAGAATCAAATTCTGTCAGTGAGCAGTCAATCATCAAGTCCTGTCAGTGTGCAGGCAACTGAACAAAATCCTGTCAGTGTGCAGTCAATCACCAAGTCCTGTCAGTGTGCAGGAAACTGTGACAAGTCCTGCCAGTGTGCAGGCAACTGTGACAAGTCCTGTCAGTGATTATCCAGGCAACATGTTTGACCAGTATGTTTTTATGCCCCCGAAGGTCCGTGTGTCTGGCTCAATAACTCATGTCCGTGCTGTAACTTTCTCTTGTATGGACAGTTATTAACTTGCCACATGGTGCGACATACCAAGACGATGTGTCATGTGCAAGACCCATGTCCTTACCTCTAAGGTCAAGGTCACACTTGGTGATTATTCACAATGGAATGCTGCATATAAGTACATAGAGAATAAGTTGTCATGTCCGGGCTATAACTTTCTCTTGTATGGACATATTTTAAAATAACTTGCCACGTGTGTTTGACATACGAAGACGACGTGTCGCGTGCAAGACCTGTGTCCATCTCTCTAAGGTCAAGGTCACACTGAGGTGTTTATTCACAATGGAATGCAGCATATAAGGACATAGAGTATAGGTTGTCGTGTCCGGGCTGTAACTTTCTCTTGTATGGATAGATTTTTTAAATGACTTGCCACATGTATTTGACATACCAAGACGACATGTCGTTTTCAAGACCCATGTCCCTACCTCTAAGTGTTTATTCACAATGGAATGCTGGATATTAGGACATAAGAGTGTAGGCTGTCAAGTATGGGTGGTATTTTTTATGTTCAGAGGCAATTTAAAATAGTTTGCCATATGTATTAGACACATAAAGGCAAGATCAACTTTTTATGTACTTGTTCATAGGTCAATGTCACATTCGGGGGCATTTGTCACATACTGTGACAGCTCTTGTTCAATATTCTTTGAGAAACAAGCTATTTTGATAACAAAGGTTAAACTCTTTTTCTCAGGTGAGCGATTTAGGGCCATCATGGCCCTCTTGTTTCTCAAAAATGAGGACTAAATGGAACCCAGTGCACAAGAGCCATTTCTCTGGGTGCAGTGTATTTTGAGTTATTTTCCATTGTTTAAATACTTTGTTGTAAGGTGAAGTTGATTTTGTTCTTTAAATTAGGCGGGTGGCTGCCTATGTTATACTATATTTTCTACTTCCCTCCATAACTATTATGTATAAATGCAAAAAATAAATTTTACAGAAAATGTTTATTGTTTGTGTCAGAGCAGCATTTTTAAATTTTATTCCTAGGCCATATTAACTTAGTCACCCAACTTGTCTTTAACATACCTTCAAATTGTGTCCTCTGTGTTGGCCATTGTAAATAATTTCAAGTGAACATTTCTAAATGTATAAGAGAAAATTTGCGGAAATTAACCAAACACAAATAAGATTCCTGAGCAAAAAGCTTCCCTATGTTTTGGGAATAAGAAAATAAAAGATAAACAAAACTGATATATGATGTCAATATCTTTCTGTTTGAAATATTTAGTGTCAGTGTTTGATTCTTGAATATTTTAGAATAAAATATAACAGCAAACATCTTTTTAAACCAATCCTGCTGGTACATATTATATTTTTTCCATAATATATAGGTTACCCCATATGTTCATTGGTAATTTATTCCACTAACTTTGCTAAAATTCCAGGGCCCCAGCTGATTGTGCACTGTTATGGCGCAGATGTGTTTGGGCAGGAGGTGAATCGGGGATATGGAGTATGCCATATTCCAATCACTCCAGGAAAGTATGTCTCTTCTCTTTGCTTTTATGCTTTTGGCCATTTTTTTGTTATTGGTTTACAGATTTTTTTAAAAAAAATGTCTGATGGGTGGTGGGAAAAAAGAAAAGAAAGGAATCGAGACAAGTTATTAAACTTTTAACCATACATGTATAAATCATAGTGCTGATGGCAAAACCCAAAGGTCAAAATGTCAACAAACTGAAAAGACATGTTCAAAATCACATATGAATGTCATTTGAAAATGAATAGATGCTAAAATATTTTTTGTGAAACATGTTTGTAATGCCTCAATATTATAATAAATATTGATATATGTTAAAATGCTCATTTTGTCATACACAAATTGGGCTTGACTTTACAATTGATGTTCCCTCCTACCAATTTCAATTTTAAATTAATGTAATCATGATGTAACGATTTTGTTTACTTCACCCAGGAATGATGTCACATTTAATCAATATTTTTACAAAATTTCAGTTTAAGTGTCACTTTTTGTTGATGTTTAATTTAAGAGCATTCATGACTGCTACAGTTTTCCCTTCTGCAACACATTTGCCACATATTGGCCTAACAATGGAATAGGTCTATGTCGGACAGTCAATTGGCTCCTTTAATTGCTGGGCACTTTTTCTTCATTTACACAGAAAAAGCACATTGGTGCAAATTTCACACCTGCATTATAAAAATATTATTTAAAACTTTACTTTGCTCCCAAACTCAAATATTTTTTAAATGGAATAAGAAAATGTCTTAGTTTTAATCTTGAAATAAATTTATATTCAGCAATGCTCTTTTGAAGTGAAGTTATTTTTTCTGCATCTTAAGCAAAATTTAATTAAACCATAATTTTGATTACTTGAATAGTAGGTGGTCTCCATATATTTTCGACAATTAATGCGCCTTCGGACAAACACAGTTTTGTGGGAATAGGGTAGATCCACACGAATAGGTTTATTCTTCTTCAACATCAACCAGCATCTCCATGTGGTTCATGTTAAGGACAATGAACAACACAATTTATCCAACATTCAGAACAGAGACTGTGTATAAAGATTGAAACCTAGGCTACAAATTAAAGAACAGATTTATACATAGAAAGTAGTTAATAAATTAATTGCCACAAGACTTTAAAAGTTTTAAGTACATACACAATAAAAAAAAATGTCATGTTCCTGTGTTGTCAGTCTTATAATACAGGATCTACCTGCAAAATTCAGCTACACAACCAGTACATTCCTTGGCTTCACTTTATTTTAATCAAAGCATGACAGTGACCCTAGCCAGCAGACTATGGGTTCGAACCTGAGACATTTGAATCTGTATATAGTACTAGCGTTTTCCCAACTGCCGGCTTAGAATTGTCATAACTGTTAGAATTAGTATTCAAATATATATACCTTTGTTTATGTTTTTTTTTTTCATCTGGTTTCAAATTCAACTGATCATCCAAAGTAAAAAAAATATCAAAAGTAGATAACAATATCCGAGTTAATAATGAGTTCAAAGAATTAAACTATTATTATAAAAAACTGCTAAAATGAGTAGTGAGTGAATGTACCCTTCACTTGGCAATTAGTTGTAAATCTTCTGAACGGACATCAGGGTTGTGAAGGCATCAGTTGTAGATCCCTTTTCTTTGGCTTCACAAGCGTTAGACTCTTCAATTTTAAAAATTTGATACTTTAAACACTTTTAGGGAGTTATATATGGCTAGTGGATGCTGGGAATGCTCGGTTCTAGCTTGTTGCGTCATAATCGTGGGTTTGTGCACCTGAAGCCAATTAAATTATACTCATTTATAAAGCTCAATCCTAATTTCAAAGAAGTAGGGGTGCTACAAGTGGCATGTGGTCCAGTAATAACACACAATGACTATCAATCCTTTGGTCATTTGTTTCGAACTTTGCGAATAAAACAATATTGTTTTGACAGGTATTTTCAATTGAAGTTCTGTGTGATAAAGCTATACACTGGATCTGGCCAATCTTAAATACTTCGGTACAAGAAAACACTCGAACCACGAATGTGCATATATAGCATATTTAAACAACACAGGCTAGAATATTTTAACAATAACACTGGTTTATATGCATTTTCTTACCAATGATATAGACATCAGCTTTTATGAACAGGTTTCTGAAGTCGAGGCCATCATGGCATATCATTTCTGGTGATAATCTTCGTGCAATCTTTTTCATCAGTTGATGCCTAAATGTTATGCCTTATTTTGACTCACCTGATGCTGAGGCAATTTCATTTTCTACAATTTGTTGTCAGTTCTTTCAAAATTGTTTGAATGAAGGTGGTTTGTTGAAATTAAATTGAGAATGAATTTTATGTACGACCTCTGCTTCATTAAGGCCACCATTTTAAAAACAATTATAAAGCTGCACTATACTGTTACAAAGGAGCAATTAAATGGTTTTACAGTTTACAGGAGCAGAGAAACAATTTTTACGTCTGGGGGGGGGGAGCAGGATTTTTGATTTTTTTTTTTTTAGTTTTTGGGCGGCAGATCCTTTAGCCAATCAATTAAAAAAAGGCCTTATACTGACTTACATGTTTGGTAAATGGTAAAAGTTATACAGAATGTGTAGAAATTGCAAAAATCAAAGTATTGCAAAGGCCACACCAAATTGATGTTTTGTTCTGTGGATTTACCACTCCTATTTTTTGAAAATGTAAAAATTGTGCGCCCGCACCTACATTTTCATCCCCAACCAGATTTTTTCAGGTAATAGTTTTTCAAAAGTCTGAAAAATAATCAATTATAATTTTTCTACGCTAGATTGTGTATTATTGTAAAGGGAAGTTACCAATGTGTGGTGTTTTATACTGTATATCGATCAGTTTGGCATTGGTTCCAAACAATTCAATCAAAATGGCGGCTTCCGGTATAAACAATGTGGCTCGAATTTTGGAAATTAAATCTTATTTTTGACAATTAAAACATGTTTTGAGCATGCTTGAAGTCATTGTTTATTGTCTCATGCACTTCAAAGGAACATAAATTGAAGCAATAATTATGCAATAAAGCAGGTGTATCTGAGACTGGTAGCTTATATTGTGTTGTTATATAGAGACTCGATTTGGATGGAAATAGAAATGATAAACTAAGTATTATTTTATTCAAGTCATATTACAAGGGACCAAATTTTTACCTTGTTACAACAATGCTGGAGATGACAGCTCAACTTAACAGGAACATGAGTCATTGTTTGGTCCAAATTGATGAATCAAGCTCATCTTGACCTAATTCTGACAAAACAACAGTTTTGAACAAATATCTTTTCACCAATGGGATATAAACACTGGTCTGGATTGACCAAAACATTGGAAAGGCCACAACAAATTGATCATTTGTTCTACGAATTTTGTTAAAAAAAGTAGGAGCGAGCGAGCGAATAAAAAACACAAATATTTTTTTTAAAATTTAAGGCAAATCAGAGGTGAGCGAAGAGCGAAAAAATAAAAAAATATTAAAAAATGCATATTTCTTACCAAATTTATCATACAACTATGTTAAGAAATGCTTTTTAATTGCAAAAAAGGTTCTCAGTTATAAATGAAAAGGTTTTGATTGTATTACATGACAATCTGTCTCAATATTTAACAAATGGCAATAAGATCCTGTGCTTTACTATTAACTTTCATTGCATCAGCAATTTAAATGTGGATATTATTGTAAAGACAGCATTCCTCACAGTAACGTGTAATGATTTGAAGACCAAAAAGAACAACTATTGTATTCATTCCATAGTAATCTAACTTACTATCACAAAAAACATTTTACACAAGTAAGAGTAATTCATCATTTGAGCATTTCTAAATATTGGGTCAGGTCTAAATTTGATCCTCTTGAATCACACATAAAATTGTAGTGACATTTACATGGCACATGGGTGAAAGCTAGGGGAATTGAAAAACTGAAAATTTAGCAGGGGGTCAGGGGGGCGCCAGGGCCCCCTGTGGGTCCAGGGGGAAGCTCCTGAAAAAGCAGATTTTGAAAGGCCTGGACCTGCATTTTCTTAGTGTTTTAAGTGAACAATTTCTGAGTAAATCATTTATGATAGTTTTCTCTGTCCCAGTGTGCAATGAAACAAAAATTGCAGTTAAAAGTCAGGTTTCTTTACCAGGATTTGAATATGAGAAAAGTGCAGGACTGCTATGATACAGTAGGTAACTTTGAGATTCATTATCTCTCAAAAGGACCTAACATGTCATTAATTAAACAAGTTGATACAGTTTCAAATTAGTATTCATATCAAATTCATTTTCAAATAATTTTATCAAAACAGATTTCCAGAAGGAACCTCAATAGCTAAACAGTATGTACACATGAAATGCATATTCTAATTTTACCCTTTCAGTATACAATCTTGTCATTCTATAGAATCTTAAATAATACCAGCTTTAGAATGTCTCCAAACATATACAACATCATTTTTTCAGAAAGAAATATCAAGCATGTTATACTGCATATAATTTCAAAACAATGGAAGCTCTTTAGATAAGAGGTCATGAAAATAACAGCATTTGGACAAGTATAGATTGCAATCTCAACTTAAAGGTAATACTTGTGAAAAAATTATACCATGAATTTACATCTATAAAGCACTATTGAAAAACATAGCAACATTTCACATCACATCTGGTCACTTGGTATGTTTATAACTTTAGCTTGACTTAAATTTACAGTAGTTTAATTCTTTTCCATGCTTTCCCAGTTCCTGAACCACTATTGTCTCCTACACTGCGCTTTCTTTTCAATTTGTCTTTGCCACTCTTTGCCAGTCTCTGTGCTTGAAGTTTCATAAGCTTTGCCAAGCGCTAAATTTTTTCTTCAGAAGCTGTACTGAGACATTAAGCTTTTCCTGTTTCTTTTGGTCCATCATTTCCTTTTTGAGTTTCAAATGCTTTTGATAGCTGTCATATGCACTAATGCAACATTTTTTTATATTGGTGGTCACTTTCATTTCCGTTGCCTTTATTTTTTTCCTTTTTAGTGCGGTTTTGTTAATGGCCACTGCTTCATAATTCTCTAATATCAGCTTCGTCTGGTCCTTCTCTACTATGTCGTCCATAATGTTAAATGTTGACTCTATCAGAGGCCCACTGAAGATTGTAAGCAGTGATGTAACTAGCTTGGTCAACCGAGGGTACCTGGCCCGGTCAAATGTTTTCAAATTTGAAACTTTTGTCCAAAACTGTAAATCTACTCTCTGTTTTGCCTCAAATGCATCGGCCAGAGCTTTGACATTACTGTCAACAGAAAAACTATTTAGCTCCATGGCAAGTTCACCTTCAACTGCTTTGCTGATGACATTGGGCAGTGCTTGAGTCAGAGCTTTGAAACATACTGTTGTCAGATTGTGACCTGCCAGGGCTGGATCCAGCACAGACAACTGCCTCAGGGTTTTGTTTTTTAATGGCAGCTGCAGCAGCTTTTTGGCTGCCATAACAAATCCGGAACGCAGACTGTTGTAAAGGTCTGAAACCCAGTACTGATGGGCCTTGTTTATCCTGGCTTTGTTGAAATCAACATGGGCATACCTTCCCACTGACAGGTCTTTGTCTGCTTTTTGTATGTTGCGGTCAGTGACATCTTGCGCCACAATGGCAGACACTCATTCTGGTATGTGCTCTGGCCTTATAAACATACTGAGCATTTCCTTCGTGATACACATCATTCGATCATGCAGACTGTGAATCAGTGGACACTCTGTCTGGAACTGTTTCACATATCCCTGAAAATATTTTTGTAGTTTTTGTTAAAGCAAAGGTCCATATGTTTTTTGTAATAAGGTTAAACAGTAGATGTGTGTACATGTACATTCAGTTCAAATACTTTTGTAATCAATCATAGCTTATTTCAGAGAAAACCTTGTTTCTTGAAAGACTTGAAAGTATTGAAATCCAAACAACATAGGTTTCATACACTGCTAGAAATATTGAAAGGACAATAGCTCATCAATACCTGGAAAACAGACAGTAATCCTCTCAACAGGTTTAACTTGGTGATGGTCTCGGTTCTCTGAGTGAACAGAGCATCTAGAATTCGGTCCTTCCTGTCATTGCTGGTAGCTGACTTCGGTTGTTGTGACTGCGACATTTGCAGGAGTTCAATTGCTGCCTGGGCCGGTTCTGACACCTCATGCTGCTTGAAGATCTGCTCCATCAGACCACTAATGAAAATATGGTCACGTTATTTACTTTTGAATAATTTGAGTTTAAATTCCACATAAGTGGTAGTTTGTGAATACATATGTTTTATTCATATCATCAAAATTGTTTTATGCAATAGGCATTTAATTAACTTAAATGATTCGTTAAAAAACCCTCTGAAAGGTGCAATTAATAAATTTTCAATGTAATTAATTCATGGAATTAACAGTTATCTTAGGCCACACCAAATTGATATTTCGTTTTTATTTTTTTTGGGCTCCCGCACCTCCATTTTGATCGCCAAGCTGTTTTTTAGGTAATAATTTATTAAAAGGCTAAAAATAATCAAGTATAATTTTTCTACGCTAGTTTTCGTGTTTTTGTAAAGGGAAGTTACCGATGCGTAGTGTTTTTATACTGTATATCGATCGGTTTAGCATGGGTTTCAATAAATTCAATCAAAATGGCGGCTTCCGATATAAACAATGTGGCTCGAAGTTTGGAAATTAAATCTTATTTTTGACAATGAATATGTTTTGAGCATGCTTGAAGTCATTGTTGATCGTCTCATGCACTAAAGGATCATTATTTAAAGCAATCATTATGCAATAAAGCATGTGTAGCGATTATATTGCGTAATTAGTGACTCGTTTTGAATGGAAATCGGACAGGCCAACTTAACAGGAACATGAGTCATTGTTTGGTCCAAATTGATGTATCTGAATCTCATTTTTGATCAAAATCTGACAAAACAACGGTTTTGAACAAATATCTTTTCACAAATAGCGATATAAACACTGGTCTGGATATACTTCAACATAAGTAAGCCTAAGTTTATCACCTTATATTTTGTTTTTATTTGCAGCATAATCCGGGATTTTAATGCACTTGTCAATTGTAACCACTGCCGCGCCCACCCCTCGCCCTTGTCCAGGTTTATACCGGGGACAGCAGAGGCAATGGGCTGTGTTTTTACCTTTCAGGTGGCCCAGCAGTGCCTAGTAAATGTGGTTTTGTCTTCATATTGAAAATAGTCGGGAATGGGCCTCACATAGGTATTCGGGGTTGCGGGGCCATTTGGCAGGGATTTTACCAGCAGTGTGTCCCTGCAGGTCGGGTATTTTACCCGGGTTTTGAGAGACCGAAAGTCAAAGTCCCCGCTATTCCGGACTTAGGGGGGGAAGCATAAAAACATCTAAATAACCAAAAAAAGTACTCTGAAAAATACCCATGTTCTTTTTGTTTTAATAAGCACATGTCATTTCCTGTGATGATAAAATCAAAATTTAGTCTATGTTATATGGAGTCTGATGTTTGATGATGCCTGTGTAAGTGATCATTTTTTACAAATCCCAAATCAATCTTAAGTTATTTCTAAATACAGTTGCATATGATGTTAAACTGATTCAGGTAGATTTATATAAGTCGTTTCAAACTTTTTACTAAAAGCGGGGTTATTTATTATTATGAATGATCGTCATATTAAAGTATGTTTTAATTATATAAGAAATTATATTTATCAATTATAATGTTTGTACTAAACACGGATGAATAAATAGTATGTATTCCGACATTTTCCCAATGTCCATTAGAGGTTCAGTTCAAGATGGCATTAAAATGGGTTTAACGGCAATTATTTTGAACAATCTTTCTTATTTATATTGAATATAAGGAAAAATATATTTTTCGCCCTTCGCTCGCTTCGGTTTTTATGAAAACTGACAAAAACATTTTTTTATTTTTTTTTCGCTCGCTCGCTCCAATTTTTTTTGGCAAAAATCCGAGGAACTAAACATTAATTTGGTGTGGCCTTAACTACTTTAAAAAAAATGCATGTATACAAAAACTATCTAAGGTAGACTATTTAGAAGTTTAGCAGAAATAGAAAGCAATGATTATTAAAGAAAGAAATAAGCATGAAATAAACAGAAATGCATGGATGGAAAGATTATAAAATACATGTATACAGTGATATAAAAAACCAAAACCAAATACGGTATCTATTTAGTAATAGTGCTATTCTGCCATTATTAAAAGGCAATAAAGCTATAGAACTTTGTGACAAACTACCAATACATATATATTTTCTAGACATAAAAGCTTTACACCAGAACACTGTTGGACAACACCAAATATTCACCATAAATATTTAGCAAATGCCTAAAACAAGATAAAATATTACAAAAATTCAAATTCAATACTATTAATAATTCATAGAGCATTAACTTTCAAAACAATGTTTAAATATATAATAAATCTAAATCATTTTAAATAATTTCTAGTAGAACCACAGTCGAATCACATTCATAATCACCTGTAAAGAGTCTTTTCCTCATCAGAAAGGAAGCCAGCATAGTAGATCGACAGGTAGTCCAAGACCTCGACAGCTCTCAAAGACACATCAAGCATCTGTAGGAATCTGCTAGATATCGGACGGACGTATCAGATGTTTTGGCATTTATAAGTGACTGAATCTCATGGAAGATTTGTTTGACTTTCGGAGATTCCTCTATGTCATAATAGATATCTGAACACACACTAGTGGTATTGCTATCCACGTACTGCAGAAGCGTTTTAGCAACATTGTTGATCATGTGCACGGTATCTCCACTTATGTCCAAAAGGTTTGGGGTTTTTTTTCCTTATTTGACTCTCAACACCTCCTTTCACCCCCCTCATTGTATTACAATTGTCCATCAAGACACTGACAATTTGTTCCCATTTGATGTCATACTCCCCCAGTATGCTTTCAATCAAGTGAAGAATGTCTTGTGCTGTAGCCACATTTTGTATCCTGGAGCCTAAATGATCAATTACCTTCTCACCCTGCTCTTCATCATAATGTTGAACAATGACATTTAAGATTTTATCATTGTTATTGTTTGTGGCTTCATCCATGTTGAGGGACATCATCCTGTTTTTCAATTTGTTTTTCAGTTCGTCTTTGAATGATTTTGCCAAGCCATGTGTACTTATGTAGGTTGCACTTGTCCGCGAGATTGTTGTTTTGTCCAGGGCATTTTTATCTGCACTCAATCGTTTGGCAAAATTAAGTAAATCCTCAGCCAAGGAGAACGGCAGACAATGCTCACTGATGAATGCAGCTGTTATCACCCTCTGTTTAGCAATCCTGTCCTGCATTGATTCTGTACGGGGGTCCGTAGCCTTGGATAATCCCGGCAAAACCTTTGAATTGAAAGGAAAAAACAACATTAAGTAACCAAGATATTTTCCAAGCATTAACATTTTTTTAAAGATTGGGCAAAGGCTGTTATGAAAATAAGTCAGTTTCAACACTGCAGAGGTCTTACCTGGTTAGTAAGCACAGTCTCGAGATTTTTCTTATGAACCTTGTCACTCGCATGCTGCTTTACTGCTTTTTTTCCTGCAGACTTGTAGCTGATTGTTCTTCTGCAGGTGGAACAGAAACAAACCCCAGGGACATCTTGTTTCTTCAACCATTTTCCGAAATCATTGCCAGCTTCGTCTTTTTCATTTAACCATTCCCACCTCCATTTGTTCTTGATATTCTTTTCAGACACTTTTGTGTCAGTTCCTTTAGCAAGAAACTTCATTTCTTTGTCTTTGTCGTTTGTTTACAATTTGTCTGCCGTAAAGTATTCTTCAATTTCGAAAAATATTAATTCCCTTCATTTTGATGCGAGTTTTAATGTAACGAACCCTAACTGTAACAAAAGCGCACCTGTTACATTACTATGACGTAAATTTTCCATCTGTTTTCGGAAAATATTCGGCTTAAAGTTGAATAAGTTTGCCGGAATTGAACGAGTAGTTGCGATTGTTACGTCCCCTGACCGAATGGTTCAATTACAGGCAGAGCTCGTAATAATTGTAATAAATCAAAGTGCTGAAAGCACTGATGGACTAGGGCTTCATTCGTGTCAACATTGTTGACAACCATGTTCTAAGCATTGAAACAATTGGATCACATCACAAGGGGTCACTGTTTAATGGGCTAGCTTAAACTTTAGACTAAAACTGCTTGCAAGCTGCAAAGGAAATTTGAAAAATCTAGTTAAGTGCGTGTAGAGTGAGGGAGCGGATGGCGGGGGGGGGTGTTGGGCTTAAGCGTTAAATCAGAGGAAGTCATAGTTCTTTTGAATTTCTCAAAGTCGTTAAATCAGACTTGTACAAATTAATTTACGTGGTTGGCACACATACTTCCTTAACCCATTTCATTCGGGATACACCTTTTGGTGTAGTTACCCTTTACATGCGGGATACACCAAAAGGTGTAGTTTTTGACGTACTGAACTTTCACTTTATTTACTTTCGTTTTGACTGTATTGTTTCCGGTTTATACGTTTTCCGGAATGACCGGATGTTATGCGCAGATAGATGCGCAGAAAATTTTAATGAAGAAATAATGTTAAAACTCAAAAATCGAGTTAAATTTAAGCTTTTTATTGCGATTTTGATGCAAATTTTGGTTGAAATGGATAGGACTCTCGACCACAGTGACGATAGTGATATTGGGATGGTTATAATGACGAAGTTTATGTGAATTTGTTTGATACAAACAGAAGACATATTAAAACATCGATAGAAATCACAAACTATGACATTTGCATTATTTGGTGGAGTTTTTATGACGATCTTGAGGAGTTCTAGAATGATTGAATGACAAAGAGGATCACCCCAAGGTTTCCAAGTGGGAATACAAAGAATGGTGGTCCTAAAGAACAATATGACCCAAGAAAGCCAGGATATTGCATTACTGTCATTTATCAATAAAACTGTTATGGGGGCAAGACTTCTTGACCTTACTGGTCGAGGATTCAAACTGCTATTCCAACCAACATCGCGATGAACATCCACCCGCCCGATTTGCTCCGAAGTGGACATGGGATGATATAAACTGTTATAACTTTTTATAGATTTGAAATATATGCATAATTCTTTCTGCATTTTAAAGACAGATTAATTTAGAAACTTTCATACATTGGATTATGTGACATTTGAAAAAAATTATGTGTGCTTTTTTTGCTTTCAATTTGTGCATATTTATTTTTTGGTGTTTTTTTTTTTCATCATCACCTGGTTAACTTGCAAAAAATAATTTATTTAAAATCATTTGCTAATAAAACTTACATAAACTTGTTCATATTTTTATTTCCTTTCCAAATATGTAATCTTTATTGGGTCTTGTACCAATAATAAAGAAGTTATTAGTGTTTATACAACACAATGGTCATAAAAAGGCAGATGGCTTATCAGTTATTGGAAAATGCCCAGATATTCAAGGTATCATATCTAACTGGGTCTCAGAATGAAATGGGTTAATTTGTTCAAATCCTTTTATATCAAAGGACTGTTATTTGCAGTTTCAGAGAAGATTTTCAATGATGTAATTATATTCTATATAGAAAATCTGTCACCTCTTTTTCAGGGGAGCTTTAAACCATAGGGCCATACTTTGAACAATCTTTGTAAAAGACATCTACATTGTACATCCTACTGCATACACAGTGCTATTAGCCTAATTAGAGGGGAGTTTTTATTTAAAAAGTGAAGAATTATTTTGTCCCTCTTATTTTGTGCTTGGTATTCAATTCATATAACATGTTACCATGATAACTTAGTGCTGTTGATAAATATTAGGCACTGCCTTCTGTCTAATGCTATTCATTTTACTGCTGCAGACTTTTGTACATAGCAAAGCAAGTTGAGTAGACTAAGATGAGATGAATATCGTTTTTTAAAATTTGAAATATTGAAACGTCTTTTAAATACTTTGACCATCAAATTTCATAACATGGTGTCAGCAGTTCATCACACTGCTAGTGAGAATGGAATACCAAACATTTATTTTTCTTTATTATATACCCTGATCATCAATCCACATGCAATACATACCACAAAATACTTTAACCCATATTCCGCTCCAGATACGGCCATATCGATACCACTCTTGTGACGTCACGTCATAACAAGTATGTTGCGCAATATTAAATTGACATTATTAAACCAGTGAGTGCATCCTTACAATAAATTTATTATGCAAAGATGTGGCTTCTAAGTGATCTAATCAGTGATGTATATAATGAAAGAGTTATTAGTACTGTGTTTTGATCCGGATATGGCAGAATGTCATATTTGATTCTGGTAGTTTTTTGTAGATTTTGATTTTACTCGGCTTGTGCCTTGTGAAATCCGAATCTGCAAAAATCTACTTGAGTTGAATACAACCTCCTGGATCAAAACGCAGTACTTATAACCCTATTATGTACAAAACCTCTTACCCTGTGGACAGAGCATCTTTAACCCACAGGGCCATTGTAACTTTGAACAATCATTGTAAAAGACAACTACATGTCAGACTACATACAAGATGCTTAAGGAAGTAGTTTGGAAGAATTAAGAACTATTTTCTTCGTCTTAATTTGTATGCATTAGATAACTCAATAAATGCAGCAGTTGGCCATTCTTGTATTGTCCTCTGTCACTGTCCTGATAGCTCCCTATCTCAATAGATGCAAAAGGTTGTAGGTTCATGATTCTGCTGGTCCAATATGTCATACAGAAAGAAGATGTTGAATGTAGAATCAAGAAGCTTTCTTTTCAGGCACTCCAAATTGAATAGTACTGTAACATTTGGAGTGCCAACAATTTGTCTAAAAAGTTTCATTTTTTGTATATCAAAGAACATTTGTGTGTATAATTTTGATGAAATTTTGTGATTCATTTAATTTCATTCTTGTTTCATTTAGTGTTCAATCCCATTAGCTTTCTTGTTCACATTTAAGTGCAAGAAAAGTCACTTAATTATGATCTGAATAAATTCATTATAATGTAAGGTCACATAAAGGATATATTGTGCTTTTTAAAAATAACATTTTTTCATCTGTTTAAAATTATGTCAAATGTAGTGCATTGAAATTTTATTATGAGTTTAAAGCTGCACTCTCATTTTGACAACTTTTTTTAATTTTTTTGTCTTGGAACGAGTCATTTTTGCGAAAATCCATGGAAACCAGTTATATAAGACTGCTGACCAAAATTTAGATGGCAGATTTTTATATTAAAGTTAAAATATGATGTTTTAAGCATTATTCTTAAACTGTTAGTAACGGTTTAAGCCATAAAACATTATTTTCGAACGGAAATATGACAAACTACGAGCTGATTGTTTGTCAGCAATCTGATATCATTGGTTTGAAGATGTTAACGCAAAAAAATGCTCTTTCCAAGACCAAAAAAAAAGTTGTAAAAACGGTAAATCTGAGAGAGTGTAGCTTTAAACTATGACAGGAATAATTCAAGGGAATGAATTTTTGTGATTTCTAGCATTAAAATTGTCTGAATCGCATGAAAATTTATAAATTATGTAAGGTATTCTGACATTGGTCACACTTTTTGAACTTTGTGCTGTCTTCTTTTTGTTTGTCTCAAATTAATACAGCATTGGTTCACTTGGTGTTTATGAAAGAGACTGTACACCAGTTTGGCACCAAAAAGTTTTTTTTTCCTGTAACGAATCTAAGGACACTTTTTTAATAAAATATTTTACTCTTTGATATCGTTATTGTAAATAAAATACCAAAATGAAATAAAAAGTGTCGTATCCACTATGCTATGAAGACTTACTTTTACTGGGTGGAATTTTCCAGATGTATACCTAACTTGCTAATATCATGTAATAACATCAACGGCAGATCACGCATAAGGAATGAATTCTAATCGGTAGACATACCTAGTCATCTGTTTTTAATGGAAAAACACGAACTAACTGCTATTAATAAATCATTTGTAAACTATGGGGATCATCAGTAAGTTTCAATGCATTAATTGTACACATCGATACCAAGTTTATGTCAATTTTCTACAATTAAATTTTGGCTTTTTCATCATTAACTGAGTACAGCCCCTTTAAACTGTACCTTATAATGTCTGTGACTTATCAAATATTTAATAATAATGGTCTACAACCAAGATTTGTTTTAATTATCCAGGTTTCAAACTGCATTGTGTATGCGATTGGAAAGGTAATCTTGAAAGCTCACTTAGTATAATTTTTACAAATAACATTCACCCTGCAAGGTACTCATATTTGGATGATACATAAAGATTTGCACAGTCAATTATGTATACTTGCATTTATTGATAATGGATATCTTTGATTTAGATTTCAAAGTATAACTTCTATAAATAAATATATATTCTTAACTTTATCTGAATACACAAGCTAATGCATCATTCAATTGTAACCATGCCCCCCCCCCCCGGGTCCCGGAATAGCGGGGACTTTTACTTTCGGTCCAGCCAACCCCAGCTAAAATCCCCCCCGGGTCCCGGAATAGCGGGGACTTTTACTTTCGGTCCAGCCAACCCCAGCTAAAATCCCCGCCCAGTGGAGATAATCTGATGGTAAAGTCCCCACCAAATGCCCCACACCCAAGGGACATTAGGTTAAGCCCCATCTGTATTTTCTGGGAAGACCTGGCACTGTGGGGCCACCTGTAAGGTAACAACATGGCCCATTTCGCCGGCTATCCCCGGTATACCCCCGGATGTGGGAGCCGTGGTTACAATTGACTGGTGCATAATGATCCATAGTGATCCAAATTCATGCCAAGATGATTTCTGGTCTGACATCGCGAGGTTAGTTATTCTTAAGCATAAAAAAGCCTGGACAGCATTTGAGAAAGACTGTTGTGAGGTTAAATCTTCATTACTTTACTATTCCACAACCTTGGTTGATACGTAAGGGAACTTTATTGAATATTTTGATTTTTAATTTTGTTCCCTAAACGCCACAAGTCAACTGATTAATTAATACAAATTCAATTCTATCTCCACAATATTCAGCACTGCATTGTTAAATAAAACTCAAAGGTTACACTTGTAAATTATTTAACCAAATACCTTTCCCTCAAATATTTCACAAAATTATATTGACCTATCAACAACAATGCATCACCATACTGTATCTCTGACTGATTTTTGATATTCATTCTTGGCTATATAACAAAAAGTGAGCACAAAGCGTCTTTAGAAAAAGAACTTGTAAAGTATGCACCAGTCAATTGAAACCGCGGTAGATTTGACAAAGCAAGAAGCAATCATAACGCAATATCTATTCAAATAATTTTATCTGTTGAACTTAGATAAAGATAACATTAAAGTTGTATCCCTGCACCAAAAAAATGAATGAACATCGAAACGTAAACAAAGCATGTACTATCCACTCTAAGCGCATCATTCAATCACGTGACACAATGATGAAGCCAAGTGAATTTACAGTCGAAGAGAGATAATCCTGTAATAATGCAGTAAGTTAATCAGGTTTCTCTCCCTTGCCTTTGTAAAGAAGAAGCGGGAAATCCAAGTCGTGCACATCTGAAGTCTACAGAGATGTTTGTTTTACTTTGTTTTAGAAAACTTGATTGTTTCACTTGGAATCTGATGTTCTGATGGTTAGTATTGATTTGCATTTGTAGTCTTTTGTGTTTGTTTTGGGTTAGCAATGGATTGAAATGATCATTATTTCATTCAGCTGCATTTATTTAGTTTTGTCATGTATTTTTACGACATCAGCAGATTTTGTATTTAAACTGAGAATGGCAGTTCCGTGATTTTCTTTTAGCCTCTTTCCATATACTAATATATATGGGTTTGGTTACAGATGATAACATGCATGGATAACAGAAGTCACCATGGGAGTACGAGGGAGTAGGAGTGTTTGATTCCATAAATCAGTAAGTTCCATGGCAATGATTTGTTTTATGATGTACTGTGTTGTTGTTGTTGTAATCGCTTGTATTATATGTGTGTTTTATATGCTTTAGCCATTTAATAATATAATCTGCCACTGCACACGATTAAATAATATAAGATATTAGACTGTTTACGATGTTAACTTATAAACATGTTATTATTCATTATCTTATGTTTGTTTATATTTATATTTTCAGGACGCTCCGATATTATATCTACATTCGATAATGTTGAATATAGAGATATTGAGGAACACTGTGTTTGTTGTTTGAACTATTAAACTGCTACATATGGTAACCTGGACATATAGAGCCACCCTCGCTTAGGAATTACATATTATGTATTCTCATCTTAAGGTACATGAACACGTTTCTCCGAAAAATATGAATGTGGGCCGATTTTAATGAAACTTGGAACAAACAATCGTCAATGACTCAACTTTAACGAGGTGTATTTTTTTTTTTTAAATCCCGTTGTTTGTTGATTTACAGCGCCACCTAGCGGACATGTGCTATTTGGCGCAAACGTTGCTGAAACCGTAAAAAAATATAATTTTACGGCTTTTTTATAAAAAAAAAATCAGAATATAATGTATTGTATGCTAAATAAATAATCTTCTAATTTTAGTACTAATATTTAAGAAGAAAATTATTAATTTTAAGTTTTATGACGAAAAGTCTTTTATAAGGAATCGCCAAAAATAGATACCCATCGGTGAATGTGACATATTTATTTCGAAAACGAACTCGGGTAGGGTATGTTTTTATTATTTCATAGGAATTGGAATAGAATAATGAATATAATTATGTAAAAACAAAAAAAAATGACGCTGAGGTAAATTGCTGAAAGATATAAGTATTATAAGAAAATTAATAGAGTTAGCGTGATTTCAACGCCACAGTCAACGTCAATATAAAACACTTCAAGTTAGTGACGCCATGGGTTTGTTTGATGCATGAGAATAGTTGTGGAGTGAAACGTTATATTCGTCCATGAATGATGGCATCTGTATCTTTTTATTGTTTAATCTAATATTTGCCAGTATCATAACTAAGTAGAATATCAGAAAATAGTAAGAAAAATTGTAAGAAAATCAAATTCTTGCTACCTGAAAACTATCTACAGAATTGAAACAATAATTTATGGCTTGTATGGAATGGTTCATCAAAAGCGATGGAACCCTTTCTACCAGTTTACAGGAAGTGAAACAAAAGGGGTTGAACATCGAACGGTTAACAATGAACGGGGATTCAACCACTTTTACTCGCGTCAAGCGGTCTTTATTTCAAGATCTTAAAAAATCAAATGATAAAAATCATATTGTCAAAAATTTCGGAAATTATATAAGCTGAAATCAAAACACAAATTATTATCAAACAATAACAGTGCCCATATTCAGAAATGCTTTTCCTGTGGAATAAGTCAAAATAAGGGCAACACACATGGAATAAAGACCAGTTTAAACGCCCTGTCCGCCCACATGCTCACATACTGCAGGGTACTGAATTGAAAAAAGATTTCCAGAACGTGATGCACGGGTACGCACTATAAATGTCTTACATATTTTACACGTACTGTCCATTTTTGTAGCAAGGGTCATAGTTATAATGAAAATTAGTTTCGTAAAACGAAGTTTATTTAAACATGAAATGTTTTATGTTAATTTTAGCCATCAAGACTCGTGAAAAAAGATTAATATTTTGAATTGACAGTATTTAATCTAATAATTAAAGTGACTCGCTCAAATATTGTCTTTGAAGACCACAGTTTTCAGTAGCGTTAATAACGCGATTGAAGAATTCTAACGACTGTGGTGTTGCGTGATTGACGCTTGGTCACGTGATGTTATCAATGTATTCTTAACAGGTCAACATATCCACCATTTGTTAAGGTTCCGGTGGCCGTGTGGACTAAGCGTATGTTTTCTATTTTCTTCTTGACTAATCTGGCGTGGGTTCGAACCCCACTAAACCAAAATACTGTGAAATCATTAATGTTCGTGGGCATGAAATTTCGTGGTTTGCCGAAAAAAAACAATTTCGTGGGTACTTGAATTCGTGGATTTTCATTTTTGAAAAAAAAAATCGAAGATGCTATCGTCCTAGATCGTCTGCATAATATCCACGCGCTGGCCCGTGATTTCCCTCTTCTACGTCACTCGGTTTATGACACTCGCTAATGTGGTACGACATGCCAATTAGTGCATATACCCATGTCACTTATCGATTTAATTGGGACTAAAGGTAATAAAAGAAGATGTACCCTGATCATAAATACAGATAGGGGAAGCCATTGAATGCCAATTAAGAATTTTGCAAACTGTGAAAACACCGAAAAGGTGCGTATATTGTCACGTTCGGTGCTTAGTAACCTTCAATATACTAGTAATCGATTTATTATTTTATTAAATAAAAAAATCGAGTATGGACACTCATCACGCACATCTTGTAAACTTGGAGATTTTCATTAACAGCACACGTTTAAACACGTGCTTATAACTGTCATTTGCTGCATAAAACACATTTAATTGATTTGGTTGATTATTTGTTAAAGGCAGTTATAATATATTAACAGAATAATGATCGTAAGTTATACAGTGAGACAGGTTTTAACACTGTATACTGCGACCTCTGTAAAGAGTATACTAGAGTATGTACGTAACAAGGCAATTGAAAAAGTGAATAAAGGGTTTATATTTCGTGGGATCTTGAATTCGTGGATCACCCAATCCACGAAAACCACGAACATTAATGCCCCACGAACATTAATGATTTCACAGTACTTGTTTATGCTATAAATGTATTTTTTCTGCAATATCGATATCATAGAGTAAAATAATGATAACAAAAGTGTTTTCAGATGCTATACCGGGAAAACTAACTTTTTGTCGAATAAAAATGAGCGAGTCACTTAAAGTCGCATTGATGACTAAATATCAAATTACAATATGCCTGCAATGATTAAATTTTCAGGTACACAAATGAGTGTATGCTGGAAAATCTAGCCCATTTGCAAAGTACTAACGCAAACGAGAACATGAATTACATGGTTGCAAGGAATGCGCCAAAATATGTCACGTATTTAGAGTCAGAGAGCCTCGACTTCCGGGTGTCCGTTGCGGTAGCGGAGAAAAACGGTTATAATAACTGTATTGGCACTTCCCGCCCCTTAATCCCACCATGTCAACATGTTGTAAAGATGATGCAAATAATTACAACACAATCGCTGATTCAAGTGGCGGGGGGGGGGGCACCCGTCGCCCCCCTTTCCCCAGCTCAAACTTTTATGTCAATATTGGAGGGAACAAGAAATGACATGTTCAAGAGGTAATACCACAAAACACCACTGCCACACATAAAACAAAACAAAGTCGATTATGAGAGAGGGGCGCAATTCAAAAGATTACACCCCCAGTTACGACACCTCTTACGTGTAATCCTGGAGCCGCCCCTGCAACATTTCAAAATAATTTCAGCAAAACTGCATGGATGTTAGAAGCAGTCTGTAATTTATACCGCAATTTTTGTCTTAGCTTGCAAATTAAATAAAATTTTATCTATTTTAAAGCATGCAAACATGCCCGCTCTTCTAAAACAATGATATATTTGCTGTTTTTATTCATAAATTATCAATTTGAAGCAATTTCAACATTTATTTTAAAAAGTCGATGAAGCGATTCAGCGGCCTAGCTGACTTCACGCCGCTATACCGCTAGCTTTACGCTGCTAGGCCGCTAGGCCGCTAACTTCACGCCGCTAGGCCGCTAACTTCACGTACATCATTATAAGCCGTGCTTTCGTTTAATCCGTTTTATTATATCCCCGATCGTGTGTACAATAGGATAATATATGATGCTGATATCTTGATGTTTGATGTTTTTGTTGTATAAAATGTATGTAAACTAATACATTTGATATGAATGTGAGAATAATAGGCTCAAACAATACTGAAATATTTAATCTCATTTCTACAATGAAATTAATTTCAATTCAAGCGCCAGATTTGTTTTGTGACGTTCTCGTTTTTTAGCGAGAATAATATTAATTTAACTAAGAATCGATCATGGCTTATGATTTTATCCCAGTTTTAATAGGTTCATACAAGCCGTAAACTAGTGTTTCAATTCTGTAGATATTTTTCAGGTAACAAGAATTTGATAATCTTACTATTTTCTGATATTCTACTTAGTTCTGATACTGGCAAATATTACCTTAAACAATAAAAAGATACATATTCCATCATTTATGGACGAATATAACGTTTCACTCCTCAACTATTCTCATGCATCAAACAAACCCATGCCGTCACTTACTTGAGGTGTTTTATATTGACGTTGACTGTGGCGTAGAAATCACGCTAACTCTATCGATTTTCTTATAATACTTATATCTTTCAGCAATTTACCTCACCTTCATTTTTTTTTTTTTTTACATAATTATATTCATTATTCTATTCCATTTCCTATGAAATAATAAAAACATACCCTACCCGAGTTCGTTTTCGAAATAAATATGTCACATTCGCCGATGGGTATCTATTTTTGGCGATTCCTTATAAAAGGCTTTTCGTCATAAAACTTAAAATTAATAATATTCAGCATACAATACATTATACTCCGATTTTTTTTTATAAAAAAAGCCGTAAAATCATATTTGTTTACGGTTTCAGCAACGTTTGCGCCAAATAGCACATGTCGGCTAGGTGGCGCTGTAAATCAACAAACAACGGGATTTAAAAAAATAATAAATACACCTCGTTAAAGTTGAGTCATTGACAATTGTTTGTTCCAAGTTTCATTAAAATCGGCCGACATTCGGAGAAACGTGGTCATGTACCTTAAAACCTGGAATGACCTAGAAAGCAACAATTGTCTCATTGATCTCAATGATCATAACAGTTTCCCTGCTTAAAACATCACGTGATAGCCGTGATAACGTGGGAATTACAAACGTGCTAAAGTGCTGATGACTTACCTGACGATATAAAAATAGAAGAGAGTTGGTGACATTATAGACAATAAGGAAAAAAAAGTTTTGAAATAAAGATTTTATGCTAACTTGATGATGTATAAATATATATACAAAGTGTACGTATAGACGGATGTTTGTGCAATTATTTTTGAAAATGGAAATTTATTGAAATGAATCGATTTCTATTGTTGCTGATTTAGTGTAAATATGAGAAAATATCGAGGATTTAACCCTTTAGCACATAGACAAGTGGCCAGATTACACATCCCAGTCAATAGCCAACTTACTGATAAGCAGTCCTTATCTGTACAGGTACTTTTCTGGATATTTGAAAATGAGAAAATGAATACAGCAGTATGACCTTAAAATCAATGTTACTCCAAATAATTGTGTCCAAATCTTTTTTATGTGAATACATTTTTTATAGATAATTAAATTATCTAATAAATGGTGTCAATGATGAAATATTAAATTATTTTATTTCAGCTGTGAATGTATTTTCAAGATGGAATTGTAACATTTCTTTGAAATGTCATAATTGCATTAAATCAAAGGGTAATAAAATGCTGGGATCGATCTAAATTTTATTACCCCTATCATAAAAAAGACCCATCTGGATTAAAAAGCCGACAATTTATGTTCTTGTGTATAATACACAGAAATATGTCAGGAATATCCGGTGTCATCCAGCTGAGAGATCCAGTCCAAGGTGTCTGTTTAACTTTATTACCCCCTCATAAAATTGTTTACAAAAAAGAAAGCCGATAAATGATTTTCCGTTATGAATAAAAAGATCTAGATCAAACAAAACTCTTGCACATGACCTATTTTACAGCCAAAACTATGATGGACATTATATCAGCTTCACAGAAAATTTACCCATCATTTTCTCATTTACTTATTGTTTCTTTTGTTTGTAAACAAAATATTGTATAAATATAATCTCAATTGATTTTAATGGTAAACTGAACTGACGTAATATATTTAATGATTTACGCATCAATGAATTCGGGGGAAATTCCATACAGTACTCAGCTCGTGGTCTTATTACGTCACAATGGGATATCACACCTGCGATTGGGAGTATAAACACCTTCTCAATTTAGCAGATGATATTTTCAAGGGAAAATCAATACACAAAAGGTTAAACTTTAATTTTATAAACATCCGGGATATTGTTTACAAAAAGAAAGATGCAAAATTGAAATATTGAAATGACCCTATTGAAATATGCGGGCCATGCGTTTACATCCAGTAATGGATACAGTCGGCCAGATGCGTATACATCTGCTAATGAGCTATGTCGGCCTATCTCGTATACATGCGCTAAAGGGTTAATAACTTATTTAGATGTTTCATCTACAACTGTTTGAAATTATTTAAATTTTCATCATTTAAATTAAGAAACTATTTCTCTTTAATCTGTTGTATTTTAGAAGTATTTTTGTGAATAACAAGGCAAACTCTTTCTAATGAGTACAGTTTGATTAGTATATATATATATATATATATATATATATATATATATATATATATATATACTCATATGTAACACCATATGATGGAGTTCTGCTTGGATTGGTTACATTTTTCCTCCTTGTTTGCCTTCTTACACAGCGACATTAATTTAATTGTCAATAAAATATTATCTTTTCATTTACTATCATGCTTCAATAAACCTGGAGCGGCCCCTGTGGTTGTTTTACAAGGGGACTCTTAGATTCACTGTGCAACATATCAGCACCTTATTAATACACACATGATCGTAAATCATAATGGTGAAAACCCGTATTAAACCCTGTTCATACAGCGCTATCAGCGCTTTGATTAGTTAACATTAATAGTATTTGAACAATAAATACCAAAAATCATGTTGTATTTCAAAAAGTGCTAAGTGCCATGCGATGATTAGTTAAAAAACTTTGTATGGAAAAGAAAATATCACGGAAACATGCAAATTATGTCGAAAAAAAAAGAACAGGGACCGACTTCGGAATACCAACATTGTATACAAAGGTTAACAATACTTTTTTTAAACCAACTTTCCTGGTTGTTTTCTACTTAGACCGCACAATTTATTCGCTTTAATACGTATGAATTCACAAGATATTTCGAATGCGCAACGGGCACCGCAGTTAGCTGATAATGGTTTCTTTTCGGATAAAAGAGAAAGAGGGTACCAGTCTATCAATACAGAGCATTGAACGGAACAATTTCGTTGCGTACTTTTCCAATATGTTCATATTCTTATTGCATATAATCTGACCGTATGCAAGAACATTCATGTAGTTAACCCGATTAACTCACTCGCTACGTATGAAATTCTTGTGCTTCATTAAAAGAACATACAGTTAGCTTGAATTGTTAGGAGAACTATTTTTATTGGATGTTTTCATTGTAATCAGTTCTGGTACTACTTTGATTATTCAAATTGCTAACAGCAATCCAATCAAAATACAGCGTATGAATACATTACGTCAGTGAACCCCCAGATGCGGCTTGAAAATGCAGATTTATGGCTATGAACTAGGCAACAAGTGCCCTAGTCCAAAAAGGGGTACCCCCCCCCTGGAAAACTCATTTTTCCAAAATGACCCTTGGAGACTTTAAAAAAGCGGAAATCCGGTATAAACCGGAAAACTTTCACCCATACATGGCAGAATATCGAAAATGTAAATAACACCGAGAACATTTCTGAAAAAAAAATACACTGTGAACTGAATTATGGGACAATATAATTGAAGCAGTAGCAAACAACTCTGCAAATGTGGCACTAGTCATTACATTAAGTGCAGGTGTTGGATTACAGATGTTTCCGTTTCAAAACCTTGCCTTGACCACGAACCTATAGTTTATAGGTCCGTGCCTTGAAAAAGAATAACATGACAGCCTCCATAGTTTCAATGCCTTTAAGAAACAGGCCACTTTATTACTAATTGATCAAAGAAAATAAGTGCAATAATGCACCAGTCAATTGTAACCACAGCCCCCTCAGGTCCGTGGAATAGCGGGGGCTTTTATGTTCGGTCCAGCCAAGCCCGGGCAAAGTCCCTGCCCTGCGGGGACAAACTGCTAGTGAACCCCCCGCCAAATGCCCATGCAACCAAGGGACTCTAGGTAAGGCCCATTCCGCGCTATATTTGGCTGGAAGACAAAACCACCCCCTTCAGCTGGCACTGCGGGGCCACCTCGAAAGTAAAAACACGGCCCAATTCCCTGGCTATCCCCGTTATACCCCTGGACCGGGGGGGGGGGGGGGGGGCCACAATTGACTGATGCATAAGAACAAAGAATTTAAAAATTAAAACAGTCATTATACTTTTAAAAGGTTTTATTTTCTGATTTTACTGATGTTATTACAATACATTTACAAGTTCTACTTTTTTTTATCTGTTTATAACACTTATGAGTATATGAATAATGAGAAATGTATTTTATAATTTAAAAAAATAACTCACGAAAACATGTTCAATGGTAGTAAGTCGTGTGTCCGGCGTGTATTTGAATAGAAGTTTTGCACTCAAAATCTGATTTAGTTATTATTTAGCACTAAATTTTGAGTACAAAACAATAAATTACTTAAAACAGATATAGATAATTATTGCCTTCGACGCTCAGTGAAACTTCTGTTGTTTACTAAAGACTATAATCCATTGACTGTGACACTGATTTTAACTTAAAACGTGTATTTTACATTACAAAAACTGATTTAGTATACTGAAAATTAATACCAGAAATAAATAACAACGGTGCGTACTGCAAAATATGCCCGTGAAAAAAGACTGTCAACAAATATCAGCTGTTTTTAGATTACCCAGACCTGATTTTGGCCTGAGGAAAGTTTGCTTGCGAAGAATGTAAAGCATGGAAATACCTTAAAAAAAAATGACAAAGTCGACGTTGCAGGTTTAAGTTTTAAGTAAAAGAAATTCAGAAAATAGTGGAAATTTAGAAGTATACAAAAAAATAATCCGCGCGGCCAAATTTTTAAAAATTCGTTTTTCAAATTTTACGTGCGGCAAATCCGACGAACACATGATCAATTTGTTGTGACCTAAGCCTAAATTTATCAACTTGCCTAGGTATATGGGGTGGGGGGGGGGGATTTACCAACAGTTTGTCCCGGGATTGGATGGACTGAAAGTCAAAGTTCCCGCTTTTCCGGACTTAGGGAGGCCATATATAATTGGCTGGTGCATCTAAATGACCATAAAAATACTCTGAACATACCCTTGTTCGTTTTGTTTTAATATTAAGCACATGCCATTGCATTTCCTGTGTTTAAAAACAAAGCTTAGTCTAGAAATTTAAATGCATATGGAGTCTGATGTTTGTTGATGCCTGTGTAAAAAATATTCTTTTACAAATCCAAAATCAATCCTAAGTATGTCTAAATACAGTTGCAAATGATGTTAAAGTGATTAAGTTAGATTTTTAAAAATCATAAGTCCTTTCAAACTTTTTACTAATAGCAGGGTTATTTTTAGCTTGACTATTCGAAGAATAAGGAGGGCTCATACTACTCGCCCCGGCGTCGACGTCCAGTTAAAGTTTTAGGGCAAGTTGGGATTTTCACTTATAAGTACCTTTCATTCAATTGACCTAATACTTCACCCAGTTGTTTAGGGCCATCACAAACTGAGGTTAGATAACTGCATATTATCCTTTATACAAAATATGGCCCCTGATTGACTCTGGAACTTAGGTTAAAGTTTTAGGGCAGGTTGGGATATTTATATATAACTTCTATACCCTTCATTTAATTGACTTAATACTTCACACAATTGTTCAGGACCATCACACAATGAGGTTTCATAACTCCATATTATCCTTAATACAAGTTATGGTGATTGACTTAGGTTAAAGTTTTAGGGCAGGTTCAAGTTTTAGGGCAAGTTGGGATTTTCACTTATAAGTCAAATATTCTTCATTCAATTGACTTTATCTTTCATACAATTATTCAGGACCATCCCACAATTAGGTAACATAACTCCATATAATCCTTTATACAAGTTGGCCCCTGATTGACTTAGGTTAAAGTTTTAGGGCAGGTTAAAATATTAGGGCAAGTTGGATTTTAATAAAAAAAACTTCTATTCCCATCATTCAATGCACTGAATACTTCGCACATTTAATGACGACCATCTTACAATAAGGTCACATAACTCTATTTTAACCCTAAATACAAATTATGTCCCTTAATTTTTTAAAATTTTCTTTTAATTTCTTTTGACAGGCACATTTTCATGTTCTTAACCAAATTTTCATTAAGGGAAAACAAGTTTTTTGAATGACTTGCGTCATTGTTCGGGCGGGCTTGACCCCTGCGAAAATGATGGCCAATAACCATGGACTACCATGGACTACCATGGTAGTTCATGGTCATATGACCATGGACTACCATGGACTACCATGTTACGTCAAATGGCCGCCCCACGGTATCACACCATGGTCTACCATGGTTTGATACCATGGTAGCACACCATGGTAGACCATGGTAGCACACCATGGTAGACCATGGTCATAAACCGTGGGGCGGCCATTTGACGTTACATGGTATACCATGATATATCATGAACTACCATGATATATCATGAACTAAATTAAAGACTACAGCATTTACTCTGATAGAAAGAAAAGTAGAAAATAAATATTATATTTAAGCCTGATTACAATGTTGATGGTTTGTTCACGCTACCCTTTTTAATGACATGGAAAGATCATCACAGTAATATCCCAGTATGACTTCTATAATGAACTAAAACCGAGGACATATAAGAACATGACCATTGATAAAAATGTGAGCAATTTTTATTATGGAGCATAGATGCTCGGTAATGAGCAAATGCTCTATTTCCCACAATGTTTTCAAAGGTTTTCAAATTTGGCATTCTTCCTTTCCAATAGATATTCTTCCTTTCCATCAGATGCTTTCGTTGTGGATGAGTCTAAAATTAGCAGAACAGCTGGTAAAGGGTTAATACTGAAACACAACTTCTGTTGTTGACAAGTTGTGTGTTTACTAAATATCAGTAAAGAATAAGACCACATTTATTAAGTTGCTATTTCTGTTATTTACCAAAATCAACAAATCATTTTTAGACTTATCCAAAGTAAAGAATCAGATAAAAAAGGATGATGGTAGACTATGGTAAACTGTCACAGTGGCTGACCATGGTCAACCTTGGTGTACCATGGTAGACCATGGTTGAAATGGTGACTCTCGGAGTAAAACTTTTGTACCATGGTCTACTGTGGGTTTTTTCACGGTACTTGATGGTTGACCTTCAAAAACCATGGTATACCATGGTGATCTTTTTTTGTACCATGGTAGACCATGGTCGACCATGGTCAAACCATGGTATACCATGGTGATCTTTTTTTGTACCATGGTCGACCACGGTCGACCATGGTCGACCGTGGTCCAGGCAATGATTTTCCCACGGTACTTGATGGTTAACCATGATAAAACATGGTTGACCGTCAAAAACTGTCAAAAACCGTGGGGACCATGGTCGACCATGGTCATTATTTCGCCGGGGCACAGTCGGAGGGGAGCATCAAAGTCACCTTATGTATATAATAATTTAAGCCAGGTTTGACATAAAGAGACTAAACTTGGTATATACTAAGAGTTTATGGAGGACTTTTATAGGAATGCATTTTAGGCCCCAAGGATCAAGGTCATAGAAAAAGGGTTGGTATAGAATAACTTAAGTAAGGGTTTACATATTGTGACCAAACGTGGTACAGTACACTCCAGGCAGAACTACCACTTTCCTCGGTGACTCAGAGGCGTTTTTAAATGCGGATTTCCGCTGAGTACGCAACCTTTTTCCTCGCTAAATATCGCGGAGTTGCACCGAGTTAATCGTTTTCTACAGAGGGTTTTATTGCCGGTAGCGCCGGTGATCGTTTCGATTTATTGACCTAATCGCGGAACTCCGCGTTTTGTGCATAGCTCCTACAGTACATTGCTTCTGTTAAAACAGTATTAAATAATTAGATAATTAATTTTTCAAAGTACAGTAAGTTTCTTTTTAAAAACAATTACCGAAAATTTCCATATCAATTTTCATCAGCATCGTCTAACAACTGTTGTTTTTCACATTATGTAATTAAAAGATATACCATAGCGTGCGTTTGTGTTTGTTATTGTCATCTTTCTCTTACTATATTAAGGTGTTGAGAACTTAATTAGATTGGAGTAATGAAGGTGTTGAGAACTTTGTAAGTGTGAATATTTTTCGGTCATTATT
Source organism: Mya arenaria (assembly GCF_026914265.1). Classification (NCBI taxonomy): domain Eukaryota; kingdom Metazoa; phylum Mollusca; class Bivalvia; order Myida; family Myidae; genus Mya; species Mya arenaria. The sequence continues at coordinate 19,609,008 of NC_069123.1, forward strand.
TCTTAATTTGCATTTTACCTGACTTATTAATTTATCCGTAGTTATCAATGGTTCTAAACTTATTTATTACGCATATACATATATATAGGAAGAGTTTATAGAGACCTTTTCTGAGATTGTGTTTTCGGCCCCGATAGATGTAACTTGATATATAGGAAGAGTTTATGGAGGACTTTCATTTGATTGTGTTTGGGGCCCTTAGGATCAAGGTCACTGTTACAGAAATAGAAGGAAGCAGTTGAAACTGTCACATTGCGATTCTTGTTCACTTCTTAATTTGATTGTTTTATTGCTTTTGACAGGCACATATCACATCATTATTGTATTCACTTCTAAGTCAAAGCGGCGTAGTCGAGCGCGCTGTCTTTTGACAACTCTTGTTTATTATGAATGATCGCCATATTTAAAATAGGATTTAATTTTATTAGGAATTTGTTTTATCCATATAATGTTTGTACTAAATACGGATGATAAATAGTATGTTAGTATGTATTCCAACATTTTCCCAACATCCATTTGAGGTTCAGTTCAAGATTGCGTTTAAATGTGTTTAGGGGAATATTGTAAGGGCAGTCTTTCTTATTTATCAATATAATAAGGAAACAAATATTTTTTGCTCTTCACTCGCTTTAGGTTTAATGAAAGCTGACAAAATTGTATTTTTATACCCCCGACAAACGACGTTTGAAGGGGGTATATTGGAGTCACCCTGTGGTCGGTCGGTTTCTCGTCGGTCCGTTGCAATTTCCTTGTCCGGAGAATGACTTAAAAACTACTGGATGGAATTGGAATAAACTTCATATAATGATAGAGAATAATGAGAGGAAGTGCAGTGCGCAATAACCATAACTCTATTCTTGCTTATTACTGAGTTATTGCTCTTTTTTACTTTTTTACTTTTTTTATCCGGAGTATAACTTGAAAAGTACTGGATGAAATTCATTGAAACTTCATACAATAGTAAAGCACAATGAGAGGAAGTGCAGTGTTTAAAAACCATAACTCTACTTAGCTTATTACTGAGTTATTGCCCTTTTTTGTTGTTTTTTTGCTGTCATTTTTTTTCCCAGTCATTAACTTGCAAACTGCTAGATGGAATTTATTAAAACTTCATAAAATGGTAAAGCACAACGAGAGGAAGTGCAGTGCACAAGAACCATAACTCTATTTCAGCTTATTACAGAGTTACTGCTCTTTGTTACTTTTTTCTTTTCCGGAGCTTAACTTGAAAACTATTGGATGGAATTTAATAAAACTTCATACAGTGATAGATCCTTATGGGAGGGAGTGCAGTGTACAGGAACTGCAATTCTATTTCAGCTAATAACAGTGTTACTGCCCTTTGTTACTTTTTTCTTGTCCGGAGCATAACTTGAAAACAATTGGATGGAATTTAATAAAACTTCATACAGTGATAGATCATAATGAGAGGGAGTGCAGTGTACAGGAACCCCAATTCTATTTCAGCTAATTACAGAGTTACTGCCCTTCTTACTTTTTCTTGTCCGGAGCATAACTTGAAAACTATTGGATGGAATTTAATGAAACTTCATACAGTGATAGATCCTAATGAGAGGGAGTGCAGTGTACAGGAACCGCAATTTTATTTCAGCTAATTACAGAGTTACTGCCCTTTGTTACTTTTTCTTGTCCAGAGCATAACTTGAAAACTATTTGATGGAATTTAATGAAACTTCATACAGTGATAGATCATAATGAGAGGGAGTGCAGTGTTCAGGAACCGCAATTCTTTTTTAGCTTATTGCAGAGTTACTGTCCTTTGTTACTTTTTTCTTGTCCGGAGCATAACTTGAATAGTATTGAATGGAATTTAATCAAACTTCATACAGTGATAGATCATAATGAGAGGGAGTGCAGTGTTCAGGAACCGCAATTCTATTTCAGCTAATTACAGAGTTACTGCCCTTTGTTACTTTTTCTTGTCCGGAGCATAACTTGAAAACTACCGGATGGAATGTAATAAAACTTTATACAATGGTACAGCACAATGAGAAGGAGTTCAATGTACATGAATCACTACACTTTTTTAGCAAATTACAGAGTTATTGCCTTTTTCTGTGTTTTTTTTGTCAAACTTTTGTCCGGACAGTAACTTGAAAACTACTAGATGGAATAGCATAAAACTTCATACAATGATAAATCATAATGAGAGGCGGCATTCAGGGGTATTAATCATGTTCAGTGATAGCTCTAGTTTTTTTGGGGCTTGCTGCATAAATTTTTTTAGGCAAAATTCTGAGGAAAGAAAATTTAATCTGTTGTGGCTGAATCTTAAATTTCTGTAGTAAAAATAAGTAAACTATGTTACTGAAAGCCTGTCAACGTGAACAATCATGATCAGAGATAAATGGACAATCAATTTAGAGTAACATATCCCTGTTGAGAATAACATGAACTTAATTAATGAACTATTCATGAACTTAATTCATGAACTATTCATGAACTTAATTCATGAACTTTATTCATGAATAGTTCATGAACTATTTATGAATGACAATTTGGACAAATCAAGTTCACGAACTAAATGGGTTTATGAATAAAAAGTTCATGAACTAAGTGGGAGTTCATGATCTCTATAAGTTCATTTACTCCCACTTAGTTCATGAACTAGATTTGTCTAAATTGTCATTCATGAATAGTTCATGAACAAAAATCATGAATAGTTCATGAACTAAGATCATGAATACAGTCAAACCTCGCTATGTCAACTTTTTCGGGACCTAGTGAAAAAAGTCGAGATAAAGAAGTCGACTCATCCAAATTACAAAAGGTATCACCAATCCCAACACGTTTGAGTTGGATTGTCCGATGTTTACATCCACAATTGAACGGTCTTGTTAAATATTTTCGTCGTGAAAACAGCAAACTTATTATTGAAAAATAAAGTGAAACAAAAGAAGAATTATGTGTGTCAAAATTATTTCTTTTGCGTTTATGGATCACTCAATACACATATAAAACCACAATTGCATACATTTGTACATTGTAAGATTTTATACCGGGTCCTTCTCTGAATTGGTCGACCAGAGCAGTGGAACTAACATTTGACATTTTGAAGTTATTCCTACTGTTCCCAATCGGGATTGATATCTTATCAATAAAATGGTAATGTTTTATACAATACCAAAGAGCTTGAGCAATAAATAAATGTCTCTTTAATTAAATACATAAACACACAACTTTAATTATTCGCACTTACCAATAACATTTTTGTATCCCCCAATTATGACAGTTTGTTATATTGACACGCACGGTATTTTGCGACATGCCGCAAACCGTCCTGAATATTTTCACACCTACATCTCGATCTACAGTTCAACATTAAGAACATAGGAAATGTGTGAAATTCGACCACTGGGACTGAATAACGAGGTCGACATAGCGAAAAAGTCGAGATAAAAAAATTGACACAAACAGATTTATTTTATATAGAATAAGAAGGAATAAATTCGGGACCGAAAAAAAAAAGTCGACATAACCGGAAAGTCGACTTATCCGACGTCGACATAGCGAGGTTCGACTGTAGTTCATGAACTAGGTTCATGTTATTCTCAACAGGATGATAATATCATCATTACTACATGTCCATTTATAACAGATTTCACATTTTATTACACATAACACAATTTAAGTAAGGTCCCTTTATATTGCTTATTTCAGTTCTTGACATTCACAATTAGTTTCTGAATACAGGTTTGTTTTTCTTAATACACTTTATGACAAAAACTACAATTTATCTGCGAAATGATTTTATGTGATCATTTTTCTCGTGTTTGTTTTGGTTGGAAGTCCGACCATGACATTTTTTAACTGTTGAGGCTTATGTCTGAGACTTTGACATCCATTTTCCAACCTGAATTTTTTTTATAATATTATTTCTTACTGCCAACATTTGCTAATAACTTAGGGTGAGTTGCTTATCAAATCATTGCGAATATCAATGTCACAGGTATTTTAATTAATGATAGCTTATTCTTTCGAACCAAAAAGCTTAATTTTTATTGAGAGTCTGATTTTTTTTAAAAGATTCTTATTCCTGTCCATCACCCCCCACCCCCACCCCACCCACCCCATTCCAAAATGTTTTATTTCATGATTAATGGTAACTGCAAAAAAAATGATAGGGAAAAATAACCAAACTATACACAATAATCATGTTTAATTTTATTGAATTTGATTTTGTTATGGACTTTACATTCATAGGGTGTCACCTTTGTGCGTTGCAAATAAATTCCACACAATTGCCATACTGTTTTTAAAATCAGGATGAGAATCTTTCAATGTGCTTAAAAAAATAGTCAACTTACTGAGGGATTTGGCAATTTATGGCTCAGAATGTTTTTCTCATTCTCTGCTTTTAATGAGATCTCCTTCACAGTAGTCTGGTTGATTCTTTTGTGGACTGACGATTTGATGTTGAAAGCTCCTATAGGCCAGCTAAAATAGATGAAACAACACTTCATTTTATTTGGCTAAACAGGTTAACAAGAATGTGAAAATAAAAGACAGAACATGGCTTATTAACTTAGCATCAAGTTTCTGAATAGACAGATTTATTAATTGGCAACTCAGGATAAGTGATTTGAGATCATAAAAAAATGTGATGGTACAGTAAAAATATTGAAAATAATAACAATCATAAACTATAATTTGCTTGAACAATTTAAAAGATAAATGACAATTGTTCCTACTTCTAGACAAAAACTAGCTTAACAGATGTGTCATTAACAATTACATTAAAAAAGATATATAATAGTTGTTAAAAATTGTATAACAATAAAGTATTAGTTGTATGCTACTCAAAAACTCTCGCTAAACTGTGTTTCTACACAAACGTATTTCCTACATTTGTCGCGAAAACATATTACAAAGAACATATTTGCTCATTACTTTAAAATGTTATAATGTCGTTTTAAACAATAATATTAGGGTAAAAGATAGTTATGAAAGTTATTAAATAACACCAATAACTTCATTTAAACTTACCTAGAATCAACGCTTGATTTATTTGGCGCATTGTCGACAAACATGGCGAAAGTTTTAAATTATCTCCGCTAGTGAAGAGTGTCATCTAAAATGGGTAACCCTAAAAGAATATGACTATTTTGTTAATATATGTGAGGTAATCGATAGCAAGTTGTCAAATTAATTGCAATATTTACACATTCATAAAGATTGTGATCCTTTCATTTTTATTTTTTATTCTATTTATAATTAATAAAGATGTAAGCGATACCGGAATTGGGAAAAAAAAAAAAAAAAAAACTCCGGACATTGGATTGTGTCATTTTCAATGTTTGTAGAGTCGTTTTTAGTTAAGTGAACCTGTAAAGAATATACCTTAAACCTGTTTGACCTAATTAACCAGTGCTGGCAAAGATATTCTTTGTAAATAAAAGTATTTTAGCAAATATGGTAATTCTGGATATCTCTACATATTACGTCAACCATCAAATTTGGACAGCCACAAGTACTTGTTCTATTAGACCATCAGCATGTGTTTTTTTATGAATTTAATACCCTCAATGGTCTTCAATGCTATAAGTGGAAGTGTTATTATCCCCCACCGAATCCAAGATTTCAGGAGGGGGATATTGTTTTGGCGTTGTCAGTCCGTCCATCCATTCGTCCGTCCAGTACCATATATTGGTAGGCATAGATCAGAAAATGTTCAAACTTGGTCAGAATGTTCCCCTTGATTAAATCTTGACCGCTTGTAAAAGTAGGTCACATGGGGTCAAAAACTAGGTCACTAGGTCAAAACTTAGAAAAATCTTTGGAACATACTAGAGGCGTGATACAATGTAAAATATTCATGAAACTTAATCAGAATGTGTTCCTTGATGAACTCTTGAATATAAATAAAACTGGGTCACATATGATATAAAATTAGGTCACTAGGTCAAGTCTTAGAAAAAATCTTGTCCAGATCATGGTAATGATTGGTTAAATTATGTTCAATATTGGTCATGATGTACCCCTTGACGAAATATGGACCACATGGGGTCAAAAACTAGGCCAGTAGGTCAAATCTTAGAACAATCTTGGGAACATACTAGAGGCATTAAACATGGTCAAATATTTATAAAACTTAATCAGAATGTATTCCTTGATGAAACCTTGCACTTGCTGAAAACTGAATCACATATGATCAAAAATTAGGTCACATGGTCAAATCTTAGATTTTTTTTGTTCGGAATGGAAATGATTGGACGGGTAAACTTGGTCATGGTGTACCCCTTGATGAAATATGGACCGCTTGTAAAAGTGGGGCACATGGGGTCAAAACTTAGGTCACTAGGTCAAATCTTAGAAAAATCTTTGAAACACATTAGAGGCAATATGTATGGTCTAATATTCATGAAACTTAATCAGAATGTTTTCCTTGATGAACTCTTGGACATGTTTTAAACTGGGTCACATGTGGTAAGAAATAAGGTCACTAGGTCAAATGGTTCAAAAATATTGTCCGAAACTATTTTATGGTGGTGATTGGTCTGATTAAGTTCAAACATGGTCAGAATGTTCTCTTGGGTTAAATTTCGACCATATTTAAAAGTGGGTCATATGGGTCAAAAACTAGGTCACTAGAACATATCTTACAGAGATCTTGGGAACACTCTAAAGGCAATACATCTGCTCTAATTTCCATGAAACCTTATCTGAATGCCTCGATGAAATCTTGGAATAGTTTTATTCTAGTAGGTCAAGTGGGGTCAAAAATGAGATCACTGGGTCAAATCTTGAAAAACCTTGTGGAAACTCTAGAGGCTATATTTTTTTGCAATATATCTGGACCAATCTTCATGAAACTTGATCAGAATGTTTGCCTTGATGAAATCTTAGATTAGTTTGGAACTGGGTAACATGGAGTTATATACTAGGTGTCTTGGGCAATTCTAAATGTTACATTATATACAATATATTTTTTTTATTTTTTCAAACAGTTGCAATCAAACTCAAACTCATATATATATTTCATCAACAATTGATTTCCATTCCTTGACAGCCCAATCAGGCGGGGGGATATAAATTTAACGAATTTGCTTGTTTTTTATAACTCTGTCTAATTGTGAGATCAGTACCAGCTCCCAAAGTGATGATCTCTTTCTTGGACGATCTGATAAAAAAGCAGGTAATAATATTTAATTGTTTATTTAAACAAATGTTTCAAATCTGCAACTTGCTGGAATTTTTACATGCCAGTTGGTAGATACACATGGAAACCCCATGCATTTATAGGTTATTGCCCTTGAATTATCAAAAATGGCTTTTTAAGTGTTCCTTCGATCTTCACCAAATAGTCACCACTTCCTCACTCCTCAACTACCTGCCTGTTGCTGCCGCACCCTTCTGCTGGATGTCTCATCTTTTGAATGGTTAAACAGTTCATCAAATTCATTAAACTGCGATGATTCAAGTTCATGAACTTAGGTTCATGAACAGTTTTATGGACTAATGTTTTGATGAATTCTGTGCAAGAAAATTTATGATTTTTATCATTATAGCATTTTTAAGGTTCATGAACTTCTATTGATGAACTTGATGAACAGTTTATAAAAAATCATCAACTTTGGTTCATGAACTGTTGATGAACTATGTTGATGTTTTTTTTTAAGAACTTGATTGCTCATCAGTTCATGAACAAATTATCAACCGGGATTCTATTATAAAGATTTTCTTTTATTACATATACAACATACATTTGTTTGGATTTGGAGCTGTTTAATTTATCTAATAAGGTACATCATAGTTGAATTTAAATGCAGCAGATGCACACAGATTTATTGGCTTGATTTTACATGAATCCATTTAATTGAACATCACATTTAAAACTCTTTTATTACTAAATATAAATTTCTTCTTTGGACCTGGATCCACTAGCAATGTCTTTTCTTATGTGATTTAAGGTATTGCACTTTAATTATTAGACAGACATTAAAGATAATGCTTAGTTTATTTTAATGCTACATTATTGCAGTTTAATATTCTCTGGAATAATTGAAAACAAGACATTGCCCTTATCTTTGATGTTTTCCAGTCAACTACTTAATATGACATCAGGATTTTAATTGAATACCGAAAAAAAGAAGACTTGATGTATTAAGGGACTAGGCTAGGAAAATAAAATGTACTGTTTGTTACTTTCCATTTGTAAGTAAAAAGGCTCAAAATGGTCATAAAATTACCACAATTAATTAGGCCTTAATAATGCTGGAGGTAATTTCCCTGGACATTTCTGCCAATAAAAGTTTGGGTCTTGTACTTGGAATTTTCTGGAAGATGGCAAGTCAGTGTTCATTCAAACAACAGAGGCTTTCCAGACAAACTCATATACTGAAGGTGTAAGGCCTCCAGTCTGTTTACCATATCAATTGATATGATTACATTGTTTTGTGCTATTAGCATTAACTTTAAGGTAAATTTGATCCCCTCAATAGGAATATGACTATATAAAATTCCAACCCAACATCAACTTACCGTAAGGAAAGTTTTGTTTGTTAGGGGGAATTCTATTACGTCAAACTATTTCTGGAATCAAATAAGATTTCAACGTAAGTAAAAATGACTTGCACAAACTCATACAGACTACGTTAACAGTAGTGACAATCATGATACGTTAATAAGGAAACAACATTAATTTGAAAGAAAACAACGGAAGTTTTCTCAAACTTAGCGCCTGTTTATTGTATAACAACATCCTGGAAGGAATTACCATTTTTTTTCAAGAGGCTTGTCATAGTATCAGGAAAAGGTTGTATCACTATGGAAGCGCACTTTGAGACATTAAGAAAACTTCTAAAATGTTGTCAAAGAAAACAAAAAGAACACTTGATCATCGCATGCACCACAACATGCCGGGGCTTGAAGAAAGAGCCTACCTACGTCAACTCCTACATCAAAGGCAAGAGAAAACTGACATCAATACATGTATATCAAAATCTGATTTTAGAATAATTGGATATAACTTGCTTGTACGACTCGATGTAAACTAATTTCATTATTTGATATACATGTACTTGCTCGTACAACTTGATTACTAAATTTCGCAACAGCCTTAATTATGTACATATACTGTACCAATAAAATTGGCTCAAGCTTTCAGTTTAATGTTTAAAATTTTGAAATACACGATATACAGACGATGTAACAGGACTGGCAGGTTGCTAACAAGACAATGTAGGGTCTCTCTAATCCCCTCTACATACACAATTGACCCTAAAATTAAATGACAGTTGTTGTGTGAGTAATACAAACTGTCATTAAAGGCCCGGCAATTAGCACTGATATCAATTAGCGAAGTTTTGATAATGGTCTACTGTGAAATCATAAATATTTTTGGAACATTAATTTTCGTGGATTTATTAGGTTCGCTTATCCACGAATTCAAGCTCCCAATGAAAATTTGACCTTGAATTCTGAAGTCATACTGGCTATGTAAAAGGGTATACTGTAAATGACTAGTTATAAGACCCACTTTTTCCCCTATGATTTCGATGTAAAAAATGCCTGCTGTTACAAACAGTAACAAGCTTTTGACATTTTTTTTTAGGTTGATTTCAGTCCAAAATTGGCTCTTCAGAGAAATAAATGGTGAAATAACTAGTTTATATACATTTATGTAGAAAGGGATGTAACTCACATCATCTCAATTGAGCTTATACGAGTTAAAAAGGCAGTTGAAGATTGGGATACAGTGTATCGTAACATGTTTATTATGCCCCCCTTCGAAGAAGAGGGGTATTTGCTTTGCACATGTCGGTCAGTCTGAAGGTCGGTAGGTCGGTCGGTCCGTCGGTAGACCAAAGCTTGTCCGAGTGATAACTGAACAATTCCAGGACTTATGGTCATCAAACTTGACATGAAAGTTGGCCCAGGCCAGTAGATGACCCCTATTGATTTTAGGGCTCATCGGGTCAAAGGTCAAGGTCACAGTGACCTTTAATGGGAAAATAATTTTAAAGCTAGTGCGAGTGATAACTCGACAATACCTCAGGGATGTGATTTGTCCGCGGATCTAATGGCCCCAGGGACCCCCCCCCCCCCCAAATTTTTTTTTTTTTTTTTTAAAAAGTATAAAAAAAATTATTATTATTTTTAGCTGATTAAAAAAGACTCTAGTGTGATTTTGGTTGTTAGAGTTGATATCCCAGTTTGATTCAAATTTAAAGTCAAAAGAGCTTCTAAAAAGCCAGTTTTTCTTCTATGGCAACATGCTTTTGACCCCAAAAGTGCCCCGAGAACCCATGGCCGAAATGGTTTCAGCCCTCCAGCTGCCAGGTCAATCACTTCCCTGTACCTAGACCTATGGTCATCAAACTTGATATGGAATTTGGGCCTGACCAGTAGATGATCCCTATTGTTTTTGGTGGTCATGAAGCCAAAGGTCAAGGTCACAGTGACCTTGAATGAATAAAGGTTGTCCGAGTGATAACTCAACAATGCCTGGACCCATTACCCTCATACTTGACTTTGAAGTTGGGCCTGACCAGTAGAGGACCCCTATTGTTTTTGGGGGTCATCAGGCCAAAGGTCAAGGTCAGAGTGACCTTGAATGAATAAAGGTTGTCAGAGTGATAACTTGACAATGCCTGCACCCATGACCCTCAAACTTGACTTGGAGGTTGGGCCTGACAAGTAGATGACCCCTTTTGTTTTTTTTGGTCATCGGGCCAAAGGTCAAGATCACAGTGACCTAGAATGGTAAAAGGTTGTCCGAGTGATAACTTGACAATGCCTGCACCCATAGCCCTCATATTTGACTAGCAGGACCCTCATACTTGACTTGGAGGTTGGGCCTGACCAGTAGAGGACCCCTATTGTTTTTGGGGGTCATCAGGCCAAAGGTCTAGGTCATTGTGACCTTGAATGAATAAAGGTTGTCAGAGTAATAACTTGACAATGCCTGCACCCATGACCCTCAAACTTGACTTGGAGTTTGGGCCTGACAAGTAGATGACCCCTTTCGTTTTTTCGGGTCATCGGGCCAAAGGTCAAGATCACGGTGACCTAGAATGGTTAAAGGTTGTCCGAGTGATAACTTGACAATGCCTGCACCCATGGCCCTCATATTTGACTAGCAGGTTGGGCCTGACCAGTAGATTACCCCTTATGTTTTTGGGGGTCATCAGGCCAAAGGTCAAGGTCACAGTGACCTTGAATGGTCAAAGGTTGTCCGAGTAATAACTTGACAATGCCTGCACTCATGGCCCTCAAACTTGACTTGGAGGTTGGGCCTGGCTGGTAGATGGCCCTTATTGAGTTTAGGGGTCATTTGGCCAAAGGACAAGGTCAAAGTGACCTTGAATGGTAAAAGGTTGTCCGAGTGATAACTCAACAATGCCTGCACCCATGGCCCTCAAACTTGACTTGGAGGTTGGACCTGACCAGTAGATGACTCCTATAGTTTTTGGGGGTCATCGGGCCAAAGTCAAGGTCACAGTAACCTTTAACGCTAATAAGTTAACAAATCTTCTCCCAGTGATATCTCAACAATGCCTGAACCTTTGATCATCACACTTGACATGGAAGTTGGGTCTGACCCATAGATGACCCTTATTGATTTAAGGAGTCATCGGGTCAAAGGTCAAGGTCACAGTGACCTTGAATGCGAAAATGTTTTGAGTGATAACTCGACAATGCCTGCACCCATGGCCCTTAAACATTTCTTGGACTTGCGTCTGACCTGTTGATGACCCCTTATGATTTTAAGCGTCATGGCGTCAAAGGTCAAGGTCACAGCGACCTTAAGCGAAAGAAGCTTGTCTGTGTGATAACTTGACAATGCCTGCACCCATGGCCCTCAAACTTGACATTTAGGTGACCAGCTGATGACTCCTATGGATTTGGAGGTCAAAGGTCATGGTCATAACACACTCTATCCTCGCACTTGAATGGTCATAATCTTAAAACAAATCAGCTGTCATTTGGGTCCATGCATATTTCATTCAATTGTCCATATAATCCTGACAACATGGCGCTCAGGGGGGGGGGGGGGGGGGGTGGGGCATAATGTTTGATAAACATCTCTTGTTATTTTTATTTTTCATTATTGTACGAATAAAATTATTCAATATTATTTTGTATAAGACAATACTATTGAATAGTTAAACATGCATATAAAGAAGCATAGCTGTGCACTGTCGAAATATTTTTTGTCAGTGGTAATTGATAAGGTGTGAAAAAATCGCACTGACTTTAAGCAGTTTAACATACCAGTAGTACAAACTCTTGCGATTATAGATGTAGGTTTTAACATTTTGAGAACAAACACATACAATATAATGTTTTTGCTTTACAAAACGTTTCATTCTTAACAGGTTATCGTTTATGATAAACTGTCAGAAAGAATATTTTGCTTTGTATTAGTATTGCATGGTTTTAAATAACAATTGCCATTTTCACGATTTTTTTTTCATCACTCAACAAACATGGTGGCCAATGGTGGGAGACGATTTAACATTTTTTTCAATGCATCCTATATATAAACCCATAACATAGATTAAAAGTTTTTTTCTCAAGTTTTTCATGGATTTTTTGCCTGCATCTTATAACCATTATCGTCTATTTTGTGACACTTCCGGTAAAAATAATCTCAAATTGTTAACTATAACAGTCATAAAACTTCATTTGAAGAAGAATGGGAATGCTAGAGTTAAAAAAACTTCAGTTTTACTTGAAACAACACCAGTCATTTTTAATTAATACCAAATTAAACCCTTCATTTAGAATGATTTCATGTGTAAAATACTTATTTAAAATCATGTTGTTTTTGTTTGCCAGATTCTACCAGAGCCTAACACCTATGCCCTATCATTTTCAAGTATAGTGCACAACATTAAAATCGCATCAAAATATGGTTTATGCTGTCGTCACAAATCACTAAATGCCGCCGGCCGACGTTGTAAATGCCAGTTTTCACTAAATATCGGCCGGTGGCAGGACTGCGGCAGTTACGATCGGCAGTCGGCATTTTAGACGTTGCCAGCAAGCAGCTGAGATTTTAAGAAAAAGTTAAATTTCTGGCGACGTCGTGGCGATTTTTTCTATTTTTGCAAATCGGCAGGTGGCAGGGCGGGCGCATTTTTTGTTCGCGCGGTGGCAGGCGGGGCGCTGGGCGATTTTTCCTCCGCGATCGAGACCTCAAGAGTCTACAAAAATCGGCCGGTGACTGCTAGAAACTAACTCCCACTCTCCAGCACCCGGCCTGCCACCGCTCTGCCACCGACATGCCACCGCCCGATTTCAATGTATCGGCCGGTGGCAGCGCGGAGGCTGGGAGGCGGCAGTCAATGTCGGTAGGTGGCAGGACTGCGATCTGCCGATTTCAGACTACCAGACATTAGTTTATAATGAATTATCGGGCGGGCGCAGAGCGGTGGCAGCTAGATCGCTCAATCGCCGGCCGGCGGCAGTTGTAAATGGGCTGTCCCCCGCCAGGTCGCAGGGCGGTGGCAGTTTAATTCTAGCTGCCGCCGCCCTGCCACCTAACTGCCACTTGCCGGATATTTTGGGGTGTCACGTTTCCCGCGAGCCTTTGAAACCAACTGCCGCCGACAGGCGGCATTTTGTTGGCAGTTATATGTGACTGTTCTCAGGGATGTGTAAAATATCGACCGGCGGCAGCCAACATCACGACTCTGCCGATGTCTAAAATTGGCCGGCGGAATTTAGCAATTGTGACGCTAGCATTATTGCTAACCCTAAAATTAATGAAAAATAACTACAGGTAACTATATTGAATTATAATTGGGCTCTCAATTATCATAAAATTATACATATTGCAGCCAGGCAGGTCATATGAGGCTCATTCAGAGGTACGAAATTTTTCGCCCAGAATTGACACGTAATTTAACTATAAGTTCCGGGCGGAGATATTTTCCAGGCGAAGTTTGAATAACATTATGTTTAGTGTTAGAGGGCGAAACCCGGCCAGGTTCCGGCCGGGTTTGTGGGGCAAAATATGTAAATGAGGTGGGACGGAATTCAAATTCTGGGCGGAATTTCAGGTTACGGGCGGATTTTCAGATTTAGCTTGATTCTTAGTTAATGGTGGAATTTCAGATTACAGGCGGAAATTCAGAATGAGACGGAATTTCGGCTGTGGGTGGAATTTCAGATTACATGCGGAATTTCAGATCAGACAAAATTTTAGTTATTGGCAGAATTTAGCGGGGGGATACTCATACATATGTCACATGGAGTTTAATTAATTTTAATTTTATGCGCGCAATAATTTACATGAGAAAACTATGATAAATTAACTGACTAAAAAACCAAGTAAATACTGTATTTTCTCGACTATAAGGCGATTCGCTTATAAGACGGCCCCCTAACTTTGCCCATGAAATCTGGTGCTTTTTGTTTCGACTCGCTAATAAGACGGGTCAATTTTTAAGCAAATCTAAAATGCTAAAATTCTTCTTAATGTGTAAAAATGTTCAAGCTCAATGGACAATTATCGACTTTCGCCTTAACTGTTTTTGTTTTACTCAAAGAAAATGGTGGTCAACAGTGTGAGCTCTCTATTTGGAGGTAGGTTAAAAATGAGTACATGGTTACGCGTTTAAGTTTGCAGGACAGGTCGTTACTTATCGGAATTGTAATAATTAATCAATAACAACATATGTTTGTTTTAGTTTATTTTTTTTTTCACTTTGTGACAAGGTGAGCTTTTGTGATTGCCTTTTGTCCGGCGTCCGTCGTGCGTCGTCCGTCAACAATTTACGTAAAAGACATCTCCTCCTTAACCGCTGGGCCAATATTAATAAAACTTCATAGGGATGTTCCTTGGGTGGTCTTCTATCAAAGTTGTTCAAAGAATTCAATTCCATGCAGAACTCTGGTTGCCATGGCAACCAAAAGGAAAAACTTTAAAAATCTTCTTCTCCCAAACCACAAGGCTTAGGCCGTTGATATATGGTAGGTAGGATCACCAAATGGTCCTCTACCAAATTATGGCCCTTGGGTCAAAATTGGCCCCGCCCCGGGGGTCATGGGTTTTCTCTATATGTTTATAGTGAAAACTTAAAAAATCTTCTCCTCTGAACTTACTTTGCCTAGAGCTTAGATATTTGGCATGATTCATCGTCTAGTGGACCTCTACAAAGTTTGTTCAAATTATGGCCCTTGGGTCAAAATTGGCCCCGCCCCGGGGGGTCATGGGTTTCCTTTTTATGTTTATAGTGAAAACTTAAAAAATCTTCTCCTCTGAACTTACATGGCCTAGAGCTTAGATATTTGGCATGATTCATCGTCTAGTGGACTTCTACAAAGTTTGTTCAAATTATGGCCCTGGGGCCAATTTTGACCCAAGGGGGGTCATGGGTTTCCTTTTTATGTTTATAGTGAAAACCTTAAAAAAATCTTCTCCTCTGAACTTACTTGGCCTAGAGCTTAGATATTTGGCATGATTCATCGTCTAGTGGACCTCTACAAAGTTTGTTCAAATTATGGCCCTTGGGTCAAAATTGGCCCCGCCCCGGGGGGTCATGGGTTTTCTCTATATGTTAATAGTGAAAACTTCAAAAATCTTCTCCTCTGAACTCACTTGGCATAGAGCTTAGATATTTGGCATGATTCATCGTCTAGTGGACCTCTACAAAGTTTGTTCAAATTATGGCCCTGGGGTCAAAATTGGCCCCGCCCCGGGGGGTCATGGGTTTTCTCTATATGTTTATAGTTAAAACTTCAAAAATCTTCTTCTCTTAACTTACTTGGACTAGAGCTTAAATATTTGGCATGATTCATCGTCTAGTGGACCTTTACAAAGATTGTTCAAATTATGGCCTTGGGGTCAAAATTGGCCCCGCCCCGGGGGGTCATGGGTTTTCTCTATATGTTTATAGTTAAAACTTCAAAAATCTTCTCCTCTTAACTTACTTGGACTAGAGCTTAAATATTTGGCATGATTCATCGTCTAGTGGACCTTTACAAAGATTGTTCAAATTATGGCCTTGGGGTCAAAATTGGCCCCGCCCCGGGGGGGGGGGGGGTCATGGGTATTCTCTATATGTTTATAGTTAAAACTTCAAAAATCTTCTCCTTTGAACTTACTTGGACTAGAGCTTAGATATTTGGCATGATTCATCGTCTAGTGGACCTTTACAAAGATTGTTCAAATTATGGCCTTGGGGTCAAAATTGGCCCCGCCCCGGGGGGTCATGGGTTTTCTCTATATGTTTATAGTGAAAACTTCAAAAATCTTCTCCTTTGAACTTACTTGGACTAGAGCTTAGATATTTGGCATGATTCATCGTCTAGTGGACTTCTACAAAGATTGTTCAAATTATGGCCTTGGGGTCAAAATTGGCCCCGCCCCGGGGGGTCATGGGTATACTTGATATGTTTATAGTTAAAACTTCAAAAATCTTCTCCTCTTAACTTACTTGGACTAGAGCTTAGATATTTGGCATGATTCATCGTCTAGTGGACCTTTACAAAGATTGTTCAAATTATGGCCTTGGGATCAAAATTGGCCCCGCCCCCTTGGGGGGTCATGGGTTTTCTCTATATGTTTATAGTGAAAACTTCAAAAATCATCTCCTCTGAACTTACGTGGCTTAGAGCTTAGATATTTGGCATGATTCATCGTCTAGTGGACCTCTACAAAATTTGTTCAAATTATGGCCCTGGGGTCAAAATTGGCCACACTCCGGGGCTGATGGGTTTTCTCTATATGTGTTATCGTGAAAACTTAAAAAATCTTCTCCGAACTCACAAAGACAAGTAACGTCTTAATTTAAACTGGATAACATATTTAGTACACATACCAATTTTCAATATGGGCCACATACAACAATTAATAACAAATATACATATATAGATAATACGTATAATCAAGTAGTGACAAGAGCTTAGATATTTGGCATCATATATCATCTAGTTGACTTGTACCAATATTGTTCAATCTTTGGCCCTGGGGTCAAAAAATGGCCCCACCCGGGCGGTCATGGGTTTCCTTATATATGTATATGATGAAAACTTAAAAAATCTTCTTCTCCGAAACCAAAAGGCGAAGGCCTTAGATATTTGGTATGAAGCATCGTTTATTGAACCACTATTAAGATTGTTCAAACTTTAGCCCTGGGGTCAAAATTGGCCACGCCCCGTGTTCATAGGCTTAGGTTTTCAATATTTGTATATAATAGAAGCATAAAAAAAAATTCTCTCCGAATTCACAAGGACTAGAGCTATTTGGCATAATACATCATTAAGTGGACCTCTACCTTTATTGTCCAAACTTTGGCATTGGGGTAAAAAATGACCCAGACTTTTAAAAAACCTTAACTACTTTGAACCATCCAGATTTCTTATCAAACCAATGTGCAATATATGACAAGTGAGCGATTCAGGACCATTTGGCCCTCTTGTTTTACTGAAGACACCAATGAAGTTCTTCGGCAAAATATATGGCTTCAGTAACATAACTGCGAAAAGCCAAACTGAATAGGTGTTTGTTTAGCAATAATGCTTTAGGCAATATTGTCCCTTGATTGGCGACGAACATAAAGGATTCATATTCGCATTGTCATTTGTTTGCTTAATCAAATTGACAGTTAGGTACCTACATCATATTAAGATTCCAATTTATTGATTTGATATATCTGTCAAACTTATTATACTGACACGCGCCATGAGAAAAAATGGGGTGCAGATATAACGGTACACTGTGTCACACGTCAGAGCACGCGCAGTGAAGAGATTTCGTGTTGTTGTTTACTTTATTGCCCCATACTTGTATCAGCAGACGATATACTGGATAGATGATTACCCTATGTAAAATTTTACTGATTTTGACTTGAATCTTTTTTTAATATTTTATCGACTCGCTTATAAGACGGGCCCCCTACTTTGGGGATAAAAATCGGGACCCAATTTCCCCGTCTTATAGTCGAGAAAATACGGTAACCATACTAAAGTTTACTCAATTTATTCTGCATTTCAAATATAAATACGCATAATGATAAAAGTCAAATTATCATATTGGCTATAAAATATAAATCCAGTCATTAGTACACATCACAGTAGAATGAATACTTCCTTATTGTTCATCAATCTAGTATTTGTCAACTTTTATCGCGCATACGTGTTCCTCTTAGTGGTGGCCAGATTTAAATCTACTTCAGGGAACGTCATGGCAGCATTTTCCGTCATATCACATACTCTGAAAATAAGACATTATATTGTTTTAATAAACCGAAAGTATAAACTTTCTTATCATAAGAGAACCGAAAGCTTTTTTTTCTCAAAACAACAACAACATACTTACAAAAGTGATATAAGACAGTGCTATAATTTGCCTAACTCTGTGTATGGATTCCTAAGTATTCGGTAGATAATTGTGCACAATGATTTGTTAAAGGGTAACCATGAGCCTTTTCTTCTGCCTTATGTTTATATTTTAGGCAGTCTACTTGTATTATACAGTATCTACCTTCGAGCATTGCCAGTGGCCAAGCATAATTATGTTTTCTTGCCTCACCTGTAAATAAGTTGAAGCTTGGGAAAGTTTTCTTATACTGTATCTTCTGAATAAAGTTTTAACGATTTCCTTCTATTGAAGTTGTGTATTTCAGGTTTATTTGATAGTATTGTATAATTTACACTCCTGAATTGAAACATGATCCATGGATAACCCTGTAACACATGTCAACAATTACAGAAATTAAGTCATACGTAACATGCCATTTAAGTTGCATGCCATAGTACAAGGCTGGTTGAATTAATAAATGGTTATCAAAGTCAGTTTAGTTAAGAAAATGTTTCTTTTACAAAGTCATAAACTTCTGAGCGTAAGGTTTTATTTGCCATTATAGTATCATAACATTATGATTAAACAAACAGGTTTAACTAAATTTGTAGTGTTTCTTGCAGCACACTTATTAAGGTAGCAACGACTCCTGAAATAACCGTTTGATAAACATTCTGATATTT
The DNA here is from genome assembly GCF_026914265.1 of Mya arenaria. Lineage (NCBI taxonomy): Eukaryota > Metazoa > Mollusca > Bivalvia > Myida > Myidae > Mya > Mya arenaria. The sequence continues at coordinate 19,627,965 of NC_069123.1, forward strand.
GTATGAACAAAATAAGTAGAGAACATGATTATGTTTCGGCAAGCCAGAAGACGTGATGACTGAGCAAAATTGAAATGTATTCTTACCACAAAAGAGTTGCCTGGGGTTACAGGAGTGGAGATGGTAATGGCATGAATGTTTTTTCTTAGTTGCTCCGATAACTGTAAAAGTTGTTTGATTAATTGCAACAATAACCTTATAACAATTAAATGATGACTTATTTTAGCTGTTGACACAATCCATAAATTATTATTTTAATATAACTGTTCACATCTATACCCATATTTTATCATGATTTACATCTTTATAACATATATATGGTACATTAATTAATTAAGCACTTAAGAGGTTTTATCGAGAAAGCCATTACCTTTGCTGTGAAATTTGTTGATGGAGATGCAGTCAAATTATGTGTGTGAAAGTGGCTGCTGAAATATCAAGAAGAACACATGTATAATGCAGTTATTTCTGTCTAATAAATTTATTAATTTAAAGATTGTTTTTAAAATTAAGACTAAAACCGTTATTCCGGCATAATGCAGGACTTATTTAACATTTTGTTGTTTTAAAATATTAAAATGAATATATGTGAACTCGGTATCCCAAATGAATCGCTCATTTTCTGACATTGATGTTTGTAACATACGTGTGCTCAATGTCATTCTTTAACGAGGGCTACTTGTGATCCCTTGACACCTCAAGCTGATGGCTGAGTGCATTCGAAGTACGGTGTGAAAAACTATGACAATATCGAGTTTGAAATAAGAATTGATAAAAAGGTGTGAAATACCAAATTGGGACTGTAATTTTTACTTCGGAATAGTGATTATTTCGGACTAGCGATTTTAAATTAAAGATTGAAAATTTAGTTAAACAAAAAAGGAGTAATAATTATCTATTTTTATTTATTTTTGAAATAGCGATAATTTCGGATAAATGGTGTTTCGAAATAGCGTTGATCAACTGTATATCGTTACTAAAGATGTTGTAAAGACAATTAGTTTGTGAATTCTGCAAACAATAAAAAATACTTAACGAAAGGTGTTGTAAAAACAATTTGTTTGTGAATTCTGCAAACAATAAAAAATACTTAACGAAAGGTGTTGTAAAAACAATTTGTTTGTGAATTCTGCAAACAATAAAAAATATTTAACGAAAGGTGTTGTAAAAACAATTGGTTTGTGAAATCTGCAAACAATAAGAAATATTTACTAACAATCTGTCAATTGATGTTGCAGGTATCAAGCTCTGAATGATGCATGATATGAAAGTAATAATACAGTATGGAAAAAGTTGTTGCAACATGTCTTGACTTACAAATAATATATACATCATCCACTCATACAAACTTGTAACCATGCTATCCATTGTTATGCACTCTTCCATCTGCATAGCGCAAGTTGTTAGTGCATATCATAATCACCTCTTCAATGCTTGACGTCATTTAAAATCAATTCTCCACAACCACTTTACTATCCCCCAAGTCTCTTAGCACTTTCAATGCTCTGAATTATGGATAACAATCAGGAATATGTAGACAGCAATGCACTGATGACATCTATTATAGAACATGTCAATTTCAACAACATTTTCAGGCAATTTTTTGCCTATCTTCACTTTCGTACACTGCAATTTATATTACCTCTTCATATTAAAGATTTAAAGGTATATTTTGTTTACACTCAATAACCAAGTAAAAATGAGACGGAGTTCTCATTTTAAAATTCAAATAAGGCAGTTGTGAATGTTAATAACATATGAAATTATATGGATACCATAATTATGTAGATTAAGTGAACCTCTGCATTACTCTCAGTATCCACAATACCATCCCCAAGTCTTCCAGCACCCTTTTAGCTGGAATTTTAGGAGAACAGTCAAGTAAACCCAGTTTTTTTTGTGTGACAAAACACCTTTGACTAGTCCTCCATACATAAATACATTCAAAACTAGCTCAATTTGATCAGTTTGTCTCAGTTTTTTTCCAGTTTAACTGTATATCTTCCAGCAATTTCAACTGAACCTGGACTCAAATGGCTTTTTAAGCATCAAATTGTGAGGTTATAGATTTTTTTGCAAAAAATTCAATCTTTCTTGCCATCAAAATTTCACTAAATTTAATTTTGTGGGATGCATACAACTGTATTTAAAAAAAAAGGCAAATTTACTTGTGAAAACCAAGAAATGGCAATTTTTTATCAACGAACCTGACAAGATAAATGCATTTAACAGTACAAATTTGCCTGAAATAGTGAAATGCAATAACATTTCTTGCCCAAAATGTCACTTTTTCATATTGTATATGCATTTATGAACACATCTCATCAGTATGATACACTAGTTGATTTGTTTCATTTAAATTATATTTTTGACTTGCGATTTCGCCAATATGTTATTCATACAATGGAACTTTTCTTAATACATAGCAAAATTCAGTTACTCAAAGATTTTGAAGTAAGGACTTGTCCTCAGATATGTCATCTTTGATCAATGATGGCCTTTGAAGATTGCAAAGGGCTGAAAGTACACACATTTTCTTTCACATTTTGTTACAGATTTCATGTTTGCTAACAATAAAGCTCTTGATGGCTCTGAAGCAATGTGTCTTGACTCAATTGTCTCTGAGCTGACAATTGCATTCAACTGGCAGCTTCCAACTGCCTTGAGGACTAAACCACCTTCACAGTGTCATTGCAAAAGTTTTAAACTGTTACAGGAGATGTGGTCCTGTAACTTGATCAATGTTACAGTCCACTTGCGGTGAACACATATAGTTGTCACAATAGCAGTTCAGTGGATGTGTGTGTGTCCTAAATAGCAGTCCATTCTGACTTGAACCTTGTCTGGACAAACTACTGTAAATGACTGGTTATTGTCATATATAAGACACACTTTTTTCCCTCAGATTTGATGTAAAAATATGTCTGCGTCTTAAAAACAGTAACAAGCTTTTGACATTTTTTGAGGTCGATTTCAGAAAAATAAATGGTGAAAAAACTAGTTTGTTGAGATTTATGTAGAAAAGAATGTCACTCACATCATCCCGATTGTGTTTATTCAGGTTAAAACAAAGATCTTAATGAAGTTGAAGTGTATCTTAAAATGCTTATTTATAATTAATCTTAATTTTTCATTAATGTACGAATAAAATTATTCAATATTATTTTGTATAACACAATAATTCAACATGCATATTTAAAGAATCATAGCTGTGCACTGTCGAAATAATTTTTATTGGTGGTATGATAAGGTGTGAAAAATTCGCACTGCCTTTAAGCATTTTAACATACTAAGGCCACACCAAAGAGGAGCGAGCGAAGAGTGAACAAATATATATAGTCATTTAACTCACTTTTGCTCACATTTTATTCACTTATTAACTAAACAATGATATTGTAAACAGTAAAAGGATAACATCCAGTGAAAGAATGATCAACACTAAAAGATAATTCTATACAAATATTAGTTCTGAGATCACACAAATGCTATTTGAGATCAAGCAAATGTATTTCTTTAAAATATTTAATAAATGAGAGAACTCAAAACCACAGTTTTCCAGTTCTTTAAACCTTTTTGAATTTTTTTAAAAAAATACCCTACGCAAGGCTAAGTTAAAGTCTGGACACAAGCACCAATGGTCACAGCCACCTGCCTGCCCAATGGCATATCCAAATCTAGGTTTTCCACTTTTCCTTAGGATAACTTGGTTAAAAATAATTCTGTATTAAAATAAACCTCACATTTAATAAATATAGGCATTTGGCAGATTTCATAACTGGTTGACCATAAAGTTCCCAGCAAATATTGTTTTTTTTTTAAATTTATTGCAAATTAGTGATTTCAACATAATCTTTTACAGCAATTTCTTATCTATCATATTTTAAAACATTTGCAATGATTTATTCATGCATTTTTATAATAAAAAAGAATGTTATATTACCATACCATTTGTGCTAGTGTTACAATATTGCCGGTAAAAACTTGTTTTTTTTATATTTTGGTCCAATGAAGTATTTTGTCTTGCACTAAATGGTTCATTAATCTATTAAACAGATTGTACAGCCAAAAAATAAAGATTGCTTTGTTTTTCTCAAATAAATTTATTGAAACAAACCCAAATTGGACAACAAGACAGAAAATATTTTCTGCAATCATAGGTTTTCTTTTTATATCAGATCAGATAAGCTATAAACATAAATGTTTTGTTGTGGTGATATAAATGTCTCTAGTATGGTGCAATTATTATTACCTTTGATATTAAACATATTTATTATAAATTGCTAATTGCGAGTATGTGCTAGTGTTACCACAAGACAGAATGAGTAACATTAGCACTATGTCACATTAGCAGTTGGACAGAATGTTTCACAACAAAATAAAATACAGACCTACCACAGACTCTTTGAGCTTGATACAGTATAAAACAAACGATATAAATGATTGATTATAAACACAGGCAATTGATAATCACATAAAAATCATAATAATCATATAAGATTTGACAAAGTTGCAGTGTGACAGACATACTCATTTTATGAGCTTCTACAGTTGAAAATAGTTTCTTTGACTCTTCATTTAGTTTAAATGTTGTTTTAATGTTTTGCTTATTTGAGATTTTAATAACCTGTAGTTACAATATAATTCTATTGCTAATCTCATAAAGTTCCTACTAGTTTTGTTCATGTTGATTTATAAATACACTGTTGACCTAAGTTTATATGGTTTCAGTCTGAATGATGAATCCTGGAAACACTGTTCCCGCAGCAGTTTGATTAAACAATCTTGTAAAAAAATATACCAACCTGGATAGAATAACTTCCAATACGAAAAACCAACAATTAGAACCAAATATCAGACTGTTGTGTGTCTTCAAGGCATAGTTTAAGCCTTTTAAAAGTGATCCTCTCCTTTTAAGGCCTAGTTTAAGGAATATTTAGCATGATAATCCCCTGCTGTACATCTCCTCCTAATCACACTGGTTTGACAGTAGGGGCCAATTTCTTGTGTATAGGGCCATTTAGGGTCCATTTCTATCTTAAAATATCCCATATTGCGCAGCAGGAAACTCAGATCGGAGATCTGCTAAGACAATTAGGCAATTATGCACCAGTCAATTGTAACCACGCCCCCCCCCCCCCCGGTTTGGGGGTATGCCGGGGAAAAGGATCATGTTTTTTACTTTCCAGGTGGCCCCGCAGGGCCGTGTGAGTGCGGTGGTTTTGTCTTAGTGCCAAATTTAGCAGAGATAGGATCTTACATAGAGTCTCTGGGGTGCTGGGGCATCAGTTCATCCCCGCAGGGCGGGGATTTTACCCGGGGTTAGCTGGACCGAAATTCAAAGCCCCCTGCAACTCCCCGGACCTTGGGGGGGGGGGCGTGGTTACAATTGACTGGTGCATATCATAAAAAGGCAAAGAAACATCCAGAACTTTAAAACCTGAAACAAGAACCACCCACCTGCAGTAACCTTGCATATAATCCAACCGGACACAGCGAAAGACAAATCTTATAAAATAATGTTTAATGTAAGTAAATTGCAACAGTCAAACAATTCAGACGATTTACACATCATCTTCTTGTCTTCAAGGGTATTTAGCTGACAGGTTCTGAAAAATAAATTAAATTATTACATACTTTCTGTTAAGATATGAGAGTGTTCTAAGTTATATATGTCTGCCTCTAACACAACAAGTCATGGGTTTGTTTTGATCCCCAACAGGGGTACTTTCTCATTGCCTCACAAAACTAATACAATATGTAATGTTTTCTACCAAGGGAGCAGATTTGAGCGTTTAAAATCACAGAGCTGTCTTCACAATCTTACAAACTAAAACAAATTACACAAACGTAAATGCCATGAATTCAAACATTTTAAATTTTTAGCAACAGATCATTTTAGATACATTTTTACTAACACTTCTTATTGTTTCGCTATATTCAAAAAACAGTTTTGTTTGAAATACTACAAGAATACAATGTCAATTTATTATCTGTAAATCTATTCATCAGACTCCTTCCACATGGAACAACATTTAGTTCGTCAACTTGCGCCACAATACCACTGGCCATAATGCACCAGTCAATTGTAACCACACATCCTAGGTCCAGGGGTGGGGTTCAGGGAAAATAGAAAAGGTCTTATCAGATCTCCAGGGGTGGGGTTCAGGGAAAATAGAATAGGTCTTATCAGATCTCCAATCTAAGTATCCTGCTGTGCAGTTTTCAATGCTTTATTATAAAAATGGACCTAAACTAGGCCTTTAACTAATTAATCGTATTTTTTATTGTATATATGTAACACTGGCATTCAGTTAATTTAATCTGGGACAGTTTAAAATTGAATAAAAAAACAGTCACAAGATTTAACAGTTTTAGAGCACAGAAATAATGTTCTTCAACTTTAATATGCTCGGGGGGGGGGGGGGGGGGGGCAAACACGAATCCAAAAGTAACACCAGGGGAGACATCCTTTTGTCATGCAATAGCACACATTGTTCTGTCCAAAATGTAACACTAGCATTCACTAGGTGACTAAAATAAGGTAAAGATAAAATATATAACACAAGTTTGTGTCAAAAATAAGATTTGTCTAATAAGAAACACAATGAATCACAAAATGAGCATACAAATATTGACTTTCATCTCAAGCATTCTCTCTTGTTGATGTCAAACTCTGATTCTGTCCTATGTAACATTAGGGGAAAAGTCCTTTTGTCACATTAGCAAACATATTTCTGTCCAAATTATCACATAAGCATTTGGTTTACTTAATCAAATTGAGATTAAGTATTAAACAGTTAAGCTTGTATCAAAAGCATACAATGCATCACAAAAATTAAAACATAAATAATTATGTGTTTTATAAAAAAAGAAGGTTCCTGTCCAATGTTATATTTGCAGTTATGTCCATTTGTCACGTTTGAAAAGTAGGCTTCTAAAAACCGGCAATTTGCTGGTCTGGACCGATTTTGGCCAAGCCAGACCGATTTCAATTTAAAAAAGTGTAAAAAAAATCGGTCCGAAATTTTCTCATTTTTTTTAGAATTTCGGTCCAAAACGACTAAGTCAGTCAAAGTTGTAGAAATTGTAATACACCAACATTTACGGGTCATTCACACATTCAAAACTACCCCCAATAGGTCATAAAAGTGTCTTAGTTACCATGAGACCGATGCTACCAGCTGCTTTTTCCGCTACGCTGAACACTCAAAAGCCTATCTGTTAATTAGTAGACGCTTGCAATCAGTCCAATCACGTGTTTTGGTATTGACAGAAGACACAATTAAACAAACTATGTGTTAACTAAGTGCTTGCAGCTATCCTGATGAAGTGTTAAAATCGATCCATATTTTCACATGGCAATATGAATATGCTATGTCGTCGTCGATCACTACATGATATATCCGTTTGTTGATTACCAAACTGTTAAATTTAAATTGTTCTTTTAAATTGCATATGTCATTGTTAATCCGAACCTAGTCATATATAGGATATCAACAGCCACACGCTTGATTAACTACATAGTCTGGAAGCTGAGTGCGCCGCTTACTTCATTTTAATTCGCAGTAATGAAAAAAATCGTTGTCGATATCACACTTATAGCTTGAAGTCCCGATTATAAATCTAGATGGATATTATTATTCAAGAGTATCAGTTGAATGTTGACCCACTGTAGATGCATTAAGCAAATAAAACATAATACTGTTTCACTTTTTGTCGTCTGACCGCTTCACGACAGCCACAGTTATTTACGATCGCAATCGTTCTTATTAGAAAAGCCGCAGAACTCGATGAGAATCTCATTTGAATTAAGCTTGTATCAATAACTATCTGAATCGGCTATGCGGCCACCGATTGTGGCTGGGTCCGGACCGATTGAGGTTCCAAAATTTTAGAAGCCCTAGGCAACAGGTATCAGGTGTTGCAGTACATTTGGCAAATACTTTTCAGTCACTGAAAAGTATTTGCCATATGTACTGCAACACCTGATACCTGTTGCCTAGGAATCCAACAAATTCTTGGCACTCCAAATGTTACAGTACTATTCAATTTGGAGTGCCTGAAAAGAAAGCTTCTTGATTCTACATTCAACATCTTCTTTCTGTATGACATATTGGACCAGGAGAATCATGAACCTACAACCTTTTGCATCTATTGAGATAGGGAGCTATCAGGACAGTGACAGAGGACAATATAAGAATGGCCAACTGCTGCATTTATTGAGTTATCTAATGCATACAAATTAAGACGGAGAAAATAATTCTAAATTTTTCCAAACTACTTCCTTAAGCATCTTGTACATGTATGTAGTTGTCTTTTACAATGATTGTTCAAAGTTACAATGGCCCTGTGGGTTAAAGATGCTTTGTCCACGGGGTAACAGGTTTTGTACATAATAGGGTTATAAGTACTGCGTTTTGATGCAGGAGGTTGTATTCGACTCAAGTAGATTTTTGCAGATTCGGACACCACAAGGCACAAGCCGAGTAAAATCAAAATCTACAAAAAACTACCAGAATCAAATATGACATTCCGCCATATCCGGATCAAAACGCAGTACTAATAACCCTTTTATTATATACATTACTGATTAGATGACTTAGAAGCCACATCTTTGCATAATAAATTTCATTGTAAGGATGCACTCATTTAAGGAATGAATTGCGGGGATGATGTCATTATCGGGGTATGAACGCAATTGGGTTGGTCGTAGTGTGTGAAGTCCGAAGATTTTTCAAATTTCCTTTGCAGCTTGCATCTGTAGTTTTTTTGCATAATTATTGTTATGATTTAAGAAGTGGTGTTAATATGTTTGTGTCACTAGTTCATTGTTGTTTGGGTCCTTGACGCGTGCCCCTAAACAGGGTTTATGTTTGAATGTTAAACTAATGGGTTTGTCCCTGTAGTTTTCATTATATTATACATATTTCTGTTTCTTTTATTATTTGCACATGCATAGAATGGTGACAATATGTTTATATTAACTAAATCAGAAAGGAATTAAGATAACAATCCACTATTATGATACTTTACACATATGCTTTTCATTTCCCATATAAATGTATAATTATATGAATAAAATCCAAATACAGATTCACAGTCCATTCATACATAATGGTAATAAAATGTTAACAGCATGGATTGAATTTCATTCATTTATTTACATTATAGGAACTTAGGGAAAACATAGGGATAAAATTAATGATGGTCATCAATAATGATATGATTCACTGGTAGGTAGTAAAGATCCTCTATACCAACAAAGAACACATGTACATAATAACATAAACGAAACGCATACATCGAAACAAAAATCAAGGTATTTGACTCTTAGGTAACTCTTCTCTTGCAAAAACATCCCAAGATATGTCACCGGAAACAACACCAGTCTAGTCACAGCATGCGATTAACGAGACGGCAACAAAGTCTAGTGGAGTTTCTGATTCCATGCAATGACATCAGTCTATAAAAAGAAAACACATATTAATGAATATTTGTTATAAAGACACGTTGCTAGCGACAATTACATTGTATATGCGTGCATACTTTTGTAAATATTGTCCCCATGTTAAACGCAAAATGTTTAATACTATTACAAAATTTAAAACAAACATAATTTGTCCCTTGAAAAAAATACTTGTAAGAGGATATGTCGCTATTCGTGGCCGCTTTTTTGCGTAGACCTTCTTTGCGTTTACTTTTGTAAATATTGTCCCCATGTTAAACGCAAAATGTTTAATACTATTACAAAATTTAAAACAAACATAATTTGTCCCTTGAAAAAAATACTTGTAAGAGGATATGTCGCTATTCGTGGCCGCTTTTTTGCGTAGACCTTCGCAATGGTGTATCAGGAACTAAAAGCTGACACCTGAACAATATTTTGTCATTATTATAATACTTTATTGAAAATTTATTTTAATACCTGATTTATCTAAACGGCGCTTTCTTGTACCAGACTCTGAAATGAAAGGTGCGCCATTAAACAGTAGAAATAATTTATTGTATGCATTTTCTTAAATTTAAGATACAGACATACCGTTCATCGGTTTGATTTAAGGGACATTTTAAAATGCAATAACATAAATACATACATTATTGAAAATGTTTTACTTTAGTTTTTTTTTCTTTCCCCGGTGTTTCTGGAGCCAAACACTTGGGTGACGTGACCTCACTTTCAGCCTTTTCTAGAGGCAATATTATGATACGGAATAAAATGTTCCTTTAAAAAAAACAATTTCATTTAAATTTTATCTTATAAACATTAGAATGGTAGAAACTGTTCAGCATTATTCTGAATTTCAAAATATTACTCTTATCAAAACTTTGTGCTGCATCCGAGTCTGCACTGCACATACATGTAGCCAAAGAGGCAGCATTAGCTCTAAGTCAAGTTTCGGCAATGGCAATAGATTTCCTTATATGTGTGCTAATTGCTAATTATGACTTAACATTCAGCAGGATGTTATTTACTGTAAAAGAAGGCTTTACCATTCTCTGGAACAGTTTATGGGTAGCCCGAGGGTTGACTGCCTTGAACATGATGAAACTGTTCACAAGCGTGATGTCCATGGCAAAACACACAAAATAGGTCCACCAACGAACGCTTTTCGTTTGTACAGTCTGTTATTGATTTTGAGATAGTCATGACTAATCACAACACCCATGTACTTATTTCATTCAACAATAACTTGCGGAGTTGATAAATGATTTTTCCCACGTTTCTTTTATATTTACTTTTCCCCTCAAAACCTTGTCGGCTATTTATTATAAGATTGAAAATGTTACCAGGTTGCACACATGTTTAGATTATTCTCATGCAGTGGAGATAAGCTTCCTTTCCAATTTAAGGTATTTCGTATTTCACCTGAAAATTCCAGAGAAACCCCGTGTCAGCATCAGGACAGACGAAAAATGTAAATCCTCTTTTGTGGGCTTGTTAGGAGTTCCAAAGATATTTGAATGGTGACCGTGACATTTGATCATTCCTTCATCAACAGATATGCATTGATGCATGTTGTATTAGGTCATGCTGCTTTCCCATACAGCGTCAATAAGATGGGTCACTGTGGTTCCATGTAACCTTTATAGTGACCTTGTGACATTTGCCGGTTAGTTTATTTTCTATTGCAGTGATTTCCATGCCAACTGTACAGCTATTTGGTAATGGATGTTCTGTTAATACATTTACAGTCACTATGGTTTCCATGATAACTCTATAGCAATCAGGTAATAGATGTCAGGTTGGGTTTATAAGAACCAGCTAATATTTCAACAGTTTAAGGAAGCGTAACTAGTGCTAAATGACCTTCAAAGGCAATTTCATTCGCCTACAAAATTAGTTGTGTTATGCTGATAACGTATTATGTTTATACCGAAAATACTGCTGCGTAGTTTTGCATACTACTTGATTCGAGAGCGCTACAAAAGTGCACTTAAGTGACCAAGTATTGTTTAGTTCAATCATGAAATGTCTACCTTATCGAAGTTCACACACAGGTCTGTAAAACAAGTCTTTATCCCACAGTAATACTACTGCGCAGTTTTGCTAATTTCTTTAGTTTGACAGTGCTACCATAGCGCACTATTGATACAAGAGAAAAACATATTATGTTACTGTTTTATTAAAGCAAGTATTCAAAAGCCAGAGCCGAATAATGTTGAATGACGATTTTAAAAGAACTACCGTTGCTAAGTTTTGTATGGTTATTGTATTGGAAAGAAATTCCGTAGTGTAGTAACTGTTTCTAAGACAAAGTACCATAGCAAACTAATGCTTTTTTCAAAAACACAATCCTTCTTATTATAATGAAAAACACACCACAATTTTGTGGAAAATGTGCATTTTGCGGCTGTGGAACTGGATGTACCTATTATTTCGGTACGTTACAGTCGTCTACAGTATTCCTACAGTAAAACAGTAGCAGTAATCAGCACCCTTGAAAAATCTGTCTGCATTAGGCAGTTACGGTAGCGCGCCGATGTTTGGTAGCGGTATTCGAAAGGATATTAAAATTGCACTGTCTGTTCCTGAGGACGGCTTAACTTAGTAACTGGTGTTCGGGCTGTTACTTTCTCTTGTATGGACAGATTTTAAATAACTTGCCACATGTGTTTGTCATATATAAGCCGATGTGTTTGTTGCGTACAAAACCTGTGCTCCTACCTTGAAAGTCAAGGTCACACATGGAGTTAGAATACAAGGAATGCAGAATACAAGGAATGCTGCATTAGGACATTATAAGAGCATAGGTGGTTGTGTCCGGACTGTAACTTTCTCATGTATGGACAGATTTTAAAATAACATGCCACATGTGTTTGATATACCAAGACTGCTTGTCCTGTGCTAAGATCAAGGTTACACTTAGTGTTTGACTACTATGGAATGCAACAAATGAGACATATAGTATAGGTGGTTGTGTCTGGGCTGTAACTTGTTCATGTATGGATAGATTTTAAAAAAAACTTGCCGAATGTGTTTGACATACAAAGACGACATGCTGTGTGCAAGACCCCTGTCCCTATTTCTAGTGTCTAGGTCACACTTAGTGTTTGAATACTATGGAATGCTGCATATAAGGACATAGAGTATAGGTGGTTGTGTCCGGGCTGTAGATTTCTCTTGTATGGACAGATTTAAAATAATTTGCCACATGTGTTCCACATACCAAGACTTGCCATGTAGTCTTAATATGCACCAGCCATGTTGGTTAGACATAATGGGATAATGCCATGTGGTCTTGCAAATGTGCCAGCCATGTTGGTTAGACATAATGCAGTAGGGTCTTCCAAATGCACCAGCCATGTTGGTTAGACATAATACCATGACTGTGGTCTTCCAAATGCACCAGCCATGTTGGTTAGACATAATACCATGACTGTGGTCTTCCAAATGCACCAGCCATGTTGGTTAGACATAATACCATGACTGTGGTCTTGCAAATGCACCAGCCATGTTGGTTAGACATAATACCATGACTGTGGTCTTCCAAATGCACCAGCCATGTTGGTTAGACATAATACCATGACTGTGGTCTTCCAAATGCACCAGCCATGTTGGTTAGACATAATACCATGACTGTGGTCTTCCAAATGCACCAGCCATGTTGGTTAGACATAATGCAGTAGGGTCTTCCAAATGCACCAGCCATGTTGGTTAGACATAATACCATGACTGTGGTCTTGCAATTGGTATTGGTTAGAGATAATTGACATTTCATTGCTGTTCAAAGGTCATTATCACAATCAGGGGGCATTTGTCAGTCATACTGTGAAAGCTCTTGTTGTGTACCTCAATGATAAATTATTTAGTATGTATACATGTATTTAAACAACATACTGTTGTCAGTTGACAATACTGTTACAATTATATTTGTTTCTGGGAACACCCTTTCCTGTAAGAGTAAATGAATGGGATGAAACACTTAATACATTATGAGGAAATTACCTGGAACTAAAAACCTAGAATTAATTCTTTGAATGACATTGCAATAAGAATTATTAAGCATAAATAAACCTAAACATACTTTTATTATTAGTTTAAATACTTTGTAAATAGTCCAATGCAATTACAATATGATTTATGGTCTACACAATTGTCAAAAAAATGTAAGTTTACATTTTTTTAAAATTCTTTGGAAGAACACTTGTATCTGGAATAGCGTGTCAGCTGCAATATGCTGTGCAGCTATGTGCTATAAAAAGGGGATGATTGTTGGCATTGCTATGCGGTTGTCTTGTATACTACCCATTCAATGCAAACATTTTTAATACTCCCTCTAAACTTCAGACACAAATTACGACTGCCAATGTTTGTGCCCGAGTCTTCCTCGCTGCTCCAGAAATTTACTTCATGGTTCCTGAGCAGACGGCCAGAGTATGTGGACCCGCGAGTTATAGCTCAGGGTGAGGGAAGAGAAGGTAGGTTGGATCTTTTACAAGTTATTTTGAACAGTTCAGATGACAAATTTTGTCATTACTTCATTGTTGTTGTCATAAAGGTTCTTGGCTGTCATTTTTTCACATTCTCATTCATCAGAGGTTCGATCGTGATAAATGTAACCTCTGATTTAATCACTGCCAAATCGATTGCAAAACTATAAATAGATTATTTTACCTGATGTCATCATCCTCCAATCAAAAGGCTCATTACTTAAAGCATACTAAACTATGGATCACTGGCAATCGATACGCTGTTTTGCCGCTAGTTTTTTTTTCTCATTAATATTGTAAAGTTTATTAAACACTCTGTTTTATGCAAATATGAGTTTTCGTAGCAAATATCATTTTCAGCGCTTGACATTTTGAACACAAGTCATTCAGGTACTTACTGTTATTAACCAGGTTTTCACATAGTGAAACCTGGTTATTAGAATGGCGAACGTCGTTGTTCAGGCGGGCGGGTGGTCAGGCGGGCGGGCGTCCAGCGGCGTCAGACTCACCTATGAAACAGAATAACTTTAATGAGGGTTGACATATCTTGACCAAACTTGGTCTATAGAAAGAGTTTATGGGTACCTTTCATGGGATTGCTTTTGGGGTCCCTAGGGTCAAGGTCAAGGTCACTGCTACAAAAAATAGAAAAACAGTTGAAACTGAATAACTTTAGTTAGGGATGATATATCTTGACTAAACTTGGTCTATAGAAAGAGTGTAGAAAGACCTTTCATGGGATTGCATTTGGGGTCCCTAGGGTCAAGGTCAAGGTCACTGATACTAAAAATAGAAAAACGGTTGAAACTGAATAACTTTAGTAAGGGATGACATATCTTGACTAAACTTGGTCAATATGAAGAGTTTATGGAGACCTTTCATGGGATTGCGTTTGGGGTCCCTAGGGTCAAGGTCAAGGTCACTTTTAACAAAAAATAGAAAAACGGTTGAAACTGAATATCTTTAGTTAGGGATGACATATCTTGACTAAACGTGGTCAATAGGAAGAGTTTATGGAGACCTTTCATGGGATTGCGTTTGGGGTCCCTAGGGTCAAGGTCATGGTCACTTTTAACAAAAAATAGAAAAACGGTTGAAACTGAATATCTTTAGTAAGGGTTGACATATCTTGACCAAACTTGGTCTATAGAAAGAGTTTATGGGTACCTTTCATTGGATTGCATTAGGGGTCCCTAGGGTCAAGGTCAAGGTCACTGTTACTAAAAATAGAAAAACGATTGAAACTGAATAACTTTAGTTAGGGATGACACATCTTGACTAAACTTGGTCTATAGGAAGAGTTTATGGAGACCTTTCATGGGATTGCTTTTGGGGTCCCTAGGGTCAAGGTCAAGGTAACTGTTACTAAAAATAGAAAAACGGTTGAAACTGAATAACTTTAGTTAGGGATGACATATCTTGACTAAACTTGGTCAATAGGAAGAGTTTATGGAGACCTTTCATGGGATTGCGTTTGGGGTCCCTAGGGTCAAGGTCAAGGTCACTGTTACTAAAAATAGAAAAATGGTTGAAACTGAATAACTTTAGTTAGGGATGACATATCCTGACTAAACTTGGTCAATAGGAAGAGTTTATGGAGACATTTCATAGGATTGCGTTTGGGGTCCCTAGGGTCAAGGTCAAGGTCACTGTCACTAAAAATAGAAAAACGGTTGAAACTAAATAACTTAAGATAGGGTTGACATATCTTGACCAAGCTTGGTCAATACGAAGAGTTTATGGATACCTTTCATGGGATTGCGTTTGGGGTCCAGAGGGTTAAAGTCAAGGTCACTGTTACTAAAAAAGAAAAACAGTTGAAACTGAATAACTTAAGTTATGGTTAAAATATCTTGACCCAACTTGGTCTATAGGAAGAGTTTATGAAGACCTTTCATGTGATTCCATTTAGAGTCCTTAGGGTCAAGGTTACTGTTGCTTAAAATAGAAAAACAGACACAGGCCTAAGTTCTTCTGTCAAGCATTGAAAACCTGGTTTCATCTCATAGTGGCGTTTCTTGTTTTATTGTTATTTTATTATTTTAAAATCATTGAAGATACCAACTTCAAACTTCATTAACTTATTCACAGCAAATTGTGATTTTTTTGTGACAAGTTATATAAATCCAACCTAAATATTGTAAAAGTTATTGCCCTTTGTATCTTTTTAAACAAATACATATTTTAGTACATATAATTTAGTACTTTTGAAATCGGACAGAAAAATTGCCATCGATAATCGGTTTATGAAACCGGTCAATGAGCGATTATTAATCAATCATTATTATTTAATTATCTTTGCTTATCATATTTAAGGCAAACAGATACAGTGCATGCACCAGTTTTACTCACCAATGTTCCCTTACAATATTGTTTGTAGATTTCTTTATATAAATTACATTATTTATTCAGAAAGCGACTATCTTTTAGTGTTTACAAGTTACTATTACAGAACATGAGACCACCCCTCTAATTCATGATTGTCTTACATTTAGCATTGTATACATGTGTAAAATAAACACAAAGAAAGATATTAATTTCTTTTTAATAATCATTCAGTAAGGACAACAAGCAGTTGAATATTCTATATGTTTTACAAGAACAGTTTCTGTTTTACAGGAACAGTTTCTTTCAGAAAACTGAGAAAACTAAATTCTTTCATTGTTAGTAGTCAACGGTAACATGTTTTAATCAAAGCACTGAAAGTGCTGAGGGACAGTACTGCTGAATGCTGGCAGCATCAATGTAACAATTGGTAGTGTAAATATATGTAATAGGGATTTGAACCATACACAAATACAAGTCTTGTTTTGTAGCATCAATGGATGTTGTATGGCAATATTAAAAATCTGGAACGATAACTTTTACACAAAGGCTCAAAAAACAACTTAAATGTTCGTTTTTATAATAAAATAAAAACAAGAAATATGAAAGTGCATACCTTTATGAATTTATTGGAAAAATGATTTCCAGAACAATTCAAAACATAACAGGCAAACACATAGACCACTGTGATAGACCAGTGCCTCAACAAACAGAGACCAGTTCAATTTGTAAAACAACATTAACAAATTCACACAAAGCATAATTTACAGTGTGTGTATAATACAGTGATAAATAACGTAATTTATGCTATGTCGGAAGCAACATTTTGTTTAAAATGAAGACTTAAATCAAAGATAACTTCTTTCACTACATCATTGTAAATAAAACAAAGAACAGTCTATGCCGCTTAAGGAGCCCTTCCTTCGTTTCATTACCAAAGGCAGATAAGGCAATATGGTTCATCAAACAATGACAAACCTGTTTCCAAAATAATGTTTTGACAGTGCTCTATCCTCTGTCAGAAGGCCATAATGTGAAAAGGTTTGTTGAAGCATTTTAACCCTTTAGCACATAGACAAGTGGCCAGATTACACCTCCCAGTCAATAGCCATCTTACTGATAAGCAGTCCTTATCTCTATAGGTACTTTTCAGGATATTTGAAAATGAGCAAATGAATACAGTAGTATGACCTTAAAATCAATATTACTCCAAATAATTGTTTCCAAATCTTTTTTATGTGAATACGTTTTTTATAGATAATTAAATTATCTAATAAATGGTGTCAATGATGAAATATAAAATTCTTTTATTTCATCTGTGAATGCATTTCCAAGATGGAATTTGTAACATTTCTTTGAAATGTCATAATAGCATTAAATCAAAGGGTAATAAAATGCTGGGATCGATCTAAATTTTATTACCCCATCATAAAAAAGACCCATCTGGATTAAAAAGCCGACAATTGATGTTCTTGTTTATAATACACAAAAATGTGGCAGGAATATCCGGTGTCGTCCAGCTGAGAGATCCAGTCCAGAGTGTCTGTTTAACTTTATTACCCCCTCATAAAATTCTTTACAAAAAGAATGCCAATAAATGTTTTCTAAGTAATGAATAAAATTAGCTTAATCACCAAACGCTTGCACTAATTTGTTTACTTGACCTATTTTACGACCGGAACCATGCTGGCCATCGATTAGCTCAGTAGAAAATTTACTCATCATTTTCTCAGCTACTTATTGTTTCTATTGTTTGTAACACAAAATTTTATCTACAAATAATTATAATCTATATTGATTTTAATGGTAAATTAAACTGACATAATATAGTCAATGATTTACGCATCAATGTTTTGGGGGAATTTCCATACTGTACAGTACTGCTATTCCTCGAGGTTTTATTACTAACAGTGGGATCTCACACCTGTGATTGGCAGTATAAATAATGACCTTCAAGTTTTAGCAGACATTTCCGAGGGAAAATCAATACACAAAAGGTTAAGCTTCAGATTTTTAAACATCCGGGATATTGTTTACAAAAAGAAAGATGCAAAATGGAAGTATTGAAATGACCCTATTGAAATATGCGGGAGATGCGTATACATCCAGTAGTGTATAGGGTCGGCCAGATGCGTTTACATCTGCTAATAAGATATGTCGGCCTATCTCGTATACATGCGCTAAAGGGTTAAGAAACTAAAATCTCAATTGGACTCTGGTGTTTGTTTATTGATCTATTATGGGATTGAAAATGAGTCAATTCACAACTGCTAGAAAAGAGACATTTTTAACAAACAATCATACCAGTGTTTATTAGATTATTTGCAGTTGAATGGAAGGCTTACTTGAATGTAAATCAACAATGAAGTAATTATTAAAGAATAAATGACTGTTGACAGCTGATGTGTGCTCAAGTTATTGACATAAAATTATTCATTACTGGCATTACACAATGAGTACCATTTGGATATCAGCCCTTGTCTGTTTATCTTTTGTGAATTGACAAAACAGAAAATAATGATTTCTAGTAGTTTTTAGCTCTACTGGCCAAAGGCCAGAAGAGCTTATGTGATGGTAATGTGTACGTAGTATGTATGTGCATCCGTGCGTCTGTAAACAATTGCTTGTGAACACGATACAGTCTTCAGTTTTGATTGTATCTCAATGAAACTTGTACAGTATCTAGATATTCATTAGAGCTCGGTTCCTTTCGAAAACCAGCCAGATCCACCCATGCATGCCTAGATTATGGCCCTTGATAGTATTAAAAAATGCTATTGTGTAAACAATTGGTTGTGAACATGATACAGTCTTTAGTTTTGATTGTATCTCGATGAAACTTGTACAGTATCTAGATATCCATTAGAGCTCGGTTCCTTTCGAAAACCAGGCAGAGCCGCCCATGCATGCCTAGATTATGGCCCTTGATAGTATAAAAAATGCTATTGTGTAAACAATTGGTTGTGAACACGATACAGTCTTTATTTTTAGCTCACCTGTCACGTAGTGACAAGGTGAGCTTTTGTGATAACTCTTCGTCCGTCCGTCCGTCCGTCCGTCCGTCCGTCCGTCCGTCCGTCCGTCCGTCCGTCCGTCCGTCCGTCCGTTCACAATTGCTTGTGAACACAATAGAGGTCACAATTTTGACCTAATCTTTATGAAACTTGGTCAGACTGATCATCTCTATAAAATCTAGGTCAAGTTCGATATTGGGTCATCTGGGGTCAAAAACTAGGTCACTAGGTCAATTAGTAGAAAAACCTTGTGAACACAATAGAGGTCACAATTTTAGCCTAATCTCAATGCAACTTGGTCAGAATGGTCATCTCTATAAAATCTAGGTCAAGTTCGATATTGGGTCATCCGCGGTCAATAATTAGGTCACTAGGTCAATTAGTAGAAAAACCTTGTGAACACAATAGAGGTCACAATTTTAGCCTAATCTCAATGCAACTTGGTCAGAATGATCATCTCTATAAAATGTAGGTCAAGTTCGATATTGGGTCATCCGCGGTCAACAACTAGGTCACTAGGTCAATTAGTACAAAAACCTTGTGAACACAATAGAGGTCACAATTTTAGCCTAATCTCAATGCATCTTGGTCAGAATAATCATCTCTATAAAATCTAGGTCAAGATCTATATTGGGTCATCCGCAGTCAATAACTAGGTCACTAGGTCAATTATTAGAAAAACCTTGTGAACACAACAGAGGTCACAATGTTGACCTAATCTTTATGAAACTTGGTCAGACTGATCATCTCTATGAAATCTAGGTCAAGTTCGATATTGGGTCATCTGGGGTCAAAAACTAGGTCAGTAGGTCAATTAGTAGAAATACCTTGTGAACACATTAGAGGTCACAATTTTAGCCTAATCTCAATGCAACTTGGTCAGAATGATCATCTCTATAAAATCTAGGTCAAGTTCGATATTGGGTCATCCGCGGTCAATAACTAGGTCACTAGGTCAATTAGTAGAAAAACCTTGTGAACACAATAGAGGTCACAATTTTAGCCTAATCTCAATGCAACTTGGTCAGAATGATCATCTCTATAAAATCTAGGTTAAGTTCGATATTGGGTCATCCGCGGTCAATAACTAGGTCACTAGGTCAATTAGTAGAAAAACCTTGTGAACACAATAGAGGTCACAATTTTAGCCTAATCTCAATGCAAATTGGTCAGAATGATCATCGCTGTAAAATGTAGGTCGAGTTTGATATTGGGTCATTCACGGTCAATAACTAGGTCACTAGGTCAATTAGTACAAAAACCTTGTGAACACAATAGAGGTCACAATTTTAGCCTAATCTCAATGCAACTTGGTCAGAATGATCATCTCTATAAAATCTAGGTCAAGTTCAATATTGAGTCATCCGCGGTCAATAACTAGGTCACTAGGTCAATTAGTACAAAAACCTTGTGAACACAATAGAGGTCACAATTTTAGGCTAATCTTAATGCAACTTGGTCAGAATGATCATCTCTATAAAATCTGGGTCAAGTTCGATATTGGGTCATACGCAGTCAATAACTAGGTCATTAGGTCAATTATTAGAAAAACCTTGTGAACAAAATAGAGGTCACAATTTTAGCCTTATCTTAATGAAACTTGGTCAGAATGATCATCTTAACATAAGCTAGGTCAAGTTCCATATTGGGTCAACCCAGGTCAAAAACTAGGTCACTAGGTCAATTAGTAGAAAAACCTTGTGAACACAATAGAGGTCACAATTTTAGCCTAATCTCAATGCAACTTGGTCAGAATGATCATCTCTATAAAATGTAGGTCAAATTCGATATTGGGTCATCCGCGGTCAACAACTAGGTCACTAGGTCAATTAGTACAAAAACCTTGTGAACACAATAGAGGTCACAATTTTAGCCTAATCTCAATGCAAGTTGGTCAGAATAATCATCTCTATAAAATCTAGGTCAAGTTCGATATTGGGTCATCCGCAGTCAATAACTAGGTCACTAGGTCAATTATTAGAAAAACCTTGTGAACACAACAGAGGTCACAATTTTGACCTAATCTTTATGAAACTTGGTCAGACTGATCATCTCTATGAAATCTAGGTCAAGTTCGATATTGGGTCATCTGGGGTCAAAAACTAGGTCAGTAGGTCAATTAGTAGAAATACCTTGTGAACACATTAGAGGTCACAATTTTAGCCTAATCTCAATGCAACTTGGTCAGAATGATCATCTCTATAAAATCTAGGTCAAGTTCGATATTGGGTCATCCGCGCCCCGGATCACGTGGTTTACATAGACTTAGATATGGAAAACTTAACAAATCTTCTCCAAAACTAGAAGTCCTAGGGCTTTGATATTTGGCATGTATAATTACTTTATGGACATCTACCAAGATTGTTCTAATTATGCCTCTGGAGTGATAAGAGGCCCTGCCCGGGGGTCGCAAGTTTTACATAGGCTTATTTAGTGAAAACTTAAAATCTTGTCTAAAACCACAAGGCCTAGGCATTTGATATATGGTATGTAGCTTTACCTTGTGGTTCTCTACCGAGATTATTCAAATTATGCCCCTGAAGTGATAAGAGGCCCCACCTAGGGGGTCACAAGTTTTACATAGGCTTATATAAGGAAAGTGTTTAAAAATCTTCTTGTCTGAAAATGCAAGGCCTACGCATTCAATATTTGGTATGTATCATAACCAAGTGGTCCTCTACCAAGATTGTTCAATTTATGCCCCTGGGGAGAAGAGGCCCTATCCTGGGGGGAGTCACAAGTTTTGCATAGGCTTATATAGAACAAAAAACTTCTTGTCTAAACCAACAAGACATTGGCATTTTATATGCGGCATAACCTAGTGGCCCGCTACCAAGATTGTTCAATTTGTGCACCTGTGGTGAAAAGAGGCCTCACCCTGGGTGTCACAAGTTTTACATAGGCTTATATAGGAAAAAACTTTAAAATTTTCTTGTCTGAAGCCACAAGGACTAGGTCTTAAATATTTGGTTTGAAGCATTGCCTACTGATAGGGTCATGTGGGGTAAAAAACTAGGTCAGTGGGACAAATAAAAGAGTGGCCTCTAGGGGCCATACTTTTCATTGGATCTTTATGATAATAGGTCAGAATGTTCACTTTATTTAGCAAAGCTACAGGTGAGCGATACAGGGCCATCATGGCCCTCTTGTTGATTGTTTCTCGATGAAACTTGTACAGTATCTAGATATCCATTAGTGCTCGGTTCCTTTTGAAAACCAGCCAGATCCGACCATGCATGCCTAGATTATGGGCCTTGAAAGTATTAAAAAATCAGTTTGCCTGTAAACAATTGCTTGTGAACATGATACAGTCTTCAGTTTTGATTGTATTTCGATGAAACTTGTACAGTATTTAGATATCCATTAGAACTCTATTCCATTTGAAAACCAGCCAGATTTGCCCATGCATGCCTGGATTATGGGTCTTGAAGTTATAAAAAATGTTATTTTAAGCTAAGTCTATTTTTTGCCAAGACTACATGAGCGAAGTCTATTTTTAGCCAAGTTTACATGTAAAGTCACAATTGCTTGTGAAGGTTTGTTTAAATTATGCCCCTGGGGTCATTACTGCTCTCCCCCCCCCCCCCCCCCCCACACGGATATTGGGGGACAGACTCCCCCCCCCCCCCCCTTAAATTGGGAAATGTTAAAAACCTTTTTTCACTTCACTATGCAAATCCTTGCTATTTTGAACAAGGTTTTATTTGGTGGTCCTCCACCATGGTTGTTCAAATTATGCCCCTTGGGTCAAAACTGGCACTGCCCTGGGTGTCACAATTTTCCTAGAGACTTATAAATATTTTCAAAATCTTCTTGTTCCAATCCACATGGCCCATACCTTTGATATTTGTTGTGGAGCATCATATGATGCAATTGAAAACATTTGAAATAATGCCCCTTGGGCAAAAGCTGGCCCCACCCCTTTTGACTTACTTATTAATTTTTAAAGCTACAATAATGAAATTTTGACCATGTGAACAGTTTTGCAAACAAGCATTAATGTTGTCCTCGGATGTCCTTGACTTTGACCTTTGACCGACTTTTTATTTTTAAAGCTACAGAAATGAAATTTTGATGATGAGTACAGTTTTAAAAGCAAATATTTTTTACCCTCAGATTACTTTTACTTGGCACATATTAAAATAGTTCATGCAACTAATCTGCTTACAACACTTCCTGTCCTCTGATGTTGAACGTGCAGCGTTTTCAGCTAACCCAAACACTAAAAGTGAACTATATATTTGTTGCCTATTACTCAAACGTACATGCTCTGGATTGAAAATGACCACAAGAGCCATGCCAGTAGAGCATAGGCCCTTTTGGGCCTCTTGTTACTTGAATATTCAGATGTTTAAGAAAAGGTAAGGCTTGGGGTCATGGTGGATGCAACACGAAAGCTATATCACAAGACTTTAAACTTAAAAAATATTTTACCATAGCAATTGAGCAAATGCAAAATTTATTTTTAACAAGAGGGCACTGAAGGCCCTGTATCGCTCACCTGATCCAATTCAAGTGTGACATAGACTTCATAAACACTAACATTCTGACATAGTTTCATCGTGATCAAAGAGAGAATGTAACCTCTACAGGGTTTGCAAAGTTTTTCTATGATTTGACCCTTAAGTGGCCTGGTTTCTGACCTCTGATTACCCAGTTTCAAACTCTACCTAAAGATCATCAAGAATAACATTCTGATCAAGTACCATGAATATATGGTCATAAATGTGGCCTCTTGTGTTAACTTGCTTTTCCTATTATTTGACCTGGTGACCTTTAAGCCTCATGAAAAAGTATGGTCTGAATATCATCTGAATTTAGCTGAATTTTGCTGAAAATTTGTCTGAATACCATCTGAATCATTGCTGAATGTGTGCTGATAACCTGAAATTGCAAAAGCTGAATCAAGTCTGTAACACTAATTCAGAAAAAATCAGCGTTGTTATATGTTTCTGAATTATGTCTGACAACACTGCTCAGTTAAATTTCAGACTTTTTATTCAGACTTTTATTTCTGAATATTGGCTAAGCTGCTGAAAAATGGCTGAAAATGGAACAATCCAGACATAATTCAGACTGGTAAGACAATATTCAGAGGGTTGTTCAGACAAGTTTCTCAGACAGTATTCAGAGAAATATTCAGACATTGTTCAGGTGAGGTCCCCAGTAAAAAATTTGGCAGTATACCACTGGAATTTCACTGGTATATCAGCGGTGAATTTTGGTGGTCTTCCACTTAAGGTTTAAGGCTGGTACTCCACAATACCATTGGAATACCAGCCGTAAACTTTTCGAGGAATACCACCAAAATATATCCATGGTTTACCCCTGGAATAAAGTAGCTAAAAATACAAAATCATTCCAAAATTAAGAGCAGATATAGTAGGAAATTCATTAACATTTGTTGACTTATATGGAAAAATATTTAGTCAGGAAAATAATTGAGTCAAAACATATTTCTTAAAGTTCTAAAATATTTCCGTTTTAATATTGACTGCTAATAGCACAAGTCACAACACATTTTTTTATAGCTCTATATGTTTGCGTTGGACAAGATCTGTGACATTAATTAGAAACAATATCCATGTTACAACTTATTTACTTCCAGGTCAGTTAAAACAACAGATTTACAGAACAAAATCTTACAAAACAAAAACATTTGAAAGATAAAATAAAAATAAGTTATGCAATTGAACATACACAAATATATAACACCACTTCACTAAATGTTTTATAATGGTTTAAGAATTTAAAATGAAACAATACCAATCATTACAAAATATGACATTTCTATGGTTTTGTCAGGAAGTCCAGAGTCCATGTATAACAGTTTTCACTTTTTATGTATACTCCTTGCCAGGTGATGCAATCATTGAAGATGATTCTTCTTCTTTAGGGTTCTTTTGTAAGTTCCAAATTTATTTATCACTGCAACATGACAAACTTTTTAAGCATCTAGTTTAGGTTAACCTACCCTTTACAGGAACTGTTTTTCATTTCTTCTTTTATTAAGACGGGATAACTTTTTTAACAGTTTCCAAAAAGGCATCTGTATCAATGTCGATGCCGACAGCAACTCACATGGAGGTTGTAAGACAGGGTTGATTCTATACTGCAGTGCGGTAATTTGTTCCTCCTATTTCCTCATTTTCTTTCTCAAATGGCGGTTGTCTTACACAATTAGTAAGGTCCCTTTATATTGCTTTATTCAGTCCTTGACATTCACAATTAGTCTCTGAAGACTGCAGTCCGTTTCCTTAATACATTTGATGACAAAGATGATTCGACCATGACGTTTTCTTAACTGTTGAGGCTTATGTCTGAGACTTTGACATCCATCTTCCAACCTGAAAAATATTTCTAATATTATTTTTTACTGCAAAAAAATGCCAATAACTTAAGGTGAGTTGGTTATTAAATCAGTGCGAATTTCAATGTCACAGGTATATTAATTAATGATCGCTTACTATATTCTTTCGAACCAAAAAGCTCATTTTTATTGAGTCTAATCTTTTTTTTAAAAAGATTCTCATTCCTGTCTGTCACCCCCCACTCCAAAATGTTTTATTTGATAAATAATGGTAACTGCAAAAAAAGGATAGGGAAAAATAACCAAACTATACACAATAATCATGTTTAATTTTATTGAATTTGATTTTGTCATGGACAGTACATTCATAGGGTGTCACCTATGTGCATAGTAAATAAGTTCCACACATATGCCATATTTGTTTTTAAATCAGGATGAGAATCTTTCAATGTGCTTAAAAAAAACATCAACTTACTGAGGGATTTGGCAATTTATGGCTTAGAATGTTTTTCTCATTCTCTGTTTAATGAGATCACCTTCACTGTGAGTAGTCTAGTTGATTCTTGTGTGGACTGACTATTTGTTTTTGCAAGCTCCTATAGGCTGGCTAAAATAGATGAAGCAACACTTCAGTTTATTTGGCTGAACAGGTTAACAAGAATGTGAAAATAAAAGACAAACACGGCTCGTTAACTAAGCATCAAGTTTCTGAATAGACAGATTTATTAATTGGCAACACAGGATAAATGAGATCATGAAAAATGTGATGATATGGTAAAAATATTGAAAATAATAACTATCATAAACTATGAAAGATAACTGACAACTGTTCCTACTTCTAGACAAAAACTAGCTTAACAGAAGTTTCATTAACAATTACATTAAGAAACATATATAATAGTTGTTAAAAAATATATAACAATGAAGAATTAGCTGTATCATACTCAGAAACACTCGCTAAACTGTGTTTCTACACAAACGTATTTCGTACATTTGTCGCGAAAACATAACAAAGAACATATTTGCTCACAACTTTTAAATGTTATAATGTCGTTTTAAACAATAATATTAGTGTAAAAGATATGTATCAAAGTTATTGAATTACTTTGTTTTAACTTACTTAAAATCGACGAAATAACACTTAATTTATTTGGCGCATTGTCGAACAGGCTACCAGACAAATCGGCCCCTTACCAAATCGGCCCCTAGCTCAAACGGTTACCTTTTCGGCCCCTTACCAAATCGTCCCCATCCCGTAGACGTTTCGGCCCCTGATTACCGAGACGTTTCGGCCCTCATTTTTATTTTATTCTTTTATTTCTAAATATAAGTAAAAGACATGTAATTTCATTTTTTTATTTTAATAGACAAAGCTATATACATGCATACAAAGGTATAGATAAAAATAGATTTAAAGAAAATATCTGTACACTTGAAAACATATTTTTATTTTATTTGTAAATATAAGTAAAAAACATGTAATTTCATTTTTTTTTATTTTAATAGACAAAGCTATATACATGCATACAAAGGTATAGATAAAAATAGATTTAAAGAAAATATCTGTACACTTGAAAACATGATTAAAACTATTAATCTTATATTGAATACGTATGCAAAACCATACTGGGTTAAAAGGTGTTTTTAGACAGACGGTCTTATGGCGAATTGTCACATTCCACAGAGGTATCTGGCGTTGGAATTGTGACACTTTGTGTTTACAAGCTTATAAATACGTCTACAAGGTTTGTTCCGACTTTCCCAACTGCTAATACTCACACTTACAGAATAATACCAATTATCTCTTCGCACCTCAAACAGAATATTATTTCACTCTTTTATTACGGATATATTGTTTTACTCTTTTTAAAATGCATATTTGTTGTAGAATATCTGTAGAACTATCAAGTTGTCACTTGTTTGCAATTCATATCTAAAACAAACATTACTCAGGTATAATATGAAAAGGTAATGATTTCGGCGTTATATATACCGCAAGGTTCATGCTGCGTGGTACATACAACACAAAAAAAAAGAATATGTACATCACGCATGTCTGTAGGATCTACAGAATTATGTTTAAACACCCGTTTATGATACAATAAACATAACAAAGAAACATAGCAAAAATTTTATACTAGGGAATCACAAGTCAGACACATGTGTAATCGGGAATGATAGCAAAATAAAAACCACGAAAGCCAGTCCAGTGTCAATGACAACAGCTTTGATATACCTTTGGCAGTACGTGCATTTTAGTCTAAATAACATGAGTTATGGGAGTACTCGGCGGTAAACATAGCCATACCTGGAAAGTGTTATACATTTCTTTACGTGTTTTGTGTCTATAAAACATATTACTTGCACCTACATGTATCGCAGACTCGAGGCTGCCAACGGTCACATACACCGCATATAAACTTTCTTAGATTTTCTAACATTTTATATTAAAAATCAGGGTTAATAGTTACGTATTTAGATTTTAATTATATTTTTTATATCAGTCATATCAATGTTTGCATGCATATTTGTCTATTTGTCAATTTAAAGATGTTATTTACAACGTATTTACAGATCTCATTTACATTTATAAGACAAATTACAATGTTTTCCTTTAAACTCAAGACAAAAAATAAAATAAAATTACGGGGCCGAAATGTCTCTGTTGAAAATCACTAAGGGGCCGAAACGTCTCGAGTCATTTTAATTAAGGGGACGAAATGGCAGGGCCAAAACGTCTTAGGGGGCGATTTGGTAGTAGGCCGATTTGGTAAGGGGCCGATTTGTCTTGCTCCCGTCGAACACGGCTTTAGTTCGAAATTACCTCCGCCAGTGAAGAGCGTTCTCTAAAACGCGTAACCGTAAAAGAATAAGACTATTTTGTAATATATGTGAGGCAATCGATAACAAGTTGTCAAATTAATTGCAATATTTTCACATTCATAGAGATCGTTATCCTTTCAATTTTATTTTGATTTTATTTATAAATAATAAAGACGTAAGCGATCCGTAAGCGATACCGGAAGTGGGTGAGAAAAAAAACATCAACACCGGACATCGGATTGTGTCATTTTCAATGATTGTAGAGTCGTTTTAAGTTTAGTGAACCTGTAAACAATATACCTTAAACCTGTTTGACAAATAATTAACCAGTGCTGGCAAAGATGTTTTGTAAATTCAAGTATTTTAGCAAATAGGGCAATTCAGGATATCTCTATATATTGCGTCAACCATCAAATTTGGACAGCCACGAATACGTGTTCAATTGGACCATCAGCATGTTTTTCCTTGATTAGTTTAATACTGTACCCTTAATGGTCTTCAATTCTATTAGTTGAAGTGTTATTTTTTATAACACTGTCTGATAGTGAGATCAATACCAGCTCCTATTGTGATTATCTCTATCTTGGACGATCTGATAAAAAAGCAGGTAATAATATTTAATTGTTTATTTAAACAAATGTTTCAAACCTGCAATTTGCTGGATTTTTTACTCCAGTTGATAGATACGCATGGAAACCCCACGCATTTATAGGCTATTGCCCTTGAATTATCTCAACAGCCTGCCTTTTGCTGCCGCACCCTTTTGCTGGACGTCTAATATTTTGAATGGTTTAACAGTTCATCAAATTCATTAAACTTTAATGATTCAGGTTCATGAACTTAGGTTCATGAACAGTTTCATGGACTTGGAATGTATTGATGAAATATGTGCAAGAAAATTGATGATTTTTAATTTTAAATTGGACTATGTTGAAGAATTTTGTTAGAAGTAGAATAAATATATTTAAGAACCTTAACGTGTCCAGAATTCTGATTCTAGAAATTGAGCAAAGTTCCAGAATTTAATTGTTAAGAACTGATATTCTAGAATTGTGTGGGATCTTGAACTAGTGTTCTTCAAGTTTTTAGAATAAGCATCATTAAGAATTAATATTCTAGAATTGCTGGGGTTCTAGAACGTATGTTCTTGAATGTGTAAGGTGATTCTTGAATGATTCTAGAACTTCTAGAATTATTCTAAAACTGAACAAAATTCTAGAACATTTTTAGCAGGGTTTTTTTAACCACACCTTAAAGTAATGTGTATAGAACTCTTAAAGTACTTGTCATTTTAAAAGTCTGAATTGTTCAGTATGATACTTTTAAAAGTCCAGTATGATAATTCAAAGTCTGAATTTTTCAGACATTTAAATTACATTTGTCATGACATGTTGTATGATTTGTTGATTATTAAATATTTTCTAACCATTGCTCATGTTTTATCTGGAACATAACTACAAAAGAAGTGAATGTAAATCATTCAAACTTTACGCATTGATAATGGTTATTATATTGAAGAATGATGCCCATATATTGTCTGTTCTGACCAATTATTTTAGAATGTCTTGTCTAAATTAAGTTGTAGTGGACATTAAAGGACCTGGTGAGGTTCCTTGTTTAAAGTCACAATTGTTTTACTGTGTTTTTGACATTTTTTAGTGTTATAACTTAATTAACATGCAGAAAATGAGTCTTGAATATGTCAGAAACATCTCAGACAAGTTTCATTTTAGGTGATTTAAAAAGTCTGAAACAATCAGAATTGAAACTGGTTGCATCTATTTTCAGTCTTTCTTCAGACATCCATTGAAGCTGAAAGAAGAGTGAACCTTTGTTCTGAACATGTCAGTTTCTTTTCAGTACTTTTTCAGACATATTCTTTGAACCTGAAACAGGTCTGAATCTTGTCAGCACTGTTCAGCTTTTATTCAGAAGTCATTCAGATGCTAGATTTGGTTGTTCAGCAATGATTCAGTCACCAATTTTGCAGTAAGACTGAATTCAGCCTTTATTCACCTTAATTCAGCTTAATTCAGACAAACTTCAGACTTTCTGTTTCATGAGGTGCAGTAGTTTTTGACCGCACATGACCCAGATTCGAACTTGGCCTAGAGCTCATCAATATAAACATTCTGACTAAGTTTACTGAACATACAGTCATAAATGTGACCTCTAGAGACTGAGTGTTAACAAGCTTTTTCTTCAATTTGACCTGGTGACCTAGTTTTTGACTGCACATGACCCAGATTCGAACTTGCCCTAGAAATTATTAATATTAACATTCTGACCAAGTTTCCTGAATATACAGTCATAAATGTGACCTCTATAGTGTTAACAAGCTTTTCCTTTAATTTAACCTGTTGACTTATTTTTAACCCCAGATGACTCAATATCAAGCTCGTCCAAGATTTTATTGAGGGAAACATTCTGACCAAGTTTCATTAAGATTGTGCCCAAATTGTGACCTCTAGAGTGTTAACAGTCAAATTGTTGACGACGGACACAGGGCGATCACAATAGCTCACCTTGAGCACTTCGTGTACTGACTATCGGGTTTATAAATATTAATACCTGTTCTGACTGCAACCACATAAAACATACATGTATCATTACATATGAGGCAAAGAATGGGTCGGTGGCTTGCAAAGAAATTTAGATACATATTTTTCTGAATTAAAAGTCATGCAGCTGACAATTATCACATACTACATGAAAAACGAGAAAGTATACCCATCATAATAATCTATTGAGTAACATTTGTATTAGACAAGAGAAACATGGAATGAGATCAAAACTTAATCATTAGTGGTTTAGTTATGTGCAAACAATTAAATATACACAAAACAATTAAAAGAACAATATCAGTTGATATACTTGCAGCAATTTGTACAAACAAATTTCAAAACACATAGTAATATTGAATATTTCCAGTTTTTAGAAATAATGTTATTGAAGTTAAATTTCATGTATTTTCAGGTTAAGAGGTTCTCTTTGTTGGGGAAAATCCTATTTATTTCCTACTGTAAACTAATGAAATGTTTTTTCAAATGCAATTTCATTACTGAAGTGTGTTTATAGTATGTTTTCTAAAACATAACAAAAAATTATGTTGTGAGAAGCTGTTATTTAAATTGATTGTTCAGGGTTCCCCCTGGCTTCTAAAAAGTTGTCGTCTCTTTTTCGCGGGGGGTAAAGTGGGCCGCGAAAGGCTCCCTTACGGGTCCAGGGCAGCGCCCTTGTAGGGGCCAAGGGGGCGAAGCCCCTTGAAGCTCATGGGGTATAAGCATTTTAAGAGCCTTAATTTGCATTTAATTAGCACATTGTCATGCAAAAATATAGCATTTTGTTGTACATGAAGCACAAGATCTTAGCAAATTGTTATTCTATTGACAAAATACATTGTATATGGACTAGTATATAAATAAAAAAATATGCAAATTATTCCAAAATATATGACATAAACATCAAATTGATGTTTTCAGTCTAATGCCTGCATACAATAGTGTCATAGCATTAAAGAAAACAATTGTGAAATTATGAAATAAATTCAAAATAAATGGAAACTCAAAGATATATACATTGTCTAATTAGGGCCATAACTTTCCTAATTGAAATTTGTCAACCTACTCTCTACTCCAGTCAATTATTAGAAGCCTGATCAAATGGGGTTTAATTATATTTATTTGTAAGCATACCCAATGATTTCTGTTAATCTTTTTGACACTTTTTGAACCCTTAGAATGCTGCATTTATAGCAATTACAAATTGCGACAGAACCGAAAGCAAATCTATTTTTAGCGCATAAACTTCATCACAAAATTTACATATCATGTGACATTCCGACAGCATAAAATTCTATGATTTGCATTTTTAAAACTAATTCGATAATTTCGCAACTACAAAGCTGTTGAGCTAAATATTCAAATTGTTTGCTAATAATAGACATAGCAGTTAAAGGATGTCATTGTTTATCCGTGAAAGCATATAAGTATCTATCATGTGTTTCCGGTACGGATAGAAAAATCCGACCCGAGGGCACGTGTGTACTTATTTTCTTTCATGAACAATTGTGGAATGATTTTTTAAATGACATGTATTCACTATCTTGACCGAAATAAATAATTAAAAAAAATATATAAATAAATAAATAAAAATAAGAAAATATGAAATAAGTAAGTATTAAAGTATCCAGGCAATGTGACGAGCACCTGTGGTAATACCTTAACATTTGAACATAAACTAGCATTAACCATAGTCGGTAGCGGTTACGTCCCTTGTTTCTATAATCGATTGTTCAAATTTCACTATCGATTGTCGCAAACGTAGGCCTTTCCGATCAATAATCGATCATCGGCACAACACTACATATTTGTCATGTGTTTAAAAAAAATGGACATATAAATGATATATTAAATAGTTCCACCATGGTGTATGGAGGGGCAGACATGCAACATCCAGTTTGTAGTCTGATCATTTACTTTTGAACCCTTTGTCCAATCATGACCAAATTTGGTCAGAATGTGTATGAACGTGTTTTATAATTAGCAAAATTGCTGTAGTTACCCAAGAGTTATTGCGCTTTAATCATAGAAAATACCTAAAATTACTCTTGTCTTATCAATAACTTTTTAAGCATTTGTCCAATCATCTCAAAATTTGGTGAAAATGGGCATACAATATCAGAGAAGCCAAATCACTGTTATTGCCCTTTAATAATCAACAAGTCTATAGTACAAAGTTTTACTCAGGTGAGCCATCTTGGCCCTCTTGTTTAAAAATGTAAGTATTTCCTGCCTCACACATAATTTGATACTGTAGCAAGGTCAATAACATTACATATGAACCTGGCTTCCCATTGATGTTTGTGTTTTGCCTTGATTTTCAGGATGATTCCACATAAAAATACAAAATAAAGATGTAAAGATACATAATGTGAACTCTAGTCAGAACAGAAATTTCTTTGAAATTTGAGAGATTTTGTAATCCTTGCCAGCATTTCATATTTTTCGAAGTCTCAGATATTTAAAAACAATCTAACCATCGTGCGTACCTTAGAATTATATTGTTAAATGGGCCATACTTGGTGCCTTTTAAGATTTACTGTTATTAAGACGGTTAATATCTGCACCAGTGGTTTAATTTCACTGCATGAAGTTACATTTTAAGTCTCCTATATGGAACATCAAGTTCCTGTTTTATTTTTGCTTTCATTTCACATTTTATAGCTCCTTTTGAAATGAAATTTTTCTGTTCATTCATGTTTAAAAAAAGAAAAATTCTGAACATCAGACAAACTTGCTAGGAAAAATCAGTTTTAAACACTCAGGCACCAAAAAAAAAAAAAAAATCTTATAATTCCGAACTAAAAATTATAATACCGAAAATGTGAAAAAATATTGAATACTATTTTTTTTTTAATTATGCACTTTGTACTGTATAATATACTAACATGGTATTGAACGTTTCGCTACCCGGGTCACGTAACCATCTAATTACTCAGTTCAGAATAACTTCTGCAGATTAAAAGCCATCGGAATTTATGGACATGATATCCATCTTCCAAACACCCCACCTTAGCCCGCGAAGAAATTTGCCGATCATAGGTTTTTTTTACTTTATTCCCATTTTTTTGTTTTCCTAGTTTTTCTACCACCCTTGACTTCTGGTTTTATTACTGTTTTTTGTCCAGTTTGTAACATGCAATTTGATTGGTCGAACAAAAAGTCCTCCTTGGCGGCGTATTTAAAATCTAAAATCACTAACAAATTTTGATTCCAATATTTTGGCCCTTCTACTCCGTTAACAAGCAAATCATGAATGAAAGTCCACATGAAATGTGAAGTTGCAATGAAGCAATACAATGGTTATACTGATTAAGGCATATTTATAACAGAAAACAACGTTAACTTTGCACTCAACATAACAATACATTTCTAATATATTGCTACATTCTTACTGTTCAAAAAGAAGTAAAATCAATAAATATAATGAAGAAACTCTGTTGTTCTTGGTATTTAAGTGACTAACCACTAACAGCTATAGGGGAACGCACCCAGGGCAGCCTTCCCCCCCCCCCCCCAATAAAAAAAATATATATATAATGAATAAATAAAAATATTAAAATAAATAAATTAAAAATAAAAATATAATAAATAAATACAAAAAATATGTAAATAAAATAAAAATAAATACCTATTTCTGTAAAAGGATAAAAAAAATCGAGAGAATCATCCTCTGATGTCTTTTCCAATGTACTAGTCAAAAAGGGTGAGAGTGGTTTGGTGGATTAAGATGTCTGCCTCCAATCCATGAGTTATTTGGTTATAATTTACCTGGTGACAAATGGAA
The DNA here is from genome assembly GCF_026914265.1 of Mya arenaria. Taxonomy (NCBI): domain Eukaryota; kingdom Metazoa; phylum Mollusca; class Bivalvia; order Myida; family Myidae; genus Mya; species Mya arenaria. The sequence goes on from NC_069123.1 coordinate 19,662,717, forward strand.
CTTTCTGATGACCTCTTGAATGTACACAGTACTGGTTTCAAGGGGCGTAGCTAGCCCTCTATTCATGTGGTTCATAATTGTGCTGGAGGGGAGGGGGTATGAAAATTTGGAAACAATGGAGCAATCTGAAAATGGACATTTTTAGGAAAACGAATCAACTTTTTTTTTCTCTGCAGTTTTTTTCTACAAAATATCAAACAAATAAGGTTCAATAATGTGATAAACACCCAGATTGTCTTACAGAAGTTTAATTGTCTGTCCTTTTTGCCATTGAACTGTATTATAACATACTCAAGACAATGTCCATATGTCTGTTACATCATGTAGTCAAGTAAGCATAGTGATTGTCTAGCTTTGGCTGAACTGTTTTATTTTTTGTCAGAATCATGTGGATTCAGCCGTTTATTTCGCATATAGGCAGTTACGTGCCTGGTTTCTACCTACCAAACAGACATAGGCTGTTAAGTTATCAACTTTCATCACAATCAAGCAAATTATCTTTAATTTTTAACTCTACTGGCCAAAGGCCAGAAGAGCTTATGCGATGGTAATGTGTACGTAGTATGTGCGTCCATGTGTCCTTGCGTCTGTAAACAATTTCTTGTTAACACGATACAGTCTTCAGTTTTGATTGTATCTCGATGAAACTTGTACAGTATTTACATGGGTGAAAGTTTTCCGTATTAATACGGTATTCCGTATTTTAGGTCTTCTCATGGGTCATTTTTCTAAATCTTGTAAATCCGGGGAGTTTTTCGGGGGGCGGGGGGGGGGGGGGGTACCCCAAACCCGATCATCAACATCGCAATCTACTCAAAATCGAAGATAAAACAAAGTTAAATTTTCTGGTTTCCCAATTTCGTTCTATAAATAGCGTTGCCATAAGTGGTAAAATTCTGTCGGCCATATCAGCCGAACGTTTCCGAAAATAGTCGTTTCTTTTCGTAAAAAAGCATTGTCATTCCAATGTTCTCCGAACAACCACGGCAGTTTTCGCGCCAACAAAAACTTGGATGGCGGAACCGCAGGTTTTCGTCGAATATTTACGGTCAGTATCCTTTACGACTTTAACGATATACCGCACATTGGAAGCAAAAATAATCAATGAAATAAAATCGAAATACTGCTGTCGAAATTGAACAATGAAGTTTGTACCCCCAGGGAATAATACTAAAGAGCTTGAACAGCCTGCGAAAAACAAATGGAGGTGGCAATGGCTGTCAAAAGTTGATTCGAAGGGTGTGAAATGGTCCGATTGGTAACTTGATAAAAAAATACAAAACACTATTCAATATAAATCTTTAATTGTATTCTGTTTTTCATTTTTTAACTTATATTGAATGAGTTACAGAGTTAAATGAATTCTTGATTAATGAGCAAGAATTGAAGTATTGAGGGATGTTTCTGTCAGGGGCCTTATGTATATGTATGTTGACAAAAGCTGCCAGAAATATTATAAATATACAACATAGATTTGATTGATTAAAAGACAGGAAAGGCTTTGAAATGTGTTTTAAAATGCTTAATTCATGGAGCTTCCGGGGGCCTCCGTAATTTTGTGATTTAGTCTGCCTTGGGAGTCGTGACATTTTTTTGACCAATAGAAATAGACCAATGTTATATTGATATCCCCATGTGTATTTAGGAGAGAAAAAATGTGTGATGGCTGTATTTAACTGGATATAAAGTATACAAGTAAATAAAAAACACGAAAAAAAAAATCTTTATGAATAAACATTATTCAGAATGGGTGGAGTGATTGATGATAATGAGCCCTTCTTAATCATTAAGCTAGTTACTTTAGGTCATTTAATTGACTTAGAAAACAACCTCATTGTCTAATTCATTGTTGACGTAAAATCTTATGCAGGGATTGTGCATCAGGTGAGTGACAGTAGGCTGAGGTAAAACCCAACTTGAAGAATGAAATTGTTAATGATTAAGGATAGCACTTCATTTATACCTATCTGAAATTTCATTTGCTTAATTGTAGGTTTATTCTATTTTTGTTGTTTAAAAGCTGCACTCACACAGATTGAAAGTATTGACAACTTCTTTATTTTTTAGCTGACAAAAAATCAGATCATACTATGTTTTATCAGATATCTTATTATTGGTTTGCACATATATATTTATGCAATAATTTGCTCTTTCCAAAACAAAAAATAAAAGAAGCTGTTAAAATAGTCAATCTGTGGGAGTGCAGCTTTAAGGGCTCATTATTTCTTAGTCTTAACAAGTTGATGTTCAAATTAAGAGTCTTCTTATCTATAAACATCTATAATAAAACAAGTTTTTAAAAAAGAGGGTGTTTTGAAAATATCAAAATTGAATTAAGGAAAAGAATTTCATATTTATCAGGTTTGAACTGACATTTCCAAATGCTTTACCCTTTGGAACAAGCCATTTGGTAACTAAGAAATATGTCAAGTCCATGATATACGCATTAGCACAAAATTAATCAAGCACAATTTTGATCACAATTCGCACACTGTGCAAGCATGTCAAAACATGGCCATGTTAAAATTGCAAAATTTCCTTCTGATTGAAAAAAAAATCACAGACTGTCAGACTAAATTACTGACACTCCTTTTCTATAAAAGTTCATGCTGTCTTCAGAAATAAATTGAAGTTACGAATAAGGGTAATGTAACATTCTGCCAAAGGGGGAAGTGCATTCATAGTATGTGGATGTCCTGGATTAAATATGCAAATTAACATACCAGGTCTCTGTTTGGAGGGAGAATATATGAAGATAAAAGGGTTATGCATGATTTTCTCTGAAGGGATCTGTTGGCCTTGAACATTTCAGTAATATGGCTTGTTTTTATTGATCTTTTTAAGACATACATGTTTGATGCTTGATAGGCATACCAATGAGAATGATTTGCCCAAAATTGCAACAGAACAATTTCAGGGGCGTAGCCAGCGTTACACACTTACGCACATGCGTAACATCAATTTGAAAAATGAAAAAAATGGTCAAACATGGCATCAAAGTCGAGGGTTATGTTTTGACATCAGAATAAAACCTTAAAGGGTAGATCAGCTATAGAAAGCATTGTTTCTCTGTGCTAGATAGCTAACACAGCCTTAAAAATCACTTAAAAAAAATTCCGTGGGGAGCAGCCCCCCCCCCCCTAAACTCCTACGGTTACAGGGATTCCCCATCCCATAGCCTCTCACATTTAGTACAGCCTGGCTACACCCTTGAATTTAATTAATTGCCAAAAAATGTCAAAATCCTGTCTACATTCTAGTATTTTGATTTTTTTTTTCATTGAGTAAGACCCTTTTGGGCTATTTAAACACTGTAAATATCCGTAAAGCTATAAGCATGTATACAATATCGATATCCCCAGCATGCACAATTAAGTTATGCATTATCTTTTACCATTGTTAATTTTAACATACAAGAAGATACTGTATTTTACACTTACCTAAAAAATGTGTAGACAATGATAGAGAATAATAAGTGGCAGATTTCAAATCAAGGCATTTAAGGCTCACCAGGGGCTTAGCACCATCCCGATAATACAGACAGGCTAGCTCCATGTCCTAATGCCAGGATCATTTATAGTAACTTTATCTTGTTGAAAAGTTTAATACTTGACTAGTCCAAATAAACAGCAACTTCGGAGTCTTGGACAAGTTTTGTTTTGGCGAGTCTTCATGTCCACATCCAACTTTTTCTCCTAGCTAAGAATGACATTTCAAGCACTAAGTTTATTTAGTTCAAATAATTGTACATTGAATGATTTTTTACCATTTTTGATATGGCACGTCACATAGTGAACACATCTATAATTTTCGACTTGATGTATATTGAGCTTCAAGATGACGCGCATCAGCTAGATAGTTCCAAAATGGCAATGCTATGTTGACAGAAGCTGATAGGAATTTAAGTGTTTAATGAAACACTTGTGTAATTATACACACTTGTGTGATTAAACAATGATATTGGCTCAAGATCAATTATGTGAAACTTTCGTGTTCCTATTTTGCAATGCAATGTTTAATATTGAAGTGTTGTTACAGTTGAAGAAAATATTTTACTATGGTAGGAATCAGATCAACATGGCATAAAGGGAACCAAATTATGCACTGGTCAGTCAATTGTAACCACGCCCACCCCCCACCCCCAGATCTTGGGAATAGCGGGGACTTGGACTTTCAGTACAGCCAACACCGGCTAGATTCCATGCCATGCGGAGACGAACAGTTGGTAAAATCCCCACCAAAGTCCCTGCACCCCGGGGACTCTAGGCAAGGCCAATTACCCGCTGTATTTAAAACAGACAAAACCACCGCATTCACCCGGCAATGTGTAGTTGGACTAGGCAATGTGGGGCCACCTGACAAGCATAAACACGACCCATTTCACCCGCTATTCCCCGTATATCCCCGGACCTGGGTTGGCCGTGGTTACAATTGACTGGTGCATTAATATCACAATTTTAAAGAAAATCTGAGATGACAACTGTGACGCAGATGCAAGTTGTTTCGAGTTATTTATATTATCATTATTTTTCACATCAATATTCGCAACAATTATTGGCACGAGGCAAAACGACGTCATTGTTTTTTGGATTTTCACTAAGTTTGTATTTCCGTGTTTTACTGCAACTTACTTTTAGTCGTGGGTGACCTTTCACCAGATGTATATCAGTCATTAATTGTATTGCGTTAAATTCAGCCAATTTTACCACAAGGTGATGATGTTATTCAATTAATTATTTTTAATTCTCCTTTTTATGCCCCCACAAAGTGGCGGCATATAGGGTTGCCCTTGTCCGTCCGTACGTACGTACGTACGTACGTACGTCCCGAAGATTGTTTCCGATCTAATTCTTGAAAACCGTTTGTCCAATCCTCACCAAACTTTAAACACATGTTTGTGACCATAATATCTTGATCAAGTTCGATAGTCATGGAAATCGCTTTAGTCATTTAGGAGTTACGGCCCTTTTTTGCCAAAAATTCCCGAAGATTGTTTCCGATCTAATTCTTGAAAACCGTTTGTCCAATCCTCACCAAACTTTAAACACATGTTTGTGACCATAATATCTTGATCAAGTTCGATAGTCATGGAAATCGCTTTAGTCATTTAGGAGTTACGGCCCTTTTTTGCCAAAAATACTTCAAAAATATATGTTTCCAATCTAATTCTTGAAAAGTATGTGTCCAATCCACACCAAACTTTACATACATGATTGTGACCATAATATCTTGATCAAGTTCGATAGCCATGGAAATCGCTTTTGTCATTTAGGAGTTACGGCCCTTTATTTGCAAAAAAAGACTTGAAAAATACGTCCCGAAGATTGTTTCCGATCTAATTCTTGAAAACTGTTTGTCCAATCCTCACCAAACTTTTAACACATGTTTGTGACCATAATATCTTGATCAAGTTCGATAGCCATGGAAATCGCCTTAATCATTTAGGAGTTAGGGCCCTCAGATTATCCTGAATAATCATTATGGCTTATTTTATGTGACAAAAAATCGAAGTGGGGGCATCCGTGTCCTATGGACACATTTCTAGTTAGCACTAACAATCCATTGTAAAACTCGAGTGTGATGCCTTAAATCCGATTTGACATCGGAAATTCCACGGACATGTGTTGATTCATCTGCCATCTTGGATAAACCGGGTCATTTTGGGTCATGCCATTAACACATCATATTTTGATGATTCTACTTAAAGAGTCTACAGTATGATATATATTTTAAAATATTTCGATAGTTCAAAGTATTGAATTAATTATGTTTAGCAACAATGTACTTCAGTATTCAGTTCGAAACATTTAGCATTTTTGTAGCAATGTAGTGGAACTATTTCCATGTAGTAGTCAATATTGGCGAAATGATTTATCAATATAAGAATTTGATTTCAGTACCAATTGTCAATAAATTATACATGACCCACTTCTCTCACTATTCGCCCAGTCATTTTAGAAAAAAACTATGTAACAGCCACTTTAAATCAGCTGTGTATTCAAAACAATGATGAGAACTATTTACTGAGCGCACTGGCGTTCTTTGGCTTGTAGTTTGCTCGGCTGATGTGCCTACTTAGGACGGGCCCTGAGGGGCATTTTCTCATAAAACTGAAGAAGAAAACATAAAAGAAACAAAGTCAGCTAAGCATTTGAAACAATCAGAATGGCCTAAATACCACTACTGTTAAAAATCAGTGCAAGGCCGAATCTTATTTTGGTACAATAGGGACAGGGTCAGTTACATTATGACAAACTTATGACCTTATGTAAAATGCAAATATAAGTATTTTTTCAAAAAAAAAAGTTATTTATTTTGTTTTAAAGGATTAGATTTGGTGTGGATAGCGGTAGAAGGGTCTTAAAGCAGTAGATTTTGTCTACCACAGGTAGAATTCACACTTCTGTGGATTACATGTGATCAAAAATTGGAGTACTAGGTCAAATCTTTGATTTGTTTTGTCGGGAAACACATCATGGTAGTGATTGGTCAGATTATGTTTAAACTATGTTTTTCCTTGATGAAATCTCACTTCATTTTATAAGTTGGTCACATTGGATCAAAGACTAGGTCACTAGGTCAAATCTTAGAAAAAATCTTGGAACAGTCAAAGGGCAATCGACCAAGTCCAATATTTATTAAACTAAATTTAAATATTTTCTTAGGTAACATGGGACAGAAACTAGATCACTACGTCAAATATCTCAATAATCATGTCTGGAACTGAATACAGTTGGAGGAATTTCTAATTGACCACCATATGAAATATGATGCTATGCGACATATTTAATCCATACATGTGATAACGTCCCGGACTTCCAGGATTGTCCTGGAAATCGTATCTCTGTCATGGAGTCACGGAGGGTGCATGTTTGTCCCGGAAATTCATAAAATGAAAAAAATAAAAAAATCTCGGAATTCATTATCTTAATTTTACCAATGTAATTCATCTATTTTGCCTGTCTGGGACACTGGTCGTAAAACACAGGACATGTTGACAATAATTCGTTAATTGGTATGTGTGTCGTCGAGGTCATCGTCAATCACCCGATAATTTATCTATTGGCCTATTGTTGTGCATAACGAGTCGGGGAGGGTTCTTGTATACAAATTCATTGTTTGCATACGGATTTGTTTGGTCTTACGAATGATAGTTTTTAATTGATGAATTGATATTTTTCACACATTTTACCGACAAACGAGCATGAAGGTAAGTTCAAAGAAAGTGACAAAATGAGTAAAAAAACAAAATTAAAACACGGAAATTAATCAATAAATCTAATTTTTGGTTATTTTTAGCCAAAGGCCAGAATAGCATATGCGATGGTAATGTGTACGTAGTATGTGCGTCTGTGGCTCTGTTAACAATTTCTTGTTAACATGATACAGTCTTCAGTTTTGATTGTATCTGGATGAAACTTGTACAGTAGTTAGATATCCATTAGAGCTCGGTTCCTTTCGAAAACCAGCCAGATCCAGCCATGCATGCCTAGATTATGGGCCTTGAAAGTATAAAAAATCAGTGTGTCTTTAAACAATTTCTTGTTAACATGATACAGTCTTCAGTTCTGATTGTATCTCGATGAAACTTGTACAGTAGTTAGATATCCATTAGAGCTCGGTTCCTTTTGAAAACCAGCCAGATCCACCCATGCATGCCTAGATTATGGGCCTTGAAAGTATAAAAAATCAGTGCGTCTGTAAACAATTGCTTTTGAACATGATACAGTCTTCAGTTTTGATTGTATCTCAATGAAACTTGTACAGTATCTAGATATCCATTAGAGCTTGGTTCCTTTCGTAAACCAACCAGATCAGCCTATACATGCCTTGATTATGGGCCTTGATAGTATAAAAAAATGCTATTGTGTAAACAATTGCTTGTGAACATGATACAGTGTTCAGTTATCGTCAATCACCCGATAATTTATCTATTGGCCTATTGTTGTGCATAACGAGTCGGGGAGGGTTCTTGTATACAAATTCATTGTTTGCATACGGATTTGTTTGGTCTTACGAATGATAGTTTTTATGCCCCCCTTCGAAGAAGAGGGGTATATTGCTTTGCACAGGCATGTCGGTATGTCGGTCGGTCGGTCGGTCCGTCGGTCCGTCGGTAGACCAAAGCTTGTCCGAGTGATAACTCAACAATTCCTGGACGTATGGTCATCAAACTTCACATGAAGGTTGGGTCTGACCAATAGATGACCCCTATTGATTTTGGGGGTCATCGGGTCAAAGGTCAAGGCCACAGTGACTTTTAATGGTAAAATAATTTTAAAGCTTGTCCGAGTGATAACTCAACAATGCCTGCACCAATGGCCCTCAAACTTGACATGGAGGTTGGGCCTGACCAGTAGATAACCCCTATTGTTTTGGGGGGTCATCAGGCCAAAGGTCAAGGTCACAGTGACCTTGAATGGTAAAAGGTCGTCCGAGTGATAACTTGACAATGCCTGCACCCATGGCCCTCAAACTTGACTTGGAGGTTGGGCCTGACCAGTAGCTGACCCCTATTGTTTTTGGGGCTCATCGGGTCAAAGGTCAAGTTCACAGTGACCTTGAATGGTAAAAGGTTGTCCGAGTGATAACTCAACAATGCCGGCACCCATGGCCCTCATAATTGAGTTGGAGGTTGGGCCTGACCAGGAGATGACCCCTATTGTTTTTGGGGGTCATCTGGCCAAAGGTCAAGGTCACAGTGACCTTGAATGGTAAAAGGTTGTCCGAGTGATAATTCGACAATGCCTGCACCCATGGCCCTCATAATTGAATTGGAGGTTGGGCCTGACCAGTAGAAGACCCCTATTGTTTTTGGGGGTCATCTGGCCAAAGGTCAAGGTCACAGTGACCTTGAATGGTAAAAGGTTGTCCGAGTGATAATTCGACAATGCCTGCACCCATGGCCCTCATAATTGAATTGGAGGTTGGGCCTGACCAGTAGAAGACCCCTATTGTTTTTGGGGGTCATCGGGCCAAAGGTCAAGGTCACAGTCACCTTGAATGGTTAAAGGTTTTCATTGTGATAACTTGACAATGCCTGGACCCATGGCCCTCAAACTTGACTTGGAATTGGGCCTGACCAGTACATGACCCCTTTTGTTTTTGGGGGTCATCTGGCCAAAGGTCAAGGTCACAGTGACCTTGAATGGTAAAAGGTTGTCCGAGTGATAATTCGACAATGCCTGCACCCATGGCCCTCATAATTGAATTGGAGGTTGGGCCTGACTAGTAGAAGACCCCTATTGTTTTTGGGGGTCATCGGGCCAAAGGTCAAGGTCACAGTCACCTTGAATGGTTAAAGGTTTTCATTGTGATAACTTGACAATGCCTGGACCCATGGCCCTCAAACTTGACTTGGAATTGGGCCTGACCAGTACATGACCCCTTTTGTTTTTGGGGGTCATCTGGCCAAAGGTCAAGGTCACAGTGACCTTGAATGGTAAAAGGTTGTCCGAGTGATAATTCGACAATGCCTGCACCCATGACCCTCATAATTGAATTGGAGGTTGGGCCTGACTAGTAGAAGACCCCTATTGTTTTTGGGGGTCATCGGGCCAAAGAGAATAAAAAACTGTTTGCCTACAACACAGTTGTTGTTTATAAAGTTTGTTTGTCTTGTTTTTACAACGACCCTAATGCCAGAGGTATGAATGAGACGACAATACAATAAACATGCGTCATATGTCATTTAGGGACATATCGTCGGGTACTATAAAAAGTCCCCCTACTCTTACAGTAACTGGCTAGTATTCAGCTTTAACACCAATGTGTTGTCTTGGCTAAAATTTAAGCTGTGTGAATGCCATGTGTTACAATAATGTTGTTACATATGATATATGTGCTTAAAAATGTTTTCCATGTTTCAATACAATGTTCGTGCTTTAAAATGCAAATGTACAGTATAGCGTTTTATGATATATTTCCTCTTTTGTTGTACAATAAATGAGTCAAATCCACATATGTTTTTGCTTTATTATTTCACTAGTTCCCGAGTTGATTTGGATTTTCTATAGTTATATTTAGTCAATTTAGAAGTCAATATCAGAACGAGGCTGCTTGTCATGCGGAAAGACTATCCATTGGCGCAAAACGCCATTTGCCTAGGAATCCATATAATTTCACATTGTTTACAGAAATAAAGACAGCGGAATTGAAATTATTTGATTGTGTTGTTTGTATGTTTATAATGTATTGTGTTTTTTGAATATTTGAATATCAATTTTGCCATTCGTTTGCATCCCTAATACAAAGTATTAAAACAAAATCAAATATGACATGTTTTGATCTTGCAGTTTTTGTTTTAAGGGTGTCAATTGTCAACTTTTCTGTTAAGAATGTTCCCGTGATCAAATTTCAATGAAATTTTGTATTAGTAATATATCAGATAAAACTTATATAAAATTTGGTTATTTGCATTTTTCTCCAAACACTTTTCCTAAAATATGATAAAAACTTGGTGGCCAATAAGAAATTCGCCGTAGTGTATATACATGTTAAACTGTACATAGCACAACTTTTAATTTATTGAACTAACCCTCTGATAGTATTCTGCATTCACGGTCATCCTCTTTGGTACAGCGTGCTTGTGCAACATTCATGAAGAAAATGAACATGTACCCTGTTGTTGATCTGGATCATTTTGGTTGGGAGAGGAGAAATTGGATGTTTCCAAACCATAGAGGCTGACTTTGTTTCTGGTTTGTATAGGCTAATGTAGATCTTGTCCGTGGTTATTATTTTCTGTAAGAACCTGTTTACCTCTCGTTTGTATTTACGGATAAACTCTTGGGAGGGCGTTAACGGACCACCTTTTCCTCTGTAGAGAGCAACCTTTGGACCCATCTGGCACTTACTTTTGATAAATTGAAATGTCCTTTCATGAACAACTGTCCTTTTTAGCTGAATGGAGTCACCAATTTCCCTGTCCTCCGCCGGTCTTCTTGTAACATGTTCTGCACTGAATTTACGTCACTTTCACTCGGGACTGACAGGCTGCCAGAACTCTGCTTTAAATCACACACATTTTCATGCACTTCACTAAAACATCCATGCCAGCCTTGAACATGTTGGCTTTGATTTATCCTTTGTTAGAAACGTATTTGTAGCAGTCATTCTGTTGCGAACACAGGGATTGATCACAGCGCGCTGTTACAAGTGTGAAGTGTGAACATTGGAGCTTTTTCCGACATCTTGAAAATACCTTTCTGCTTCCGTTGATCGTTATTAACTTGTTTACAGTTAGATGATGTCAATAATTTGCGCAGTGTTGCAGCTGATGTCATACTGTCATCATATGTTTTAACATGATGTTTTGGCAACTATTATTAAAGGGACTAATTAAGACAAATGTTTTTTTTCTGTAACGAATCTCAGGACAATTATTTTATAAAATGTTTTACTCTTTAATAACATGATTGTAAAAAAAATACCAAAATGTAAAATAAAAATTGTGTCAGAGACCAGGTTCGAACCGGTCGCCAAAATTGCAGTTAAGCGTTTTATCCAATGGACTACCAAGGCTTACCCTAAACAGATGGAATATTTAAGCTAATTATATCTAACTTGGTAATATCACTTGATAACATCGACTAGCAAATCAAGCATAATGAATAAATTCTACTAGGTAGGCATTCGTAGTAATCTTTTTTAATGAAAAAATACGAAAATACTGCGAAAAATAAATTAATTGTAAACTATGTGGTACTTTAGTTAGTAAGTTTCAATGCATTGTACACATCGATACCAAGTTTATGTCAATTTTTGACAATTTTCTTCTTTTTTCCCGCTATTTCATCATACGGAGTGCAGCCCCTTAAAGACAGAGTAGTATATAGATTTGTGAACAATTTTCAGAAAACGTCATTTTCAAGTTGCTCAGGGAAGCGCTATATGGGTTGTCTTAACAACAATATCCTTCCTTAATATGAGATATTATAATTTTAATTTACTCGTGAATAGTCTATATACACAGCTATATATTATGTATTATATTTCAAAAGAAAAGCACAGCTTTTTAGAGATTTTTTTTTTATAAAAAAGCACAGCTTTTGCTAACCATTCTTTGAAAGCTCAGCTATCGCTAAGCTTTTTAAAGAACAAGATAGCTTAGAAAAGCTCACCTTTTGAAAAGCACAGCTTTAGCTAAGCTTAAGCTGTGCTTTTCAGGAAGGTGTGCTTAGTTTTTGCACTGGAAATTGAACCGTAGCTTACCAGTTTCAAACCTGATGTCGTTTGTCAATGCTAAGCTTAAGCTGTGCTTTTCACGAAGGTGTGCTTAGTTTTTGCACTGGAAATTGAACCGTAGCTTACCAGTTTCAAACCTGATGTGGTTTGTCAATTATCCACATAGCTGGACCTGCTTTTTCAACTCAACTCAACTCAACACAGCTTAAACTCTGTAATGTTTGTTTTAATTTAAGTGGAAGAACATTATAGGCTAAGCTTGAAACATGATTTAAACACAATTTAATAAAGACACTTTTCAGATACTATACTTCAATATATACTTGCCGAATCCTCAAATTTCATATAATATGTTTTATAAAACCCAATAGCATTAAATGGGCAACTAACAGCAAAAAATGCAAACTTTTTTGTCACTGCATGTAAGTGTATATCTATGGTGAATTGTATAAATTAAGATATAAACTTTACATGTTTTATTCCATTTTGTAACATATTGTGATAATTCATGGCATTTAGACTCTACACCAGAGCAATGCATACAACACATAAATCTTAGGTGTTAGATTTTGTCATTATCAATGAGAATGGAAGATTTTGTTAAACATGATTGTAATCTATTTTTATCTGAAAACTAGACTTAAATACATGTAGTATGAAAATAATTTGCAGCCTTTCATTGCGGTTTCAAGGTTACGACCTGACCTAAAGGCCAAGAATCAGAAAATGGTTTTACCAGTAAACTGTACATAACATCATATGCAAAACAACCATATATATATATCACTCACCAGATTGTAAATGGGCCCTTTAAAATGCAAAAAAGTATATGTTTTTAGCAAGTGCTTTTTCACAATATGCGATATATTCATTAATTTTAATGGATACAAATATCTTTTTTAATAGGAATAAAACATTTGTTGACACAAACAGCGATTACAAATAACAGTTATGTAGAAAATGTACACATTCAAGTGTGGAACTATTATGCTATAGCATATTTGAGTGATGCAATAATGACTTCATGATTGATAGGCACATAAGTAACGACTAAGGGAGGCGATTATTGAAAATAATCACCTTTCAAAAACTGAGTTCAAATTTTCACCAAAACCCATGTGCAGCTGGTGAAAATGGGGTGGAAAATTTGTGGCAGTTGGTGTTCTTTTGATATTCCACCCTTTAAATGCAACACTGATAATATCTATCTACCCAGACTGATGATATCCATTTACCCAGACTGGTAACATCCATCTTCCCAGACTGATGATATCCATTTACCCAGACTGATAACATCCATCTTCCCAGACTGATGATATCCATTTACCCAGACTGATAACATCCATCTACCCAGACTGATGATATCCATTTACCCAGACTGATAACATCCATCTACCCAGACTGATGATACCCATTTACCCAGACTGATAACATCCATCTACCCAGACTGATGATATCCATTTACCCAGACTGATAACATCTATCTTCCCAGACCGATGATATCCATTTACCCAGACTGATAACATTCATCTTCCCAGACTGATGATATCCATCTTCCATAAACTCACAATATCCATCCACACAGACTGATGATACACATCTTCCCAGACTGATGATATACATCTACCCAGACTGATGATCTACATCTAACCAGACTGATGATATCCAATAACCCAGACTGATGATATCCATCTTCCCAGACTGATGATATCCATCTTCCCAGACTCATAATATCCATCCACCCAGACTGATGATATCCATCTTCCCAGACTCATAATATCCATCCACCCTGACTGATGATACCCATCTTTCCAGACTCATAATATGCATCCACCCAGACTGATGATATCCATCTTCCCAGACTCATACTATACATCCACCCAGACTGATGATATCCATCTTCCCAGACTCATTATATCCATCCAACCAGACTGATGATACCCATCTTCCCAGACTCATAATATCCATCAACTCAGACTGTTGATACCCATCTTCCCAGACTCATAATATCCATCCACCCAGACTGATGATACCCATCTTCCCAGACTGATGATATACATCTACCCAGACTGATGATATCCTGAATAACCCAGACTGATGATATCAATCTTCCCAGACTGATGATATCCATCTTTCCCGACCCATTATATACATCCACCCAGACTGATGAAATCCATCTTCACAGACTAATGATATCCATTGACCCACACTGATAATATCCATAAAACCCAGACTGGTGATGTTGATTCAAGTGTTTAATTAAACCCTTTCTTTGTTTCTGTTACAGTTACACGTGTACGTACCCAGGGGTTTGTTACAGTGATGTTTAACGTTGTCATGAAGGACATGAAAAAACTTGGCTATGATGTTCTTCCGTCTGATGTTTCCCATGTCAACATGCCAGAAAATGTCGGCGTCAACACAGAAACTGTGATGTAATAATGGCTTATATCAGCTGCGGACTTTTATACAAAAGTGGGTTTTAAATTTGTGGCTGAAATTTGTGATAAAAAAGTGCAACAAATTTATCTTATTCTAAATGGTGAAATATGACTGCTTTATAAATAACAGAAAATTGTTTTAGTTAATGTCAAGAAATATATTTTTCATCATTTAAGGCAGTAACATGACTTGTATACCTGTAGAAAACAATTGATAGCAAACTTTAAATGATGAAATAGACATTAAATATAAAAGGAATGTTTTAACATGTCTTTTGCACCAGTAGATCTATCAACATTGATCATGATCTTCAACTTCAACGCCGTCCAGATTTCTGGATATTAAGTGTAGTAAAACTGAGGTCGTTTGAACAGGTGGTCGTTCAAGAACTGGCGATCACTCAAGGTTGAAGCTTAGTCCTGTCCATCATTCCTTCTATTTTCATATAAAGCATACTGGCGCTGGATCGAAACCTGAATAAGTCGTGGAGTCGAGCACCATTGCCAGTCCATAACACTTTTTTGAATTAAATGCAAATTATGGGCCTTTATTATTTGACTTAGAAATTCAGGTTACCGTAAATGACTGGGTATTAGACGCCCTTTTTTTCCTCAGATTTCGATGCAAAAAAATGCCTGCGTATAATAACCCGTAACAATTTTTCAAAGTTTTTTTCTGAGGTCGATTTTTAAGCTGAGAGTTTGTTTACATTTATGTAGAAAGGGAAGTTACTCGCGTCATATTGATCGATTATATACGGGTTAAAACGGCAAGTTAAAGATCGGTATACGGTATATCGTAAGACGTTTATAATTTTAACAAAAATATTTTTGGATTAAATGTTTTTCGATTAAAGTTATTCAATTTAATTTTGAATAATAAATTGAATTGAACAATAATTAAACTTGCATATAAGAAAGCAAAGTTGGGCACTGTCAAAATATTTTTTGTCAGTTGTACGATAAGGTGTGAAAAACTCGACTGCCTTTAACCTGTTAACATACCAATACTACAAACTGTTGCGATAATGGTCTTGTTTATTCGCACTTTGTCACGTTCTTTATTCTTTTCTGTAGGTGTTGACATTTTGAGAACAAACTCGTACAATGTAAGGTCTTTGCAAAACTTAACTTATCATTCTTGACGTATTTTGTTTACGATATACTGTCAGAAAGAATCTTACAAATTGTCATAAAAGGTACTTTTTAGTGCCATCCAACAACAAATTGTCACACTAGGTACTTTTTAGTGCCATCATGGGGAAAGTGCGTACATCGTACACAGCACGAGAAAAGCTAGCTGTTATCAGCTATGCTGAAGAGCACGGCAATCATGCAGCGGGTCGCCAGTACACGATGAATGAGGTTAACGTACGCAAGTGGCGAAAACAGAAGCACGAATTAATGGCGGTTACTACACGGACAAGACGACCAAAGACATGACGGAAGATGAAATGGAGCGTTTCTTCGAGAGTGACGACGATGACGAGCACATATTTTTTTCCCTGCGTCTAATACCCCCTATCGTCTTATAACCAGTCATTTACGGTATAAGGTTTTGCATGTTACAGCACACATAGGTTAATATTTCAGCAACTACTTGATGTGTTGCATTGAGACTTTATACAATGGTACTCAACCATCCGATCTACTTAAATAACCAAGTAAGATGTCTCTAGTTTGCATTAAATTCAAATAATGGCCCTTTTTTATTCGACTTAGAAATTGTGGTAAAGGTTTTGCATGTAACCACATTTATATAAATATCTCAGCACATCATGAATTGCATTAAAATCTAATCTAACAGTGATCCATGCATGTTTCGCCAAAACTTTTCAATCCTTACACTGAAAAGCGGCGGAATAGTCGAGTGCGCTGTCTCTGTAACAGCTCTTGTTAACCAGGTTTTCACATAGTTAAACCTGGTTATAAGAATGACGAACGTCGTTGTTCGGGCGGGCGGCCAGGCAGGCAGGCGGCCGGCTGCGTCAAACTCACCTATGAAACTGAATAACTTTAGTCAGGATTGACATATCTTGACCTGACTTGGTTTAAAGGAAGAGTTTATCGAGACCTTCCATGGGATTGCATTTTGGGTCCCTTGGGTCAAGGCCAAGGTCACTGTTAATAAAAATAGAAAAATGGTTGGAACTGCATAATTTTAGTTAGGGTTGACATATCTTGACCCAACTTGGTATAAAGGAAGAGTTTATGAGACCTTTCATGGGTTGTGTTTTGGGTCCCTAGGGTCAAGGTCAAGGTCACTGTTTCTTAAAATAGAAAAATGGTTGAAACTGAATAACTTTAGATTGGGTTGGCAGGGGAAGAGTTTATGGAGACCATTCATGGGATTGCGCTTGGGGCCATGGGTCAAGGCCAAGGTCACTGTTACTAAAAATAGAAAAATGGTTGAAACTGAATTTTTTTAGTTAGGGTTGACATATCTTGACCGAACTGTGTATAAAGGAAGAGTTTATGGAGACCTTTCATGGGATTGTATTTGGGGTCCTTTAGGGTCAAAGTCAAGGTCACTGTTACTAAAAATAGAAAAATGGTTGAAACTGAATAACTTTAGTTAGGGTTGACATGTCTTGACCCAACTTGGTATAAAGGAAGAGCTTATGGAGACCATTCATGGGATTGCATTTGGGGTGCCTAGGTTCAAGGTCAAGGTCACTGTTACAAAAAATAGAAAAACAGTTGAAACTGAATAACTTTAGTTACGATTCACATATCTTGACCGAACTTGGTATAAAGGAAGAGTTTATGGAGACCTTTCATAGGATTGCGTTTGGGTTCCCTAGGGTCAAGGTTACTGTGACTTAAAATAGAAAAACAGACACAGACTGAAGCTCTTCTGTCAATCATTGAAAACCTGGTTTCGTCGCATTGCGGCGTTTCTTGTCTTATTTTTTTTTTAAATTTCAGCAATGAAATTTGTACCATGTGTATTGTTTCAAAAAAAAATATAATTGTTGTCCTTGGATTACCTCTACTATGACATTTTGACCTGGTTACTTATTTTTGAAGCGACAGCAATACAATTTTGACCATGTGTACAAATATCAATGTTGTACTTAGATGACCTTGACGATGACCTTTTGAGCCGATTTCTTATTTTTGGACCTAGGCTATGGGAATGAAATATATACCATGTGTGCAGTTTTGAAATGATCAATGTTGTCCTCGGATGAGGTACATGTATACTGTGACCTTTTGACCTAATTTCATATTTTGATATCAATAATGAAATTTGGACCAATTTGGACCATATGTACAGTTTTGAAAAAGTTTTGATTAAGGGCCATCATGACCCTTTTGTTAGCTCACCTGAGCACAAATTGCTGAAGGTTGGCTATTGTGATTGGTCTATGTCCGGCGTCCCTTGTGCGGCGTCAACAATTGGTTATAATCATCATCTCCTTAACCACTTGGACAATTTTAATGAGACTTCATAGGGATGATCCTTTGTTGGTGCTTTTTCAAAATTGTTCAAAGAAATGAATCACATGCAGAGAACTCTGGTTGCCATGGCAACCTAAAGTAAAAGCATCAACAATTGGTTATAATCATCATCTTCTCCTTAACCGCTTGGTCAATTTTAATGAAACTTCATAGGAATGATCCATGGTTGTTGCTTTTTCAAAATTGTTCAAAGAAATTAATCCCATGCAGAACTCTGGTTGCCTGCCAGACACTGTATTATCCAGGGAGAAAAATTGGCCTCACCCCGTGGGTTACAAGTTCATTATAAATACATTTTGTTAAAATCTGATAGTTATGTAAAGTTTACTCTTGAAGCAAGGTTTTATTGGATGGTGCACTGTTTGTTGTTTGTGTGTCTATACTTAAAGTTCTATCAGTGTGCAAGCAATTAAGCATAGTTTTGTCAGTATGCAGGCAAATAAACGACGTTCTGTCAGTGTGTAGGCTATTGAACAAAGTCCTGTCAGTGTGCAGGCAACTGAAAAAAGTCCTGTCAGTGTATGAGAATCAAATTCTGTCAGTGTGCAGTCAATCATCAAGTCCTGTCAGTGTGCAGAAAACTGTGACAAGTCCTGTCAGTGTGCAGGCACATGTGACAAGTCCTGTCAGTGATTATCCAGGCAACATGTTTGACCAGTATGTTTTTTCAATATTCTTTGATGACAAAAATCAAGCTATATTGATTACAAAGGTTAAACTCTGTTACTCAGGTGAGCGATTTAGGGCCATTATGGCCCTCTTGTTCTTTTTTCATGTTTTATTAAACAAACTCTTTAGTCTCATGAGCATGTTTGTGCATTCAGTATTTTTAAGCCAAAATCAGGCAGTTTCTGTATAAGTAATTCCATAGATTGTGCTGAAATCATAGAATACTGAACATACTACCCTCCCATTTGAAACAAAAATTTTGAAGTTGTGTATCGTTGTGAATGGGCCAAGTCTTTAGAATTTCTTTAACTTGAAAAAAAACACTACCTAAAAAAATGGTTGTCATCAATTTTTAAGTGGTTTAGTGATAGTACAAATGTTAAATGTAAATATATTAGATACATTAAATGAGTTATTTTAAATTAGTCGAATAAAACATTTTAATTATTTCGAAGTCTTTATAAATAGTACTTTAAAACATAAAAGAGACAAACAATAATTAGAATAAGTCTTTTTTTCTTCTTTTTTTTGAATCTCCTTTCATTTTGATTGTACAATATCTAAAATGAATATACAGGTACCATGTATGCATTAAGTGTCATTCAACAAAATTAATGAAGTTAAGTGACTGTTTGTTTTAGTAATACAAACTTACTTTTTTATGTATATCCAAATGACTTCTCATTACAAAATTTGCATATCACATGACTTTCTTAATGCCAAAAATTATATGTTGCTTTATATACAAATTGTTTTCATTTTTTAACTAAGAAGTTATTGGTTTAAATATTTATACCCCCGACAAACGAAGTTTGAAGGGGGTATATTGGAGTCACCCTGTGGTCGGGCGTTTGGTCAGTCGGTCGGTCGGTTTGTCGGTCGGTCTGTTGCAATTTACCTTGTCTGGAGCATAACTTAAAAACTACTGGATGGAATTGGATTAAACTTCATACAATGATAGAGCATAATGAGAGGAAGTGCAGTGTACAATAACCATAACTCTATTCTTGCTTATTACTGAGTTATTACCTTTGTTACTTTTTTTAGTCCGGAGTATAACTTGAAAAGTACTGGATGGAATTCATTAAAACTTCATACAATGGTAAAGCACAATGGGAGGAAGTGCAATGTTCAAGAACCATAACACTACTTTAGCTTATTACTGAGTTATTGCCCTTTATTTTATTTTTTTGCTGTCAATTTTTTTTCCTGAAATTAACTTGCAAACTACTAGATGGAATTTACTTCATACAATGGTAAAGCACAATGAGAGGAAGTGCAGTGCACAATAACCATAACTTTATTTCAGCTTATTACAGAGTTACTGCCCTTTGTTACTTTTTTCTTGTCCGGAGCATAACTTGAAAACTATTGGATGGAATTTAATAAAACTTCATACAGTGATAGATCATAATGAGAGGGAGTGCAGTGTACAGGAACCGCAATTCTATTTCAGCTAATTACAGAGTGACTGCAATTTGTTACTTTTTTCTTGTCCAGAGCATAACTTGAAAACTATTGGATGGAATATAATAAAACTTCATACAGTGATAGATCATAATGAGAGGTAGTGCAGTGTACAAGAACCACAATCTATTTCAGCTAATTACAGAGTTACTGCCCTTTGTTACTTTTTCTTGTCCGGAGCATAACTTGAAAACTATTGGATGGAATTTAATAAATCTTCATACAGTGATAGATCATAATGAGAAAGTGTAGTGTACAGGAACTGCAATTCTATTTCAGCCAATTACAGAGTTACTGCCCTTTGTTACTTTTTCTTGTCCAGAGCATAACTTGAAAACTACCGGATGGAATGTAATAAATCTTTATACAATGGTACAGCACAATGAGAAGGAGTTCAGTGTACATGAATCACTACACTATTTTAGCAACTTACAGAGTTATTGCCTTTTTCTGTGTGTTTTTTTTGTCAAACTTTTGTCCAGACAGTAACTTGAAAACCACTAGATGTAATAGCATAAAACTTACATACAATGATAAATCATAATGAGAGGCGGCGTTCGGGGGTATTAATCACCTTCAGTGATAGCTCTAGTTTTAAACAAAATAATCATAATTACACTGTTAAGCTAAAAAATATTCAACCGCAGAAAAGGGAGGTAATGCAACAATTAAAATTGACACATTTAAGTGGCGATTTTCCACTTAAAACAACATTGCGGTTTATATGTTGGTGACAACATTGATTATTTTTCATTCGATGATTCTTGTATCACATTTATTGGGAAACAGAAGCTTAATTTTCTTTGTATGAAATTTCATTTGAAAATGTTTAGAGTTTCTAGAGATTCCAGTCTAAAACCTCAAAAAGAGTCCAACAACTGCACAGGCAAAGCGCTTAATTGCTCCATCCACGTAACCACATAGCATATAACGAGTAAGTGGCCGAAGTAGATTTTGTTGATAGTTCCAATAAGTTTCTTTTTAATAAAGCATCGTGTGGACCTCAGGATTGAAATTTTTTCTTCACCTTACATCCTATATATTTCAAGAACTTATTTATATTAGACCAACATAACGCAAAACATACATTTTTAACAGTTTAAAGGTCCAAAAATATATCTTTTACCCGACTTTTGTTTCTAATTCCCCTGTGCAATTTCGATTGGATGTTGTTCTTCGTTAACACTAATCGTCATAAAAATTTCACAAACATTAGACGTGAGCCTTTGAAATTATTTTAAGTCCATTTTGATAATATGGGTAATGTCAAAAAGTATAGATCACAAGGTGAAATATTTGAAATAAACTTTTGCAACTATTAGAGGCCACAATTGCAACCCACTTTTGATGGAAAAAAACAACAGATCACTTATGTTAATGTCAAGTTCAAGTAGCTAAATCTGAAATAAATTCAAATGCTTGACAACATTTTCTGAAATATTGCATTTAGTTTAAAGGTTTTTCCTTCCAGAAATCAAATTCAATTTCAACTGTACAATGAAACCTACCATGTTTAGAGACACACGGGCCCAAAATGACACCAAACGAGTTACACAAAGGTCACTGTATGTAATGTTCATACAACATTGTTAGCACTTGATGATATTAATGTTTTCAACCAAATATTCTTGAAGCTTGATTCAACAAAATGTTTTGCTTCCCTTAACTACCATAGGCCATGCCAGGACCACTCCAAGACATCCCAGACAACAAGTATCTAGTTACTAGTAGGGCTACACCTCGACATCCCGCTTACACCCAAGATCTACCTTAGGTAACCCAGAACAAAAGGACACTACCATATGAAAGAACAGAATTAAGCTAGCCAATGACAAGACAGAACACCAGGAATACTCAAGGGTGTCATCATTTTTCTTTGACACCAAAGAATTGACACCCTTAAAATACTAATGTCTTTTAGACATTTAGACTATCCCTTGACTGCACACCCCACAACGACCATGCTATTTTATAATTAACCTAGAATACCCTTAAAACAAAACTTAAGAAACTCAAGTTTTACTCTAGAGCATTCGAGAAATTTGCAAGAATACCCTTAAGAAATTGAACTGCTCAAGGGCACTCAAAACTACACAAAACACAGGCAAAACTACATAAAGGTTACACATTGACTATTAAAGGAACTACCCAAGCACAATGAAGGTCTATCCAAAAATACTCTATTTCTACCCAAGGACGTCCCAGGAATTAAAAGGATGCTCCATAAGTTCCCAAGGATACTCCAGAACTACCCAGGACAAACAAGAACTACCCAAGGACATCCAACGACTAACCAAAGACGTCCAAGGTCTTCCCAATGTCAATCTAAAAGGACCAAAGAACACTCCAGGACTTATCAAAATATATACACGCCAGAGCTACTAGTGTTTGAAAATCGGACTCAATTTGCTTTCGATAAGCGAATCGATTCGACCCAAGCATTTCGATTTTCTATTGGACAGTAATCGAAAGTTCATATTATCATTTGGAAATACATTTGTTAAACATAGTAGCACCATAATCAGTTGAATGGCTCAACCTTGAATCAGTTCATGTGATATTAAAGTTATGCCTTTTGTCACAGTTAAATAAATTCCTTAACATGTTATGGTATTTAAAAACTTATCGAAAGAACAAAATAACAAACCGCAAATATAAAAATTGCACAACAGTTGCTAAATGAGGCACACTGTATGAAGTAATCTAAGCGTTTTATTTAAGTAAAAGAATATTTGATAGTTGTAAACCTTCAATAACATGTTAAAGTGATGAATTAGTAAAAACATGTTAATTTCATTATCACAATTCGCATGTCTAGGTTGTCTTTCGTTGAGAACCCTGCTCTTTAAAACCTGAAAAGCAATCGACCTCACATTGCCTTACTGGAGAAATACATCCTTCTCTGAGGTCACGGCGTCATCAGAAGGTGCCGCCATTATCTAAGATAGTGACATTCCTTGTAAGATAAATTCAACTACAATTTACCGGAAAGAAAAAATAACATTTAATAGACTTTAATCATTTCATCAAGACCTACACAAGGACACCAAGACACTCCTGGACTACATAAGGACATCCCAGACAGAAACACCTCAGGACTACCCAATGACACTCTGGTACTACAAAGGGACATCCCAGGCAGGAACACCTCAGGACTACCCAATGACACTCTGGTACTACAAAGGGACATCCCAGGCAGGAACACCTCAGGACTACCCAATGACACTCTGGTACTACAAAGGGACATCCCAGGCAGGAACACCTCAGGACTACCCAATGACACTCTGGTACTACATAAGGACATCCCAGACAGAAACACCTCAGGACTACCCAATGACACTCTGGTACTACAAAGGGACATCCCAGGTAGGAACACCTCAGGACTACCCAATGACACTCTGGTACTACAAAGGGACATCCCAGGCAGGAACACCTCAGGACTACCCAATGACACTCTGGAACTACACACGGACATCCCAGGCAGGAACTCCCCAGGACTACCCAATGACACTCTGGAACTACACACGGACATCCCAGGCAGGAACTCCCCAGGACTACCCAATGACACTCCGGAACTACACAAGGACATCCCAGGCAGGAACATCCCAGGACTACCAAATGACACTTTGGAACTTCACAAGGACATCCCAGGCAGGAAAACCCCAGGACTACCCAATGACACTGTGGTACGTACTACACTAGGAGATCCCAGGCAGGAACACCCCAGGACTACCAAATGACACTCAGGAACTACACAAGGACATCCCAGGCATGAACTCTCAGGACTACCAACTGACACTTTGGAACTTCACAGGGACGTCCCAGGCAGAAAAAACCCAGGACTACCCAATGACACTCTGGAACTACACAAGAACATCCGAGGCAGGAACACCCCAGGACTACCAAATGACTGCCCAGATCTACACAAGGACATCCCAGGTAGGATCACCCCAGGACTACCCAATGACAATCTGGAACTACACAATGACATCCCAGGCAAGAACACCCAAGGGCTATCCAATGACACTCTGAAGCTACACAAGGACATCCCAGGCAGGAACACCCAAGGACTACCTAATGACTGTCCAGAACTACACAAGGACATCCCAGGCAGGAGCACCCCAGGACTACCAAATGACACTCTGAAACTACACACAGACATCCCAGGCAGGAACACCTAAGGACTAACCAATGACTATCCAGAACTTCACAAGGACATCCAAGGCAGGAACACCCCAGGACTACCCAATGACACTCTGGAACTACACACGGACATCCCAGGCAGGAACACCCCAGCACTACACAATGACTATCCAGAACTACACAAGGACATCCAAGGCAGGAACACCCCAGGGCTACCCAATAACAATCCAGAACTACGCAAGGACATCTAAGGCAGGAACACCCCAGGACTACACAATGACACTCTGGAACTACACTAGGAGATTCCAGGCAGGAACACCCCAGGACTACGCAATGCCACTCTGGAACTACACAAGGACATCCCAGGCAGGAACACCCCAGGACTTCCCAAATATACTCTTGAACTACACAAGGACATTCCAGCCAGGAACACCCCAGGACTACCCTATGACACTCTGATATTCACAAGGACATACCAGGTAGGGACACCTAAGAACTACCCAATGTCACTCTGGAACTATAAAAAGGACATCCCAGGCAGGAACACCCCAAGACTACCAAAAGATACTCTTGAAGTACACAAGGACATTCCAGGCAGGAACACCCGTGACTACCCAATGACACTCTGTAACTACACAAGGACATTCCAGGCAGGAACACCCAAGGACTACCCAATGAAATGCTAGAACTACACACAGACGACCCAGGCAGGAACACCCAAGGACTACCCAATGAAATGCTAGAACTACACACAGACATCCCAGGCAGGAACACCCCAGGACTACCCAATGACACTCAGATATTCACAAGGGCAACCCAGGAAGGAACACCCCAGGACAACCCAATGACATTCTGGAAATATAAAGAGGACATCCCAGGCAGTAACACCCCAAGACTACACAATGAAACACTAGAACTACACACAAACATCACAGGCAGGAACACCCCAGGACTTCCCAATGACACTCTGGAAATATAAAAAGGACATCCCAGGCAGTAACACTCCAAGACTACACAATGAAACTCTAGAACTACACACGAACATCACAGGCAAGAACACCCCAGGACTTCCCAATGACTATCCAGAACTACACAAGGACATCCCAGGCAAGAACACCCCAGGACTACCAAATGACACTCTGGAACTACACACGGACATCCCAGGTAGGATTACGCCATCACTACCCAATGACACTCTCGAACTACACAAGGACATCCCAGGCAGGAACACCCAAGGACTACCCAATGACAGTCTGATATTCACAAGGACATCCCAGGTAGGAACACCCCAGGACTACCCAATGACACAATGGAACTATAAAAAGGACATCCCAGGCAGGAACACCCCAAGACTACCCAATGACACTTTATTACTACACAAGGACATCCCAGGCAGGAACACCCCAAGACTACCCAATGACACTTTGGAACTACACAAGGAGATCCCAGGCAGGAACACCCCAAGACTACCCAATGACACTTTATTACTACACAAGGACATCCCAGGCAGGAACACCCCAAGACTACCCAATGACACTTTATTACTACACAAGGACATCCCAGGCAGGAACACCCCAAGACTACCCAATGACACTTTGGAACTACACAAGGAGATCCCAGGCATGAACACCCCAAGACTACCCAATGACACTTTATTACTACACAAGGACATCCCAGGCAGGAACACCCCAAGACTACCCAATGACACTTTGGAACTACACAAGGAGATCCCAGGCAGGAACACCCCAAGACTACCCAATGACACTCTGGAACTACACAAGGACATCCCAGGCAGGAACACCCCAAGACTACCCAATGACACTTTATTACTACACAAGGACATCCCAGGCAGGAACACCCCAAGACTACCCAATGACACTTTGGAACTACACAAGGACATCCCAGGCAGGAACACCCCAAGACTACCCAATGACACTTTGGAACTACACAAGGACATCCCAGGCAGGAACACCCCAAGACTACCCAATGACACTTTGGAACTACACACGGACATCCCAGGCAGGAACACCCCAAGACTACCCAATGACACTTTGGAACTACACAAGGACATTCCAGGCAGGAACACCCGTGACTACCCAATGACGCTCTGTAACTACACAAGGACATCCCAGGCAGGAACTTCCCAGGACTACCCAATGACACTCTGGAACTTCACAAGGACTTCCCAGGCAGGAACACCACAGGACTATCCAATGACACTCCGGAGCTATATAAGGACATCCCAGTCAGGAACACCTCAGGACTATCCAATGACACTCTGGAGCTATATAAGGACATCCCAGGCAGGAACACCTCAGGACTATCCAATGACTGTCCAGAACTACACAAGGACATCCCAGGCAGGAACACCTCAGGACTATCCAATGACTGTCCAGAACTACACAAGGACATCCCAGGCAGGAGCACCTCAGGACTATCCAATGACACTTTGGAACTTCACAAGGACTTCCCAGGTAGGAACACCTCAAGACTATCCAATGATACTCTGGAGCTATATAAGGGCATCCCAGGCAGGAATACCTCAGGACTACCCAATGACACTCTGGAGCTATATAAGGACATCCCAGGCAGGAACACTTCAGGACTATCCAATGGCACTCTTCGTCATGAAGTCACTAAATGCCTCTACTTGTATACCGTGCACACTGGAAATGACGTCGTGGACGTCCAGTAGAATTCCGGAATAACTTCATTATATGTTACCTTCAATTTGCAGAGCTAATTAGGAGTATATATGTAAAAAAAACTCGTACCTAAGCAAACAATGACTTCCTTAGCAACCATTTTCCTCCTAAGCATCCAAAGATTTCATTAGCAACCAATAATTTCCTTAGCAACCACATAATTCTAGAGCAACCAAGAACATTGACTTACTTAGCAACCATTTACTTCTTAAGCAGCCAATGACATCCTTAAAAATCAATGACGTCCCTGTCCTTAGCAAGTTGCAACATTCTTAAAAACCTCTGACTTGTTGTTCATTCTAATCAGGTGAGCAATATAGGTTTTGCTCTCTTGATTAGCAAATTGTTGAGATCGTCTAAGAACAGCATAGCTCAACGACCTGGTTGAATATCTTGATGCATCAAATGTTTAAAATAATGTGAAACGTATGTCACTGTGAACACCCTTTTTCTTATTTTTGTCATCTGTGGTACCCAACTAGTATGTTTAATAAATACATGTAGATCGTACCTTAGAACCTTTGACGATTTTTCAAACTGAAACATGGTTCTAATTAAATTTACAGCACGATTCTAGCTGCAGGTGAAATATTGTGAACGTAATGCTATAATGCAAAAGGTATTTATTTTCGGATTTAAAGCAATACAACTGTAAGTTTTGCTAGCAATAACCTTAAAGCCAGTTTTTTACAATCATATATATTCTGCATTTTTACTAAAATCTAAGCACAGTTTTGCATTTGTTCTTTCAATATTGAATTATCGTATTAAGTAGTATATCATTTTAGTTTTTATTTATTATTTCACTTCAAACGTAACTGTACTTGTCTTGATTTTAATAATGTCAATCGCTTACGTATACCAAATCGGTCACGAATAATCCTTTTTTTACAGAAATTCAATTGCTCGGAGTAAATGAATATTGTATAAAAACAAAACAAATAACTTGCATTTATGGGGAAATCAACATCTTTTTACCCCAACAGCACCTAAATTTTGATCAATGATCGTAGTTGATTTTACACGGAAACAGTGAATTGATGCAATACTTTTGTGTCAGAACGCACATCGACTCCATTCCACCAATACATTCTAAGTAACGTATGTTTATAGGTTATGCTGCGTAGAACTCCTAATTCATAGAGCTTCACGCGGAGCTCTAAACATGCGGTATGTCCTGGCGCATAGAGCTTCACGCGGAGCTCTAAACATGCGGTATGTCCTGGCGCATAGAGCTTCACGCGGAGCTCTAAACATGCGGTATGTCCTGGCGCATAGAGCTTCACGCGGAGCTCTAAACATGCGGTATGTCCTGGCGCATAGAGCTTTCATAGGTGCTCTATAAGTTGCGTCCTGACGCATGAACGATAATTCAGGCCGTTTCGAACATTGACGAATGGGTCTTTCTTCGCAATGAGCTCACCACTTACGATAATGACTTTTACAGTCAAAGTATTATGTTCGGTGACTTATTAACCATCTGTGCTCTTCATACGATATAAGTATCCACCGCTAAAATGAATTGCGATCTTAACGGAAACGAAAAACATAACCACTTTATGCACCTTGTGCAAATGTATGTGTGTCAATGAGCAATAAATAGTACATTCAGACAGAATGAAATGTAATTTTCGGCTTTTGAATGTGGTGAACAGACGAACATTAATTTCCCATGGTTATTTATTCGCCAATAGGTGAGTTATTACTTGCACGAGGTTTTCTTGCTCGCTGTAGCCGCGTATTTCATTCAGCCTTGGGATTTGTCGGCGGTAACAACCGCATTTAATGTTTACGACCGAAAACTACAAATTTAGGGCTATGGCGTAAGATTGATATTTAGAATGTGTATGAATTATACTCTTGCGGTATCGCTGTTGTATATAGTTATATGATTTCATGTCCATGTATTGGATTTTATAATGAGAGTTGAATGTGTATTCACACCCATGTTGGGTATATGTATAATACACGGTTAGTACGTAGGTCGTTGCTCCCATCGGCTTATAGAGAAAATTCATTGGTTTATGTCTGTCCTATTGTGTATAATTAGAAATGTTTTATTTCCATTGGTCAGGTTTAATACAAGATTTGTTTAGTTTGGGTTAACAAATTGTAGGAAAGTGCAGTCCCAGGACAAAATGCCCACGATGACAATATGCTAGCTCGCCACAGTTCCCATGGTTCGTAAAGATATTTTACATATAGATCATATCTAGTGTTTTATCAGAGAGAACAAAATTGAATTACTTGCTTTATAATGCTATATAGACGGCAGTTATTTACCTTCAGTCAATGCATGACCCCAAAGAGGCCTATTATTGTGAGTGGTTTCCTCTATATTGATTGCGTATTGAACGTATTTCTGCCAAGTGAAGTGCATTTCCCGATCTTCAAATTATTCGTTAATATAGGGCAAATGACATAAATTTGGAAGTGCCTACTCATTATTAATTACATGCCTAATTTCTTTTAATTGACACATGGCAGTGAATCAAAGCATGGTTATACAATCTCCGACCATTGGCTACATTTATAGGTTATGAAGCTGAATGGTTTGTGCTAAACATGCTGGGTCTACTTGATCTCCTTTTTAGCTCGACTATTCGAAGAATAGGAGGGCTATACTATTCGCACCAGCGTCGGCGTCCGATTAAAGTTTTAGGGCAAGTTGGGATCTTCACTTATAACTTCAATACCCTTCACTCAATTGACTTAATACTTCACACAGTTGTTCGGGGCCATCACATAATGAGGTTAGATAACTCCATAGTATCCTTTATACAAATATGGCCCCTGATTGACTTTGGAACTTAGGTCTAAGTTTTAGGGCAGGTTGGGATATGTATAAATAACTTCTATACCCTTCATTCAGTTGAATTAATACTTCACACAGTTGTTAAGGACCATCACACAATGAGGTTACATAACTCCATTTTATCCTTAATACAAGTTATGGCCCCTGATTGACTTACGAACTTAGGTTAAAGTTCAAGGGCAAGTTTGGATTTTACTTAAAAAAACTTCTATACCTTTCATTCAACTGACTTAATACTTCGCACAATTAATGACGACCAATTTACAATAAGGTTACATAACACCATTAAAACCATAAATAGCAATTATGGCTATTGTTGATTTTTATGGCCCTTGATTGATTTATTTTTAAATTTTCTTTTTATTTCTTTTGACAAGCACATTTTTATATTCGTAACCAGATTTTCTCAAAGGGAAAACAAGTTATAAGAATTAATTACTTGTGTCATTGTTTGGTCGGGCTGGTTTGACATCTAGTGACCAAACTTGGTATATAGGAAGAGTTTATTGAGACCTTTCATGGGATTGCGTTTTGAGGCCCATATTATCAAGGTCAAGGTCAAAGCTACTATGAATAGAAAAATGGTTGGTATTGCATTACTTAAGTAAGGGTCGACATATTGCGAGCAAACTTGGTATATATAAAGATTTTATAGAGAATTTTCATGAGATTATGTTTTGGGCCCCCCAGAGTTATGGCCACTGTTTACTTTTAATTTGATTGTTATTGCTTTTGACAGGCACATACGTCATTATTGTATTCACTTCTAAGTCAAAGCGGCGTAGTCGAATGCGCTCTCTTACGACAGCTCTTGTTTGTTAATATTTTCTTCGCATTGCTCTTCACTCTATCGAATATTCAGTGGTAACGTGCAAGTTCTTTATTTTTTAACGTTGTTCATTTTTAGCGCACATGTGAAACTTTCTCCCCATATATGGTGTTGGGGTTCGTGAAGCACTATAAATCAGTTTTATTTCGCGAAAAAGGAAAACAACGGACTGTACTGGCCGTTTACTTCAACTAATTGTCACCATAGCGAAGGACGCGCTTGAGAGTTTTCAAAGCATAACGAAATTGTGGCTCCAATGACTACCCGCCGGGTTGTAGGTAAGATGCAAGGCGATTTATTTCGTTTTTCTACTTACCACCAATTTACTACATGTATTTGGATTACTATATTTTGGGTTCAATTCGCTTAAAATCTATCTACCGTGATCAATATTGGAAGACACGTAGACGCGATACATTGTTAAACTGTTGTCTGCTGCTTTTACAGTAAGGTATATATTTTTGCAATTGTAAACTTTCACTTTTGTTTGAATAGTTAGAAAACCGCTGTTTTTCAATTGTTATAAAAGTAATATATTTCTGTAGCAAGTATTCTTTAAAAGAACAAGAGGGAATAGTAAATAGTAAATATTCATTATCAACTATTATTTGGATTACTATTTGGATATCTTTAATATGCGCTTAATGCTTAACTTTTGATATGGGGTATGAAATAGTTTAGAGAGTGAATTACTCAATAAAAACAACAGCTATTGATACAACATGATCGTAAATTGAAATGAGATGGTTGAAAATTAACAATCATGATGCGGACAGCGATTTATACTTATACTGTTGTTTTCTGAAAATATGAAAATATAAGGCAATACCCCTACGGAAAAAGACTTAACGTTGAAAATGGACTATTCCAACCGGTTAGGACCGTCCAATGTGGTCACGTGATATCGTGAGTATAAATACAGCAAACCAGCGGATTTTATTCATTCTTGTCCTTGCTTCTGCGAGAGCAACAACTAGATAAGACAAGGTGTAAATATATTTATTATCTCTAATAGGGGTTAAACACTATTTGTCCTAGCGGCAAATATACATGTTAATTCCCTAGGGGTTTATACCGAACTATCTATATTAAATATAGATATAAGTATGGTATAAACTGTGAACCTGAGAATATTAAATAGAAAAGCGCCTCCTTAACAATAGTAGTGATGAAAGTAAACTCAAAAGTCCTTACCGTACATTGACATAATACTACTAGAACAGTTTTTAAGTGGAAAGCTAGGGATATCGAAAAAGTAAGATAATTTAATATGTGCGTCCATGAAAACTGTAAATATTCCAATCTTTGTTGATTTATCATTGATTGAAAGATAATTGTTTCACTATCCAATCATTGACTACCATGAAAATGACCTTCCCTCGTAAGATGATCATTTGTATCTTGCATGGCCTTTCCTGTCCAACCCGAACCTATCGCGTTATGCGGAAACAAGGATTACAAAGTTTTCACATTTCAAATACTACCATATGACAATGTTTAAATTGTGCTACAGACGACGGTCTTTAACAACTCATACGAAATAAAGGGGCGGAATTGGCACGGAATCGGTGAGTTCCGCCTGGAGTATGGACGGAATCATTATTCCGCCCGATATCCCTACAAGTTTCTTGTGGATTCTGGGCGTAAACATATTTGAAGTTCCAGGCGTAAACAAATTACGGGCGTATTATATACTTTAACATTTGTGTTACACGGAATTTCGTACTTTGTTTTTTCTACGAAACCTTTGGGACGGAATATTCTACTTAAACATGTTAGTGGAGCGTAATTTCGAACTTAGCCTTATACTTTCAGCCAAAAAATCCAAAATTATTGAATTGTTTTTGTTCCCTTTATCATTTACATTTCGCATAGCGAGTTAAAAGATAAACATCTTCCATGCTTTCATCTGAACACCGCATACTCCTTGTAATATAAAATATGCTTAAAAATGTTGATTATCTCTTCGATGTGTAAATGTGTGAATAAAAACAGTTAAAATATTGTTTTAGAAGAAAATGCATGTATCCATGCTTTGAAATAGGATTCAATTTAGGCCGCTAGGCCGGTGTAACGTTGTAAAGTGACCCCCATAGAATAATGACCCCCCGGTCATTATTTTATATAAAATAATGACCATTTTCTATAAAATACTGACTCCCCTTATAAAATAATGACCCCCCGATTTTATCTGTAAAATATTGACCCCCCCCCCCCCACTTAGCCTGTTACTAACATATCTATATCAATTCAAGTCACTGTCGTGTTTCTATGGCTTTTATATTTGTTGTTGTTGTTTTTGCTTCTGGAGCCGCTGCATGTTACTGCTGCAGAAGCTGCTGTGTCTACATCTATTGAAATGAAATATAAAATTGCTTCCATTTGAATTTCATTTAAATTATCATCAATGTAATACAATATACATAAGTCGCTTTAACGTAGCTGTATATGATTCAACTTCAAAGACAACATTGTTCTACTTCATCTGACGTTAGATAGCCTTTGTTCATACCGTGGAGGCATTGCTTAAAACGAATGTGTTAAAAATGCAAGGCTTTGAGGAGCTATTTAAGCAGTCACTGTTCGTGCCATGACTTACATCAAAGTCCATGATGTCACTGAGCGGTGTTTTTTATGTTTTATGCAGACTGCATCATTTCTAAAAATAGTTCCTTTGATTTACCTCAGAAAAGCCGCTCGTTCAACATCAAAGAAAACGACAGCGACACCGAAAGCAGTTCTACGTAAACGCGTGTATATATAAAGGTCTGTGGTAAGCAGTCAGTCCAACCTTGCAGCATGGACGAGAAAGATTACACAGATGTTGTAGAGTTTGTAAAAAATGGGAAGTATCCCGTTTCTGTAAAAGACAAGAACAAAAAGAGGAATTTTCGTAGAAAGTGCAAACCTTTTATTTTTGATGACGGGTTGTATTATAAGAAAACCAGCTCATCAAAACGTTTGCAAGTTGTTAAGAAAGGGAAGACAGATGACATCATTCAGAGCATGCATGCATCAGATCACGGAGGACATTTGGGAGTTTCAAAAACGTAAGTTTGATATAATGATTTCATTATCATGACCAAAAAGGAACTTGTGATTCCTGTGAGCCTGTGTTAGATATGACATTTAAGATTATTTAAATTAGTACGAAAGCTGAATAACAAAAGCGTCAAAACGTGACTGAACTCGTAATAACGAGATAAATATCTCGTAAAAACGACTAAGTATCTCGTTATAACGAGACAACTATCTTGTTATTAGACTTGTACGGATTATGACGGACACGGACACTGAGAGCGAACAACCGACAGGCAGGGGATACTCTCAAAGTTATTTCATGCTTTAAAACAGTCATGTATGTATAAATAAGGCGTATCAGATGAGTCGTTTTACAAACTAACATTAAGCTCTAGATCTTTGTATCAGTTATGATTAATTTTCGATTATAATAACTGTAAATATATTGTGAGAACAGTCCGAACGCAATATTTTGGTTTTCGCTGACAAAACCATTATACTGAAAAAGGTAAAGAATATATAACGGTACTTGATTTTAAAGTTTATAATATAGGTGAACAGGTCTTTGGATCATTCCATTATTAGATAAAACTGAAATAAAGTGTTTTGTCTATATATTGTCCGCTTTTCATGCCAATAGTAAATGATACTGGTTTATTTTGATATGCAGTGTGCAATATTAAAGTATAGTCCGTTTAAAAAAGCTGATTATGAGATACGAGTTTATTGTCAATAAATAGGGGTGTAATGATCGGATGACTCCAGGTAAATGTTATTGTTTTGATAAGTATTTTATTTACTTGATGCATTAGCATATTCACTTTAATTTAATTGTCCTCTAAAATGCTCTGTACTTAATGAAATTACAGATATTAATTTCTCATATAGAGTCGCTGGCCCAGTGGTATCGTTCAGATCTATGACGATAGCGGTTGTGGGTTCGAACCTCAAGTGAGGAAGTTTTTTTTATGCCCCCCCCCCCCCCCCACAAAGTGGGAGGCATATAGTGATTGCACTGTCTGTCCGTTCGTCCGTTCGTTCGTTCGTCCGTCCGTCCGTCCCGTTTCGTGTCTTCGTCATAACTTCTTAACTGTTGAATGGATTCGAATCAAACTTCACAGAATTGTAAAGCACCATGAGAAGGTGTGTCGCGTCCAACTCTCAGTTCCCCAGGTCCAAGGTCAAGGTCACACTTAAAGGTCAAAGTTCAAATCTTTCGTGTCTTGGCCATAACTTCTTTACTATTGAATGGATTTGAATCAAACTTCACAGAATTGTAAAGCACCATGAGACGGTGTGTCGCATCCAACTCTCGGGTCCCCCAGGTCCAAGGTCAAGGTCACACTTAAAGGTCAAAGTTCAATTTTTTCGTGTCTCAGCCATAACTTCTTTACTATTGAATGGATTTGAATCAAACTTCACAGAATTGCAAATTTTGAGTTCAAACATTTCAAGGTCAAGGTCATCCTTCAAGGTCAAAGGTCAAATTAAGGTCAATGTGCTAGGGGGGCATTTGTCTCTTACAGTGACAGCTCTTGTTATTTCATTTTTGGAAAGAATTACATAGTTTGTATTTAGTAATGTTATGTAAAAATCTAAATCACGAGAACCTCACTTATCTCGATTTTGCATGTATAATTCAAATAAGGTCCGAGTACACATAATAAGTAGACAGTATCCTCCAAGTAAACTATAAGAATGCCAGGAAAGTATTTGAATTCCGCCGAAAAGGAAAAGGTTGTATCTGTGCACTTATGAGGATCGAACCCATGATCATAACATGTGTAGTGTTCCGCATTCTTCCATTATACCACTACGCCACAGTCATTGAAAGTTGCTTATGTAAACTCAAAACTAATTCTAATAATTCTATCGTCATTTAGAACATTTAGAACAACATGTATTGGATTTCAACTTGTCTCAGGTGCATCCATGGCTAGCTTTATTTTTAGTAATGATACTACAGTGAAACTTGTAATAGGTGACTTTCCGTGAGACCTTAACAAAAAGGTCACGTATGACTGGGAGTCTTTTAATTCAGGTCCACTAACGTCAAGTGTTTCAATTTATTATTTGTTCTTGTAAATCCTGATGCCTGTCTTTTTCTTGGATTATGGTATTTAAATTGATATAAGATATTCCCTATTTAGAATATGTATACGTATTTGCATTATTATTTGTCTAATTCCTTTTTACTTGTTTTGCAAGCCATTTTGTCTGCCGTGATATCATATTACTGCACATCGGTTGAGTTTTCAAATCCCGCGTTTATTCATCGGGTAATGGATAGGTTTATATGAGATTATATTTCCATCATATTTTATTATTGTTTGGTAATACTAAAAGGAGCAGGGATTTTGAAATTTCGAAATTTTAATTAGGTTGGTAGCTCCAATTCGATTTTCTCACAAGAAAAGTTGTTCGTACGGATTATATAAAATGAACTCGTGCATCCACAGATCGTCCAATTTTGGACATATTAGAAGTTATGGTTAAATTGACTTAACTCAGATAATAAAAGAGAAAAATAAACATTTTTGCCATAGCACACAGTAAAGTTAACACGCTGGTAAGAAATCCAAGATCCGAAGCGCTATATGTTAATGACTGAAAAATGCATGAAATTCGTTTAATTAAGCCATATTATCATCACGGGGTGCAAACATTACGGTCGTTTGTGGCGTCAGACAGGGAGTCTTTTAATTCAGTCAGTGACTTTATATAGATTTTTTTACGTCAGGCGGTCGTAAACAGGGTCGTATACGGCAGGAAGTTGTCTAAATCAGTGAGTCGCTAAGGCAAGGTTGACTGTATTTTGGTAACTTATCTGGACTAATAGTTATGTTTGCTTTGTTTCAGATGGGAAAAGATTTCGACTAGGTTTTACTGGAAAGGATGTTTCGAAGATGTACACACGTTTATACAGAACTGCGACAACTGTCAAAGAAAGGTGAACCTGAAGAAAGCAAAGAAGCCACTGCGACCTATCACAGTTCCCGCCGAGGCTTTCAAGCAAGTGGGCATGGACCTTATAGGTCCTCTAGAAACCTCTTATCAGGGTAAGTTTTGTCTGTCGGTTTGTTGGGCTGCTTTGGTAGACCCTGGTGACTTTGACTCGTAGACAATATATGTCGGGGCATTGTGGTGCCGCATAGCGGTGTTGCTGCATAAAGATGGTCAAACAAAATTATGCGGCGATTTTCAACGCATGCAGAGGGCATGTTTAGGCGGCAGAAAGGCCCCCTTTCGCCGCATAAAGAAACCCATTAAAACATAAACGATAATTACTAGTTACTTCTATGAAGTTTCAACCAGACCAGGATCTAGTTTTATGTACTCACTCTCTCTTCCTCTGAAAAAGTCTTAAGTTCCGAAGGTCATTCCATCTTAAGTGGGGGCATATTTTATTCACTATACATTATATAGGGAAAAAAATTGTGAACGCAACTTCTCCTACACCGCTTGGTGGATTTTGTTCAAACTTTCACAGATGATCAACCTTAATGTGTAGATGATCGTAAAGACAGGAATTTTGGCTGTGATTGGTTTTAGCAAAATTATGGCCTTTTGATGTTTTATTCACTATACATTATATATGGAAAAAAAATTGTGAACGCAACTCCTCCTACACCGCTTGGGGGATTTTGTTCAAACTTTCACAGATGATCAACCTTAATATGTTGATGATCGTACAGACAGGAATTTTTGCTGCGTTTAGTCTTAGCAGAATTATGGCCCTTTGTTGTTTTATTCACTATACATTATATAAGGAAATATTTGTGAAGTAATAATTTTGGTATTAATATACTTATTAATTTCATATTTGAACACAACAAAGCTTTGAACTGGACCTTCAAAAAATTAATATGAAGATAACCTTGGCCTCTGAATGACCTTGACCTTCAAATTTAAAGCCTCATAAGGCCTTTGTGTTTGGAGTGGCTGCCACTATTTTTGTGACTAAAGTATACTAAAGAAATTATATATTTTTCAAGTTAAATTATATAAGAAATAACTGTTTTCTTAAAGCTT
The DNA here is from genome assembly GCF_026914265.1 of Mya arenaria. NCBI lineage: Eukaryota > Metazoa > Mollusca > Bivalvia > Myida > Myidae > Mya > Mya arenaria. Next base: position 19,700,490 of record NC_069123.1, read on the forward strand.
TTTAACAGATTTGTATATCCAATAAGCATTATAAGGAAAACAAAATATTTTATTACCTCCCTTAATTCTTTTTACTATATGTTTACATGTAGGATAATTAAAAGTGAGTGTTTCTTTACGTTTTATTGTTGACATTCCCTATTTAGACAAATGTTAAACCCATTTTTAACATAAAAATAAAAGCCTTATGGGACTTTAAAGTTTGAAATTTCCCAAAAGTGACTAAAACTTTGCTATTTATTTATTAGTTTTCTTCATGCTTGAGCACAACAACCTTTTTAAGACAAACTTAATATGCGCTAAAGATCAAATGATATAACATGTTACTAAGCATCATGTAGGGGTGCACCAGTGTCCTATGGACACATATCTAGTTGTTTTATGCGTGGCATGTCGCCGCATAAAGGTGGTCACCCTCTATATGCGTTGAAAATCACCGCATAAACGAGTCCGACCACCTTTATGCGGCAACACCGCTATGCGGCACCACAGGGCATAATAATGTTATGACCCCCGTAATAATACTATGACTGGGGGTCATAATACTATGACCGGGGGTCATAATACTATGACCGGGGGTCATAATACTGTGACCGGGGGTCATAATACTATGACCGGGGGGTCATAATACTGTGACCGGGGGTCATAATATTACGACTCCTCCACACATAGGAAAATGAGTCTCACACAAACCACTATATGAGGGTTATTTTCTGTGTGAGGCAGAGTCATAATATTGTGCCCCCGGTCATAAACTGTGACTGGGGGTCATAATTTTACATCTCCCCTACACATAGAAAACGCCCTTCACATAGTACCAACGGTTGCACTGCTCATTTTTAGTCACTATTATGCATAAAAGTAATGATGCGACTCATATTTCTATAAGGATCAGTTTGCTAAGTTACAATATACTTATATTGATAAAATCACCATGTCCAGTCTTCACGTGGTTTGACGGTGAAGTTAATGCTAAATGATGGTGGAAAACAACCTACTGGGTATTTCACCTCTGTACCACCGTACTCATTTGAAACGTTGTAATACATTGTAGTCAGTTTAACTTGAGATTTTTAGTTACTGGAGCGGTAGAGACGTATCGGTAATGCACCTGTTGAGTGGTGGTAAACTGAAATAGATTTTACGCAGTTTACGATTAGTTACAAGCAAAGCGACCGCCCATGTGAAACAGGGCCATGTGCGAAAGCAACTGCATTTCTTTTTAAGCACTGTAAATATATGTCGTATTTTTACGGGAAAACCATAGTTTATTAAATTAAATTTTGATAGTTCTGTATTTTTACGGGAAAACCATAGTTTATTAAATTAAATTTTGATAGTTCTGTAACTTAAACGCCGTCGACGGTTGCCAGCTGATATGTCAATGTACCAGCTGTTTATGACCTGTCAGTCAAATATGATCAGGCTTATTAGTCCCCTACGAGGACTATAGGAATGCCCTCCGTCAGTCTGTCCGTCCGTCCGTCTGTCCGTCCGTCCGTCCGAAAATCTGGATCCCGCGATATCTTCAAAATACTTAAAAAAAATTCATGAAACTTGGAATAGTGATAAAGGGCAATATGGAGATTATGCACGTCTTTTTATTTATTTATTTTTTTCGTTTTTGCGTCCGTCTGTCTGTCTGCTTTAAAAAACATTCAACACATCTTTAACCTAACTGGATTCCACTATATCTCCAAAAGTACATTGAATTTTTTTATGGAACTCCCCTACCGGTGTAACCGAGATAGGATTGCCCTCCGTCCGTCTGTCCCGTCTGTCCGTCCGTCCAAATTTTGTTTCCGGGCTATTTCTTGAAGACTATTGGCCAGATTTCAATTATTTTTTTTAAGAGTTATAGCATTTGACTAGCAATTTGCAATTTTCAAGCGAAATGAATGGGGGATTTTTTTCTTAAAGTAGTTTGTATAGAACATATCAACTGTAAACTTGAGAAAGATATTATTAAGAAACAGAGTAGTGCTTTTTTATTTTCCTTCCATTTTTGTCGAGCCCACCTTCGGTGAACTCGACCCTTAGTCGCCAGGTTTTGATGTTCGCTATATGTGCGTGCATGTGTCCGTCCTGATTTTTACGGACCATAACTCCAATTTGAATGAAAATGGAGGAATTTCTGTAAAAACTTCACACAAGTGATCACCTCCATGAGTTCTAGTTCTGCGCGCATGAACTGGGTTTATGGGTCAAAGGTAAAGGTCTTCTTAGAGATCACTGATAAATGCTTGTGCAGGGCATATCTGGTAACTGCATGAAGAGATTTTTTTTACTATAACTTCACACAAATGTTAACTACCATGAGATCTAGTGTCGCACGCATCAACCAGGTCTCCAGTTAAAGGTAAAGATAACAGAGGTCATTAGAAGTGCTTTTCTAGAGGATATCCTATATGCATGAGGGAATTTTTATGCAACATCTTAAAACTGCGATGCTGGCCCGTAGACATGCAGAATGAAATTCTAGTTTCTATGCAAACTCAAACTTGAAAAGAAACATCTATCGGCTGGGGATATACTAGTATTGTCTTTGACAATGCATCGTTGATTAAAATAAGTATTGTAAAATGCTTACATTTATACATTTCAGGAAACAAGTACATTGTCGTTATAACAGAATATTTGACAAAATGGGTAGAGGCAGAAGGGATTCCAGACAAGTCATCTGAAACTGTACTATCAGTATTCACAAAGTTTGTCACGACACATGGTTGCCCCAGCGTATTAATAACGGATCAGGGGAGAGAATTCTGCAACGACTTGAATGAAAAGTTTTGCAAGCAGTTTGGGATAGAACATAGAATTGCATCAGCATATCACCCACAAACAGGAGGACATACTGAAAGATTTAACAGGACTTTGTGCGATATGCTTGTGCACAGTGTAGATTTGTCGCAGAAAAATTGGGACATTAAGTTACCATACGTACTGTTTGCCTATAGAACGTCTAAACATGAGTCGACGAAACAAACACCATTCTATCTTGTGTTTGGAAGGCACGCACGCTTACCAATAGAACTAGACTTAGCAATGCAATCGGATGATAACCAAGACTCTGAATTGTCACTAAAGGAAAGAATAGACTCGTTCATTAAACTGTCGTGCAACAGAAAAGAAGCATCGTCCAATATTAAAACGGCACAATCGAAGCAGAAGAAATATTACGATTCTTCACTACCTAAAGACGATACAGCAGGTTTTGAAGTCGGCGACCAAGTCCTTCTTCATAACACCAGAAAATTGACGAGAAAAGGAGGGAAATTGGGTCTAAAATGGAAAGGACCATTCAAAATAACAAAAGTAACTGGAAAAGGCACTTATTTCCTAGAAGGAATGAAAACAAGTGTAAGTGGGAACAGACTGAATCGCTATAGGCAGAGTAATGACGATGCTGCTACAGATAACACAGAAAAGCGACCAACTGAAGGTCCAAAAGATGACCACAGTCTAATAAACAAAGAAACAGGAACCCAAGCAAACGAGAAAGCGTTTGAAAGACCTGCAAAAAGAAACGATAAATCTGACGACTGCAATCTCCCTCCAAAAAAGAGAAGAGTATCGCGAGAAGATGTTGCAACACAACCTACCAATTCTACAGAATCTACTAATCAAGAACCCCAACCATTTCAATTCAGACCATCTAATCAAGAATGGCAGGAACAAATCTCGAGTGTATTTAAGTCGGCAGTCAAAAACACGTATGCATCCGGTCCAGACAAATATATACGACGAGACGCCAAACCTACTAAAACTGTAAACATGCGTGGGGATGGCAATTGTTTGTTTAGAACATTCAGTTATTTAGTTTTTGGCGTACAAACACACCATAGCTTGATAAGGCAAGCGATTGTTGACTTCATGAAAGAAAACGAAACTCTAATGAAAGGCATTACACGTGATTCGGTTTCCAGATATCTAGACACGTCAATGATGGCCTCCGAAAACACTTGGGGAACAGAAGTGGAGATATTTGCTTTTGCAACTCTCACCAGAAGCGTTGTGTATGTTTATTCACAGTATGGCAGTAAGGAACAGTGGCGTTGGTTAGAATACAAACCGTTAGGCCTCATTGGTGGTAATTTAAGGGGTCGAGCAGTGTACATTCAGAATTCCAGCGACCATTTTGTCCCGGTGCTAGAGGTAGATGGCGAAGAGTTCTCAAGAAAGCCATACAAACGAATTCGGAACCACATTCCAGAAAGATACCACGCCCTTATAAGTGATGACATATTAGATGCTGCTTTAGTGAATTGTTACGCAGACGAAGCCTTGCTATTAAAACTTGACAAAAGTGTAAAGACTGTATATGTGAAGGCTTTTACTAACACGCCTTACAATGTAGAAGGGCTGCGTGGGTTATCTGACGAGGTGGATGCAAATATTTTCAATATAGTATGTGACTGGAGCGATGTCGAAAACATACTTAATTGATAAGTGACACGTGCAAGAATAAATCAACAACTCAGTGGAGAACGATACAATTTATGCTAAATTTGGTTTAACATATTGCATCTGATGAGCATAACAATGCGTGCTAAATATACCTTGTGTGATTTACTAACTAAAATAATAGCTTAAGATATAAACATATGTGACATGTAGTTTTACCAAAGCACAGGTCAACACCCTGGGACGTTTTGTTGGATTCGCCTCTATATTCCATACAGTTTTAAATAAAAAGTCCTTTCGTTTATGAAATTGTCCTTATTATATACCGAACAACACTCCCGAACCACGGATATATAGGATCTCACATGAGTTGTCATATGATATAAGATTTTATTAAACGAGCTCAAGAAAATGTTACATAGCGAGCCTCGGGCGAGCTTTATAACATTTTCTTGAACGAGTTTAATAAAATATTATATTTTTTGACAACGAATGTGAGATTCGTTTTATCACATGACTTAAAACATAAAAATAAAACATATAAAATAAACCCTTTTTAACGCTATGAGTACGCACGCTTTTCACGCCTTTTTTCTATATGGAATGTATTGGCGGAAATGAGTCACGTCAAAGTTATATTACACGTGTTAAATATAAAGAAATTCGTAATGATTATATTACATGAAAAACAAGCGATGTCATGTGATAAAATCAGATCTAGCAAATTCAACGATAATGCTACCAAGACCCGTATCTATATTCACACAAAAGTAAAAACACTCTAGAGGCCACATTTTTATATGAATCTTTATAAAATTTGGTCAGAATGCTAGTTAATTCGAGTGAGTTTAAAACTGAGTCATATTAGGTCAAAATTAGAAGTATGTCCGTCCGTCTGTCCGTTTGTCCGTCCGTCCGTCTGTCTGTCTGTCTTCCGGTAATGTCAAACACCCCCGGGGACGTAGACATGGTTGCGCGTCAAAATCGCAAGAAGGTTTAAAGAGTAGTTTAAAAAGATTTAAAAGAATGTTTAAAAGGGTTAACTAGAAATACATTCTGCATGCCCACGGGCAGATGTCGAGCCCGCTTTGTAGGTTTAAATTTTCACAGAAAGATTCATAATGGACATTTGTGAAGATGAAAGAATGATAATGACCTTGACCTTTGATATTGTGACCCCAAAAACAATAGGGGTCATTTACTCAATATGGGTGATCATCCTATCAGGTTTGGCAGCTGAAGGTTGAACAATAATTAAGTTATTGAGCGGAAACCGTTTTCAGTTTTAAGGTCTATGTAACCTTGAACTTGTTATTTGACATTTGACCTCTAAGTGTGACCTTGACCTTTGCCACAGAGACATAATTTTTTCGCGCGACACACCGCCTTGCCATGGAGAACATTTATGCCAAATTATATTAAAATCCCTCCATCCATATAGAAGTTATGCTCCGGACACGGATTTTGCGCCGACTCCAAGTGTGACCTTGACCTTTGACGAGCGGATCTGGGTGGTGTGCGCGACACGTCTTCTAATTAAGGTTAAAATATATCTCAAGTTAATGTTAAATTCCTTCAAAAAATGAGCGAGATATTTCGTCACGCAATCTGATTGGCACATACGAAATAAACAAGTCTCCGTGACGTCATATGGGCTGGCCACCGCTCTTCCGAATAACGGACGCGATCGTCGTGTTAATAAGATGCAATCGATTTTCTTAGAAGATAATCCAATAAATCGACTATTATTCTTTTGATATAAGTAGAAATAATATAAATGATAATATAAATATAAGAAATGAACGCCTTCTCGCTATAGTTCAACGGGTATATGAATACAACAAGTAGCGTGCATAGTTAACGTAAACCCCTTCGGGGTTTACGAACTATGCACGAGACTTGTTGTATTCATATAATCGTGAACCGACGCGAGAAGGCGTTCATTTCTTAAATATAGCTGCACTGAACTGCTCAGGGGTAGGGAGGAGGGCAACAGTAAGTGGTAGGTTGTTCCAATGGTACACAGTCCTGGGGAAGAAAGAACATTTATGATAATAAGAGGTTGCTGTAATTAACCTGTAACTCAGATCTTTTGCATGAATTGCTTATCCTTTTTGTGCTAAATGATTTCTAAAACCACTTTTCGAATGGTCATGAAAAGAAAAAAGGGATAATATTTTTAAGTCATTCATCATTGCTAGTTCCATTAATCTGTGTGGGACGTTTAATCACTATACAACTTTGATGACTACGAAAATGATTCAAATCACTAACAAACACTTGTCACTTACAGTGCACTTACAGTGATTCTGCTTGTATAATTAATAATTATTTAATTTCAATCGCAGAGAGGTTTATATAGTTGACTCCTAATCCAGTTGCACAGATTCGATTCTTAGGCGAGGAAGCTATCGAAGTATGTTACATCAGATCAGGATTAGACGAGTTCTGGTAAGAAGTCCAACGATACTAGATTGAAATCCAGCCACCCTCGCCCCCTGAAAACTAGCTAGTTCTGTGATTATAAATATTTTTGATTGTTGATATTCAAACAGGCCGTAAATTACAACAAGTAGTTGCGTATTTTGTTGATGGAACGTTCCTATGCAGTCCATCGCCTATGTTTTAAATGATAAACTGAGCAGCGCACAGTTTGTATGCCTGTCACCCATACACGACCCTGGTAGGCGTCGAACTCACAACGGTGAGGGGCAAGTGATTCTCGGTCGGAGACTTTAACCATTTTTTCTTTCCACACAAATAGGCATCGGTAGTGGTAATCCCTGAAGCTTGGATCAATTCCATCTAACTGCGGTCAAAAAAAAACGTGCAGTATGGACGCATGCACGGACGGGTGCCATCTCTCCTCCGATGTCTATGGATGAAGATAATTATGTTGTGCAAGTGTACCTTAGATAGGTTAGGTCAAGGTTTGGATTGGGGGGGGGGTCCTTATTCTATAGGGGGTCACATTTCTACGTGAGGGGTCATTTTTCTACGTGTGAGGAGTCATAATATAATGACCCCCCAGTCATAATATAATGACCCCCCGGTCAATATTTTATATAAAATAATGACCGGGGGTCATTATTTTATATAAAATAATGACCGGGGGGTCATTATTCTATGGGGGTCACTTTACAACGTTACACCGGCAGGCCGCTAATTTCACGCCGCTAGGTCGCTGAAGTGCTTGATCGATTTTTTTTTTTAAAGTTGAAAAACGCTTCAGAGTGATAATTTGTGCATAAAACAGTTAATTTAAAATTGTTTTAGAATAAAAGGTAAAGAAATATGTTCTGAATAGATAACAATTTAAGGCCGCTATGTAACTATATGAATACAAAACTTTGATTTATCATTGTTTTAAAAAAAACGCATTAACAATTGCTTGGAAATAGAAAAAATAATTAGGCCGCCAGGCCGCTAGGCCGCCAACTTCACGCCGCTAGGCCGCCAGGCCGCTAACTTCACGCCGCTAGGCCGCTAACTTCACGCCGCTAGGCCGCTAACTTCACGTACAAATCACTTATAGCAAGTGAACTAAACTAAGCCCAGTCGGCTATCATCTCTTTTAGATGTGACTGCCTTGTCTCAATGATCCAACAAAGTATTTAATGCAGGATGGAATTCTTCATATAACCCCGATTTGTTGACTTAGTAATATTCAGTCATTTTTCTGCCTGAAAGAAATTAGACTTCTGATTATCAACCAACAGAAACTACAACCGTAAAATACAAATGTACATGTATTAATTATACATTCTGCACTAATATCCGTTTTAGCCAAGAGTGAGGGTTGGTAGGCACAAATGTGTAGTTGTTGTGCATATGGTTGATAATGATTCACAACAGTATGGCGTTCAACGAGACCTACACCAAGCAAATGAATGTCGCTTCTGTCCAAGCTGTCGTGGCTTCCAGCCCGAAACATCTTTTCTTACAGGTTTATTTTGAAAATATGCAGTTTGTAAACAAATAATGGGTATGTTCATGTATTATGGTATGTTAGAAATAGGTCACATACCAAAACACATCATTTTTAAACAAAATTTTAAGTCTAATATTTTTCTAAGATAAAACAATCAAATAAAAAATAACATACTCATATCATATACATAAATGATGTACATAAGTACATTTAAAAATATGTAACCTGTATAATGCACCAGTCAATTGTAACCACAGCCCCCCAGGCCTGGGGATATGCCGGGGATAGCCGCGGAAATGGGCTGTGTTTTTACCTTTCAGGTGACCTCGCAGCGCCGGGTGAATGCGGTGGTTTTGTCTTTGAGCAAAATATAGCAGAGCATATGCCTTACCTAGGCTCCCTGTGGTACGGGGGCATATGGCGGGGATTTAACCATCAGTTCATCCCCGCAGGACGAGGATTTTACCTGGGGTTGGCTGGACCGAAAGTCAAAGTCCCAGCTATTCCTCGACCTGGGTGCGGGGGGGGGGGGGCGTGGTTTCAATTGACTGGTGCATTATAAGTAGATGTAAAGTATGTAACATGTATACCTGGTATTTATAGTACATGTAAAAATATTAACACGCTGTCTTAACATTTGGCAAATAAAAATGATTTAAGATTTCCAAAGATAAATTAAAAAACAAACATTTTTGAACACATAAACGTACACAACTACTCAAGGATACTTACACGAATAGCACTTTGATACGAATATCCCAGTTCCATGCTGATTGTTGACATTCGTTTTTTCGACAGAAAATCTTCTCTTACGCGTATAATTCACTTATAATCCATGTTTTACTGTAATGACTCAAATTGTTAGATGTATCGTAATCAGCTTTCAGTGTGCACTTTTAGTGTTTACTTATATTAAACGTATATTCATGAGAAAACATCACCTAGTTTCCAACTATACAGTAGCGGGGAAATACCTTCTGGTTCTAAAAATAGCAACATCCGGATATGTGTAGTGTTCTAAAAAATAAAACAAATCGGGGGGCAATCGTAATAAATTTTTACTAATGTCACCTTCAACATATTAACAAATAAAGTTAGGTGAACATTTAATTCCAATATCGATTAAATTAAAGAAAACAGTTTACCTCATGGTTTATCAATGCAGTAAACATAACAAAACAACATGAAACATAATTATTCCCATTCACATAAATACCGGTCAACACATTTTACATTTCATTCGGAACTCCTCCTAATGTTTATATTTCCGGCACCTGACATTACAGGTAACCAATCGGAAAACGTAAACGAATCGGGAGCAGTTATTAAACTTATTTGTCGTTCTTCCGATATAATATTTTAAAGATAAATTGAAGACAATCTATTCAACCATAAATAGCATTTTTAACACCCATGCAATCGCCACCCATTTGCATTTTTAATCATAATAAAACAACAGTAAAACCCAACTGTCAATCAACTTAAAAACCGCTCCTACCACTAACTAAAATAAATTCCCATTCCATAATAGGCGCGCACTTCAGTGCGGCGCCAATAAATTATTGACTTTCACTCGATTCCAGGTCATCATGTACAATACTGTGCTACAATATTTGACTCACCGATAAGCCTCATGGGCTGTCAATAGGGTACACGATCCAGCTGTTTATAAAACTCGCCTTATCTTGCGAAAATCAGGTCGAATTGCCCTTTGTGAACCTTAACCTATTTATTCCGGTCATGTGTTTCACAAGATGCCCACTCAGAAACCATTACTGATAGACATACATGGCGTGAGACCACAGTTATTTTTACTATATGTTTCATATAGACACTAACCTGGCTTTTGACTTTATACACATCCCAATTGAAAAACAAGGACATGGCATCTCTAGAACAATTCAAGACACAAAATATAATCACAAGAAAACACCATGTTGACCATTGACCCGACTGTCAAAATTGAGTTCAAATACAGAACCCTTCCCTCAAGGAGTCAATCGGCTATAAACAACTAATTTTCAGACTTCCACAAGCTATGATTTTTCCAATATTTACACTGAAAACTATCCATTTCTGCAATAGAGTGTCAAATTCAGTCAAGTTCTCTGCAAAAAGAACAGTTTTTGCTTTTTTTCATTCAATTTTAATAAAATATTGATACTTGAACACCAGTACTCTTTTTTCTGTATTAACATCCGGATCAACGGGGGGCGGGGGCAGATAACTGTGGTCTTGAGCCTGTTTGTACCGCGCTTTTGATCCGTCATTAATAACGGATAACTAGACTTTTACCAAGAAAACATTTGAACTTGCGTGAGTAACGTTATAGTTAAAACGTATGGTTGTGTGTATTGACCAACAGATGGAACATAAGCCGTGATTGATAAGAACGACGCGGACATGAAGAGTCTTACAAATTTTGAATCGCGATATAAAATGCAATATTTTTATATATGCTGTGTGAGGCTGGCGGATATTTAAAAGCAACAATTCATAGGGGTACGTGGACTTGAAAGATGGAGGTAACTTTTCTATTTCTCGTTTTACCAGTCCTGGTTTTGAAATTGCGTATTCCTGTTCTCACTTTTAAAACTATTATGTTTGATTTACATCGATGCGATTTAGAATGCTTAGTTTATGCTTTACAAAATATTTGGTTGGGTATCAATAATGTGTCTACTGCAACCATATCACCTTATATTTGCCTTGTTACATAATTTTCACCCGGAAAGCATTCTCGCAATCATTAAACTACACAAAGAAGTTCATATGTGCAACGAAAAAAAAATATCAGCATTTTGAAACCCTCGGCTTTCCGCGAAAGTTTTCGAGTTATTACAAATGCTGTCGGTGTTATCATAATGAAGCTTGCCGGAATCTACCGAGTTCACATATATTCATTTTAATATGTTCGTTTAGACAACAAAATGTTAATTAAGTTCTGCATTATGCTAGAATAACGGTTTCCGTCTTAATTTTAAAAACAATCTTCAAATTAATAAACTTATTAAACAGAAATAACTGCATATACATATGTTCTTGATATTTCAGCAGCCACTTTCACACGCAGAATTAGACTGCATCTCCATTAACAAATTTCACAGCGAAGTTAATGGCTTTCCCGATTAAACCTTTAAAGTGCTTAATTAAATAATGTACCAAATATATTTTATAAAGATGAAATTCTTGATAAAATAAGGGTAAAAATGAGAGCAGTTATATTAAGATAATATGGATTGTGTACACAGGTAAAATAAGTCATCATTTAATTGTTATAAGGTGATTGTTGCAATTAATCAAACATCTTTTACAGTTATCGGAGCAACTTAGAAGGTCATCTTCGCAAGAAAACTCATGGCATGCCAACCATCTCCACTCCTGTAACCCCAGGCAACTCTGTTGTGGTAAGAATACATTTCAATTTTTCTACACCGTCAGTCATCACGTCGTCTGCCCCCTCACCCCCCCCCCCCCAAAAAAAAAAATGTTCATTCAAATATCAGAATGTTGATCAAACTGTTATTTCAGGAGTCGTTTGCTACTTTAATGAGTCCATCTTTGAAATTCCAGTTTAAATACTAACAAAATGTGTAATTAACGATATTAATCAGAAAAAAGGAACCCCGCATTTAAAGCTTTCGTTTTAAATGTGTGTGTGCTGCAAGAAACACTACAAATTTAGTTATAACTGTTTGTTTAGTCATAATGTTATGATATTATAATGGCAAATAAAACCTCACGCTCAGAAGTTCGTGACTTTGAAAAATATAAATAACATTTTCTTAACTAAACTGACTTTAATAACCATTTATTTGAAATACAATTCAACCAGCCTTGTACTATGGCATGCAATTTAAATGGCATGTTACGTATGACTTAATTTCTGTAATTGTTGACATGTGTTACAGGGTTATCCATAGATCATGTTTCAATTCAGGTGTGTAAATTATACAATACTATCAAATAAACCTGAAATAAACAATTTCAATAAAAGGAAATCATTTAAACTTTTTTTACATTATACAGTACATGTATAAGAAAACTTTCCCAAGTTTCAACTTATTTACAGGTGAGGCTATTACCTCACAGTGAGGTTTATAGATCGAAACATGTACCACTGCTATCCGAAAGGGGGCAAAAGGAGACAACTTGATGTATGACCTCATTGACAAGATGTTCACCATTACCAAACTGGCGAACTCCATGGGGAACTGGTATTGGGAAACCTCGCCCTGGTGAGGCAAGAGAGCATATATATGCTTGGCCACTGGCAATACTCGAAGATAGGTACTGAATTACAAGTAGACTGCCTAAAATATAAACATTAAACAGAAGTAAAGGCTCATGGTTACCCTTTTTCAAATCATTGTGCAAAATTATCTACCGAAGACTAAGGTATCCTACGAGTTGAGCAATATAGCACTCGTCTTATACCACTTTTATAAGTGTGTTGTTGTTGTTTTGTGTTGTTGTTTTTTAAAAAGGCGCTTTAGTTTCTCTTATGATAAGAAAGTTTATACTTTCGGTTTAATAAAAAAAAGATAATGTCTTATTTTCAGAGTATGTGATATGACGGAAAATGCTGCCTGAAGTAGATTTAAATCTGGCCACCACTAAGAGGAACACGTATGGGCGATAAATACCTGATTGATGAACAATAAGGAAGTACTAATTCTACTGTGAAGTGAGACTGGAATTACTTTTTATAGCCAATATGATAATTTAACTTTTAATATTTTGCGATTTTATATTTGAAATGCAGAATAAATTGAGTAAGCTTTAGTGTGGTTATTCACATTGTTTTTATGCCCCCGAAGGTGGGCATATTAAAATCGCACCGTCCGTCCGTCCGTCCGACTCAATAACTCAGAATATTATGGACAGATTTTAAAATAACTTGCCCCATGTGTTCGGCATACCAAGACGACGTGTCGCGTGCAAGAACCGTGTCCCTACCTCTAAGGTCAAGGTCACACTTAGGTGTTTATTCACAATGGAGTGTTGCATATAAGGATACAGAGTATTGGTTGTCGTGTCCCGGCTGTAACTTTCCCTTGTATGGACAGATTTTAAAATAACTTGCCACATGTGTTCGGCATACCAAGAAAACGTGTCGTGTGCAAAACTTGTGTCCCTACCTCTTAGGTCAAGGTCACACTTGGGTGTTTTTTCACAATGGAATGCTGCATGTAAGGACATAGAGTATAGGTTATCGTGTCCGGGCTGTAACTTTCCCTTGTAAGGACAGATCTTAAAATAACTTGCCACATGTGTTCGACGTACCAAGACGACGTTTCGCGTGCAAGAACCGTGTCCCTACCTCTAAGGTCAAGGTCACACCTGAATATAAGGACATAAGAATGTAGGTTGTCACGTATGGGTGGTATTTTTTTATGTTCAGAGGCAATTTAAAATAACTTGCCATATGTATTTGTTTGATCTTTAACTTTTCATGTACTGACCTTGTTCATAGGTCAATGTCACATTTGGGGGCATTCGTCACATACTGTGACAGCTCTTATTAATTCCTTTAATTTAACTCAGTTTTCGCATGTAAATTATTGCGCACATACAATTAAAAGTTTTTAACTCCATGTGACATATGTATGAATATCCTCCCGTAAACTAAAATTCTGCCAGTAACTGAAATTCCGTCTGAATCTGAGATTCCGCCTGTAATCTGAAATTCCGCCCACGACCGAAATTCCGTCTCATTCTAAATTTTCGCCCGTAATCTGAAATTCCGCCCGTAACTAAAAATCAAGCTAAATCTGAAAATCCGCCCGTAACCTGAAATTCAAACCTGAATTTGAATTCCGTCCCACCTCATTTACATATTCCGCCTCTAACACTAAACATTATATTATTCAAACTACGCCTTGAAAAAATCTCCGCCCGTAACTTGAAAAATTTCGTACGGGAAGGGAGGCAATTATGTAATGACAATAGGAGAGTTATTCATTAGGAGTTTTTTTTATCTTTAGCCATGAGCACGTTAAGGATGTCCAGCGTGGCCAAATATTTGAATCTACTTATCGGGGGGGGGAGGGGGGGATGATAGCTTTGACGCCATAGAAGAATATATCACCAACCAGACACCGTAAGTGGAATCATAAGCCTGGAATTGTGATAATAAAATTTCATAGTTTATTCAAATGCATATAGGCCATAGACCCATGGGCATACATCAATGGAATTCATAATATATATAATTAAATGCATTTTTATCAATCGATCGTAGGTCACAATATATATTAATACACGTACACTTACTTATTTATACATACCGGTACGGATGGAAAAATCCGACCCTCGGGCACTCTGCGTGGCCGCTAACTCGGCTTTTCCCATCTGGACCGGAAAAAAACATGCTTGATATTTTTTCTTGCATATCTAAATTTATCAATTTGTGGAAATAACACGTTGAAAACGAACTTTTGTACAATTACACCAAAAAGTGCGTGCGACGTTGTTTACTGACGTCATAGAGCGCAGTAATTTTAAATAACTAAAAATAGTGTTTTTTACGATTATTTGTTTTCAATTATTATTAAAAGTCTTGCTAACATATATATTTGATTGCGCTTTATTAGACTGCCAAAATATATTTTTCATCAACCATACAACAAATGAAATAAGAAGTGGCGCGTTGTTGCGCGTGACTCATCTTACATTGGGTATGTAAGATGGGTTTTTCCAGCACTGGTCACATGACCGGAAACACACGTCCGATATGCAAGAAAACCATAGTGAGGTGACAGTGGTTACAAAAATCATTGAGTATTTAACATCATTATAAATATAGCAGGGTCTCTCAATTCAAAAGCCTCGTGGATAAACATTGCTAATTCCTTTGAATAGTCTTATTTGTATTTGTAAAAGTTGTACAAATTTGGTTGTATTTGGTCTATTTAGATAATATTTATTTATGTATGTATTGTCTTCTTAAATAACTAAATAAAGTACATTAAAAAAATGAAATTCATCTACTATATTATGGCAAACTTGACTTTTCCTTTCATATTCAGATATAGGAGTAGGTTTGTCCCATCTACCGGCCACAATTTCTTACTTATACATACATGTAATTATTTATTTTTTCTGTTCAATAGTTTAATGATTCATTGTACATTAACACGTAGTTCACATACGTTCAATCATTTCTTGACTGTTGACTTTCTTTGACCGGGGGATGTACACGGAATGGAATTGGCTGAAGTATATCTTGTCTTCCATTTGAATGTATTCATCACTGCATCAATTGAATTTATCCACGTTTTATTAACATTTGGTGAAAGATATGAGGGTTGACTCCGTCTCATACAGGGGTACAATGGATAATTTTGACTTATTACCATGACGGCCTACCTTGAATATAAATTTAACATTTTTTTATGTTGCTATACCAGGAATTTTTTAAAATCGATCAAATGGATGGATATACATTCATTTCATGAAAGAAATATCATTTGGAATAACAGTACAATGTTGAATGCATTATCGTCACAGTTGAGAGAGTAGTTCAAACTACTTATTAAATAAAATAAGCATGTAATGAGAAGAATTCACGTTAACAACAGCATATATAACATTCATGTTAACAACAGCCTTTTTTGAAATATCGATATTCATTAAAAAAAACGAAAAGACATTTTACAAACAATTCGTTTAATAACATAAAAATTATTTAGCATTAAACGTTTACAACATTCATAGCCAACATAAATTATGTGACTTTGTCGTAAAAAGCAAAGACATGGTCAATAGCTCTCTAGTTGCATAATTTCTAACATATTTGTAACAATGGTTTTTGTTATCACATCATGTTAATTTCGTGATCGTAATATAAATGCAAAGTACATAAATTTACTAATATTTCGTAAAGTTTTTCTTGAATCTGATGACATCAAAGTTATAAACTTTTGTTTTGTAGGCCAATGGCAAAAATAAGGTTAAAAGTATTCTTTCCTTAAATTATTATAATATGAACAAACTAGCAGAAAATGATATTCGTTTACAATGACATTCATGTTGCGATAAGTACAAATTCTATCTGCCCTCGGTATATTATGATGTCTACCCGTTTCAATCAATAAATCGTGTGAGGAAACTCGAAATTTTGCTATCCTAAATTTGTTCGTTCGATTGCACCTAGGTAATTTGCTTGCTTAAGTTCATTTTTATACCAACAGTATGCTTCTAATCTGTTTGATTCGTTAACATCTGTATTCCACGATTGTTTTAATATATCAATGATTCTTTGCTTTATCAACTGGATGGGGATTATTTGTATATCTTGAGTGTACCATATATCAGACATTCCATTTTCATTTAATATAGTTTTTACATGGGAAGCCCAACTTAATCCGTTATAGTTATTATTGTTATCGATATCGTGCATTGTATAAGTATGCTTGGAAAGAGAGTTATTATCAGAATTCAATATTCTTATCCAGTATTTGATAATCCTTATTTTACGCTCTACTACCATTGGATGTCTGCCTAATTCTCCTTATAATGCAGATAAAAAAAAAAAATTCTGACATTAAGAATTTTCCTCATAAATTTACAATGAATTAATTCAATGTCTTTTGAGGGGTGGTATCCGAAAATATCTGCACCATAGTTTAGTATGGTGCCAATAAGACAGTCAAAAAGTTTACATTCTTCTTTAATGTTAAGGTTTAACTGATTAAAAATAATAAACAAATTTGTAAGGCATACATGGAGTGTTCTGCTACATGTTTCTGTGTTCTATTCCAGTCGCCATTCTTAAATAAAGTTATACCTAGATATTTGAAGGTTTCAGCTATTTCTAAATTTGTATAATCAAAGGTAAACTTGTAATTTATTTTTCTACCTCTCTCAAATATCATTATTTTAGTTTTTGCTGTGTGCCATAGAAGAGGCATAAGTTATAATCAAAGAGTTTCAATATACAACTCAAGCCATGTATGGTGTTCGTCGTAAAAGGAAGCCATATGAAGTACAAGTCAATGTGGTCGATGAAAGTAGAAATGACAAGTTAGAAAAACTGATAGAATCTCTAACCGAACAAATGAATACAATGAAAGCTTCAATTGGGAAAGCGGACAGGGTTATGGGGGGGGGGGGATGATAGCTTTGACGCCATAGAAGAATATATCACCAACCAGACACCGTAAGTGGAATCATAAGCCTGGAATTGTGATAATAAAATTTCATAGTTTATTCAAATGCATATAGGCCATAGACCCATGGGCATACATCAATGGAATTCATAATATATATAATTAAATGCATTTTTATCAATCGATCGTAGGTCACAATATATATTAATACACGTACACTTACTTATTTTTACATACCGGTACGGATGGAAAAATCCGACCCTCGGGCACTCTGCGTGGCCGCTAACTCGGCTTTTCCCATCTGGACCGGAAAAAAACATGCTTGATATTTTTTCTTGCATATCTAAATTTATCAATTTGTGGAAATAACACGTTGAAAACGAACTTTTGTACAATTACACCAAAAAGTGCGTGCGACGTTGTTTACTGACGTCATAGAGCGCAGTAATTTTAAATAACTAAAAATAGTGTTTTTTACGATTATTTGTTTTCAATTATTATTAAAAGTCTTGCTAACATATATATTTGATTGCGCTTTATTAGACTGCCAAAATACATTTTTCATCAACCATACAACAAATGAAATAAGAAGTGGCGCGTTGTTGCGCGTGACTCATCTTACATTGGGTATGTAAGATGGGGTTTTCCAGCACTGGTCACATGACCGGAAACACACGTCCGATATGCAAGAAAACCATAGTGAGGTGACAGTGGTTACAAAAATCATTGAGTATTTAACATCATTATAAATATAGCACGGTCTCTCAATTCAAAAGCCTCGTGGATAAACATTGCTAATTCCTTTGAATAGTCTTATTTGTATTTGTAAAAGTTGTACAAATTTGGTTGTATTTGGTCTATTTAGATAATATTTATTTATGTATGTATTGTCTTCTTAAATAACTAAATAAAGTACATTAAAAAAATGAAATTCATCTACTATATTATGGCAAACTTGACTTTTCCTTTCATATTCAGATATAGGAGTAGGTTTGTCCCATCTACCGGCCACAATTTCTTACTTATACATACATGTAATTATTTATTTTTTCTGTTCAATAGTTTAATGATTCATTGTACATTAACACGTAGTTCACATACGTTCAATCATTTCTTGACTGTTGACTTTCTTTGACCGGGGGATGTACACGGAATGGAATTGGCTGAAGTATATCTTGTCTTCCATTCGAATGTATTCATCACTGCATCAATTGAATTTATCCACGTTTTATTAACATTTGGTGAAAGATATGAGGGTTGACTCCGTCTCATACAGGGGTACAATGGATAATTTTGACTTATTACCATGACGGCCTACCTTGAATATAAATTTAACATTTTTTTATGTTGCTATACCAGGAATTTTTTAAAATCGATCAAATGGATGGATATACATTCATTTCATGAAAGAAATATCATTTGGAATAACAGTACAATGTTGAATGCATTATCGTCACAGTTGAGAGAGTAGTTCAAACTACTTATTAAATAAAATAAGCATGTAATGAGAAGAATTCACGTTAACAACAGCATATATAACATTCATGTTAACAACAGCCTTTTTTGAAATATCGATATTCATTAAAAAAAAACGAAAAGACATTTTACAAACAATTCGTTTAATAACATAAAATTTATTTAGCATTAAACGTTTACAACATTCATAGCCAACATAAATTATGTGACTTTGTCGTAAAAAGCAAAGACATGGTCAATAGCTCTCTAGTTGCATAATTTCTAACATATTTGTAACAATGGTTTTTGTTATCACATCATGTTAATTTCGTGATCGTAATATAAATGCAAAGTACATAAATTTACTAATATTTCGTAAAGTTTTTCTTGAATCTGATGACATCAAAGTTATAAACTTTTGTTTTGTAGGCCAATGGCAAAAATAAGGTTAAAAGTATTCTATCCTTAAATTATTATAATATGAACAAACTAGCAGAAAATGATAGTCGTTTACAATGACATTCATGTTGCGATAAGTACAAATTCTATCTGCCCTCGGTATATTATGATGTCTACCCGTTTCAATCAATAAATCGTGTGAGGAAACTCGAAATTTTGCTATCCTAAATTTGTTCGTTCGATTGCACCTAGGTAATTTGCTTGCTTAAGTTCATTTTTATACCAACAGTATGCTTCTAATCTGTTTGATTCGTTAACATCTGTATTCCACGATTGTTTTAATATATCAATGATTCTTTGCTTTATCAACTGGATGGGGATTATTTGTATATCTTGAGTGTACCATATATCAGACATTCCATTTTCATTTAATATAGTTTTTACATGGGAAGCCCAACTTAATCCGTTATAGTTATTATTGTTATCGATATCGTGCATTGTATAAGTATGCTTGGAAAGAGAGTTATTATCAGAATTCAATATTCTTATCCAGTATTTGATAATCCTTATTTTACGCTCTACTACCATTGGATGTCTGCCTAATTCTCCTTATAATGCAGATAAAAAAAAAATTCTGACATTAAGAATTTTCATCATGAATTTACAATGAATTAATTCAATGTCTTTTGAGGGGTGGTATCCGAAAATATCTGCACCATAGTTTAGTATGGTGCCAATAAGACAGTCAAAAAGTTTACATTCTTCTTTAATGTTAAGGTTTAACTGATTAAAAATAATAAACAAATTTGTAAGGCATACATGGAGTGTTCTGCTACATGTTTCTGTGTTCTATTCCAGTCGCCATTCTTAAATAAAGTTATACCTAGATATTTGAAGGTTTCAGCTATTTCTAAATTTGTATAATCAAAGGTAAACTTGTAATTTATTTTTCTACCTCTCTCAAATATCATTATTTTAGTTTTTGCTGTGTGCCATAGAAGAGGCATAAGTTATAATCAAAGAGTTTCAATATACAACTCAAGCCATGTATGGTGTTCGTCGTAAAAGGAAGCCATATGAAGTACAAGTCAATGTGGTCGATGAAAGTAGAAATGACAAGTTAGAAAAACTGATAGAATCTCTAACCGAACAAATGAATACAATGAAAGCTTCAAATGGGAAAGCGGACAGGGTTATGGGTCTTGTAACGTTTGAGGTTCGTTTCTTTTAAAGAGCCCTACTATCCCTATTTTTTGCTCTAAACATCACTATTTAACACTACTATTTCAACAAAATCCTCCTACTTTTTTGTTATGGGTCACTTGAAAGCCTGTAATCGACAAAGAGATGTGTCATGATCTGTATGTGTTAAACACATTTCAGACAGTTAAATAAGTATGTTCTATCCAAGAAAATGATTTTTTAATTTGGATCAGAAAATTGAGTGCATATATTTAACCTTTTTTGTAAACTTTTCAAGAATTTCTTCGAGAGAAAGTCAGTCTCGCCAACATAGTAGGTGCGAGCACAAAAAATTTAAATGAATTTTTGCATTTAGGAAAAAAGAGGTAAACCGACGAGCAGCTGATCAATTTAAGTGGCCTTATAGATTCCGAAGAAGACTATCAAAACGATCAAGAAAAAATGAAAAAATACAACAATTACGTCTCTATTTACCCTCTTGCGACTCGGGTAGATTGAGTGTTGGTTGGTGGTTCGAGAAATAGTTCTTGTCAAGCCCGCCCGCTTGCAGTGAGCACGAGACATAGTTGTCACGATGGCGGTTCCGTGTATGTCCGTGCGTGCGTGCGTCTATACTGAACTTTCTCTGGGCTGAACTTTGCTCTTGCATGATATAGGATTTTCAACAAAACTTGCCATTAGGGTTCACCATGATAAGGTGGCATGTCGCGCACACGGCCCATATCTGAACCTCAAAGTTGTCCGGGCTGAATCTTGAATATGCATAATAGGATTACAAAAAAACTTGCCATAAAGGTTCATTATGATATGGTGGCGTGTCGCGCACAAAGATTAAGGTCTTCAATGATCAAGGTTAAATGTCAAAGATTAAAATAATCCATCTCCGGGTTGCGTCTTGTCAATGCAATATAGGAATTTCAAAACAACATGCCATGAAGATTCATGTCGCACTCAAGACCAAGGTATCTTGACCATACATTATGGGAGTTTCCAAAACAAAAAAGAGTCACCATGGTGAGGTGACGTGTTGCATACACGTAAAAGGTCAAGGTAAAAGGTTAAAATGATTCTTGTCCGGGCTGTATCTTGACCATGCGTAATAGGAATTAAAACAAAACTTGCCATGAAGATTCACCATGATGAGGGGGCGTGTTGTGCACAAGACCAAGGTCTATACATCAGAGGTATAGGTCATTGCTTGTCGCCCATGCTGTATCTTGACCATGCATTAAAGGATTTAAAAAAAACTTCCTACAAAAGTTGATATGATTCTTGTCAGGACTGTATCTTAACCATGCATTATATGATAAAAAACAAGTACTTGCTTTGAAGGTTCACCATGATGAGGTGGATTGTCGCGCACAAGACCCTAGTCTGAACCTCAACGGTCAAGGTCACGATTCAGTACCTCAAAGGTAAGGTCAATGTGAAAGGTCCAAAAGTAGAAATTATTGTCGCCATTGCTGTATATTACCCATGCATAATAGGATTTTAAAAAATCTTCATACGAAGGTTCACCATGATAAGGTGGTTTGTTGCGCACATGACCCAGGTATGTACCTCAAAGGTCAAGGTCACGATTATGTACATTAAAAGTCAATGTCAAGGTTAAAGGTCAAAGATTGAAATGATCCTTGTCCGGGCTCCAGTCCGTGTGTTCTATGGCCATGTATTATAGGATTAAGAAAACAACTTGCAATGAAGGTTCACCATGAGAGGTGGTGTCTTTCGCACAAAACCAATGTCTGTACCTTTAAGGTCAAGGTAAAATGGGCCAAAAATGATAGAAACACTGTTTATATACAATATATATGTATATCTATTTCGAAAACTTTCGTTTACTCCTGTCTTAAAATATTTATAAATATCTATCATTCGTGCGTTAAATACTAATTAAGTATCCAAGTAGTGTGCAAGTTGTAGCAAGACGTATCACATTTTACCAGAGACTGCTTAAATATCAAGGTTGGTCATAATACATAATTTCTCACTGAAGTGAACGAGCAGAAACCATTATTCTGTTCTAAGTAATACCAACATCGACGACCCAAGGTCTGAAAAAGCTTTACTGGCTTCAAATTTGATCACAAAACCTCACTCCTCACTGATGACTCTGTGTGCAACAACTTGATTTACAGAGCAATACCATATATATGTATAGCAAACACCACATAAATCCTTCAGCCATATGTTTTGTGCTCCTCAATAGATCAGATTACCGGTGTATTTCAAATATTTAAACATTTGCGACTCGAACGTTGATGCTTGTGAAAAACACATCATGGTTAACTAATCTATATGAATGCAAGATATGTGAACCCTGACTAAAGTATTCAGTTTCAACCATTCTTTTATTTTTAGTAACAGTGAACTTGACCCTAGGGACCTTTAACGCAATCGTATGAAAGGTCTCCATAAACTCTTCCTTTATACCAAGTTTGGTCAAGATATGTGAACCCTGACTAAAGTTATTCAGTTCCAACCGTTTTTTCTATTTTTAGTAATAGTGACCTTGACCTTGATCCTAGGGAACCCAAACGCAATCGGTATCCATAAACACTTCCTTTATACCAAGTTTGGACAAGATATGTCAACCCTAACTAAAGTAATTAAGTTTCAACCGTTTTTCCATTTTTAGTAACAGTGACCTTGACCTTGACCTTAGGGACCCCAATGCAATCCCATGAAAGGTATCCATAAACTCTTCCTTTATACCAAGTTGGGTCAAGATATGTCAACCCTAACTAAAGTTATTCAGTTTCAACCGTTTTTCTATTTTTAGTAACAATGACGCAATCCCATGAAAGGTATCCATAAACTCTTCCTATAGACCAAGTTTGGTCAAGATATGACAACCCTTACTGAAATATCAGTTTCATAGGTGAGATTGACATGTGAAAATCTGGTTATAAACAGTTTTAAGTACATCAGTCTCGTCCCTCGATATTGACACCATCGAACAATTTCCCCCCGAGTTTGCGTAGAGGCTAAAAGTCGAGATCATTATCACAGTCTCGTTTTTTTAATATATGGTTACTAGCCTCAGTACACCGAATAGCTATCCCCTGTGCAGTTATTTATTTGCTTCATCTCTCCCCAGTACACCTTAATTCAGGTCATCAAAAAGTATGGATATCTCCGTAACAATATCTGATATAATATGATATTTTACACAATACTAGATGCTGTAATTTCAATGAAATCGCTCGATTCAGTTTTTATTTTTATTTTCTACCTGTTGTTTTATGTTTGAAATCGTACCACATTACTGAACATTTGTGAGCGATCATGCAACTTTCGGCGAGAATTGTGCTATTATACAAAAGAGGAGACACATTTCCATCATAGTCGTATATTGCACAGGACCAGGCTTTTCGAAAGATTTCGATTTTGATAAATATATAACCATAACATACAAAAAGAACTATAGAAAACTTACCATGTGTCTGTTTTTAGAGAAAAAAACTCCCAAGATATTTTAATGTATCCACCACCTCGATTTTGCGATTATTTATGATAAAGTTTCCTTTTCTACGGAACCGATCTCCAAATACCATTATTTTAGTTTTGTCAATATTTATATCCTCTGTGTATGCAAACACTACAGTGTCATCAGCATTTGATATAACAATCAGTTTTATATGGATGTCGAAATTGTCATCAGCTAGGACTAAACTTATGTCGTTTTTGTCAATAAATAATTTTCTAGATCTTTTAAAAACAGAAAAAAGGTATCAGTGAAGGATTTTCACCTTGGCGTTCACCTCTAGCACAGGTGGAAAGGTTTGACATCTTATTATTAACCGTAATACAAGATTTGATAACACTATATATATATATATATATATCCATAATTTTTAACATTTTTTTCCAATTAATGCTATAACACATCAATTTACTTCAAAGGTTCTCCGCACAGAGTCAAAAGCTTTCTGGAAATAAATAAAACAACTTTTTATTTTTACGTTTACAAATTTCAGCTTATGTATGTAATGCAAAAATGAGGTCAACAGTAGAGTGATCTTTTCTAAAGCCCGCTTGATTTTCATTAAGAAAATTAAAGCATTCTAAGTATTTAGTTAACCTATTGTTTAACACAGCAGTAAATTATTTTCCAGGTCTATAGGTTTTCTCCTTCGTTTTTTTATAAATTGGTATAATTGAGCCAATTAGCCAAGATTCAGGGATACAACCCCTGTCAAAGACGATGTTAAATAACTTCAGGTTCGAATGAATTAACAGATCACAAGACGCTTAAATATATTCATTTGATACCCTATCAAGACCAGTAGCCTTGCCAGACTTTAATTTATTTGTACAAACAATAATTTCATCAATTGTAATTTCATTGTTAAGATTATGGTCTATGCTCACATTTGGAAATTCAGCTTCAACATGCTCATTTGCATCAACGTTATTAGCATTTAAGTTTTTAAAGAAATAGAAAATACATCAATGTTAACATCACCGGTCTTATTTCTAGCGTTTAAACTGTTTATGTAATTCCAATTTTTTTTTGAGACTTACTACGCATACGGCTTCGGATTTTTCTCCGCATGTCTACTGTGTTTGTACGCTGTGCATGTCTACTGTGTTTGTATGATGTGCATGTCTACTGTGTTTGTATGATGTGCATGTCAACTGTGTTTGTACGATGTGCATGTCTACTGTGTTTGTATGATGTGCATGTCTACTGTGTATGTATTATGTGCATGTCTACTGTGTTTGTATGATGTGCATGTCTACTGTGTATGTATTATGTGCATGTCTACTGTGTTTGTATTATGTGCATGTCTACTGTGTTTGTATTATGTGCATGTCTACTGTGTATGTATTATGTGCATGTCTACTGTGTTTGTATGATGTGCATGTCTACTGTGTTTGTATTATGTGCATGTCTACTGTGTTTGTATGATGTGCATGTCTACTTTGTATGTATGATGTGCATGTCTACTGTGTTTGTATGATGTGCATGTCTACTGTGTATGTATTATGTGCATGTCTACTGTGTTTGTATGATGTGCATGTCTACTGTGTATGTATTATGTGCATGTCTACTGTGTTTGTATTATGTGCATGTCAACTGTTTTTGTATTATGTGCATGTCTACTGTGTTTGTATGATGTGCATGTCTACTGTGTTTGTATTATGTGCATGTCTACTGTGTTTGTATGATGTGCATGTCTACTGTGTTTGTATGATGTGCATGTCTACTGTGTTTGTATTATGTGCATGTCTACTGTGTTTGTATGATGTGCATGTCTACTGTGTTTGTATGATGTGCATGTCTACTGTGTTTGTATTATGTGCATGTCTACTGTGTTTGTATTATGTGCATGTCTACTGTGTTTGTATGATGTGCATGTCTACTGTGTTTGTATTATGTGCATGTCTACTGTGTATGTATTATGTGCATGTCAACTGTGAATGTATTATGTGCATGTCTACTGTGTTTGTATTATGTGCATGTCAACTGTTTTTGTATGATGTGCATGTCAACTGTGTTTGTACGATGTGCATGTCTACTGTGTTTGTATGATGTGCATGTCTACTGTGTATGTATTATGTGCATGTCAACTGTGTTTGTATGATGTGCATGTCTACTGTGTTTGTATGATGTGCATGTCAACTGTGTTTGTATGATGTGCATGTCAACTGTGTTTGTATGCTGTGCATGTCTACTATGTTTGTATGATGTGCATGTCTACTGTTTTAGTACGATGTGCATGTCTACTGTGTTTGTATGATGTGCATGTCGACTGTGTTTGTATGATGTACATGCCTACTGTGTTTGTACGTTGTGCATGTCTACTGTGTTTGTATGATGTGCATGTCAACTGTGTTTCTACGCTGTGCATGTCAACTGTGTTTGTATGATGTACATGTCAACTGTGTTTGTATGATGTGCATGTCAACTGTGTTTGTATGATGTGCATGTCTACTGTGTTTGTATGATGTGCATGTCACCTGTGTTTGTACGCTGTGCATGTCAACTGTGTTTGTATGATGTGCATGTCAACTGTGTTTGTATGATGTGCATGTCTACTGTGTATGTATTGTGTGCATATCTACTGTGTTTGTATGATGTGTGTTTGTATGATGTTCATGTCAACTGTGTTTGTATGATGTGCATGTCAACTGTGTTTGTATAATTGCATGTCAACTGTGTTTGTATGATGTGCATGTCTACTGTGTTTGTATGATGTGCATGTCTACTGTGTTTGTATGACGTGCATGTCAACTGTGTTTGTATTATTGCATGTCAACTGTGTTTGTATTATGTGCATGTCTATTGTGTTTGTATGATGTGCATGTCTACTATGTTTGTATTATGTGCATGTCTACTGTGTTTGTATGACGTGCACGTCAACTGTGTTTGTATGATGAGCATGTCTACTGTGTTTGTATGATGTGCATGTCAACTGTGTTTGTATGATGTGCATGTCAACAGTGTTTGTATGATGCGCATGTCAACTGTGTTTGTATTATGTACATGTATACTGTGTTTGTATGATGTACATGTATGCTGTGCATGTCAAATGTGTTTGTATGATATGCATGTCTACAGTGTTTGTATGATGTGCATGTCAACTGTGTTTAAACGATGTGCATGTCTACTGTGTTTGTATTATGTGCATGCCTACTGTGTTTATATTATGTGCATGTCAACTGTGTTTGTATGATGTGCATGTCTACTGTGTTTGTATGATGTGCATGTATACTGTGTTTGTATGATGTGCATGTCAACTGTGTTTGTATGATATGCATGTCAACTGTGTTTGTGTGATGTGCATTTCAACTTTGTTTGTATGACGTGCATTTATGATGTGCATGTCAACTGTGTTTATATGATGTGCATGTCAACTGTGTTTGTATGATATGCATGTCAACTGTGTTTGTATGATGTGAATGTCAACTGTGTTTGTATGATGTGCATGTTAACTGTGTTTGTATGATGTGCATGTCAACTGCGTTTGTACGCTGTGTATGTCTACTGTGTTTGTATGATATGCATGTCTACTGTGTTTGTATGATGTGCATGTCTACTGTGTTTGTATGATGTGCATGTCAACTGTATTTGTATGATGTGCATGTCTACTGTGTTTGTATTATGTGCATGTCTACTGTGGTTGTATGATGTGCATGTCAACTGTGTTTGTATTATGTGCATGTCTACTGTGTTTGTATGCTGTGTATGTCAACTGTGTTTGTATGATGTGAATGTCTACTGTGTTTATATTATGTGCATCTCAACTGTGTTTGTATTATGTGCATGTCAACTGTGTTTGTATTATGTGCATGTCTACTGTGTTTGTATTATGTGCATGTCTACTGTGTTTGTATTATGTGCATGTCAACTGTGTTTGTATTATGTGCATGTCTATTGTGTTTGTATGATGTGCATGTCAACTGTGTTTGTATTATGTGCATGTCTATTGTGTTTGTATGATGTGCATGTCTACTGTGTTTGTATTATGTGCATGTCAACTGTGTTTGTATTATGTGCATGTCTATTGTGTTTGTATGATGTGCATGTCAACTGTGTTTGTATTATGTGCATGTCTATTGTGTTTGTATGATGTGCATGTCAACTGTGTTTGTATTATGTGCACGTCTATTGTGTTTGTATGATGTGCATGTCAACTGTGTTTGTATTATGTGCATGTCAACTGTGTTTGTATTATGTGCATGTCTATTGTGTTTGTATTATGTGCATGTCTATTGTGTTTGTATTATGTGCATGTCTATTGTGTTTGTATGATGTGCATGTCAACTGTGTTTGTATTATGTGCATGTCTACTGTGTTTGTATTATGTGCATGTCTACTGTGTTTGTATTATGTGCATGTCTACTGTGTTTGTATTATGTGCATGTCAACTGTGTTTGTATTATGTGCATGTCTACTGTGTTTGTATTATGTGCATGTCTACTGTGTTTGTATTATGTGCATGTCTACTGTGTTTGTATTATGTGCATGTCTACTGTGTTTGTATGATGTGCATGTCAACTGTGTTTGTATGATGTGCATGTCAACTGTGTTTGTATTATGTGCATGTCTACTGTGTTTGTATGATGTGCATGTCAACTGTGTTTGTATGATGTGCATGTCAACTGTGTTTGTATGATGTGCATGTCAACTGTGTTTGTATGATGTGCATGTCAACTGTGTTTGTATGATGTGCATGTCAACTGTGTTTGTATTATGTGCATGTCTACTGTGTTTGTATTATGTGCATGTCTACTGTGTTTGTATTATGTGCATGTCTACTGTGTTTGTATGATGTGCATGTCAACTGTGTTTGTATTATGTGCATGTCTACTGTGTTTGTATGATGTGCATGTCAACTGTGTTTGTATGATGTGCATGTCTACTGTGTTTGTATTATGTGCATGTCTACTGTGTTTGTATTATGTGCATGTCAACTGTGTTTGTATTATGTGCATGTCAACTGTGTTTGTATTATGTGCATGTCTACTGTGTTTGTATTATGTGCATGTCTACTGTGTTTGTATTATGTGCATGTCTACTGTGTTTGTATTATGTGCATGTCTACTGTGTTTGTATTATGTGCATGTCTACTGTGTTTGTATTATGTGCATGTCTACTGTGTTTGTATTATGTGCATGTCTACTGTGTTTGTATTATGTGCATGTCTACTGTGTTTGTATGATGTGCATGTCTACTGTGTTTGTATTATGTGCATGTCTACTGTGTTTGTATTATGTGCATGTCTACTGTGTTTGTATGATGTGCATGTCTATTGTGTTTGTATTATGTGCATGTCTACTGTGTTTGTATTATGTGCATGTCTACTGTGTTTGTATTATGTGCATGTCTACTGTGTTTGTATGATGTGCATGTCAACTGTGTTTGTATGATGTGCATGTCAACTGTGTTTGTATGATGTGCATGTCAACTGTGTTTGTATGATGTGCATGTCAACTGTGTTTGTATGATGTGCATGTCAACTGTGTTTGTATGATGTGCATGTCAACTGTGTTTGTATGATGTGCATGTCAACTGTGTTTGTATGATGTGCATGTCAACTGTGTTTGTATTATGTACATTACTACTGTGTTTGTATTATGTGCATGTCAACTGTGTTTGTATTATGTGCATGTCTACTGTGTTTGTATGATGTGCATGTCTACTGTGTTTGTATGATGTGCATGTCTACTGTGTTTGTATGATGTGCATGTCTACTGTGTTTGTATGATGTGCATGTCAACTGTGTTTGTATTATGTGCATGTCTACTGTGTTTGTATTATGTGCATGTCTACTGTGTTTGTATGATGTGCATGTCTACTGTGTTTGTATTATGTGCATGTCTACTGTGTTTGTATTATGTGCATGTCAACTGTGTCTGTATTATGTGCATGTCTACTGTGTTTGTATTATGTGCATGTCTACTGTGTTTGTATTATGTGCATGTCTACTGTGTTTGTATGATGTGCATGTCTACTGTGTTTGTATTATGTGCATGTCTACTGTGTTTGTATTATGTGCATGTCTACTGTGTTTGTATTATGTGCATGTCTACTGTGTTTGTATTATGTGCATGTCAACTGTGTCTGTATTATGTGCATGTCTACTGTGTTTGTATTATGTGCATGTCTACTGTGTCTGTATTATGTGCATGTCTACTGTGTTTGTATTATGTGCATGTCTACTGTGTTTGTATTATGTGCATGTCTACTGTGTTTGTATGATGTGCATGTCTACTGTGTATGTATTATGTGCATGTCTATTGTGTTTGTATTATGTGCATGTCAACTGTGTTTGTATGATGTGCATGTCTACTGTGTTTGTATTATGTGCATGTCTACTGTGTTTGTATTATGTGCATGTCTACTGTGTTTGTATTATGTGCATGTCAACTGTGTTTGTATTATGTGCATGTCTACTGTGTTTGTATGATGTGCATGTCAACTGTGTTTGTATTATGTGCATGTCTACTGTGTTTGTATGATGTGCATGTCAACTGTGTTTGTATGATGTGCATGTCAACTGTGTTTGTATTATGTGCATGTCAACTGTGTTTGTATTATGTACATTACTACTGTGTTTGTATTATGTGCATGTCTACTGTGTATGTATTATGTGCATGTCAACTGTGTTTGTATGATGTGCATGTCTACTGTGTTTGTATTATGTGCATGTCAACTGTGTTTGTATTATGTGCATGTCTACTGTGTTTGTATGCTGTGCATGTCAACTGTGTTTGTATTATGTGCATGTCTACTGTGTTTGTATGATGTGCATATGTATTATGTGCATGTCAACTATGTTTGTATGATGTGCATGTCTACTGTGTTTGTATTATATGCATACCTACTGTGTTTATATTATGTGCATGTCAACTGTGTTTGTATGATGTGCATGTCTACTGTGTTTGTATGATGTGCATGTATACTGTGTTTGTATGATGTGCATGTCAACTGTGTTTGTATGATATGCATGTCAACTGTGTTTGTGTGATGTGCATTTCAACTTTGTTTGTATGACGTGCATTTATGATGTGCATGTCAACTGTGTTTATATGATGTGCATGTCATCTGTGTTTGTATGATATGCATGTCAACTGTGTTTGTATGATGTGAATGTCAACTGTGTTTGTATGATGTGCATGTCAACTGTGTTTGTATGATGTGCATGTCAACTGGGTTTGTACGCTGTGTATGTCTACTGTGTTTGTATGATATGCATGTCTACTGTGTTTGTATGATGTGCATGTCTACTGTGTTTGTATGATGTGCATGTCAACTGTATTTGTATGATGTGCATGTCTACTGTGTTTGTATTATGTGCATGTCTACTGTGGTTGTATGATGTGCATGTCAACTGTGTTTGTATTATGTGCATGTCTACTGTGTTTAAAGTATGGGCAAGTCAACTGTGTTTGTATTATGTGCATGTCAACTGTGTTTGTATGCTGTGTATGTCAACTGTGTTTGTATGATGTGAATGTCTACTATGTTTGTATGATGTGCATGTCAACTATGTTTGTAGTATGTGCATGTCTACTGTGTTTATATTATGTGCATCTCAACTGTGTTTGTATTATGTGCATGTCTACTGTGTTTGTATTATGTGCATGTCTACTGTGTTTGTATTATGTGCATGTCAACTGTGTTTGTATCATGTGCATGTCTATTGTGTTTGTATGATGTGCATGTCAACTGTGTTTGTATTATGTGCATGTCTATTGTGTTTGTATGATGTGCATGTCAACTGTGTTTGTATTATGTGCATGTCATCTGTGTTTGTATTATGTGCATGTCTACTGTGTTTGTATTATGTGCATGTCAACTGTGTTTGTATTATGTGCATGTCAACTGTGTCTGTATTATGTGCATGTCATCTGTGTTTGTATGATGTGCATGTCAACTGTGTTTGTATTATGTGCATGTCAACTGTGTTTGTATTATGTGCATGTCAACTGTGTTTGTATTATGTGCATGTCATCTGTGTTTGTATTATGTGCATGTCTACTGTGTTAGTATTATGTGCATGTCTACTGTGTTTGTATTATGTGCATGTCAACTGTGTCTGTATTATGTGCATGTCTATTGTGTTTGTATGATGTGCATGTCAACTGTGTTTGTATTATGTGCATGTCTATTGTGTTTGTATGATGTGCATGTCAACTGTGTTTGTATTATGTGCATGTCTATTGTGTTTGTATGATGTGCATGTCAACTGTGTTTGTATTATGTGCATGTCAACTGTGTTTGTATTATGTGCATGTCTATTGTGTTTGTATTATGTGCATGTCTATTGTGTTTGTATTATGTGCATGTCTATTGTGTTTGTATGATGTGCATGTCAACTGTGTTTGTATTATGTGCATGTCTACTGTGTTTGTATTATGTGTATGTCTACTGTGTTTGTATTATGTGCATGTCTACTGTGTTTGTATTATGTGCATGTCTACTGTGTTTGTATGATGTGCATGTCTACTGTGTTTGTATTATGTGCATGTCTACTGTGTTTGTATGATGTGCATGTCAACTGTGTTTGTATTATGTGCATGTCTACTGTGTTTGTATGATGTGCATGTCAACTGTGTTTGTATGATGTGCATGTCAACTGTGTTTGTATTATGTGCATGTCTACTGTGTTTGTATTATGTGCATGTCTACTGTGTTTATATTATGTGCATGTCAACTGTGTTTGTATTATGTGCATGTCTACTGTGTTTGTATGATGTGCATGTCTACTGTGTTTGTATTATGTGCATGTCTACTGTGTTTGTATGATGTGCATGTCAATTGTGTTTGTATTATGTGCATGTCTACTGTGTTTGTATTATGTGCATGTCAACTGTGTTTGTATTATGTGCATGTCAACTGTGTTTGTATTATGTGCATGTCTACTGTGTTTGTATTATGTGCATGTCTACTGTGTTTGTATTATGTGCATGTCTACTGTGTTTGTATTATGTGCATGTCTACTGTGTTTGTATTATGTGCATGTCTACTGTGTTTGTATTATGTGCATGTCAACTGTGTTTGTATTATATGCATGTCTACTGTGTTTGTATGATGTGCATGTCTACTGTGTTTGTATTATGTGCATGTCAACTGTATTTGTATTATGTGCATGTCAACTGTGTTTGTATTATGTGCATGTCTACTGTGTTTGTATTATGTGCATGTCTACTGTGTTTGTATTATGTGCATGTCTACTGTGTTTGTATTATGTGCATGTCAACTGTGTTTGTATGATGTACATGTCTACTGTGTTTGTATGATGTGCATTACTACTGTGTTTGTATTATGTGCATGTCAACTGTGTTTGTATTATGTGCATGTCTACTGTGTTTGTATTATGTGCATGTCTACTGTGTTTGTATTATGTGCATGTCAACTGTGTTTGTATTATGTGCATGTCAACTGTGTTTGTATTATGTGCATGTCTACTGTGTTTGTATTATGTGCATGTCTACTGTGTGTGTATGATGTGCATGTCAACTGTGTCTGTATGATGTACATTACTACTGTGTTTGTATTATGTGCATGTCTACTGTGTCTGTATTATGTGCATGTCAACTGTGTATGTATTATGTGCATGTCTACTGTGTCTGTATGATGTGCATGTCAACTGTGTTTGTATGATGTGCATGTCTACTGTGTATGTATTATGTGCATGTCAACTGTGTTTGTATTATGTGCATGTCTACTGTGTTTGTATTATGTGCATGTCAACTGTGTTTGTATTATGTGCATGTCAACTGTGTTTGTATGATGTGCATGTCTACTGTGTTTGTATTATGTGCATGTCAACTGTGTTTGTATGCTGTGCATGTCTACTGTGTTTGTATTATGTGCATGTCAACTGTGTTTGTATTATGTGCATGTCTACTGTGTTTGTATTATGTGCATGTCAACTGTGTATGTATTATGTGCATGTCAACTGTGTTTGTATTATGTGCATGTCAACTGTGTATGTATTATGTGCATGTCTACTGTGTTTGTATTATGTGCATGTCTACTGTGTTTGTATGATGTGCATGTCAACTGTGTTTGTATTATGTGCATGTCTACTGTGTTTGTATTATGTGCATGTCAACTGTGTATGTATTATGTGCATGTCAACTGTGTTTGTATGCTGTGCATGTCTACTGTGTTTGTATTATGTGCATGTCATCTGTGTTTGTATTATGTGCATGTCAACTGTGTTTGTATTATGTGCATGTCTACTGTGTTTGTATTATGTGCATGTCTACTGTGTTTGTATTATGTGCATGTCTACTGTGTTTGTATTATGTGCATGTCTACTGTGTTTGTATTATGTGCATGTCAACTGTGTTTGTATTATGTGCATGTCAACTGTGTTTGTATTATGTGCATGTCAACTGTGTTTGTATTATGTGCATGTCTACTGTGTTTGTATTATGTGCATGTCTACTGTGTTTGTATTATGTGCATGTCAACTGTGTTTGTATTATGTGCATGTCTACTGTGTTTGTATTATGTGCATGTCTACTGTGTTTGTATTATGTGCATGTCTACTGTGTTTGTATGATGTGCATGTCAACTGTGTCTGTATGATGTACATTACTACTGTGTTTGTATTATGTGCATGTCTACTGTGTCTGTATTATGTGCATGTCAACTGTGTATGTATTATGTGCATGTCTACTGTGTCTGTATGATGTGCATGTCAACTGTGTTTGTATGATGTGCATGTCTACTGTGTATGTATTATGTGCATGTCAACTGTGTTTGTATTATGTGCATGTCTACTGTGTTTGTATTATGTGCATGTCAACTGTGTTTGTATTATGTGCATGTCAACTGTGTTTGTATGATGTGCATGTCTACTGTGTTTGTATTATGTGCATGTCAACTGTGTTTGTATGCTGTGCATGTCTACTGTGTTTGTATTATGTGCATGTCAACTGTGTTTGTATTATGTGCATGTCTACTGTGTTTGTATTATGTGCATGTCAACTGTGTATGTATTATGTGCTTGTCAACTGTGTTTGTATTATGTGCATGTCAACTGTGTATGTATTATGTGCATGTCTACTGTGTTTGTATTATGTGCATGTCTACTGTGTTTGTATGATGTGCATGTCAACTGTGTTTGTATTATGTGCATGTCTACTGTGTTTGTATTATGTGCATGTCAACTGTGTATGTATTATGTGCATGTCAACTGTGTTTGTATGCTGTGCATGTCTACTGTGTTTGTATTATGTGCATGTCATCTGTGTTTGTATTATGTGCATGTCAACTGTGTTTGTATTATGTGCATGTCAACTGTGTTTGTATTATGTGCATGTCAACTGTGTTTGTATTATGTGCATGTCAACTGTGTTTGTATTATGTGCATGTCAACTGTGTTTGTATTATGTGCATGTCAACTGTGTTTGTATGATGTGCATGCCAACTGTGTTTGTATTATGTGCATGTCTACTGTGTTTGTATTATGTGCATGTCAACTGTGTTTGTATGATGTGCATGTCAACTGTGTTTGTATTATGTGCATGTCTACTGTGTTTGTATGATGTGCATGTCAACTGTGTTTGTATTATGTGCATGTCAACTGTGTTTGTATGATGTGCATGTCTACTGTGTTTGTATTATGTGCATGTCTACTGTGTTTGTATTATGTGCATGTCTACTGTGTTTGTATTATGTGCATGTCAACTGTGTTTGTATTATGTGCATGTCTACTGTGTTTGTATTATGTGCATGTCAACTGTGTTTGTATGATGTGCATGTCAACTGTGTTTGTATTATGTGCATGTCTACTGTGTTTGTATGATGTGCATGTCAACTGTGTTTGTATTATGTGCATGTCTACTGTGTTTGTATTATGTGCATGTCAACTGTGTTTGTATTATGTGCATGTCAACTGTGTTTGTATTATGTGCATGTCTACGGTGTTTGTATGATGTGCATGTCTACTGTGTTTGTATTATGTGCATGTCTACTGTGTTTGTATTATGTGCATGTCAACTGTGTTTGTATTATGTGCATGTCAACTGTGTTTGTATGATGTGCATGTCTACTGTGTTTGTATTATGTGCATGTCAACTGTGTTTGTATTATGTGCATGTCAACTGTGTTTGTATTATGTGCATGTCAACTGTGTTTGTATTATGTGCATGTCAACTGTGTTTGTATGATGTGCATGTCAACTGTGTTTGTATGATGTGCATGTCAACTGTGTTTGTATTATGTGCATGTCTACTGTGTTTGTATTATGTGCATGTTAACTGTGTTTGTATGATGTGCATGTCTACTGTGTTTGTATTATGTGCATGTCAACTGTGTTTGTATTATGTGCATGTCTATTGTGTTTGTATTATGTGCATGTCTACTGTGTTTGTATTATGTGCATGTCTACTGTGTTTGTATTATGTGCATGTCTACTGTGTTTGTATTATGTGCATGTCTACTGTGTATGTATTATGTGCATGTCTACTGTGTTTGTATTATGTGCATGTCTACTGTGTATGTATTATGTGCATGTCAACTGTGTTTGTATTATGTGCATGTCTACTGTGTTTGTATGATGTGCATGTCTACTGTGTTTGTATTATGTGCATGTCTACTGTGTTTGTATGATGTGCATGTATACTGTGTTTGTATTATGTGCATGTCAACTGTGTTTGTATTATGTGCATGTCTACTGTGTTTGTATGATGTGCATGTCAACTGTGTTTGTATTATGTGCATGTCAACTGTGTTTGTATTATGTGCATGTCAACTGTGTTTGTATGATGTGCATGTCTACTGTGTTTGTATTATGTGCATGTCTACTGTGTTTGTATGATGTGCATGTCTACTGTGTTTGTATTATGTGCATGTCAACTGTGTTTGTATGATGTGCATGTCAACTGTGTCTGTATGATGTGCATGTCAACTGTGTTTGTATTATGTGCATGTCTACTTTGTCTGTATGATGTACATTACTACTGTGTTTGTATGATGTGCATGTCAACTGTGTTTGTATTATGTGCATGTCTACTGTGTCTGTATGATATACATTACTACTGTGTTTGTGTGATGTGCATGTCTGCTGTGTTTGTATTATGTGCATGTCTACTGTGTATGTATTATGTGCATGTCTACTGTGTTTGTATTATGTGCATGTCTACTGTGTTTGTATTATGTGCATGTCTACTGTGTTTGTATGATGTGCATGTCTACTGTGTTTGTATTATGTGCATGTCTACTGTGTTTGTATTATGTGCATGTCAACTGTGTTTGTATTATGTGCATGTCTACTGTGTTTGTATTATGTGCATGTCAACTGTGTTTGTATTATGTGCATGTCAACTGTGTTTGTATTATGTGCATGTCAACTGTGTTTGTATTATGTGCATGTCTATTGTGTTTGTATTATGTGCATGTCAACTGTGTTTGTATTATGTGCATGTCTATTGTGTTTGTATTATGTGCATGTCAACTGTGTTTGTATTATGTGCATGTCATCTGTGTTTGTATTATGTGCATGTCAACTGTGTTTGTATGATGTGCATGTCAACTGTGTTTGTATGATGTGCATGTCTACTGTGTTTGTATGATGTGCATGTCTACTGTGTTTGTATTATGTGCATGTCTACTGTGTTTGTATGATGTGCATGTCAACTGTGTTTGTATTATGTGCATGTCATCTGTGTTTGTATTATGTGCATGTCAACTGTGTTTGTATGATGTGCATGTCTACTGTGTTTGTATTATGTGCATGTCTACTGTGTTTGTATTATGTGCATGTCTACTGTGTTTGTATTATGTGCATGTCAACTGTGTTTGTATTATGTGCATGTCTACTGTGTTTGTATTATGTGCATGTCTACTGTGCCTGTATGATGTGCATGTCAACTGTGTTTGTATTATGTGCATGTCAACTGTGTTTGTATTATGTGCATGTCAACTGTGTTTGTATGATGTGCATGTCTACTGTGTTTGTATTATGTGCATGTCAACTGTGTTTGTATTATGTGCATGTCAACTGTGTTTGTATTATGTGCATGTCTACTGTGTTTGTATGATGTGCATGTCAACTGTGTTTGTATTATGTGCATGTCTACTGTGTCTGTATGATGTACATTACTACTGTGTTTGTATGATGTGCATGTCAACTGTGTTTGTATTATGTGCATGTCTACTGTGTTTGTATGATGTGCATGTCAACTGTGTTTGTATTATGTGCATGTCAACTGTGTTTGTATTATGTGCATGTCAACTGTGTTTGTATGATGTGCATGTCAACTGTGTTTGTATTATGTGCATGTCTACTGTGTCTGTATGATGTACATTACTACTGTGTTTGTATGATGTGCATGTCAACTGTGTTTGTATTATGTGCATGTCAACTGTGTTTGTATGATGTGCATGTCTACTGTGTCTGTATGATGTACATTACTACTGTGTTTGTATGATGTGCATGTCAACTGTGTTTGTATTATGTGCATGTCTACTGTGTTTGTATGATGTGCATGTCAACTGTGTTTGTATTATGTGCATGTCAACTGTGTTTGTATTATGTGCATGTCAACTGTGTTTGTATGATGTGCATGTCAACTGTGTTTGTATTATGTGCATGTCTACTGTGTCTGTATGATGTACATTACTACTGTGTTTGTATGATGTGCATGTCAACTGTGTTTGTATTATGTGCATGTCAACTGTGTTTGTATGATGTGCATGTCTACTGTGTTTGTATTATGTGCATGTCAACTGTGTTTGTATTATGTGCATGTCAACTGTGTTTGTATGATGTGCATGTCTACTGTGTTTGTATTATGTGCATGTCAACTGTGTTTGTATTATGTGCATGTCAACTGTGTTTGTATTATGTGCATGTCTACTGTGTTTGTATGCTGTGCATGTCAACTGTGTTTGTATTATGTGCATGTCAACTGTGTTTGTATTATGTGCATGTCTACTGTGTCTGTATGATGTACATTACTACTGTGTTTGTATGATGTGCATGTCTACTGTGTTTGTATTATGTGCATGTCAACTGTGTTTGTATTATGTGCATGTCAACTGTGTTTGTATTATGTGCATGTCAACTGTGTTTGTATTATGTGCATGTCTACTGTGTCTGTATGATGTACATTACTACTGTGTTTGTATGATGTGCATGTCAACTGTGTTTGTATTATGTGCATGTCTACTGTGTCTGTATGATGTACATTACTACTGTGTTTGTATGATGTGCATGTCTACTGTGTTTGTATTATGTGCATGTCAACTGTGTTTGTATGATGTGCATGTCAACTGTGTTTGTATGATGTGCATTACTACTGTGTCTGTATGATGTACATTACTACTGTGTTTGTATGATGTGCATGTCTACTGTGTTTGTATTATGTGCATGTCTACTGTGTTTGTATGATGTGCATGTCAACTGTGTTTGTATGATGTGCATTACTACTGTGTCTGTATGATGTACATTACTACTGTGTTTGTATTATGTGCATGTCTACTGTGTTTGTATGATGTGCATGTCTACTTTGTATGTATGATGTGCATGTCTACTGTGTTTGTATGATGTGCATGTCTACTGTGTTTGTATTATGTGCATGTCTACTGTGTTTGTATTATGTGCATGTCTACTGTGTTTGTATTATGTGCATGTCTACTGTGTCTGTATGATGTACATTACTACTGTGTTTGTATTATGTGCATGTCTACTGTGTTTGTATGATGTGCATGTCAACTGTGTTTGTATTATGTGCATGTCTACTGTGTTTGTATGATGTGCATGTCAACTGTGTTTGTATTATGTGCATGTCTACTGTGTCTGTATGATGTACATTACTACTGTGTTTGTATGATGTGCATGTCAACTGTGTTTGTATTATGTGCATGTCTACTGTGTCTGTATGATGTACATTACTACTGTGTTTGTATGATGTGCATGTCTACTGTGTATGTATTATGTGCATGTCTACTGTGTTTGTATTATGTGCATGTCTACTGTGTTTGTATTATGTGCATGTCTACTGTGTCTGTATGATGTACATTACTACTGTGTTTGTATTATGTGCATGTCTACTGTGTTTGTATGATGTGCATGTCAACTGTGTTTGTATTATGTGCATGTCTACTGTGTTTGTATGATGTGCATGTCTACTGTGTTTGTATTATGTGCATGTCAACTGTGTTTGTATTATGTGCATGTCTACTGTGTTTGTATGATGTGCATGTCTACTGTGTTTGTATTATGTGCATGTCTATTGTGTTTGTATTATGTGCATGTCTACTGTGTTTGTATTATGTGCATGTCTACTGTGTTTGTATTATGTGCATGTCAACTGTGTTTGTATGATGTGCATCTCAACTGTGTTTGTATTATGTGCATGTCTATTGTGTTTGTATTATGTGCATGTCAACTGTGTTTGTATTATGTGCATGTCAACTGTGTTTGTATTATGTGCATGTCTACTGTGTTTGTATGATGTGCATGTCAACTGTGTTTGTATGATGTGCATGTCTACTGTGTTTGTATAATTGCATGTCAACTGTGTTTGTATTATGTGCATGTCTACTGTGTTTGTATTATGTGCATGTCTACTGTGTTTGTATTATGTGCATGTCAACTGTGTTTGTATTATGTGCATGTCTACTGTGTTTGTATTATGTGCATGTCTACTGTGTTTGTATTATGTGCATGTCAACTGTGTTTGTATGATGTGCATCTCAACTGTGTTTGTATTATGTGCATGTCTATTGTGTTTGTATTATGTGCAT
This sequence comes from Mya arenaria, assembly GCF_026914265.1. Taxonomy (NCBI): domain Eukaryota; kingdom Metazoa; phylum Mollusca; class Bivalvia; order Myida; family Myidae; genus Mya; species Mya arenaria. Next base: position 19,741,219 of record NC_069123.1, read on the forward strand.
GTCTACTGTGTTTGTATTATGTGCATGTCTATTGTGTTTGTAGTATGTGCATGTCTACTGTGTTTGTATGATGTGCATCTCAACTGTGTTTGTATTATGTGCATGTCAACTGTGTTTGTATTATGTGCATGTCTACTGTGTTTGTATTATGTGCATGTCAACTGTGTTTGTATTATGTGCATGTCTACTGTGTTTGTATTATGTGCATCTCAACTGTGTTTGTATGATGTGCATCTCAACTGTGTTTGTATTATGTGCATGTCTATTGTGTTTGTATTATGTGCATGTCAACTGTGTCTGTATTATGTGCATGTCTATTGTGTTTGTATGATGTGCATGTCAACTGTGTTTGTATTATGTGCATGTCTATTGTGTTTGTATGATGTGCATGTCAACTGTGTTTGTATTATGTGCATGTCTATTGTGTTTGTATGATGTGCATGTCAACTGTGTTTGTATTATGTGCATGTCTACTGTGTTTATATTATGTGCATGTCTATTGTGTTTGTATGATGTGCATCTCAACTGTGTTTGTATTATGTGCATGTCAACTGTGTTTATATTATGTGCATGTCTATTGTGTTTGTATTATGTGCATGTCTATTGTGTCTGTATTATGTGCATGTCTATTGTGTCTGTATTATGTGCATGTCAACTGTGTTTATATTATGTGCATGTCTATTGTGTTTGTATTATGTGCATGTCTATTGTGTTTGTATTATGTGCATGTCTACTGTGTTTGTATTATGTGCATGTCTACTGTGTTTGTATTATGTGCATGTCAACTGTGTTTGTATTATGTGCATGTCAACTGTGTTTGTATTATGTGCATGTCAACTGTGTTTGTATTATGTGCATGTCAACTGTGTTTGTATTATGTGCATGTCTACTGTGTTTGTATTATGTGCATGTCTATTGTGTTTGTATTATGTGCATGTCTATTGTGTTTGTATTATGTGCATGTCTACTGTGTTTGTATTATGTGCATGTCTACTGTGTTTGTATTATGTGCATGTCAACTGTGTTTGTATTATGTGCATCTCAACTGTGTTTGTATTATGTGCATGTCAACTGTGTTTGTATTATGTGCATGTCTACTGTGTTTGTATTATGTGCATGTCTACTGTGTTTGTATTATGTGCATGTCTACTGTGTTTGTATTATGTGCATGTCTACTGTGTTTGTATGATGTGCATGTCAACTGTGTTTGTATGATGTGCATGTCTACTGTGTTTGTATTATGTGCATGTCTACTGTGTTTGTATTATGTGCATGTCTACTGTGTTTGTATTATGTGCATGTCTACTGTGTTTGTATGATGTGCATGTCTACTGTGTTTGTATTATGTGCATGTCTACTGTGTTTGTATTATGTGCATGTCAACTGTGTTTGTATTATGTGCATGTCTATTGTGTTTGTATTATGTGCATGTCAACTGTGTTTGTATTATGTGCATGTCAACTGTGTTTGTATTATGTGCATGTCAACTGTGTTTGTATTATGTGCATGTCTACTGTGTTTGTATGATGTGCATGTCAACTGTGTTTGTATTATGTGCATCTCAACTGTGTTTGTATTATGTGCATGTCTATTGTGTTTGTATTATGTGCATGTCAACTGTGTCTGTATTATGTGCATGTCTATTGTGTTTGTATTATGTGCATGTCTACTGTGTTTGTATTATGTGCATGTCAACTCTGTTTGTATTATGTGCATGTCTACTGTGTCTGTATGATGTACATTACTACTTCGTTTTTGTATTACTGTCATGAGTAATCGCACTTTTGTCTTTGAAACTTTTCTCGTGTTTAATGACTCTTAGTATCGAATAAAATGGCTGAAATAATTAATATATCGCATACTGTAAAAATTCGTATTCTTCCCCCCCCCCCCCCCCCCCCCACACACACACACTTTTCTAGCATTTTAAAGGGTCTATTTTACAGTCTGACTTGATTCTTTGTATCGATGTTTTATTGTTATTTTACAGGTATAATTTGTTCTACTTGGTCTTTATTTCTAAAGCCGGTCATGATCTTTGAACTCGTAAATGAATGTTGCGGATACTATTTGCATACCAGTAACAACCTTTATTGACTGTCTAAAATAAATAACTAATTGCGCTTGATGCAAGACTGAATAAGTTGTTTTGAATTATAACATATACTCGTATTGTTTTGTAAATATTCCAAATAAACAAGTTAATATCTGAACTATGACGGATTTACCACATGACGAAACGATTGTTACATTCTTAACAGCGGATAATATCTGAACATACGAAATAATGTTGCAAATTTTACTCAATCGTATGATTTTAGATACAAAATATCATTTACGGTTTAACAACTCTGTTTTGAGTATATAGTGGTCTCAACACATATGTTTTGAGTATATAGTGGTCTCAACACATATGTTTTATATATGTTCGAGTGCCTCTCTTGAATCTTTAAATTCAACCTTTAATCAACGGGCTAACTTATTTTGTTTTCCTTTGAAATTATTGCTCTAATCATTAAAAAGACAATGGACATCAAATGACATTGCATGCGTACAAAATATTATGACAATCACGTATACGTCATTACGGAATACATACGAAACTATGTATTACTTAGTATTATATTCCCTGGTTTGTGGCCTTCCCTAGGCAATTTGATAATGAAAAAATCGTGATTTAAAGGTTTTAATTTTACTATTTTACTCAATGACCATTTAAAAATGTATAGTGAAATGTTACTATTTGATGTATTGTATACCGTATCGTTTACCGTATCAACTAATAAAACAGCGGTAAAATGGTCTAGGAATCTTAACATTGTTGCAAACAATTGTATATTGGAGTTTCACCTTGCCTATTCAAGCTATTATAGCAATTCAAATTTTCAAAGGCTGACTGGAATTCACTGTTTCTCAGTCATGTCTACTGTGTTAGTATGCTTTGCATGTCTACTTTGTTTGTATGTTGAGTATGTATGATGTGCATGTCTACTGTGTTGGAATGACCCTATGGTATGAATAAATACTTGCGACAACGAAAGTCAAAATTTAATATATTTGATTAATCCTATAAACTCGTGTTCGACAAGTTAAGCAATCGGCCATCTAGCTAAACAAAACAAATCAACATATCCACATACTTGTGAGTGGTATATTAGTTAGTTAGATACAATGTCAAAATCAAACATGTAAAGGACATGTTAATCGAACCAATGCTACTGACAGGTTGTCGCTGACGGTGACATTGACGTGTATGTTAATGAGTGTGACCTCAATCTACCAAAACCAGAACAGCCGTTTGGTGCTTCAGTCATGGGGAGCCGTTAGAAACCGATGTGCCGATATAATCACCGCTCCTAGTTTAGTTTAATAGCTTGGGTAATTGTACAGCAGCTGTTTTATGCAGCTAAATTTTAGTTGAATTATGATTTATGGTTTCATGTTAAACATTGGAAATGAGGGGAACTTGATAACGGCAAAAAGCGGCAATTAAAATACCGCACTTCACTTAAATAAATCAACCGACGTCGTTGAGTCTATTTTAAAACTATAAAATGTGTATGGTATAGCTTGATACTACAAATGAGTTATATTTTACAATTAATACATTCATGCAATTCATTAGACTAATATATTTATGTAATGATTAAAGTCGATCTCAAACCATCATATAATGTGTTAGTACGCATAAGCTTTATTTGAAATAAGAAACTCACATTATCGCCGGATGCCGGTAGAAGAATTGAGGCTTGTATAGTATAATCTTGTCTACTGTGCTTGTCTACTGTGCTTGTATACTGTCTTTGTCTACTGGCTTTGTCTACTGTGTTTATCTACTGTGCTTGTCTACTATGCTTGTCTTCTGTGTTTGTCTACTGTGTTTGTCTACTGTGTTTGTCTACTGTGCTTGTCTGTTTTTTTGTCTTCGGTGTCTGGCTACTATGCTAGTATACTGTGTTTGTCTATTGTATTATCTTTCGTGTTTGTATGCTTTGTTTGTATAGTGTTTTTGAATACTTTGTTTGTGTAGTGTGCTTGTATACTGTGTTTGTCAACTCTGTTTGTCTACTGCGTTTGTATACTTTGCTTTTATGCTGTGCTTATGAACTGTGTTTGTCTACTGTGTTTTTATACTATGCTTGTCAACGGTGTTTGTCTACTATGCTTGTCTCTTATGTTTGTATATTGTTTTGTCTATTGTGTTTGTCTTCTGTGTTTGTCTACTGTGTGTTCTGATATATTTTTCTACTATGTTTGTCTACTGTGTTTGTCTATTATGTTTGTTTACCCTGTTTGTCTACTGTGTTTGTCTACTGCGATTGTCTACTGTGTTTGTCTACTGCGATTGTCTACTGTGTTTGTCTACTGTGTTTGTCTAATATCTTTGTCTACTGGCATTGTCTACTGTGTATGTCTTCTATGTTTGTCTTCTGTTTTTGTCTCCTGTGTATGTCTCCTGTGTTTGTCTACTGTGTATGTCTTCTGTGTATGTCTACTATGTTTGGCTGCTATGCTTCTCTACTGTGTTTGTATTTTGTGTTTGTCTTCTGTGTTTGTCTTCTGTGTCTGTCTACAATGCTTGTATACTGTGTTTGTCTACTGTGTGTGTCTACTGGGATTGTCTATTATGTTTGTCCACTATGTTTGTCTACTATGTTCGTCTACTGTGTTTGTCAACTGCGCTTGTCTACTATGCTTGTCTCCTGTGTTTGTCTACTGTGTATGTCTTCTGTGTATGTCTACTATGTTTGGCTGCTATGCTTCTCTACTGTGTTTGTATTTTGTGTTTGTCTTCTGTGTTTGTCTTCTGTGTCTGTCTACAATGCTTGTATACTGTGTTTGTCTACTGTGTGTGTCTACTGGGATTGTCTATTATGTTTGTCCACTATGTTTGTCTACTATGTTCGTCTACTGTGTTTGTCAACTGCGCTTGTCTACTATGCTTGTCTCCTGTGTTTGTCTACTGTGTATGTCTTCTGTGTATGTCTACTATGTTTGGCTGCTATGCTTCTCTACTGTGTTTGTATTTTGTGTTTGTCTTCTGTGTTTGTCTTCTGTGTCTGTCTACAATGCTTGTATACTGTGTTTGTCTACTGTGTGTGTCTACTGGGATTGTCTATTATGTTTGTCCACTATGTTTGTCTACTATGTTCGTCTACTGTGTTTGTCAACTGCGCTTGTCTACTATGCTTGTCTTCTGTGTTTGTCTACTATGTTTGTCTACTATGTGTGTCTACTGTGGTTGTCTACTGGGCTTGTCTGCTATGCTTGTCTACTGTGTTTGTCTACTATTTTTGTCTACTGTGTTTGTCTACTGTGCTTGTCTACTATGCTTGTCTACTGTGTTTGTCTACTATGTTTGTCTACTATGTGTTCTCCTATGTTTGTCTACTATGTTTGTGTACTACGTTTATCTACTGTTTGTGTCTACTGGGCTTATCTACTATGCTTGTCTACTATGTTTGTCTACTATGTTTGTCTACTATGTGTGTCTACTGTGGGTGTCTACTGGGCTTGTCTGCTATGTTTGTCTACTATTTTTGTCTACTGTGTTTTTCTACTGTGCTTGTCTACTATGCTTGTCTACTGTGTTTGTTTACTATGTTTGTCTACTATGTTTGTCTACTATGTTTGTCTACTATGTTTGTCTACTACGTGTGTCTACTATGCTTGTCTACTGTGTTTGTTTACTATGTTTGTCTACTATGTTTGTCTACTGTGCTTGTTTACTATGTTTGTCTACCATGTTTGTCTACTGTGTTTGTTTACTATGTTTGTCTACTATGTTTGTCTACTGTGCTTGTTTACTATGTTTGTCTACTATGTTTGTCTACTATGTTTGTTTACTATGTTTGTCTACTATGTTTGTCTACTACGTTTATCTACTGTTTGTGTCTACTGGGCTTATCTAATATGTTTGTCTACTGTGATTGTCTACTGCGCTTGTCTCCTATGTTTGTCTACTGTGTTTGTCTTCTGTGTTTGTCTACTGTGTTTGTTGTCTCTGTCTGTCTGCCATGCTTCTATACTGTGTTTCTGTTCTGTTTTTATTTACGTGTTTATATGCTTTGTTTGTATTCTGTTTTTGAATACTGAATTTGTGTAGAGTGCTTATATACTGAGTTTGTCAACTTTGTTTATTTACTATGCTAGTCATGTGTGCTTAACAACTGTGTTTGTCTACTGTGATTGCCTACTATGCTTATCTACGGCGTTTGTCTACTATACTTGACTACTATGTTTGTCTTCTGTGTTTGTTTATTGTGCTTGTATTCTTTGCTTATCTACTGAATTTGTCTACTGTGTTTGTCTATTGCTTTTGTCTATTGTGTTTGTCCACTATGTTTGTCTATTGTGTGTGTCTACTGTGCTTGTCTACTATGTTTGTCTACTGTATTTGTCTACTATGTTTGTCTACTGTGCCTGTCTACTGTGCTTGTCTACTATGCTTGTCTACTGTGTTTGTCTACTCTGTTTGTCTACTGTGCTTGTCTACTATGTTTGTCTTCTGTGTTTGTCTACTATGTTTGTCTACTGTGCCTGTCTACTGTGCCTGTCTACTGTGCCTGTCTACTGTGCTTGTCTACTATGCCTGTCTACTGTGTTTGTCTACTATGCTTGTCTACTGTGTTTGTCTACTATGTTTGTCTACTGTGCTTGTCTACTATGTTTGTCTTCTGTGTTTGTCTACTATGTTTGTCTACTGTGCCTGTCTACTATGCTTGTCTACTATGCTTGTCTACTGTGTTTGTCTACTATGTTTGTCTACTGTGCTTGTCTACTATGCTTGTCTACTGTATTTGTCTACTATGTTTGTCTACAGTGCCTGTCTACTGTGCTTGTCTACTATGCTTGTCTACTGTGTTTGTCTACTATGCTTGTCTACTGTGTTTGTCTACTGTGTTTGTCTACTGTGCTTGTCTACTATGCTTGTCTACTGTATTTGTCTACTATGTTTGTCTACTGTGCCTGTCTACTGTGCTTGTCTACTATGCTTGTCTACTGTGTTTGTCTACTATGCTTGTCTACTGTGCTTGTCTACTATGCTTGTCTACTGTGTTTGTCTACTATGCTTGTCTACTGTGCTTGTCTACTATGCTTGTCTACTATGCTTGTCTACTATGTTTGTCTACTGTGCCTGTCTACTGTGCTTGTCTACTATGCTTGTCTACTGTGTTTGTCTACTATGCTTGTCTACTGTGCTTGTCTACTGTGTTTGTCTTCTGTGTTTGTCTACTATGCTTGTCTACTATGTTTGTCTACTGTGTTTGTCAACTGTGTTTGTCAACTGTGTTTGTATAATGTGCATATGTATTATGTGCATGTCAACTATGTTTGTATGATGTGCATGTCTACTGTGTTTGTATGATGTGCATGTCTACTGTGTCTGTATGCTGTGCATGTCAATTGTGTTTGTATGATGTGCATGTATGATGTGAATGTCAACTGTGTTTGTATGCTGTACATGTCAATTGTGTTTGTATGATGTGCATGTATGATGTGCATGTCAACTGTGTTTGTGTGATGTGCATGTCTGCTGTGTTTGTATGATGTGCATGTCAACTGCGTTTGTATGATGTGCATGTCAAATGTGTTTGTATGATGTGCATGTCTACTGTGTTTGAATGATTAGCATGTCAACTGTGTTTGTATGATGTACATGTCTACTGTGTTTATATGATGTACATGTCAACTGTGTTTGTATTATGTGCCTGTCTACTGTGTTTGTATGATGTGCATGTCAACTGTGTTGTATGCCTTGCGTGTATACGGTGTTTGTATGATGTGCGTGTCTACTGTGTTTGTATGATGTGCATGTTTATTCTGTTTGTATGATGTGCATGTCTACTGTGTTTGTATGATGTGCATGTCAACTGTGTTTGTATGATGTGCATGTTTACTGGGTTTGTCTTCTGTGCATGTCTACTGTGTTTTATGCTGTGCATGTCTACTGTGATTGTATGATATGCATGTCAACTGTGTTTGTATGTTGTGCGCGTCTACGGTGTTTGTATGATGTGCATGTCTACTGTGTTTGTATGATGTTCATGTTTATTCTGTTTGTATGATGTGCATGTCTACTGTGTTTGTATGATGTGCATGTCAACTGGGTTTGTCTTCTGTGCATGTCTACTGTGTTTTATGCTGTGCATGTCTACCGTGATTGTATGATGCGCATGTCGATATATGATATATAACGATGCGTGCGCCAGGTGTAGGCTGCATTTCTTTGAGCTCTCTGTTATTTGATCATAACAAAAGAAATAGTTCATGCATTGAATAGTTTTATACTTTTTTATGTTGTTTTACATTGTGGTTTTATTTAAAATTAAGTTTTAATAACGATATTAGATATTTAAATAGATTCTTATCACAGTGTATTTTGCCTCCAGCAATGCAGGGTGAACACGTATCACGGATTACATAGTATGATAGTAGTAATTTCAATATTATTGGAAAATTAACAATGGGTAGACCTAATCCTCCCGTTTTGTCACGACTAAAACAGTTAGGTATTTAAAGATATAGAGGCACCCGAGGGGGACAGGATAGAGTCCGACGTGCTTTTGACACTAATCAGGATGTCAATGTAAATAACCTACAAACTCTGCCTCAAGCTATTTCCACTGTTTTACACACTCGGAATATGAAAACTTTACCAATCACTGTAACTGAAGATAAGGGCCGGAAAATAAAATCAGACATTATTATGATAAAATGTGAACCTGGCAATGCAACGAAATTGAAGACTTATTTGTCGATATGCTGTATCAATCCAAGATCAGTTAAAAACAAAACAGTGTCTATCTGTGATTATATTATGTCAACTAACTTTGACATTGTTGCTGTGACTGAAACGTGGCTAGGTACGTCGGTTTATAAAGCATGCATCAGTAAACTTGTACCGAGTGGCTATAAAGTCAAACACGACCCTCGTTGTGGCAGTAGGCGTGGTGGGGACATCGCTCTCATATAAAAAACTGCAGTAGACATTCGCATTGTTGCATCAAGCCGTGATAATGACTTCTCAAACTTTGAATATATGGACTGTAATTTAGTCGTCAACGGCTACTCTCTACACCGAGCGGTAGTATATAGGCCACCCCCAACAAGGCAAAACGGTCTTAAGACGAATATATTCCTTGAAGAGGAATGGCCAATTTTTCTGGCCAGATATGCAACGGTAGACAAGAACATTATGATAGTTGGAGATCTAAACTTCCATCTTGATATTCCAACAGACCGGGATGCTGCAAAGTTTACCAGCACTCTTGAATAATGTGGCATGCAGCAACATGTTAATGGACCAACACATGTCGGCGGCCACACACTGGATGTTGTCATCACCAGGGATAGAGACGCAATAGTATCAAATGTAGCGATCACAGATCCTGGACGTTCTGACAACACGGGTAAAGTGGCACGAGACCATTATGCTGTTACCTTTACCGTTCAGGCTGCTAAGCCAGCCCCTGTAAGAAAAACAGTTTCCTATATAGAACTACGCTCAATCGACGTGGATTCTTTCAGGAATGACATTTTGTATTCAGACATTCTCAGTGCCATTTTGGAATCCATTGATGCCGAAGAGCTTGTGAATGCATACACAAATGAACTATCATCTTTAATTGATAAACCTGCTCCACTACGGACTAAAACGATCGTTTTACGACCTACATGTATTTGGTATACAGAAGACCTTCACGATGCCAAACATTTAAGACGAAAGTTAGAACGTAAATGGCTCAAAACTAAACTCACGATTGACCATGAAATATAGAGAAAACAATGTGCCTATGTGAATAAGTTACTCAGACGGGCTAGGGTTAGTTATTACTCGGACAAGGTAGAATCATGTGGGCGAGATCACAAGAGTTTATTTAAGATAACCAAACATTTAATGAGAGGGTCGAATGAGATTGTCTTGCCTTCTAACAAAGAGTCGAAAGAACTGGCTCAGGACTTTAGTGACTTTTTTATCGATAAAATTGAAAGTATACATAGTGAAATAACTACACACACCGATCAGTCTGACTCTTTTTTCAGGTACGCAAGTTGTTGATCAACCATCAACTGTATGCCAGCTTGTAGAATTTACGGCAGCTCCAGAAGAAGAGGTAAAGAAGATCATTTTACGATCTCCAAATAAATCGTAGTATCTTGCACTGAACAACCTACACGAGGAACACCAGTCTGCCTATAGAAAGCTCCACTCCACTGAGACCGCTTTAATCAAAGTCCAGAATGACATTCTCCAATCCCTTAACAAAAACAAAGTCACAGTACTTGTTCTACTCGACCTGTCTGCAGCTTTTGACACCATTGATCACAACAATCTTTTAAATCGCTTGGAGCATCAATTCGGAATTGCAGGAAAACCGCTCGCATGGATGTCCTCATATCGTAGAGATCGCTACCAAACTGTGTGTATTGATGGTTAACTGTCAAGACCAGTACTGATGAATTATAGCGTACCGCAAGGATCGGTTTTAGGACCCAAAAACTATATCATGTACACCAAGCCAGTTGGTGACATTTGTAAAAATCATAGATTTAAGCATCATTTTTATGCCGATGATTATTATGTACTGTACTTATCTTTTGAACCAACAGATACGGGTTCCCAGGTCGAGGCATTGCGTCATGTTGAGGCCTGTCTCAATGATATTGTGTCTTGGATGCTTGACAACATGTTAAAACTGAACTCAGACAAGACAGAAGTAATACTTTTTACATCAAAACGCAATGCTAATCTCGTTTCGGATATCTCTGTTAATATTGGAGTTTCTGAGCCAACCACATGCGTCAGAAGTCTTGGAGCAATGCTGGATTCAAGGATGGACAAAGAACAGCATGTGAACTCGGTCTGTCGATTTTGCTATGGTCACTCACGGCAAATAGGTCACATCAGACCATACCTGACTAATGACGCCACGAAATCTCTTGTGAACTCTCTAATCACAATAAGACTCGACTAAACTAATGTGCTGCTGAATGGCATACCTAAGACCGTGATGAACAAAATTCAAAATGTTCAGAACACAGCAGCCCGTATTATATAGACCCCTACGAGACCTAAGATCAAGCAAGAACTCTATAACACTACGCGTACCAAGAAGTCGGACTGCTATGTATGGTGACAGAAGTTACGTGACTGCTGCCTCAAAGCTGTGGAATTCTCTTCCAAAAGGAATTAGGAACTGTGACACGTATGCTTCTTTTAAAAGAGCCCTGAAGACACACTTCTTTATTGAAATTTATGGGAACTAATTGTCATATTCACAGTTATCCTTAACTTTTCATTTTTCACGTTTGCTTATTTTTTTTTTTTTATTATTATTTTTTTTATCATTCTGTAGTTATTCTAGTACCATTGTTTCGTATGTCCATTTTACTGGTTGTATTAATGTTGCGTTAAGTTTTATTCCACTGGTTTTGTAAATTGTACACGATCTATCACATCAAAAGTATTTGTACTTTTTATATCATTTTTAAGAACGGATTATGATGTGTGTACTCGGCCTGTGTCTTTTAAGTACTGTTTTAAGATCGCTTCTTATCTTTTATACTTTTTAATACCATCTGAGGACTTTTAAAGATTGTTTGTGTGTACCGTAGTGTTTATTTTTAGCTCACCTGAGCACAAAGTGCTCAAGGTGAGCTTTTGTGATCGGTCTATGTCCGGCGTCTGTCGTCCGTCTTCTGTCGTCCGTCGTCAATAATTGATTATAATCATCTTCTTCTCCTAAACCGTTTGGACAATTTTGATTAAACTCCATAGGAATGATCCTTGGCTGGTGCTTTTTCTAAATTGTTCAAAGAAATGAATTCCATGCAGAACTCCGGTTGCCATGGCAACCTAAAGCAAAATGTCAACAATTGGTTATAATCATCTTCTTCTCCTAAACCGCTTGGACAATTTTGATGAAACTTCATAGGAATGATCCTCGGTTGGTGTTTTTCAAATTTGTTCAAAGAAATGAATTCCGGGCGGAACTCTGGTTGCCATGGCAATCTAAAGGATAAAATACAAAGCTTTTTTGGCAAATACTATGAAGCCTAGTGCTTAAATATTTGGTGTGTAACATTGTCGACTGGTTATCTACCATGTTTATTCAAATTATGCCCCAGGAGAAAAATTGGCCTCGGCCCTTGGGCTACAAGTTCATTATAAATACATTTTGTTAAAATCTGATAGTTATGTAAAGTTTACTCTTGAAGCAAGGGCAGCAAGTCTTGTTATATGGTCTCTCTTTTTGTTGGAGATTCCACTTAGTGTTTGTTTGTTCACAATGGAATGCTGCATATAAGTACATAGAGTATAAGTTGTCATGTCCGGGCTGAAACTTCCTATTGTATGGACATATTTTAAAATAACTTGCCACGTGCGTTTTACATTCAAAGACAACGTGTTGCGTGCAAGACCCGAGTCCTTACCTCTAAGGTCAAAGTCACACTTAGGTGTTTATTCACAATGAAATGCAGCATATAAGGACATAGGGTATAGGTTGTCGTGTCCGGGCTGTAACTTTTTCTTGTATGGACAGATTTTAAAATAACTTGCCACATGTGTTCGACATACCAAGACGACGTGTCGCGTTCAAGACCCATGTCCCTACCTCTAAGGTGAAAGATACACTAAGTGTTTATTCACAATGGAATGCTGAATATAAGGTCATAAGAGTGTAGGTTGTCAAATATGGGTGGTATTTTTAGAGGCAATTTAAAATAACTTGGCATATGTATTAGACACGTAAAGTCAAGATCAATTTTTCATGTACTGACCTTGTTTACCTTCGGGGGCATTCGTCACATACTGTGACAGCTCTTGTTTATGTTCAGAGGCAATTTAAAATAACTTGCCATATGTATTTGACACGTAAATGCAAGAGCAACTGTTTATGTACTTGTTCATATGTCAATGTCACATTCGGGGGCATTCGTCTGACGGCTCTTGTTCAATAATCTTTGAGAAACAAGCTATATTGATAAATAAGGTTAAACTCTTTTACTCAGGTGAGCGATTTAGGGCCATCATGGTTCTCTTGTTATAAAACAATGTATCTGCCTTCTATCTATATTTTTCTTTTTATATATGTTTTTGTATATATACGTATATTTGTTTATTAAGCACTTTTGAACGTATGTTTTTTTATGATAAAAGTGCTATATAAATGGGGATATAATAATAAAAGAAATAATAATGTCTACTGTGTTTGTATGATGTGCATGTCTACTGTGTGTGTATGATGTGCATGTATACTGTGTGTGTATGATGTGCATGTATACTGTGTGTGTATGATGTGCATGTATACTGTGTGTGTATGCTGTGCATGTATACTGTCTGTGTATGATGTGCATGTCTATTGTGTTTGTATGCTGTGCAAGTCTACTGTGTTTGTATGATGTGCATGTCTACTGTGTTTGTGTGATGTGCATGTCAACTGTGTTTGTGTGATGTGCATGTCAACTGTGTTTGTGTGATGTGCATGTCAACTGTGTTTGTGTGATGTTCATGTCAACTGTGTTTGTTTGATGTCCATGTATGATGTGCATGTCTATTGTGTTTGTATGCTGTGCATGTATACTGTCTGTGTATGCTGTGCATGTCAACTGTGTTTGTATGATGTGCATGTCTACTGTGTTTGTGTGATGTGCATGTCAACTGTGTTTGTTTGATGTCCATGTATGATGTGCATGTCTATTGTGTTTGTATGCTGTGCATGTCTATTGTGTTTGTATGATGTGCATGTCAACTGTGTTTGTATGCTGTGCATGTCTTATGGTTTGTATGATGTGCATGTTTACTGTGTTAGTATGCTGTCATGTCAACTGTGTCTGTATGATGTGCATGTCTACTGTGTTTGTATGATATTCATGTCAACTGTGTTTGTATGCTGTCTTATGGTTTGTAAGATGTGCATGACTACTGTGTTTGTATGATGTGCAAGTCCACTGTGTTTGTATGATGTGCATGTCAACTGTGTTTGTTTTATGTGCATGTCTACTGTGTTTATATGATGTGCATTACTACTTCTATTTTTAATTACTTTCATGAGTAATCGCACTTATGTGTTGGAAATTGTTCTCGTGTTAAATTGACTCTTAGTTTCCAATGAAATGGATGAAAATTAAAACATTTCATCATTCTGAGCCGTGCGTGCACGCACGCACGCACGCACGCACACCCCCCCCCCCACACACACACACTTTTCCAGCATTTAAAAGGGCCTTTTTTACAGTCTGACTTGATTCTTTGTCTCGACGTTGTATTGTTATTTTACATGTATATTTTTTCTACTGGGTCTTTATTTATAAATCAGGTCACGACCTTTGAACTCGTAAATGAATGTTGTGGAAAATATTTGCATACCAGTAACAGCCTTGATTGATAGTCTGAAATAAATAACTAATTGCGCTTGATGCAAGACTGAATAAGTTGTATTGAATTATAACATATACTCGTATTATTTTGTAAATATTCCAAATAAACAAGTGAATATCTGAACTATGACGGATTTACCACTTGACGAAACGATGGTTACATTCTTAACAGCGGATAATATCTGAACATACGAAACAATGTTGCAAATTTTACTATATATCGTATGATCTTAGGTACAAAATATCATGTATGTTTTATATATGTTCGAGTGCCTCTCTTGAATCTTTAAATTCAACCTTTAATCAACGGGCTAACTTATTTTGTTTTCCTTTGAAATTATTGCTCTAATCATTAAAAAGACAATGGACATCAAATGACATTGCATGCGTACAAAATATTATGACAATCACGTATACGTCATTACGGAATACATACGAAACTATGTATTACTTAGTATTATATTCCCTGGTTTGTGGCCTTCCCTAGGCAATTTGATAATGAAAAAATCGTGATTTAAAGGTTTTAATTTTACTGTTTTACTCAATGACCATTTAAAAATGTATAGTGAAATGTTACTATTTGATGTATTGTATACCGTATCGTTTACCGTATCAACTAATAAAACAGCGATAAAATGGTCTAGGAATCTTAACATTGTTGCAAACAATTGTATATTGGAGTTTCACCTTGCCTATAGCAATTCAAATTTTCAAAGGCTGACTGGAATTCACTGTTTTTCAGCGATCCAATCTGTATAACAGGTTCAAGTCAGATAGGACTAACAAATAGTTGGTAAATTTTGTTGAACCCCGCACCAATGGAATAAAGGCCTGGATAGCGAAAGACTAACACCAGGTTTCCATTGATTCTCCTTGGGTCTAATGTCTTGTTTAAACTTTGCTCACAACGTCTGTGTGCCTTTTCGTTTGGGTCTTTAATTTAGTACATGTCTCTTGTAAATATGTGCTGAGAGAATAGTTTGATATTGCAATGTTTGATACTACTTGTTAATGATAATAATGAATGTGTATACCAACGATAAATATCATATATCTGTACTAGGATGTTGTTATATTTACTTGCTATATGAGAATGTTTATTGATTATCCAACTGTCTGTTTTGAATATAATTCACATGTGTATATTAATATGCAGTTTTTCAATGTGCAAGGAAACATATTACTCTACATATGTTATTTATGTTTTTATCAATGATGAATAAATGCATAAAAATCATTGTTGATATGAGATCAAAACAACCCCAGGATCAGACGCATTTTATCAAGTGGCAACTGAAGGGAAGCAACCACTATACAAATCTAAGGGAATATACAAAAGGAGGCACATCATTGATATTATAAAATGTTTGAAAAAATCAACAATTAATAAAGATAAAAAAATGTACCCTTTTACACTATAAAGGGGATCTCAGATGAGTGTTTATATCGAATTTATTAAACAAGTGCATTTCACACCGATAAAACTGAGTCAACTTTATCATTTAATGATCGTATTAAATCGTGTGAATTAAGCTTTGACTCTTACTATAACATCACTTGAATTTGAAATAGTCAATTATTTTCTTTTTTGGCAATACCTTTTTTATAAATACGTAAACCATTATTCATACTATTCTCCTACATGCTAAAATGCTTAGTTACCAGCACGACGGGATATAAATTGTTTTCATAGAATGTCAACATTTCCAACATGATTTGCGACAGGCCATAGTAAACATTAATGCGACAAACAGAACACACATGGATAATAAAATGTTGTGGCCACTGCCTTGCAAAGGTCAACAAAAAGGGGTTATACTTTGTAAGCACACATTCGTCAATAATTGCAAAACTTATTGCAAATTTAATCAAAGTACTGTTAAAACTGCAAATGACTGTTGGGCAAGATGTTGTCTGGAGAGGAATATTGGAATATACCATGTAGGGGACATATCATAATGTCTGATGAGGAAGATTGGAATATATCATGTAGGGGACATATCATTATATATGATGTTGTCTGGAGAGGAAGATTGGAATATATCATGTAGAGGACATATCATTATATATGATGTTGTCTGGAGAGGAAGATTGGAATATATCATGTAGGGGACATATCATAATGTCTGGAGAGGAAGATTGGAATATATCATGTAGGGGACATATCATTATATATATGATGTTGTCTGGAGAGGAAGATTGGAATATATCATGTAGGGGACATGTCATTATATATATGATGTTGTCTGGAGAGGAAGATTGGAATATATCATTTAGGGGACATATCATTATATATGATGATGTCTGGAGAGGAAGATTGGAATATACCATGTAGGGGACATATCATGATGTCTGGAGAGGAAGATTGGAATATATCATGTAGGGGACATTTCATTATATATGATATTGTCTGGAGAGGAAGATTGGAATATACCATGTAGGGGACATATCATGATGTCTGGAGAGGAAGATTGGAATATATCATGTAGGGGACATATCATTATATATATGATGTTGTCTGGAGAGGAAGTTTGGAATATATCATGTAGGGGACATATCATTATATATGATGATGTCTGGAGAGGAAGATTGGAATATATCATGTAGGGGACATATCATTATATGTGATGTTGTCTGGAGAGGATGATTGGAATATACCATGTAGGGGATATATCATTATATATGATGATGATTAACGTATTGGTATGATTGATACGAAATGTTCACATCTTTGGATAAGTTTCATATTACAAAACGGCCCAAGTTTCAAATTCTGTTTCGTTCCGAGTAGTTACAATACATTCAATCCAACGAACATAAATGACACTTATTCTCAAAACAAAACTCGAATATTTCCGATGATCCAGACACTTTTGAATGTTATATAGCGTTAGTAAACAAATTATATTCGAGTACAACTCTACACCATTAGACTATATTCATTGGTGCAATTAGTCTTAATTGTTAAATATACAGAATTGTGAAGAGAGGTAAACTTTAAAGAGTATTTCAACTATTTGATTAGTTCAAGAAATTCAAGGACTGTGGATTATCGAACACATATGCACAGCCATGATTGCTTAAAATATCTTTAACATCAGTAACCCAATTATGTTTACCATTTTGACAGTCTTTAACAGACTTATATATTTCCTGAATTATAACATAATCTGTTTCAATAACTTTGAACCAATACATTAAAATTATAATATATCGCAATACACATATGGGATAACGGCCCAGTCCCCCGTAAATCGCACAATTTGAAGTATTAGTGCGTGCATTTAAGTACATTTAAGATTCTTTACAAAACTTTAAATAAATGCGCACGATTTCTTTTGATTTTCCGAATCCCCAAATCTCAGACACAAAACCTAGTATTGAGCCAACGAGGGCATCAACTAATTGACAGAACAGAACAGAACAGAACAGATAATTTATTAAGACTTGTACAAAGTACATCATCTTCTTAACCATATACATATAATAATTGAACACATGGTGAGAACACAGGTAATACAATAATGAGTAAATTAGAATACAGATGTATGGGCATATTCAAATTAGGTGAGGATGAACAAAAAATATAACAAAAAATGAATCATTGTTATAATTCAATATTAAAGAGTTGTTCGTCTTATACATAACGCTTCTTTGACAAATAAAGATAGTTTTATAAGTTCTTGTCTATTTGTTGAATTTAACAGTTCAATAAATTTTAGTACAGACGGACGTATATAATAATTACGTTTGATGTATTTCTTTCTAATAAGATTAAAACATGGACAAATAAGAATAAAATGGAACTCGTCTTCTATATCTCTTCTATTACAACGTAAACAATATCTTTCATCACGTTGAATTCGATTACGGTTACATCTACCCGTTTGAATTCTTAAAGGGTGAACAGAAAGTCTAAGTCTACAAAAGAATAGGCGTAAGCTTTTAGGTAAAATGTCTAAATAATGTTCATAACCAAAAGTGGTTTTAAAGTCTTTATACAAAAACAAGACTGGACTATCAAGAGAGCGATACCACTCTTGCCTAAAACAATTTCTTGCCTAAAACAATCAATTATTCTAGTTTTTAACTCACACAAAAAATACTTTTCATTTGGTACACTGGCATTATCAAATACATACCCAAAGCAAAACTCGCTCAAAAGCTTTCTAACATTTGATACCTAATTATTCTTTCCTATTACACAGTCTGATAATGCATACCTATATACAGTGCGCATTATGATATTATCACTTCTTACAACCTTAAGGCAATATTGTATAATTCTAACAAATCTATGTACATAAAGAGGATATCTGCCAAGCTCACCGTAAACACTTGCTGTACATGTATTTTTTCTAACATTTAATAGACGTTTACAAAATTTTCAATGAATTCTTTCAATTTCTTTAGACTTGGTATAACTCCATATTTCCGAAGCATAATTTAGAACAGGAGCTACAAAAGCATCAAATAGTTGACATAGAATCTTTGGTTTCAGGTCATATTCCCTACATTTACATTATAATACATTTAGTGCTTTTAAAGCTTTACCAGTTAAATGTTCTTGGTTTAAAGCATAATTACCAGTATAGTTGAAAACAGTTCCTAAGTAATTAAAATCATTCACAACTTAAATAGACTGGCCATTGTAGGTCCAATGTTCTGATGGCAATAGCCCTCCCCTTTTACGAAAAACCATAATTTTTGTTTTAAGTATATTTACAGATAAACCCCAATTATTACAGTATTTTAAAAGTCTATCCAAATGTTGTTGTATTTCTTTAGGTGATTTTCCTACGATAGCCATGTCATCTGCAAATAACAACAATATAAGGACAATATCATCAATTAGAAGTCCAGAATCTACACCATTCTGTAAAAATAATTCTAAGTCTTCAACAAAGAGAGAAAATAGTAAAGGAGACATAACTTCCCCTTGAAGGAGGCATTACTCCATCTATATTTCATCTCTGATCTTTCTTGATCATCATGGGTGACATAATTACATAATAGCTTAAATTGCAAGGGAGAGTGGTCACTCCATTGATTGAATGCACAAACATTGAAGTCACTAATCATTGAAAAGTTTCGCTCATGCATAAATAAATAATCTATAACGGAACATCCATTGTAGGAAAAATATGTATAACTATTTTAATTAGGTATGTGAAGTTGGCTTGTACATTGTACATCGTAGTTCAGTTTGTAATTCGCCAATTACAAGCTTGTAGTTTGGTATTCAGCTTGTCGTTCGGCTTGTATATTGTACATAGCAATTCAACTTGTAGTGCGCCAATAACAAGCTTGTAGTTGGGTATTCAGGTTGTAGATCGGCTTGTACATTGTACATCGTAATTTAACATGTAGTTCGCCAATTACAAGCTTGTATATCGGTATTCAGCTTGTAGTTCGGACCAAATACATCAGCATACGTTGTATTTGAATTACAAGCTAGTAGTTGGGTATTCATCTTGTAGATCGGACAAATACATTAGCATACCTTATATTTGAATTACAAGCTAGTAGTTGGGTATTCATCTTGTAGTTCGGACCAAATACATCAGCACACATTATATTTGAATTACAAGCTAGTAGTTGGGTATTCATCTTGTAGTTCGGACAAATACATTAGCCTACATTATATTTGAATTACAAGCTAGTGGTTGGGTATTCATCTTGTAGTTCGGACAAATACATTAGCACACATTATATTTGAATTACAAGCTAGTAGTTTGGTATTCACCTTGTAGTTCGGACCAAAAGCATCAGCACACATTATATTTGAATTACAAGCTAGTAGTTGGGTATTCATCTTGTAGTTCGGACCAAATGCATCAGAACACATTATATTTGAATTACAAGCTAGTAGTTGGGTATTCATCTTGCAGTTCGGACAAATACATTAGCATACATTATATTTGAATTACAAGCTAGTAGTTGGGTATTCATCTTGTAGTTCGGACCAAATACATCAGCATACGTTGTCATTGAATTACAAGCTAGTAGTTGGGTATTCATCTTGTAGTTCGGACAAATACATTAGCATACATTATATTTGAATTACAAGCTTGTAGTTGGGTATTCATCTTGTAGTTCGGACCAAATACATCAGCATACATTACATTTGAATTACAAGCTAGTAGTTGGGTATTCATCTTGTAGTTCGGACAAATACATTAGCATACATTATATTTGAATTACAAGCTAGTAGTTGGGTATTCATCTTGTAGTTCGGACCAAATACATCAGCACACATTATATTTGAATTACAAGCTAGTAGTTGGGTATTCATCTTGTAGTTCGGACAAATACATTAGCATACATTAAATTTGAATTACAAGCTAGTAGTTGGGTATTCATCTTGTAGTTCGGACCAAATACATCAGCATACGTTGTATTTGAATTACAAGCTAGTAGTTGGGTATTCATCTTGTAGTTTGGACCAAATACATCAGCACACATTATATTTGAATAACAAGCTAGTAGTTGGGTATTCATCTTGTAGTTCGGACAAATACATTAGCATACATTATATTTGAATTACAAGCTAGTAGTTGGGTTTTCATCTTGTAGTTCGGACCAAATACATCAGCATACGTTGTATTTGAATTACAAGCTAGTAGTTGGGTATTCATCTTGTAGTTTGGACCAAATACATCAGCACACATTATATTTGAATAACAAGCTAGTAGTTTGGTATTCATCTTGTAGTTCGGACAAATACATTAGCATACATTAAATTTGAATTACAAGCTAGTAGTTGGGTATTCATCTTGTAGTTCGGACCAAATACATCAGCATACGTTGTATTTGAATTACAAGCTAGTAGTTGGGTATTCATCTTGTAGTTTGGACCAAATACATCAGCACACATTATATTTGAATAACAAGCTGGTAGTTGGGTATTCATCTTGTAGTTCGGACAAATACATTAGCATACATTATATTTGAATTACAAGCTAGTAGTTGGGTATTCATCTTGTAGTTCGGACCAAAAACATCAGCACACATTATATTTGAATTACAAGCTAGTAGTTGGGTATTCATCTTGTAGTTAGGACAAATACATTAGCATACAATATATTTGAATTACAAGCTAGTAGTTGGGTATTCATCTTGTAGTTCGGACCAAATACATCAGCATACGTTGTATTTGAACTACAGGCTAGTAGTTGGGTATCCATCTTGTAGTTCGGACCAAATACATCAGCACACATGGTATTTGAATTACAAGCTAGTAGTTGTGTATTCATCTTGTAGTTCGGACAAATACATTAGCATACATTATATTTGAATTACAAGCTAGTAGTTGGGTATTCAACTTGTAGTTCGGACCAAATACATCAGCATACGTTGTATTTGAATTACAAGCTAGAAGTTGGGTATTCATCTTGTAGTTCGGACCAAATACATCAGCACACATTATATTTGAATTACAAGCTAGTAGTTGGGTATTCATCTTGTAGTTCGGACAAATACATTAGCATACATTGTATTTGAATTACAAGCTAGTAGTTGGGTATTCATCTTGTAGTTCGGACCAAATACATCAGCATACGTTGTATTTGAATTACAAGCTAGTAGTTGGGTATTCATCTTGTAGTTCGGACCAAATACATCAGCACACATTATATTTGAATTACAAGCTAGTAGTTGGGTATTCATCTTGTAGTTCGGACCAAAAACATCAGCACACATTATATTTGAATTACAAGCTAGTAGTTGGGTATTCATCTTGTAGTTCGGACAAATACATTAGCACACATTATATTTGAATTACAAGCTAGTAGTTGGGTATTCATCTTGTAGTTCGGACCAAATACATCAGCACACATTATATTTGAATTACAAGCTAGTAGTTGGGTATTCATCTTGTAGTTCGGACAAATACATTAGCACACATTATATTTGAATTACAAGCTAGTAGTTGGGTATTCATCTTGTAGTTCGGACCAAATACATCAGCATACGTTTATTTGACTTACAAGCTAGTAGTTGGGTATTCATCTTGTAGTTCGGACCAAATGCATCAGCACACATGATATTTGAATTACAAGCTAGTAGTTGGGTATTCATCTTGTAGTTCGGACCAAATACATCAGCATACGTTTATATGACTTACAAGCTAGTAGTTGTGTATGCATCTTGTAGTTCGGACCAAATACATCAGCACACATGATATTTGAATTACAAGCTAGTAGTTGGGTATTCATCTTGTAGTTCGGACAAATACATTAGCATACATTATATTTGAATTACAAGCTAGTAGTTGGGTATTCATCTTGTAGTTCGGACCAAATACATCAGCATACGTTGTATTTGAATTACAAGCTAGTAGTTGGGTATTCATCTTGTAGTTCGGACCAAATACATCAGCACACATTATATTTGAATTACAAGCTAGTAGTTGGGTATTCATCTTGTAGTTCGGACCAAATACATCAGCATACGTTGTATTTGAATTACAAGCTTATTACATAAGCCTCAAATCTTGAGGTCGTGGTTGAGCGCTTTTTTGCATGTAACTCCTCAAGTATTCGGTTTAGAGCTTCGGTTCCTATCCCAATTTGTTTGAGAGGTCTTACTCCCTGAATCGGGAGAGGTCACATATTGGGCGCATCTAGTATAAATTAGAACCGAGTCTAAAGCGTTCGAATGTTATTTAAGCCAAGCCAAAAGTTTATTTTCATATCATGTTATTACAGAACATAACTTTACTCAAAATTGAACATATTGACATGGCATGCAAGTAAACATTATCAAAAGCATATGAAGAAAAGTATAAAAAACGACGATTGAAACTAATACATATAAATAAGTTAATATAATTATGTGACTAGCTTTATCTAACCTTAGTAAACGATAAAAAACATAGCCATATCATACAAAATTGACTTTTATTACAAGCCATCGGAAAATTAAATGTTGTCAATTTGGGCCAATTAACATATTATCTAGGAATATATTGAGTACGTTAATCTCTATATTAAGGACATATCAAATAGTGATTATATTATTTCAACCACATTAATGTTACATTTAGTACAAATTGTGTCTTCTCGAAATATTGGAGATGTCATCAGACGACTACACGGTATTGTGTTTAAATGCTGTGGGGGAAATAGACTGGTCAGCTTTTTTAAGAACATGTAATGATCTATTTTTAGAGAAATGTTTACAAACCAGTCTTACAATTATAGTTGACTGCGCATGCGCCAAAATGTTGGCGATTATATCTGCAGACCGTCGGGACCCGGGATCCGGGACCTAAATTTCAAAATTAGTTTTGTTATGTTTTATAAGCGATGCAATGTTTTAACTGCCCTGTGAATCGTTTGAAACTGATTAGTTTTGGAAGGAATTAAATAATATGCTGCATGCATATGATTTAATGATCATTACATACGTATAATTATAACTTGCTGCCACTTGAGGTCTCATGTGAAAATACTCAATATTTTATTTCAAAATGTGCATATTTTGGTAAAAGTTGTTGTTTGAGCAACCGTGTTAGAGGAACAATAGATGACACCACATGTTAAATCGACCATGAGTTCTTGTAGTGTCATATAAGATCGTCCAGGATGTGGTTTATCAAGTAAATAAACTGTTTAATGGAAATGATTCTAAATTTACTCCGTACGCTTCATTTTACGGTTAGTGTTCACTGAAAGCATAAATTGAAAACTTCAGGCCTTTGACTGTTGTCATGTGGCATCATCCTGTGGATTTAAAATAAGAACGTTTCATTATGGTCTTTGTGTCAAATTTGGCCGGGCCTATGTGAAAACATGATTTACTTGATAAACCACATCCTGGTGTCCAGATCTTATATGACACTACAAGAACTCATGGTCGATTTAACATGTGGTGTCATCTATTGTTCCTCTTACACGGTTGCTCAAACAACAACTTTTACCAAAATATGCACATTTTAAAATATAACATTGAGTATTTTCACATGAGAACTCAAGTGGCAGCAAGTTATAATTATACGTATGTAATGATCATTAAATCATATGCATGCAGCATATTATTCAATTCCTTCCAAAACTAATCAGTTTCAAACGATTCACAGGGCAGTTAAAAC
The DNA here is from genome assembly GCF_026914265.1 of Mya arenaria. Classification (NCBI taxonomy): domain Eukaryota; kingdom Metazoa; phylum Mollusca; class Bivalvia; order Myida; family Myidae; genus Mya; species Mya arenaria. The sequence continues at coordinate 19,765,697 of NC_069123.1, forward strand.
ATTGCATCGCTTATAAAACATAACAAAACTAATTTTGAAATTTAGGTCCCGGATCCCGGGTCCCGACGGTCTGCAGATATAATCGCCAACATTTTGGCGCATGCGCAGTCAACTATAATTGTAAGACTGGTTTGTAAACATTTCTCTAAAAAATAGATCATTACATGTTCTTAAAAAAGCTGACCAGTCTATTTCCCTCCACAGCATTTAAACACAATACCGTGTAGTCGTCTGATGACATCTCCAATATTTCGAGAAGACACAATTTGTACTAAATGTAACATTAATGTGGTTGAAATAATATAATCACTATTTGATATGTCCTTAATATAGAGATTAACGTACTCAATATATTCCTAGATACTATGTTAACATTTAATTTTCCGATGGCTTGTAATAAAAGTTAATTTTGTATGATATGGCTATGTTTTTTTATCGTTTACTAAGGTTAGACGAAGCTAGTCACATAATTATATTTACTTATTTATATGTATTAGTTTCAATCGTCGTTTTTTATACTTTTCTTCATATGCTTTTGATTATGTTTACTTGCATGCCATGTCAATATGTTCAATTTTGAGTAAAGTTTTGTTCTATAATAACATGATATGAAAATAAACTTTTGACTTGGCTTAAATAACATTCGAACGCTTTAGACTCGGTTCTAATTTATACTAGATGCGCCCAATATGTGACCTCTCCCGATTCAGGGAGTAAGACCTCTCAAACAAATTGGGATAGGAATCGAAGCTCTAAACCGAATACTTGAGGAGTTACATGCAAAAAAGCGCTCAACCATGACCGCAATATTGAGGCTTATGTAATAAGCTTGTAATTCAAATACAACGTATGCTGATGTATTTGGTCCGAACTACAAGATGAATATCCAACTACTAGCTTGTAATTCAAATATAATGTGTGCTGATGTATTTGGTCCGAACTACAAGATGAATACCCAACTACTAGCTTGTAATTCAAATACAACGTATGCTGATGTATTTGGTCCGAACTACAAGATGAATACCCAACTACTAGCTTGTAATTCAAATATAATGTATGCTAATGTATTTGTCCGAACTACAAGATGAATACCCAACTACTAGCTTGTAATTCAAATATAATATGTGCTGATGTATTTGGTCCGAACTACAAGATGAATACCCAACTACTAGCTTGTAATTCAAATATAATGTATGCTAATGTATTTGTCCGAACTACAAGATGAATACCCAACTACTAGCTTGTAATTCAAATATAATGTGTGCTGATGTATTTGGTCCGAACTACAAAATGAATACCCAACTACTAGCTTGTAATTCAAATACAACGTATGCTGATGTATTTGGTCCGAACTACAAGATGAATACCCAACTACTAGCTTGTAATTCAAATATAATGTATGCTAATGTATTTGTCCGAACTACAAGATGAATATAATGTTTGCTGATGTATTTGGTCCGAACTACAAGATGAATACCGAACTACTAGCTTGTAATTCAAATATCATGTATGCTAATGTATTTGTCCGAACTACAAGATGAATACCCAACTACTAGCTTGTAATTCAAATATAATGTATGCTAATGTATTTGGTCCGAACTACAAGATGAATACCCAACTACTAGCTTGTAATTCAAATATAATGTGTGCTGATGTTTTTGGTCCGAACTACAAGATGAATACCCAACTACTAGCTTGTAATTCATATATAATGTATGCTAATGTATTTGTCCGAACTACAAGATGAATACCCAACTACTAGCTTGTAATTCAAATATAATGTGTGCTGATGTATTTGGTCCGAACTACAAGCTGAATACCGATATACAAGCTTGTAATTGGCGAACTACATGTTAAATTACGATGTACAATGTACAAGCCGATCTAAAAGCTGAATACCCAACTACAAGCTTGTAATTGGCGAACTACAAGTTGAATTACTATGTACAATATACAAGCCGAACTACAAGCTGAATATCCAACTACAAGCTTGTAATTGGCGAACTACAAGTTGAATTACTATGTACAATATACAAGCCGAACTACAAGCTGAATACCCAACTACAAACTTGTAATTGGCGAACTACAAGTTGAATTACTATGTACAATATACAAGCCGAACTACAAGCTGAATACCCAACTACAAACTTGTAATTGGCGAACTACAAGTTGAATTTCTATGTACAATGTACAAGCCAACTTCACATTATTTGACTGGCCTACTCTACCATTAACAATGCGCATAGATGAGGATTTACACAAATCTAATAAGTTAACATCGTGGCTATTATGTACAGTGTCTACAGAGGCCCGCACGGGGGTACTGTCAGGTTCATAATCAGTATCGTTGAACGAAAAATTAACATCATCATGTATGATAAAATCATGTTTTTTGCCAATTACTGTTTAAATCGCCACATATTGTTACACAGCCTAAATTGCTATACATATATATATATATCATTCTCAAGCGTATCAAATAGATCAACGTTATTAAAATTATTGTTTGGTGGCGATTCTTCACCCCATAAATAGACTCCACACAAATAAATATCTTCCTCAGTTTAAAAAAATTATAGTCTAGCCTGAACCATATAATAGTATCATGATGATTTTTTACTATTTCAATCCCATCTTTCAGGTGTTCTTTATAAAACAATACGATTCCTCCACTACATCTACGTGCATTTCTATGTTGAAATTTTCGATAAAAGTTATGAGAGACAAAGCCATTTAAAGATGTACTTGAAGTTAGCGGCCTAGCGGCCTAGCGGCGTGAAGTTAGCGGCCTAGCGGCCTAGCGGCCTAGCGGCGTGAAGTAAGCGGCCTAGCGGCCTAGCGGCGTGAAGTAAGCGGCCTGGCGGGCTAGCGGCCTAGCGGCGTGAAGTTGGCGGCCTAGCGGCCTGGCGGCCTAATTATTTTTTCTATTTCCAAGCAATTGTTAATGCGTTTTTTTTAAAACAATGATAAATCAAGGTTTTTTATTCATATAGTTACATAGCGGCCTTAAATTGTTATATATTCAGAATATTTTTCTTTACCTTTTATTCTAAAACAATTTTAAATTAACTGTTTTATGCACAAATTATCACTCTGAAGCGTTTTTCAACTTTTTTTCAAAAAAGTCGATCGAGCACTTCAGCGACCTAGCGGCATATCGGCATGAAATTAGCGGCCTAGCGGCCTAGCGGCCTCAATTGAATCCTATTTCAAAGCATGTATACATGCATTTTCTTCTAAAACAATGACATTTTAACTGTTTTTATGCACAAATTAACAAATTGAAGCGATCATCAACAATGATATGTTTACTGTTTTTATGCACAGACTATCCTTCTGAGGCGATTATCAACATATTTTTGAGAAGGATAGGCATGTTCACATGCTTTAAAAATTGACCGCTTGTTCGAGGGAGAAGGTTAATTTGTGCATAAAAACAGTTAATATGTCATTGTTTTAGAAGAAAATGCATGTATACATGGTTTGAAATAGGAAACCATTTTAGGCCGCTAGGCCGCTAGGCCGCCAGGCCGCTAACTTCACGCCGCTAGGCCGCTAGGCCGCTAGGCCGCTGAAGTGCTTGATCAACTTTTTTGAAAAAAAAACGCTTTAGAGTGATAATTTGTGCATAAAACAGTAAATATATCATTGTTTTAGAAGAACATCCATGTTTAATGCTTTAAAATAGCTGACTTCTTAATTGATTTTTTTGAAAAAAATATGTTGATTATCGCTAATAGCTTCAAAGTGTTAATTTTTGCATTTAAACAGTTAATATGTCATTGTTTTAGAAGAAAATGCATGTACACATGGTTTGAAATAGGAAACCATTTTAGGCCGCTAGGCCGCTAACTTCACGCCGCTAGGCGGCTGAAGCGCTCGATCGAATTTTTTTGGAAAAAAAAAAACACAACAAAAAAACGCTTTAGAGTGATGATTTGTGCATAAAAACAGTAAATACATCATTGTTTTAGAAGAACAGGCATGTTTAATGCTTTGAAATAGCTGACTGCTTTATCGACGCTTTTGAAAAAAAAACTGTTGATAATCGCTAATAGCTTCAAAGTGTTAATTTGTGCATAAAAACAGTTAATATGTCATTGTTTTAGAAGAAAATGCATGTATACATGGTTTGAAATAGGAAACCATTTCAGGCCGCTAGGCCGCTAGGCCGCCAGGCCGCTAACTTCACGCCGCTAGGCCGCTAAGCCGCTGAAGTGCTCGATCAACATTTTTGAAAAAAATTTAAAAAAAACGCTTTAGAGTGATAGTTTGTGCATAAAAAGTTAAATATATCATTGTTTTAGAAGAACAGCCATGTTTAATGCTTTGAAATAGCTGACTGCTTTATCGACGCTTTTGAAGAAAACTGTTGATAATCGCTAATAGCTTCAAAGTGTTAATTTGTGCATTAAAACAGTTAATATGTCATTGTTTTAGAAGAAAATGCATGTATACATGTTTTGAAATAGGATACCATTTTAGGCCGCTAGGCCGCTAGGCCGCCAGGCCGCTAACTTCACGCCGCTAGGCCGCGATGCCGCTAAAGTGCTCGATCGACTTTTTTGAAAAAAAGTTGAAAAACGCTTCAGAGTGATAATTTGTGCATAAAACAGTTAATTTAAAATTGTTTTAGAATAAAAGGTAAAGAAAAATATTCTGAATAGATTACAATTTAAGGCCGCTATGTAACTATATGAATAAAAAAACCTTGATTTATCATTGTTTTAAAAAAAAAAACGCATAAACAATTGCTTGGAAATAGAAAAAAATAATTAGGCCGCCGGGCCGCTAGGCCGCTAGGCCGCCAACTTCACGCCGCTAGGCCGCTAGACCGCTAGGCCGCCAGGCCGCTAACTTCACGCCGCTAGGCCGCTAGGCCGCTAACTTCACGCCGCTAGGCCGCTAACTTCAAGTACATCATTTAAAGATGCATTGCTAGAAGAATTGGTCCATGATTCATACAAAAAAATAATCAGAACTAGAAATAATATTTAAAAAACCAGAAGATTGTTGTTTTTCATGAGTAAGTCCGTGCACATTCCAAGAGGTAATAGAAAGTTCACCCCCGGCGTGCCCCTAGTCCCTCATCGGTCGTCCGTCCACGTAGAGCGTATCGTACGCGAGCCACGCCTTCTTCCCCTTCTCCCTGAACTCCTTCATCTTCTTCACTAGACCCCGCCGCTTATCGGTAACCTCCTTCGGGAATTGTTCAAACATGTGAAACTGCGTCCCCTTTAGGTGTTTCCATTCTCTACGTACCAGTTCACGCTCTTGGAAGAACGTGAACTTGGCCACAATGTTTCTAACTTTTCCCGCGGCGTTCTGTGAACGCGTTCAAACCGGATGGATTCCACCGTCTCTTTAGCAATCTTAAGGGCGTCCTGCAGATGTTTTCGCAGCTTCCTCTCCGTGACATCGACCGCCTCATTTCCATTTTGTTGTCCTCTGTGATGTTAGTGAAAACCAGATTGTTTCTCATCGATTGTGACTTCATGTATGTAAGATCGTCACGTAGCTCCTCTCGCTGCTTCTCCAGTGCTACCACCCTAATGGAGAGCAGCCCCGTCCCCATGTCCACCGACTCCACACGATCCTCCGACCTCATCACACGTTTGTCCGTTCTCTTCGCCCGATCTTCAAGTGCGACCCACACTTTCCTTAATTCTTTCTCGAAGTCCGTCACTTTCCTTTCAAGCACCTCGACAACTAACTGCTTGATATTAATCTTATTGCAATTTGCCAATAATAGATTTAGTGCCTTAAGAGCTTTTCATGATGTTTTTGAACTGTCACAATCTTTCCGTTTTTGACTTTTATCCTCTCTTTTATCCATCAAAACCGAAATTTATATTGATTATCAAAAATATAACCCATTTAAACTATTTTAATTGAACACAAATCTATTAAATATCCAATTATTCCATAAAAACTGTCACAAAAACCTGTTACACCTGTATCACGTGTTCAGCAAGTTACAACATGCATAGAAATGCTATATTTGCTCAGAAAATGCGTAAAATTGTGAATAAAATCAACACGTTTATTTGTAAACATTGCATCGCACGCCTTAATCTGTTCAATAACTTAAATTTTATCGTTAACGTGATTATCCCAACTAAGAAGACGATCAAAGAATACGTTTACAGAAAACGTCCACTAACCAGGCAAACGTTGGTACCAGAATCGGTACTTATTCTTTTACAATTCCGCTATTTTGTTTGCAATCGAACATTTTTTTAACTTAATGTTCCTAAATCCGGCGCAGAAGTGAGTGCGGGGGTGGTCTAGTGTGTCTAGGTGTGTGTGCGTGTGTGTGTGTGCGTGTGCGTGTGCGCATGTGTGTGTCTGTGTGTGTGTGTTTGTGTGTGTGTGTGTGTTTTGTTTGTTGTTTTTTTTTGTTTTTTTTTTGGGGGGGTCTCTGGAAATCATGTTTATACATTGGAGTCATTGTTGCTTAAACATAAGCGATATTTCAACAGTTTGAAGGTATACTTTTAAATATTTACACCTCAGCTTCCATTCCTTAAATGAACTGTCTTTCGGCAATCGCGGTGGTTATCATCCAATGAACGCAATATCTTCAGATATGTTCGGATCGCGAATCATCGCATTACAATATACATGGAAATTGTTTATCTTGTTATTGTGTCAGCGAGTTCCGTAAAAAAATAACAACATCTTAGAAAGTGTTTATTAATGATATGTTAAATGTTTTGTTGCTATTAGAGTTTCAATTTTACGTTTAATAACTACAAAGGTAATTTAAGTAGTTGATCATTTCCCGCGTTATTGTGACGTCATGTTTTAATTATTGGTGTAAATATAAGTAATGAATTGCGGGGTTGGTGTCATTATCGGGGATATGAACGCAATTGGGCTGGTCAAAGTACGCGTGGAGTCTTTCGGACCCCACACACTTTAACCACCCAAAAAGCGTAAGTGATGTCATTATAGGGGATATGAACGCAATTGGGTTTGTCAAAGTACGCGTGGAGTCCTTTAACTTTAACCACCCAAAAAGCCTTCATACCCCGATAATTACATCAGTTCCGCAATTCATTCCTCAAATGAATGGAATGTTTAAATATACCACTATCTACATCTGAAAGCCTTTTTTTCTTTGTTTCATATTGAAACTTAATAATCTAAAATATATTTAGATTATTAAGTTTCAATATGAAACAAAGAAAAAAAGGCTTTCAGATGTAGATAGTGGTATTATACGGACAGGAAGGCAGACGACCCAATTTATGGACTGAGACATGTATTACTTATTTGTTTTGCACTTTGTCGTACAATGTGTCATTCTTCATACGTGCCTATCAATGTCAATCAGAATGAGGTCTCAAAATGTGCATGAAGAAGCACCAGGTGAACAATGAGGTGCTTAAACCAACATTTGTTTTACTGGGAAGGTTCTACAACAACAAACAGAGGATCAGGAAATTGTACATGCAAAGAACGAGAATATATTGCAATTAAGTATGTATTTTTGAGCAAAAAGTCTCAAACTGTCGCTTACTACATTTGTTTATATAGATTTGTCGGAGGTTTTCCTCCATTAATTTTTGTTTCAATACCTGCGGACTTGAAAACCCTCCGAAAGAAGCATGAGGTAGAAGAGTCGAAACTGCATCAACATGTTCGCCACCATCTTCAAAATTGGACTGAAAATTCTCACTTAAACCGCTCTGGACTGTTTTCTTCAATAAAATAGGTTGTACAGCTAACTGTGCTGGTAAGGCACAACAACATATAACCCTACCACAGAATGTAATTAGGACTAGTTTCGTAAACAAGATTGTCGCGTGCCATCTTTTCCAGTTCGGACTGACAGTATGTTCGGGGTAATATGATAATGGTCTACATAAGAATAAGGATGCTGGTGTTTTATTACATTCCGATTGTCTGATATAACTTATTAACAACAATTAATAAAGTTTATCATGACGTCAATCTATGAAATATCATTTAGAGTTTATCTCATGAGACAAATCAAAATTCTTTATTCTATGTTTTCATGTATAGAGTTTAGAGAGAAGAGCAAAAACATTTGTTTGCGATACTGGGTTTTTTTCAACCGTTTTTAATGCAATATTTTGAAATGTTGCATTTATTTTCCTTATACGTGTACGCAACGTTTTAAATTCTAATTACTTTCATTAGTTTAGGAAATATTTCATTGCCATAAAATACTAATAAGTATACTGACAATAAATATGTTATGACTATGCTGGAAGTCATTGTTATAATTGTTTGTTTTTTTGGATGGAAATCGGAATGATGAACAATGACTCAATTTAGTATTATTTGATTCAAGTCATGATGCACGTGACCAGAATTTGACCATAGAACGTCAAATTCTAACAAAACACAACAGTTTCAATCAAACATCTTTTCACGAACAGGGATATAAACACTCTGTTTTCTTTCACAGCATAATCTGGGATTATAAAAACAACCCCCTGACCATAAAAGAAGTCTGATATACCCTTGTACTTTTTATAAGTCTGATATACCCTTGTACTTTTAATAAGTCTGATATACCCTTGTACTTTTAATAAGTCTGATATACCCTTGTACTTTTAATAAGTCTGATATATCCTTGTACTTTTTATAAGTCTGATATACCCTTGTACTTTATATAAGTCTGATATACCCTTGTACTTTATATAAGTCTGATATACCCTTGTACTTTTTATAAGTCTGATATACCCTTGTACTTTTTATAAGTCTGATATACCCTTGTACTTTTAATAAGTCTGATATATCCTTGTACTTTTTATAAGTCTGATATACCCTTGTACTTTATATAAGTCTGATATACCCTTGTACTTTATATAAGTCTGATATACCCTTGTACTTTTTACAAGTCTGATATATCCTTGTACTTTTTACAAGTCTGATATATCCTTGTCCTTTATATAAGTCTGATATACCCTTGTACTTTATATAAGTCTGATATATCCTTGTGCTTTTTATAAGTCTGATATACCCTTGTACTTTATATAAGTCTGATATACCCTTGTACTTTATATAAGTCTGATATATCCTTGTGCTTTTTATAAGTCTGATATATCCTTGTACTTTTTACAAGTCTGATATATCCTTGTACTTTTTACAAGTCTGATATATCCTTGTCCTTTATATAAGTCTGATATACCCTTGTACTTTATATAAGTCTGATATATCCTTGTGCTTTTTATAAGTCTGATATACCCTTGTACTTTATATAAGTCTGATATACCCTTGTACTTTATATAAGTCTGATATATCCTTGTACTTTATATAAGTCTGATATACCCTTGTACTTTATATAAGTCTGATATACCCTTGTACTTTATATAAGTCTGATATATCCTTGTGCTTTTTATAAGTCTGATATATCCTTGTACTTTTTACAAGTCTGATATACCCTTGTACTTTATATAAGTCTGATATACCCTTGTACTTTTTATAAGTCTGATATATCCTTGTACTTTTTACAAGTCTGATATACCCTTGTACTTTATATAAGTCTGATATACCCTTGTACTTTATATAAGTCTGATATATCCTTGTGCTTTTTATAAGTCTGATATATCCTTGTACTTTTTACAAGTCTGATATATCCTTGTGCTTTTTATAAGTCTGATATATCCTTGTACTTTTTATAAGTCTGATATATCCTTGTACTTTTTACAAGTCTTATATATCCTTGTCCTTTTTATTTCGATAAGCACATGCCATTGCATTAACTATGAAATTCAAAACGAAATTTAGACAGAAATTAAAATGTATATGGAATCTGATGTTTGACGCTGCCTGTGTAAAACATCATTTTTTAAACATCCGAAATCAATCCTAAGGCCACACCAAATTGGTATTTCGTTCCGCGGATTTACCGCTCCTATTTATTTGAAAATGTAAAAAAAAGCTCGCACCTCCATTTTGATCGCCAAGCAGATTTTTTCAGGTAATAGTTTATTAAAAGGCTAAAAATAATCAAGTATAATTTTTCTACTCTAGTTTTCGTGTTTTTGTAAAGGGAAGTTACCGATGCGTAGTGTTTTATACTGTATATCGATCGGTTTAGCATGGGTTTCAATAAATTCAATCAAAATGGCGGCTTCCGGTATAAACAATGTGGCTCGAAGTTTGAAAATTAAATCTTATTTTTGACAATAAATGTGTTTTGAGCATGATTGAAGTCATTGTTGATTGTCTCATGCACTAAAGGATCATTAATTAAAGCAATCATTATGCAATAAAACATGTGTATCTGAGACTGGTAGCGATTATATTGCGTAATTATTGACTCGTTTTGAATGGAAATCGGAATGATCCAACTTAGTACTATTTTATTCAAGTCATAATACAAGGGACCAACATTTTTCCTCCTTACGGCGATGCTGAAGATGACATGTCAACTTAACTGGAACATGAGTCATTGTTTGGTCCATATTGATGTATCAAGCTCATTTTTGATCAAATTCTGACACAACAACAGTTTTGAACAAATAATTTTTCACAAATAGCGATATAAACAATGGTCTGGATATACCTCAACATAAGTAAGCCTAAGTTTATCATCTTATATTTTGTTTTTATTTGCAGCATAATCCGGGATTGTAATCATACTAATGCACTTGTCAATTGAAACCACTGCCCTCGCCCTCGTTTCAGGGGTATAGCGGGGACAGCGGAGGCAACGGGCTGTGTTTTTACCTTTCAGGTGGCCCGCAGTGCCTAGTGAATGTGGTTTTGACTTCATATTGAAAATAGTCGGGAATGGGCCTCACATAGGTATCCGGGGTTGCGGGGCCATTTGGCTGGGATTTTAGTGTGTCCCTGCAGGTCGGCTATTTTACCCGGGTTTTGAGGGACCGGAAGTCAAAATCCCCGCTATTCCGGATGTGGGGGGCATATACAATTGGCTGGTGCATAAAAACATCTAAATAACCAAAAAAAGTACTCTGAAAAATACCCTTGTTCTTTTGGTTTTAATAAGCACATGTCATTGCATTTCCTGTGATAATAAAAACAAAATTTAGTCTATGTTATATGGAGTCTGATGTTTGATGATGCCTGTGTAAGTGATCATTATTTACAAATCCAAAATCAATCCTTAGTATGTCTAAATACAGTTGCATATGATGTTAAAATGATTCAGGTAGATTTATATAAGTCGTTTCAAACTTTTTACTAAAAGCAGGGTTATTTCTTATTATGAATGATCGTCATATTAAAGTACGTCTAATTATAAAAGAAATTAGATTTATCCATATAATGTTTGTACTAAACACGGATGAATAAATAGTATGTATTCCGACATTTTCCCAATGTCCATTAGAGGTTCAGTCCAAGATGGCATTAAAATAGGTTTAAGGGTAATTATATTGAACAGTCTTTCTTATTTATATTGAATATAAGGAAAAATATATTTTTCGCTCTTCGCTCGCTTCGGTTTTTATGAATAGTGACAAAAAATTTTTTTTTTTTTTTTTCGCTCGCTCGCTCCAATTTTATTTGGCAAAAATCAGAGGAACTAAACATTAATTTGGTGTGGCCTAATAAATGCTTAAATACAGTTGCATATGATGTAAAAGTGATTCAGGTAGTGTTTTGTCAGTCGGTTCAAATTTCCTAAAAGCAAGGTTATTTTTTATTATGAATGATCGTCTTATTAAAATATGTTTTAATTTTATTAGAAATTTGGGTTATCCATATCATGCGTTTACTAAAAACGTAAGAATAATAGTATTTATTCGAACAATATGTCCTGTAGAGGTTCATTTCAAGATTGCATTAAAATAGGTTAAAGGGTAATTATATTGAACAATCTTTCTTATTTATATTGATTATAAGAAAAAATATTTTTCGCTCTTCGCTCGCTTCGGGATTTATGAAAACTGACAGAATATTTTTATTTTTTTTCGCTCGCTCGTTCCAACTTTTTTTGGTAAAAGATCGAGGAACAAAAGATTAATTTGGTGTGGCCTTACCTGAAGCCAATCGAGATGTGCATTTGAAACATTTGAAGCACCTGTTCATTAGTTTCAAGGAGGAACGTTAAGCAAAAGAGCATTACATGCCTACAGAAAATATGTGGGTATTATTTTATAAGCATGATGCATTTACAAGCTATACATTTTTTCATCAAATTTCTTAATTAAATGCAATAAAATTCAACGGTTGTTTAATTGAAAACAATTATTTCTGATTTTCTATATAAATCTCTTTATTGGGACCCTATATATTTGTAGAAATAAGGTATATTTTTGAAATATGAAGAATATAAAGAAATATGCGAAAGCGACTTATTTATTAGTCGCTTTCGCATACATTTTTGAACTTACGAACAGAGCCAATTTTTTTAACTAAAATATCGGTATTAAACAGAAGAATAAGTAATTGACAATTTTACAAAAAATAACAACCGTACTGACTATTTCGAAAAAAAAGATCGAACAACCGCTATAAGTGCCGAAATAAAAGTAAACAATATTTTACGTCGCATTGAAGGAATTGTGTAATAATGATGTTTCCTGCATAGATTACTTAGATAAGAAGGTACTAAGTATCATTTTGTCGCATTTCTAAACTGCATCTAAAAACGTAACATAACCCTTGAAACGCTCCTCAAAATGTGTTGATGGGTTTACTCTTAATACAATATATATTAATGAAAACCCAGTGCTGCCATGCAAAGGTAATACCGGGTACTTTTAACATAATTGCATTTTCAAGCAGTCAGAAAGCTTCATATGCTTGCTGATGAGCGTAACAGTTCATTGAAAAACAAGATCTTTATTATATTTCCGAATAAACATTCATTGTTGTTGTTGAAACAGAAAGGCATCATTTTCTCAGAGAAAACTACAAAAGAATAACACCCTTTCTCCGTTAATGGAAATTGATTAAACATATGCAGTGGATATAATTGTTTTGCCAGCTCTCATTGAAATTCACAGTATGTTGCTACTTTTATAATTTATCTAACTCTTGTTTTTCGAGTTGTTTTTTTTAAATCGGATGTTTAGCCACGTTGAAGTTCTGTCACTAAATCATCATTTTTTTTTTATTTTTAAAACGCAAATAAAATAGGAAAACTAATTAATTGACAAACCTAGCATCTTCAATGTACATTTGTCTCCACTATGTTGAATTTCCACAACATATACGATTTAACATGTACACTATTTCAGTACTTAGTCAGAATAATAAACATACGTACTCACCTATTGTGAAGTTCAAATGAAAATATATAAGTCGAAGAGCATAAAAACAATGCTTTTGCACTCGACCTGCTGTCGACAATAGCCCCAATAGACGAAGCATAACAAATATATAAACCATTGGGCCGATTGTTCACAACACTGTTAAAGTCAACAATGTTTTTAACTGGGTCGCTGATAACTATAAAATATTCAATACTTTCATGGACACACATGTGAAACAACTGTTTACGCTATGCTTGTTTTAAGTAAATATAACAGCACATTGTAGAGTATTTTACTTTTAACAATTCACATCTACAGTATTCCGTTATCAACGTTCTAAACAATCGGCCCAATGACAATACAAAAGTTTCTACATGTTTTTCGGTGAAATATGGAGTTTTCTTCCATGTTTCTCTACGAAATATGGATTTTTATCAGTGAAATAACATTTTTTTCACAATTTGTATGAACTGTTATGATTTGGAACATAGATGCATTAATAAAGTTTATAAAAGGTTTGCACTGACACAGTATGTAACAAACTAAAAAAATGTCAAGGAATATAAGTATCTTCCATGGCCGAGAGTGTAAGATAGGTTCATTCCGACCCGAGCGTAGGGTGTTTTGCGGAAACGAGGTTTACCGAGTCTCCGCAAAACACCCCGAGCGAGGGTCGGGATGAAACTATCTGACACGAGCGGCTATGGTAGATGCTTTTTCTCCCACCTCTGATAAACAAAGTTAATTAAAAATGTATTTTTTTTTGGTGGAACTCTTTTGTGCTTAGTGAAAATAATTGCGTATGGATATGCGATAGCACATGGTTGTCATGGATACGCGCGAAGTGATCCAGTTAATGTTAATAGTCAAGTCGGTCTTTTTAAATAGTTCTAAGGAAAATGAAGCATTATTTCTTGAATGGTGCATGAACACTGTTTTATGGTGACATTTGAAGCGAGAAATAATTAATAAGCGTTCTACATATTACCATAAGAGAAGGTTTCCTTGATGCTACTGACGACAGTCTTAAACAAGGAAGGTTATTATAATGTGGTGACCGTTAAAAAGGAGTTCCATACGGGCATTTTATCTTCGCCCGTGGGCAAGATAAGAATATCTAGCATGAATAAATTGTTGGATCTACTTATCTGAGGTGGGAGAAAACTTTTTCTCCCACCTCAGATAAGTAGATCCAATAATTTAACCATGCTAGAAATTCTTTTCTCCCACCTCAGATAAGTAGGTAATACAGTACCTTTTGGGCAGCAAACACTGGTCAACCTACACTCTGCTAAACAATTCGGTGTGAACTTGAAACTGCAGTGATAATATCCACAATCGCTTAAGAAAAATCATACTCATCCTTTTAAAGTGTACTATCAATTGAAAAATCCGATGGCGATGTTAACCCTTTGACAATAGCCTCTTTCGTGACAAAAGTTAGCATCCCCACAGCACTGTACGGCGCAGAATTATGGTTCGACGTTTCCGCTACATCAATGCTGCGATTAGAGAGGTTCAAACGCCTTGCAGCTAAACAAATTTAACATTTACCGACATCGACACCCACGGATATGGCCTAAAGCATGCTAGGCTGGTACACAATGGAATACGACATCCACACGGATGCGAAACAGTGGGTCCAGCTCTTTTAGGAGCTGTGTATAAAAAGATCCAATGACACTTCCGAGCTAGAGCAAAAGAACGGATATCATCGTAAAACGTAAGTATGACTCGTTATTTTATCTAATATCACAATTATGAGGGCTTATTTGAGAAATCGGGGAATGCAGTGCCATATAAATATGTTTAATCTTCACACGTATTTCGGTTATTTTGTAAACATATTGTTTGTGGAGTTATACAACCGATTCTCCCATCAGACAAACGCATGTTTACAAACGAAAGTAGAACATTTTCACCAATTTTCAGCTGAATTTCACTCAAGAGGCTTACATTTAAGATAAAACAGTATTATTGAGTGTTTTTATTTTGTCGGGAATAAAAATGACCGCCTGTTTACCGAAATAAGCATGTTTATACTCTTTTTCTGGGTTATACGTTATGTATTTTTTTAACCTGTTTTATTTATATTATTAATTGCATTACATGCCATGTCACTTATATAATATGTTAAATCACTGAGAAGTGGAATAAAAGAATTAATAAATGGAATAGAAAAAGGGGTATTACCGTCATTTTTTTTTACAAACATCAATTAAATTAAGAATTTGTTACGTTGAAACTTGTGTTGCGTCGAATGACGCTTAGGCTACTTCAATGATGCAGGCGATGCAAATATTTACTTCTACCGCATTTTGTGAAATATTTCACGGAAAGACCCCCTTTTTCACTTCATAAACTTGTTCGGAATTTTCTCGCAAAAAGACTGCTTAAGTCGTTAGTAAATTGAATCGTTTTTCGTCGACCAAATCGTTCACCGAAGCTCGTATGGTAGTACTCTAAGGTCAAAAGAATCGCGCATTTTTTAAAAACATGTAACGCCCATCATAGTGACTTTTCATGAAATTTCCGATTGACAACACTGACTCATATCTGACTTTTGAGATGGACGTAAGCGGCCCTCTCAAGACAGTGTTTTTTCTTGCGGTCCAAAATAATTGAAAATAATCAGTATTTCGGCCAAAAACAAGTTGACAGGTGTACCCGGGATGAGAAGTGCTCAAAATGTCCACAACAAGGACATCGTTTCAAAGGTTGTTCTAATGATTGGGTGTGCAATTACTGCAATACATCAGGCCATAAACAACCGAATTGTCCAAGTGAGGAGAGCGATTTAAGCGACGACGAAACACCTCGTACTAGCCCGACAAAAGTCGAGAGCATAGAAAGTAAAACACCACGTTGTCGTTCACCGGCTGCCAGACTAGACTACCACTAAACATAACCACACGAGGATCTCGAGTGTAGATAGCCGACAACCGTCAATGGAGCGGTTTATTCAACAGGAGAACGCGGGGACCCCAGTTAAATTAGACAAGACTACGTCACAAGACAGGTCACCTCCAACACCTGTTAAAGTCTTGCATGAACGATCAACAGCGAAGAAAAAATCGAAGCAGAAACGCTAAACCTGACTCTTATTAGTGATGGTTATATCAGAACCATAGTTGATGCTGATACTAATTATAAGATATATTAAATAATAAATACACTAAAGAAAAATATATAATATAAGAATAAGTACTGTTTAGAAAAGATTGCACAGTGTCTAAACATATTGCATTTTCATGTGAGATTAAGAAATATTGAACGGTTTTATTGCTTTTCCAAAGACGTAAATGATGGTTGTATACTGCACAATTTAACGTTGGTAAAAATAGAAAATATTGCACTGTGTTTTAACATATTGCATCGTTTTGTATATGGTACTAGAAAATATTTTATTTCAAAAGAAATGAGAAAATATTGCACTTTACATTTTAAAAGATTGTAGTACTAGAAAATGTTGCACTGTTAGTGTTTAAACTATATTGCATTGCAATGTGTATTAGGAAATATCGTACGGCCTTTTAAATTATCAATCAACATGATCATACTGTTATTACCCGTGAACATAACGGTCATTGTTCGCCGCGGGGGACTATTGTCTGTTTCAAAATATGTTTGTCCTTTATCAGTACCGGAAAGGTAATCATGCATAACACACTTTGTTTAGTATAGTGTGAAGTCTGGCTTCAATGTTTATATAAATATTTATTTATTTTTTTACATTTTCTATACAAAACAACATGTACTTTTTTACTAAAAGTCTATTTAACCGTAATTGTACTAGAAATATTCTTGCTTTTCGATTTCGAGTAAGCAGATTTATATATTACGAGCTTGCATTGCTCGTATATATACTTTTTTCCTATCTGATAGGTGTGAAAATGTATCTCAAATAAGAACTACAACAATACAATGACACAAATTAAATTAAATATTTTACATATTGTCTCTTTAAATGTCCAAGGACTAAGAGATAAAAAAATAAACGTCTTAGATTTATACAATGGTTCAATAATAAACGAGCTGACATAGCATTTATCCAAGAGACTCATTTTACTGAGAATATAATTTATTCCATTGACAACGAGTTAAGTAGTTGGAATACGTGGCATAGCTTTGGAAATAATTTAAGCAGAGGTTGTTCATTTCTTGTCAATAAGAAACTTACACATAGTAGTATATATCATTTTTCTGATGGGGATGGACGATATATTCTCCTTAACATTGAAATAAATGAAAATATATATACTTTACTTAACATATATATATATATGCTCCTAACGATAAAAGAATACGTAACGCATTTTATAATCGTATCCTAAATATAATATCCGAAAGAGGCCAAGGCATAAAATTAATTGGTGGTGACCATAACGATACTCTTAACACAAGTTCTTAACCGAACACCTAGAAAATGACCCTACTATAAATCAAAACAGTGACATACATGTTGCCGATATTCAGTTTGCCATAGTACATCACAATCCAGGAGGCCCCAACCCAACCGGCAAGACTAGAACAATGATCGCAAAATTTGAAAAATACAGTGACAGAGAAATTATCCGCAAGGCCGGAATTATGTTAAATCAGAAAAGGTCTGGCCACTATATCAACGAACACTTTCCCCCGGAAATGGACGAACGGCGCCGCAAGCTGATCCCTATTCTAAGACAGTTCAGAAATGACCCCTTTGTCAAAGATAAATGTAATTTAGTCCGTGATCAGTTATACGTAGGGAACAGAATCTATAACCTTGATACAGACCAGCTAGAATACCCTAGGCCTCGGACATCATCTCGCACAGCATATGAACCACGACCGCCACCACGCCAGAACAACTGGGCGCGTGATACTGACCGGCGGCCACCGCAGCAAACACAAGTGCTAGACTTTCGAACACCAAATAGATTTGCGACTCTTGGTGACGAGCAACTAACCGATAACCCCCCGCGCAGAAGACCTGTATACGAACGATCCCCACGATCCCCACGATCCCCCCTTGACAACACGGAGTTGAAACGCATTCGTGACGAAAACGAAACTCCCATCATTTCTCACAGTGAGGACGGGCCTCAGGAAAATATTATGGATTTAACCCAGTCCGGTCCTGACCAGTCAGCCAACGGTCCTCGTGGACAAACACAATAGGACGTACAGGGAGAGCACTTGACCGTGAATAGTGACCTAAATGATACTATATACCACAGTGAAAATGTGTGTTTACAGCGCCATGGTCTCAAATTTATTTCATTGAATGTTTGCGGCTTTAAATCAAAACATATCAATCCGGAGTTTTGTAGTTTTATTGATAATTATGATATCATTGGCTTTCAGGAAACAAAAAGTGATAGCTTAGACATTTGAGAATTTAAGAATTTCAATTTACATTTCAAACATAGGAAAACTATTGCGTCTAGAAAATCAGGCGGTTTATGCTTAGCTGTCAAAAAACGTTTAGACACTCTTGTTTCTGTAATTGATACACCCAGTAGATATATATTATGGTTTAAACTACATAACAAATTAACAAAGTGTGGTGATGTATTATATGGCGTAGTCTACTTGCCGCCAGAGGGCTCTATTTATTGTAACGACGATGCATTTATTGAAATTCAGAACGAAATTGACTCGTTTTCTCATAGATTTTCAAATGTTTGTTTGTTTGGTGACTGGAACTCGAGGACAAAACAATTACAAGACTATGTTAGGCCAGACTATGATATTTTCCGTGAAAATAATCTTTTAGACGTTTATGACGAATTAATTAGTGACGAACATTTTAAATAATCATGATAATATGACTAACAATCACGGCTATAAGCTGATAGACTTTTTGAATCAAAATAGATTATATATACTTTACGGCGGAGTGAAGGGAGATAACTCTGGTAATGTTACATGTAAAGGTAGCAGCACAGTGGACTATTTCATGTGTTCGCCGTCTTTATTTCATAATGTTATAAGCTTAAAAGTTTTAGATTTTTGTTCACTTCTTTCAGATGTACATTGCCCTATCGAAGTTGTGTTTGATTTTGGAAGAGTTATTAATACCCATT
Source organism: Mya arenaria (assembly GCF_026914265.1). Lineage (NCBI taxonomy): Eukaryota > Metazoa > Mollusca > Bivalvia > Myida > Myidae > Mya > Mya arenaria. Next base: position 19,784,970 of record NC_069123.1, read on the forward strand.
TTATTGTAAATATCCTCAAAGTGAACTACTGGGATGAAGGGAAAGAAAATATTTTCGTTTCAAATATTGATGTAGACAAAATTAATGACATTTACAATAATGTATGTGCCTTAGATGAAACTAATATGTACTCAGTTGAAGCTGTTGATAGTATTGTAGAAAGTATTTGTGATGTATATCATACGAGTTGCAGTAAAAGTTTTGCTGTTAGGAAATCAAAACGTGTATATAGTGATAATAGTCAAAAGGTGCCAAAGTGGTTTAATAAGAACTGTAGTCATGCACGAAAGAATTTGCGTATTAAAGCAAAATATCAATACAAGTTACGAAAATGTGATGAGAACAAGAGTGTGTTAAAACAAGCAAGCAAATGTTACAAAAAGTCACTAAGAAGTTCTTACAAAACGTTTCAAAATTATAATGTTACAAAGTTAAAGTCGTTGAAAACCTCAAATCCTAGAAAATTTTGGAAAATTTTAAACGGTAAAAAGAAAGCAAATATTGTTGCTAGCTTAAGCGATTTAGAAACACATTTTAGAAATGTCAATGCGGACGATACCAATAATATTACAGGTATCCAAAATAATGTACAAAATATCCATTTTGATGCAAATAATGACATACTGAATTGTGATATTTCCGAAGAAGAAATTAGAAATGCTGTAAAATCTTTGAAAAACAATAAAGCTAGTGGAATTGATAATATTTTGAATGAGCATATTATTCATTCATTTTCACTTATGAAAGATATTTATGTAAAACTGTTTAATATTGTTTTTAAGTCTGGTATTGTGCCTCGAAATTGGACTATTGGTGTTATTAACCCTATATACAAGAATAAAGGATCAATACATGATCCTACGAATTATAGACCAATTACTTTACTAAGCTGTAAAGGAAAACTTTTTACCTCCGTCTCAAATTTGAGATTACAGAAATTCGGTGACAAATACGATCTAATTAATCAATACCAGGCTGGCTTTAGGCAGGGTTATTCTACTGTTGATAACATGTTTGTGTTAAATTGTATAATTGAACTGTTACAAAAGCATAAAAAAATATATTCTGTGCTTTTATAGACCTCAAAGGTGCATTTGATACTATAAATAGATCTTTACTATGGTTCAAGCTAATGTCATACAATATCAACGGCCTGTTTTTGGATGTTGTGAAATCGATATATAATCATGCAAAATCGTGTGTGTCTGTTAATGGAAATAATTCAACCTACTTTCCGTGCTCCATTGGTTAACGCCAGGGCGAGAATTTATCGCCATTATTGTTTTCTTATTATTTAGATGATCTGCATGAATATTTTCGAAATAGTACAGTTTTGCACGGTGTCAGTAGTAATACTCACCCATTAGATAATAATTTGATCGCCTATCTGAAATTATTTGTACTTTTGTATGCAGATGACACTGTCATCATATCTGAATCAGCTGATGATCTTCAAAATGCTATTGACCTTTATGAACAATACTGTGACCTATGGAAACTGACTGTCAACACTTCTAAAACCAAAATTCTTGTTATTCAGAAAGGCAGAAGACGTAATTATCAATTTCTGTATAAAGGCAATCAATTGGACGTGGTTGATAGTTTTAAATATTTAGGATTAGTATTTAGCAACAGTGGCTCTTTTTATAAAGCTAAGGTTGAAATATCAAAGCAGGCACTTAAAGCTATGCACTGCCTCCTAAGCAAATGTAAGCATTTAGCCCTGCCGATTGATATGCAAATAGATCTGTTCAATAAAATGATTAAACCTATACTTCTATATGGTTGTGAATGCTGGGGATATGGCAATAATGAAATTTTAGAAAGAGTTCAAATTAAATTTTTGAAATATATTTTATGTGTTAAGTCTTGCATAGTATACGGTGAAACGGGCGTCAAACCGTTATCAAATGACATAGAGACTAGAATGATTTCATATTGGACAAAACTTGTACCCAAAATTAGCAACAACTATGTATACGATAATGTTAAGTAATTATATTTGTGATGTAAACATACGTAGAAATACTTTTTTATGAATTTCTTTTGTCAAAAAATATTCATAAAATGTGGTCTTAATAATATATGGGATTCACATATATTTCCAAATCATAAATGGTTGACTTGCAATGTTAAACAGAAACTCATAGATTTGTTTTTAAATGAATGGTATAGCATTGTTAACACTTCCAGTAAATGCAACAACTATAAATTGTTTAAGAACGAGTTCGGAATTGAGAACTATCTAAAAACTTCACCTTACAAATTGTTAAAGTTTATGATTAAATTTCGAACCAGAAACCATCGTCTCCCTATCGAGACAGGAAGCTGGATTGGACTTGATATGTCATCAAGGAAGTGTCCTTTGTGTCAAGCAAACAATAGCATTGGAGACGAATATCACTCTCGACATATTCATATAAGTCATTGTATAACATATGTCTCTCTCGTTCTATTTGCTTTGTACCTTTGAATATGGAATGTTAACTTTTTACAACAGCCTCGTTGTTATTATGTATTTCTTTTTCACATGCTCATGCTGTCATGTTACATGAACTGAGTTGTTTGAAATAAAACTTGGAACAAAAATGATAAAAGATCAAACTCAAACAATTACGAACGCGATTAATGTCCGGTTAAAATTTAAAGACATCAATTTCAAGAAATGACTTATGTGATATTTGGAAGCTGTATAATGAACAAAAAAAAAATTTACTTGGCGACGAAAACATCAAACGGATAAAAGTAGAAAAGATTTTTGGTTGATAGAAAAAAACTTAGTACCACAGGTGTATTCGACAGATATAAGGCCAGCAATAATTCAATTTACAGACCACATGGCCATTTCTCTTAAACTTAAAGCGCAGTCTTAACGTGGACCAGGTTACTGGAAATTTAACAATTCTCTTCTTGAAAATGCAAAATATATAAAACATATGGAAAATGTTTTAAGAAAAATCATTCAATCAAATATAACAAGTAAAACAAAATGGGAACTATGTAAGATTGAAATAAGTAATACTACTATAGATTTTTCAAGAAAAATAGGGAGAGAACGAAATAATCGGTTGAATCAATAAGAAAAAACCCTTTAACATCTTCAAAAAACCTTTGATGAAGATCAAGACGAAAGTCTATTGATACCTATTCAAAACATGGAAACAGAGATAAATGATATTTATCAAATTAAAACCATTGGAGCACAAATTCTCCCCAAGGTCGATTTCATTGAACAAGGTGAAAAAATACCAAATATTTTCTAGGATTAGAAAAGTCGAGGCAAACTAAAAAAGTTATAAATTCGCTGAAAGTTGGTAATACAAGAGTTACCGATAAAGACGAAATTCTAAAAGCAGAAAAGGCATTCTTTAAAGACCTTTATACGTCACACTTAGAGATTAACACGAACTATTTAAATTATGTTAACAACATTGGTTTAGAAAATACAATAGGTGATAAAATGGCAAATACATGTGAAGGTCGGTTTACATACGATGAAGGCAAAAACGCACTTCTAGAAATGCAACTAAATAAAAGCCCCGGGTAAGATGGTCTAACAGCTGAGTTTTATAAACGATTTTGGTATTTAATTGGCAATCTTGTAATTGATTCTCTAAATGAAGGATATGATAAAGGTGGACTTTCTTATATTCAAAAACAAGGCGTTTTTTTCTTTACTATATAAGAAGGGAGATCCCGAAAATCTAGATAATTGGATACCAATCTCCTAACTTAATTTAGACTATAAAAATGCCGCGAAAATACTTGCAAAACGTTTACAATCTGCTTTACCGACAATAATTAATAATGACCAACTGGGGTACATAAAAGGTAGAAACATTAACTTCAATATAAGACAAATTAAAGGAATCATCGATTTCGCTGATTTATATCAATTGCAATGAGCCATTTTGTTTTTAGATTTTAAAAAGGCGTTTGATACCATTAAATGGCCTTTTATGTTCGACATTCTTGCTAAGTTTGGTTCCAAAAATTCTTTTTTGCAATTGGTAAAAACACTATACATAAATATTTCCTCTAGAATTTCTGAAAATGGTTGGATATCTGATAGCTTTTATAACAATTGTAGAAGTCCTTGCATTTAAAATAAGAACATATGGCGCGATTAAAGGCGTGAATGTAAAAACACTCATTTAAAAATCACTCATCTCGCAGACGACACAACCCTATTTTTTTTAAAAATGAAACTGAAATCCCAGTAGCCCTAGAGATTATTAATACATTCGGCAATTTTTCCGGGCTGAAGCTCAACATACTTAAAACACAAGGTCTATGGATAGGTTCTTCAAATTACAATGGCATGGATAAAATGTACAATGTCAATTTCACGTCAAAATATATAAAAATACTTAGATATTTATTTTGGAAACAACAAACTGAATGCATTAATTTATACTTGGCGCAAAAAAATGAACAATGTCAAAAGCTGATAAGCATTTGGAAGAAACGAAACTTAAACATTTTTGGCAAAACCACTGTTATAAAATCACATATCTAGCGCAAAATATTTTTACTCCCAATCATGTAATTAAAACGGTTAACTCTTTAATATTTAATTTTATTTGGAATGACAAAAGAGATAAAATGAAGCGTACAACCTTAATAGGAAATAAACTCGAAGGTTGTCTGGAAGTTCCTGACTTTAAATCCTATTCTAAAAGCATGAAACTTAAATGGGTAAATTTCTTAAAATCAAAATCAAATGCAAATTGGAAAATAATCGCATCATATTTTCTTTATCAGTTTGGACCAAATTATCTTGTCTTCATATGAATTTAGACTCACTTAAATCCCTATCTGGACAAAACGTAAAACTCTCTGTTTTCTACTGAGACTTGATCAACACGTGGTTAGAATTTAAAACAATTTCAAGGTCAAACAATATTAAGAATGACTTTTATTCAATTCGAACTCAAGTTTTATGGGGAAATAAATATATTAAATTCAATAATAAATGAGCCGCATCGCGCGATTTTGGGCCTTCGGACATAAATTTGCTTTCATTATTTTATTGGGGATTAGAATTAAATGGCATTTCAGGTAGTTATATTGAAAATTTCATGACAATATCACTTAAATTGCGTTAGATACGTATTTATATGTGAAACCATGTACTGCGCATTTTGAATGCCAAATTTGACGTCACACATACGTTATTACGAAAGTACATTACTGAAATTACTTGCACATATAACGTATCAATATTGCAACTACTTTATAATTCATCTATTTTTCATCTAATTTTCCAAACACAGAATCTTTCTGAAACATTAATCCAGGAAAAAATACTGATTCATTTTTGTATTTTTAATCCATTGGATCATTTTAACTACAGACAATGCATGCAGTTAAATTAAGCTGGGACGAAATTTGTGGTTGCTATGGAGAAAATGAGAAAAATAATGGTCATAAATCGACAAGAAAATAATTCGCCAATGACAATCCTTAAAAAAGTGTTTGAAAGAAAATAATTAACATACAAAAATCACTATTTTTGGCATTTTTATCTATGATTATTTCATTTGTACTAGTTATGTCCGAAGGCCCAAAATCGCGCGTTGCGGCTCAAATGTCTACTATTCAAACATTGGATTGACTCCGGATTTATGTTTCTAAACGATATAATTTCATTATCAGGTGAGATAGACGTGAAAAGAATTGTGCAAACTTTAAAAGTGAAATGTTACTGGATTTTAGAGGTAAACACAATAATAAAAGCTATCCCAAACGACTGGAAAATGCAATTAAATCGACTCAGTCTGTAAAAACAAAGGTTAAAACGAGTTTAAATCTTAAATACAGTCAAAAGCAGTTAGACGATCTCACCAATAAAGATATTTATCATATTTTTTGTAACGCTGTATTTGAAAACCCCTTTATACATAAATACTGGCAAGAAACTTTCAACAAACCAATCAACTGGTGATCATGGTATTTTATTTTGCATTGGATAATATCAGAAAATAAAGTTAAACAGTTTAAGTTCAAACTACTACATAATATAATACTATTATAATTCCGAATGGAATGGCATTGCACTGTTTTTAATGTTATTGTACATTGTATGTGTTTTATGGTATGTGCAATGATGAGATGTAAATAAAGATACAAACTCACATAAATGGCTACAAATCTAAACCTATTCCGCTGCAATATTTCAGCAAGTCCTCTTTGTAATCACTGCAACCAAGTCGATGACTATGACCACTTTCTTATTAATTGCCCGGTCCTTTCTCATATTTGGTCGAAGATAAATGACACCTTTAAACATTGTAATATATATAAACAGATGAAAAGCCTCGAGATACTCATAATTGGATATAAAATTGATTACAAAGAATATAATATTATCAATACTATTCTATCTCAAATAGGTTACTGTAATTACAAATCGTACTTTTTATCTGAAAGAAGGCAGAAATTTGTTAACTACTGTGCATTATTAAATGCCGACCTTTTGATTATTCAAACATTATATAAAAATAAAGGAATTCATTGTCCTATTCTCAACAAGTTCATTATGAAATTTAAAAGCAACTAAGAATATTCTGTTAAAAACAACAAGTTTTATTAATTTAGTAAAAATGCAATGTTCTAAGATGAAATAGTTGTATATCATGATCTTCTTGTTCATTATTTGTCATCTTTATGATTTGTACATGTTTTTATGAATAAAAGGATCACCTCTTAGTGATTAAATAAATATATAAATAAAACAAAAAACAACAACAAAAAACTGAATATATAATTCTGTTTCCCTTGTCAAGAGCATCCGAATGTTGTTTTTGAAATTAATGCAGCGAAAAAATTAGGCCATTTTTTACTCCAGATACTTCAATTTTTCATTAATTGTACGAAACAACCCTTTGCTAAACCAAACAGGAATATAAAAGATCTGAATTGTACAAAATGAAGGAGGTGTGTGAAATATTTCACGGAAAGACCCCCTTTTTCACTTCATAAACTTGTTCGGAATTTTCCTCGCAAAAAGACTGCTTAAGTCGTTAGTAAATTGAATCGTTTTTCGTCGACCAAATCGTTCACCGAAGCTCATATGGTAGTACTCTAAGGTCAAAAGAATCGCGCATTTTTTAAAAACATGTAACGCCCATCATAGTGACTTTTCATGAAATTTCCGATTGACAACACTGACTTATATCATTCTGTTTCCCTTGTCAAGAGTATACGAATGTTGTTTTTGAAATAAATGCAACCAAAAAAATAAGCCATTTTGCTTCAGATACTTCGGTTTTTGGACTAGGGCACTTGTGGCCTAGTTCATAGCCATAACCGCGATGTCTGCATTTTCAAGCCGCATCTGAGGGTTCACTGACGTAATGTATTCATACGCTGTATTTTGATTGGATTGCCGTTAGCGAATTTGAATAATCAAAGTAGTACCAGAACTGATTACAATCACAACATCCAATAAAAATAGTTATCCTAACAATTAAAGCTAACTGTATGTTCTTTTAATGAAGCACAATAAATGCATACGTAGCGAGTGAGTTAATCGGGTTAACCACATGAATGTTCTTGCATACGGTCAGATTATATGCAATAAGAATATGAACATATTGGAAAAGTACGCATCGAGGTTTTTCCGTTCAATGCTCTGTATTGATATACTGGTACCCTCTTTCGCTTTTATCCGAAAAGAAATAAGTATCAGCTAACCGTGGTGCCCGTCGCGCATTCGAAATGTCTTGTGAATTCATACGTATTAAAAGCGAATAAAGCGTGCGGTCTAAGTAGAAAACAACCAGGAAAGTTGGTTTAAAAAAAGTAGTGTTATCCTTTGTATACAATGTTAGTATTCCGAAGTCGGTCCCTGATCTTTTTTTCGACATAATTTGCATGTTTCCGTGATTTTTTCTTTTCGATACAAAGTTTTTTTAACTAATCATCGCATGGCACTTAGCATTTTTTTTAAATGCAACATGATTTTTGGTATTTATTGTTCAAATACTATTAATGTTAACTAAAAACCATATGCCGCGTACCTGTATAACTTTATATTTTTGAGGAAAAGTAAATCGGGGTACCAGTCTACTTATTGACCTCAAAATTTACTCTGATCAGAGCGGCCGAATGATTCAGACATGTATGTTATCACTATTTCCGGATGTTGATGATGTGAATTTCATAGTGTTTCATTGAGGAAATTTATCAATAAAGCTGCCATTGAATGCTTACCACCATCAAACGGATTTATTTTCATCTTACCGAGGGTAGCATTTTTAATTTGACACGTTAATTTTCAAGCAATACAAGTTCGTTTGAAAAACTCATGTGATTTCAATTTTGCAAAATGGAGATAAAAAAAGATCAAATATGCGCATACTTATTGATGAAGTTTCATTCTAAATGAAGCCAAATATATGGATATGTGCACAGCATCTGTGAATAAGATGATTGTTTACCTATGTGCATAGAAAAATCTTGGAGCCACTCTCAGTGTTAGTACATGACATTGTGATAAACCATCGCCATGGCATTGATAAAACAATCTTGCATGCTCAATTTTGATTTCCTCTCTTACATAATGCACCAGTCAATTGTTACCACGGCCCCCTCGAGGATATACCAGGGAAAAGGGCTGTGTTTTTACCTTTCAGGTGCCCTCGTAGCTAAAGAACTTCAGCGAACACATTATATATTACCTTTTTGGACGTGTTGTAAACATCAAAAAAATAAATATCAACAATACAGTTATGGAAGCCAGAACTAGTGTCCTCGCAATGCTGGGTGATTGTGGTGGTTTTGTCTCTCCTCAAAATATATCAGGAAATTGCTCTTACCTTAGATTCCCGGGGTGTGGGGTTATTCACGGGATTTTACCACCAGTTCGTTCTCGCAGGGCAGGGATTTTACCGGGGATTGGCTGGATGAAAATCCGGGGGGGGGGGGCGTGGTTACAATTGTCAGGTGCATACTTTACAAGTTCTTTTTCTGAAGACGCTTTGTGCTCACTTTTTGTTTTCTAGCCAAGAATGAAAATCAAAAATCAGTCAGAGATACAGTATGGTGATGCATTGTTGTTGATAGATCAATATAAATTTGTGAAGTATTTGAGGGAAAGGTATTTGGTTAAATAATTTACAAGTGTACCTTTTGAGTTTTATTTAACAATGCAGTGCCGAAAATTGTGGAGATATAATTGAATTTGTATTAATTAATCAGTTGACTTGTGGCGTTTAGGGAACAAAATCAAAATATTCAATAAAGGTCCTTATGTTGTGGAATAGTAAAGTAATGAACTGCAATATGGATAATCATGCAACAGAAGCATGTCGACGACGTTTCTATTAGGCATTTACTGACAGTCACACAATCAATTTTGCTAGCAAGAACAGGTTTGAAAATTTGCTTAATATTTGTTCAGAGTGTAATTTTTATAATTGTGCATGTGTTAGACATAATATTTCTGCTAAAAGCAACAACCTAAAATGCAACCACAAGTATAGCACTAATGAAACAATATCAAGACAAGTATTTATAAATGAGCACGATGACCCTTTTCCTTTTCGTTGCAAAGGTTTACACGTTGCGTGCTTGAATATCCAACATTAATTGCCAAAGTTTGATGAAATCAAATATTATTTTTATGTCATCGCGCAAAACTTTTGATATTTTTGGGTTCAGTGAAACATTTTTGACTGACAGAATATCAGACAAAATAATAAACGTTCCTGGTTATATTTTTGAACGTAAAGATAGAAAAACTAAAAAGGGCGGTGGAATATTGGTGTACATTAGGGAAAATATACCATTTATTCGCAGAAAAGAACTTGAGTCTGAACACATTGAAGCAATGTGGATTGAAGTATCTTTTTGCAATACCAAACCATTTCTAATGTGTTTCATTTATCGACCACCTGATAGTAAGTCAGAATGGATTAATATGTTCAATAATCAGTTAAAGAATGTTGAGGAATAAATTTAGAGTATCATATCGTCGGAGACATTAATATAAATTATAATGCCGAATGTAAGACATTTAAAATTACTGCATGGCAGGATTGTATTATGAAATACGGATTAAATCAGCTTATAGATGTTCCTACAAGAGTATCAGAGAAAACATCTTCTATTATAGATCATGTATATACGAACTCAGTGGATCGAGTATGTGAAGCATTCGTATCAAATTTAAGTATAAGTGACCACTTTCCTGTTTGTTTCACTAGAGCTGCCCGTTTACAAAAGATTTCAGAAAACACGCATCGACATCATACATTAAAATATAGGTCGTTCAGAAACTTTAATGATATTTCCTTCTGCATTGATCTTAACAAGGTAAATATTAATGAGGTTGAACAAATTCAAGACCCTAATGAAGCCATGGAAGTTTTATATAAGCGACTGAATGAGGTGTTGTCGCACCATGCGCCACTGAAAGAAAAACGAATAAAATTAGAAACACAACCAACCTGGTTTACTGACGAAATAAGGTTGGCTATAAAAGAAAGAAATCGATTGAAAAAACGTCAACATTGGTCGGAATATAGACTTTCAAGAAATAAAGTTACTCGATTAGTACGGCAAACCAAGAAAGATTATTACAATAAAGCTGTTAAAAACTGTAAAGATTCTAGGGTGTTATGGAAGAACCTCAGAGAGTTGAATGATAATAATAATGACACTACAAACAATAATAGTATAATATTACCACAATACCTTCTTTCAAACGGAATAAATGTTGTTGGCGATGCACAAATATTAGACGTGTTCAATAAGCATTTTACTGACATATCCGATTGTATCAGTAAATCAGTGTTCGATGAAACACATTTTTCAAAACTTGGTACTAAATTAAATAGTTTGCTAAAGGGTCAGTACTTTGATATATCTTACATCACCCCATTAGAGGTAAAAATGTATATTGATAAGCTTAATACGGCGAAAGCTACAGGATTAGATGGAATAGGGCCTAATATCCTAAAACAATGTGGTGATTGTATTGTTATACCACTAACGTCCATTATAAATAATAGCATACGGCTAGGAATATTCCCAGACTCATTTAAAGAGGCTAAGGTTTTGCCTATATATAAATCTTCTGGTCGCAATGATCCAAATAATTATAGACCAATTTCTATCCTTCCAACACTGTCAAAGGTGTTTGAACGGCACATGGCAGATCAAATCAAAACATTTTTAAAAAATACGAAAATCATACATGAATTTCAATCTGGGTTTCGAGAAAATCATTCTTGTCACACAGCGTTGATAAGAATAATTGATGATTGGATTGATGGAATTGACAATGGAAACTATGTAGGTGCTCTCTTCCTTGATTTACGAAAGGCTTTTGATCTAGTAGATCACCAAATACTTTTACATAAATTGAAATTATACAATTTCAGTGATAATACCGTTCAACTGATAACTTCGTATTTGAAAGATAGACACCAAATTGTAAAGTTTGGGGGTTTCCAATCTTCACGAAGATGTATAAGGTCTGGAGTTCCTCAAGGATCCATTCTTGGACCTATTCTTTTTCTTTTATATATTAATGACATTACCTTTGAAATAGAAAATTCCTTGATTGACTTATATGCTGATGATACTACACTATATGCAAAAAGTTCAAATACGCAGGAAATTGAACGTACGTTGCAAATAAATTTAGATATAATATCGGAGTGGTGCAAAATAAACAACATGGCAATACATCCATTGAAAACGAATTGCATGTTGCTGGGTTCAAATGCAAAGTTAAGAAATGCATGTGCACTCAAATTATTCGTAGACAATGTACTTATTGAAAATGTAACTTCGAAGAAATTGCTTGGAATTGTTATTGATTCATCATTGTCATGGAACCTGCAAGTTGACTTTGTCTGCAAGAAAGTAACTGCAAAGATAGCTCTTTTAAAAAGACTTAATTACTTTTTAACGGATCAAACGAGACATTTGTTTTATAAATCGTATATACTTCCTATGTTTGACTATTGTTGTAGTGTTTGGGGGAAAAGCAAGCAAACGCACACGAAACGAATAACCATGCTTCAAAAAAGAGCTGCTAAAATTATTCTCTTTAAGCCTATTAGAACGCCATCGCATGAATTATTTAAACAATTAGAATGGCTTCAATTTGAATACCGTTGCAAATATCAAACGGCTGTTATGGTATATAAATCTATTAACAATCTTACACCGAGTTATATAAGAGACATTATTAAGTTATCAAACAATACAAGATATGGATTACGATCTTCTACGCGACAAGACATTGCCCACATTCGACATAAAACTCAATACAAGAAACACTCGTTTGCATGCTACAGCGGGACAGTTTGGAACTCTTTACCAGAACGAATACGTAAATCGAACACGGAAAATACATTTAAAGCCTGCTGCAAGAAGTTCTTTTTACATCATCAATTGCAAAAACCGTTGTAAGAATTGTACGCATAATTCCATGACTATTGTTTTTACATTATATATATCTCGATTAAGGTGTTAAATACATGTGTGACTGTCCTACTTACTCAGTTAATAAATTTTAATGATACGATTTGTTAACCTTTAGGTACAAATTGATGTATTGTTCGGCATTGATCTTATAATTAATGTATTATATTCATGTTTCTTTATGTTTTCGTATAACATTTTAATACGTACCCTTTTGAAATAACATAAATTTATGCTTGCGTTTTCATTCTAAGCATTTATGTGTGTGTGCGTGTGTATGTTCTTTCAGAAGGCCACATTGTAAATAAGTCGTGTGTTATGTTTGTTTATAATATGATGCCTATGTCTTAATGTGTTACCTTCTTTAAATAAAGTTATTATTATTATTATTATTATTATTATAATGAAGATTTAATCTCACAACAGTCTTTCTCAAATGCTGTCAAGGCTTTTTTATGCTTAGGAATATCTAACCTCGCGATGTCAGACCAGAAATCATCTTGGCATGAGCTTGGATTACTATATATCATTATCCACCAGTCAATTGTAACCACGGCTCTCACATCCGGGGGTATACCGGGGATAGCCGGCGAAATGGGCCATTTTTTACCTTTCAGGTGGCCCCGCAGTGCCAGGTCTTCCCGGAAAATACAGTGTGGATTGGGCTTAACCTAATGTCCTTTGGGTGCGGGGCATTTGGTGGGGACTTTACCATCAGATTATCTCCGCAGGTCGTGGACTTTAGCTGGGTTTGGCTGGACCGAAAGTAAAAGTCCCTGCTATACCGGGACCGGGGGGCGGGGGGCATGGTTACAATTGACTGATGCATTAGCTTGCGTATACATTCAGATTCAGGATGTATTCAGATAAAGTTAAGAATAAATATTTATTTATATAACTTATACTTTGTAATCTAATTCAAAGATTTGAAAAAGGTATCCTTTATCAATAAATGCAAATATACATAAATGACTGTGCAAATCTTTTTGTATCATCCAAATATGAGTACCTTGCAGGGTGAATGTTATTTGTAAAAAAATATACTAGGTGAGCTTTTAAGATTACATTTCCAATCGCATACACAATGCAGTTTGAAACCTGAATAATTAAAACAAATCTTGGTTGTAAACCATTACTATTAAATATTTGATAAGTCACAGACATTAAAAGGTACAGTTTAAAGGGGCTGTACTAAGTTAATGATGAAAAAGCAAAAATTTAAAGAAAATTGTAGAAAATTGACATCAACTTGGTATCAATGTGTACAATTAATGCATTGAAACTTACTTCTGATGATCCCAATAGTTTACAAATGATTTATTAATAGCAGTTATTTCGTGTTTTTCCATTAAAAAAGATTACTAGGTATTGTCGTTCCAAGACAAAAAAGTAAAAAGTTGTCAAAATGAGAGTGCAGCTTTAAACTCATAATAAAATGTCAATGCACTTCAGTTGACATAATTTTAAACAGATGAAAAAAAAATATTTTTAAAAAGCACAATATATCTTTTATGTGACCTTACATTATAATGAATTTATTCAAATCAGTGACTTTTCTTGCACTTAAATCACGGTGGAGAACCCACGTGACATATTTGGTAAAGTGCACGGCAACAAATGTCAACAAGTCTCGATTCAGGTAAGGTTTTTAAAGATAACTTTCTTAATATTTGGAGAATTTTTGTGAAATAAAGACCATAAATCCCGCATTTAAGAGTTCTATCCACGGTAATAAAGAACTTTCTCTAATATCCTAAAGTTTTCCTAAAAATCTTGACCAACTGATTTCTCAGAGTTGAAATCTAAGGCAAAGTACACGGCTTTTGACAAATCTATCGCTTTACTTCATGTAAGCCGTAAATAATTCATAAAAAAATCTTATGTTAAGCAAAGTTTATATATTTTATAGTTTTCAGCGTGTATTCAGCGCCAAAATTGGATACTGATTGGTCAGTCAGGTGCTCTTGGTAGGAATGATTAGCATGAATGTTAATTTTAACCATCATTTATGAATGTTTACACAATCATTGAATATTGAAATAACAAGCGAAATGTTAGTTTGAATGATGAAAGCCATGAAATATGTATTCAAAAAGAGACCATTTTTTCAGCTTGTGTAAAAAATGAGAAAATTGTTAAGTAACATTATTTATTGTTTATCAGGAAAATGTTGAAATCTCATGTTTAGGCCTATAGTGATCATACTTAATTGCTATGTTATTGGCACTTATTGCAATATGTTTTATTCATTGCAATATTTATGTAAAACATCAATTATTATGTTGACTTAAGTTTGTAGAGAAGAACTAATGGTATAGGTGATGTGAGAATGAGCTCATAAGTCTTTAAAACCCCTTTTGGTATTGTGAGTTTTTTGCTCAAGTCTTGTTCAGTTTGGCTTTTGAAGATTTTCAAAGTAACTGCAAAACAAGTCCAGCTGTCTAGAACGACTATGTCAAACCCTGACCAGATATAATTTCTTGTCTTTTCAAATTACAAACTTGGCAATGGTTTTATCATAACATAGGATATTGGTTTGAACATGTTAGTGTTTTTGTATGTGGAATGAAATATCATAAGTGGCACTAAATTGAACATAATTAATAGTTCTCATTGATATTACACATAGCCCCAAGTACATGTTGATCTAAGATTTAAGGCTTGGATGGAGTCAGGGCAAGAAAAATGCATGTTAATACATTGTACTTTCCAACACAAGAACTGTTTGTTTATTCAAGTAAATAAAGCAATCCCAACACCAAGGAACTGCAGTATTGCATAACCAGCTTAATTGACATTATGAGTTAGAGTTCAAATTGCTGCAATTAAAGGCACATCTAGTTTTCAGAATTATTCAAACTCTGATTTAGCAACCTTAATTTAGTTATATGAACTTCTTTTGCGAAATGAAAGCTTTTTTAGATTTACAAGGACGGGTGAAAAGTATTTTCCAAATGTACTGCAACACCTGATACCTGTTGCCTAGGAATCCAACAAATTCTTGGCACTCCAAATGTTACAGTACTATTCAATTTGGAGTGCCTGAAAAGAAAGCTTCTTGATTCTACATTCAACATCTTCTTTCTGTATGACATATTCTCCTCCTATGCCTACCGCTGGGGATAGTTATGTTATAAGTGTACCTTAGATGGGTTAGGGTGAGGGTTTGGGTTAGGGGGTCGTTATTCTATAGGGGGTCACAATTCTATGTGAGGGTCATTTTTCTACGTGTGGGGGAGTCATAATATAAGGACCCCCGGTCATAATATTATAACCGGGGAGTCACTATTTTATATAAAATAATGATCGGGGGATCATTATTCTATGGGAGTCACTTTACAACGTTACACCGGCCAAGATAGTACATATGGTAAAACGCAAGTCTACCAATCCAAATGTCCAGGGTTCGAATCCGCGGTCAGTCGGTTACAGTGTCAGTGTTTGTGATTTGATACATGTGAAATGAAGCCGAGGAACATACTGGACTGACAATGGTGCTCAACCATCAAACATACTTGAAAAACTAAGTTAAAAAGCTCAATTTAACGTTCAATGCATAATATATGGGCCTTTATTATTCGACTTTTCGAAATTCTAGATTAGGTTTTGCATGTAACCACATTTTAATCATTATCGCAACAAATACATCATGTATTGTATTTTAACTTTAGAGATGTGTTACCTACTTCATTAATCAAGTTACGTAGTATAACTCTTTTTTGCACATAATGCAAAATATTGTCATTAGACATTTTTGTTAAGGTTTTGCATGTAAGTACACATAGGTTTATAAATCAACTTCTTGGTGTATTACAATGAGACTTTTTTACAACGGTGCTCAACCATCCCACCTACACGAATACATGAATAACCAAGTTAGATAAAAAAAAGTGCGAATTAAATTATTGTCCTTTTTTCGACTTAGAAATTCTAGTTAAGAGTTTTCATATAAACATCCTTAAGTCAATATTCAAGCAAATACTTCACGTTTTGCAATGTAGCTTTATACAAGTGTTTCCAACTATCGAACATACTTTATCAATCAAGGAAGATAACCTTATTTTACATATAAATGAAATTATGAGCCTTTAATGTTCGAATAAAACAGTTTGGTTAAGATTTTGCATGTTTTTTAAAAACGTCAATATGTCAACATTGAAACTTAAAAAAGGGTCCAAACTACTAACCTTTTTGGTCATTTGATCAAATTGATCATTTTTTCTACGGATTTTGCCAGAAAAAAGTAGGAGCTAGCAAGCGATTTTATTTTTTGTTTTATTTTGTTCGTTATTCGATTTTAATGTGGCAAATCCGACGAACAAATAATGTATTTGTTGTGGCCTTACATAATGTCACCGAGTGCATCATGCACAGAAATGGTATTTTTTCTCTGTATAAATAACTTGCATGTAATTGTTTATCAGTTGTTGTCACACGTTTTTGAAGAACTCTCTTAATTTATTTATTGTAGTACAATTTATCTACTTAAGAAATATTTTCAGAAGTTAATTGGCTGTAATGTATTATTTACCGACGGAATCTATCACTGAACACTCCATTGCCCTTGTCTCCTATCTAAAGACGGTCTAATTAGTCAAGAGTAAATTTTCAATCACATACAACTTCTGATACTTATATATTAAAAGCAGAAACTGTTCAGCACATCATCAGGTCTGCGAGATACCTCAGCGACAGCAGCGCGTTATTAAGTTAACACCGGGTTCTTCTGTCCATCAGTAGCTTGTTTGGAGCGCTTTCCGACGATAGCTTTTCTTTGCAGCCAATCAAAACCCAATACACGTCTTCATCGGTCAAAAAGCTATAGAACGGTATTGGTACAATTATTCCATTGCGAGCTATCTGACAGAACACTGATGCTTTATTTCACGGTGTATCGGAGACCGTCTTCCAGTTTAACAAAACGTTGCGTTGTCGGCGTGATCATTGCATATTGTTGCCGGGAAAATTTTGTGGAGGAAGACAGCTCATAATCTCTGCATGTAAAGAAGAGTTTGATTTCGGAACCGCGCTCTGTTAATTCGTTTTCGTTAGGAACTCAAAATTGTTTCCAACATGAGTATTTGTGCTTAAGTCAGAAAAACGTATTGCCTCGTTTATACTTGTTCATGAGAATTCTTCGCATTTTGCTGTCGGCATCTGAAGGACGTATCTGAGCTGTGTCACAGTGGGTTTCACGTACAAACTTCGGACTCGGTGGTATTTCAATGATTTCGAAGAGATAACTATTAACTATCACACGGGCAGGTATAACGAATTCAAGAAAGAAGTACGGTGTTATTCTTCTATTTGTTTAACACCACGGAATTAGAAACACGCTATCATCATTAAGGTAAGCAAATTGTATATCTGTTAAGGATGATAATTATCAGCGAGAAGATGAATTTATTTAAAAATATATGTGATAGGTTTAAATATATGTACTATGACACACACGATAAATGTTAACTATTTTCTAAAAAAAACCCGAATCGTGGTTATCTCTCCGTGTAAATCGAAAGGACTTTGCAGTTTTCCATTTCCATGAACAAGAGCTTATTAAATTAAATTTGCACTACTATTGTACACATATTAAGAGTGATTTTAGACTGAAATAGGCTGTCATATAATAGATCGATGGCTTTGAAACTCAGATATAGTTAATACAATACAATATTTCTCTAACGCCTCATTATTATGCCAAGACATAAATAAAGGTTACATAAATAATAGTTCAACATTCTTTTCCCGACATATTTGCTGGCTACATCTGTTCCAACATTCTTATTCCGAATATATGCTTGTAACATGTGTTCTAACATTCTTATCTCGACATTTGTTCTGGTCTTATAATAGACTCCAAAATTCTTATCCCTTAAATTTTACATATACAAAAGACAAAACAGCTTAGATTATTAAATAGATGATCTTACATTGAATTAATGTTCCAGCATTTTTTTGTTTGTAATAGTTTTGTACTTTGTCGAAGCAAATGTTTTTCATAGAAACGATAACCATCATCGACCGGTAAATTGTGTTTTACAGGAGCTGTTTCAGGCCAGGAACCGCATTATTTCAAAAAGATGTATACAGTTTTTTAAATGTCAAATCATCATTTCGACGATTTATTGGCTGTTACAAAAGTGATGTCTTCAGTTTTGATCAAAGCGAAGTTAACACTATTTATTTTTAAAGTTGTTCTTAAAGATGTCTTCACTGCGTTCACATATATTATCATTCATGTTACTTCACTGATAAAACACGAAATATCACCAAAAAGCATGAAAAAAAAATTGTTTAATGTATAATTGTTAAATGATTACAGGAACATGCTATTTCATTGTAGTGTTGTTGTTTAAGTTGTCTGTTGGTTCGGAGCACAATGACCGAAAACAATGCTCTTGGCGGAAAATCGAACTATCAACCAGACGAATTCTATTGCAAGGCACCAACAATATTATTTTTTTTCGAATAAGAGTAAACATAAGTTTAAACATTTGAGAGGGTGTTAATAAATCCTGTGTTTGATATGGTTAAGATTTTTGACATGTATGCGGGTGAAAATATAAGGATTTTCATAGCGCAGTGCTTTCCCTTGACAAAGGGAAATAACCACTACGTCTGACCAGCGACCAGTCTAAATTAAAAGGTAGCGAATATGTAGACAATCGTTATAGGCGTCTTGATAATATTTCTTTGTAAAACTTGTTAAATCGATTGTTTAACTATATACAGACATCAAAACGGTTCCTACACAACATAGATAGGGGAAAGATGAAAGAAATGTGTTATTAATAATAATTATATTTTCTTGCAATTTATAAATGTATCCTTGTCCATTAAAAATTGTAAACATGCATCCCTGTTGCCATGACTACAATTGCCGTTTTGTGCACGGACGTATCAACCCCAGTGTTGTTAGAACTGTCAACGACATACTTTACATAAACATTTACATCTATTTTTCGCATTAACCAATCTTTTCTATAAGCTACGGCCTGCGTTCTGCATATAAAGCAGCTTACTAAAAGTAGCAATGTTACGCCTACTGATGATATGTTATGCATTTAACAAGTGCGAATAAGCTGCGTTATTGCGTAATTACGCAATTGAAATCATTGAAAAGACATTTTTTAATATCGACGAATTACAAAACGCATTTATAAAAAGCATTATACCCAAACAGTTTCAAAATGAGCGTACACTTAATCAAAATAAATACATGTACATTTTTATACGTATATGTATCTGTGTTTAGATTTTGGCCGCGGCCGGGGAACTAGATAGTAAAAGTTAAAAAAAGAATTTGGGTCATCGGATTTAGACAGGTTTATTCCTCGGAAATTAACCTGGAGAACTCTTTAAAACCCGGAAAAATCATGGATCGTGATGTAGATGCAATTAAATGCTCATTTGACGTAAGCTGTGAAGCCAAAATGTTTAAATTAAATTATAGCAGTTCATTTTATCCTGTAAGAATAAGTTATTGTCTTGACGGCTATTTCTCGACAATATATGATTAAGGTTGTGCGACTGTGTAGCATCAAACCATTTCTTTGTGTAATCAAATACAACCTTGAACTTCTTAAATGCATAGTATACACTTTTACATTCAAAATCAAAGCTCGTAAAGCGTTGACAGGCTTTCGACCTGCAATGATATGTGAGTATAGTCATGTATTACCGATAGGAACAGAAAGTGTTTGAATGCTCAGTTTATCACGGTAATTTAAGCCGAAAGTCTTGAGCATGTATCATATGCATATTTATAAACCACTAATATAAATTTGTTCATTTTATCTACAAGTGACAATAGTTGAGGACAATGTTAATATACATCAATACATACAGGGAATAATAAAGTGTGGGTGATTTGATCCAGAGAAACTTCGCGAGAAGATCCTGTAATTGTAGAAAAAAACAAACATAAGCTTAATTAACACATCTAATGCATTGTGTTGGATGATTTAAGGGTCATACCTTTGTAGTGAATTAGATACGACTCAGTCATGTTTGAAGTATAGAATAAATTTTACTAAGAAAATGCCTAAATGCTTTATCCGTTGCAGTGCATTGTTTATGAAACCATCATAAGTTCCAGACAAGGTTTTATATGCAATTGAGTATTACTCCATGCCTAAGTAATTATTTGGGTATTCCGCATATTAAATGTAGTATTTCAAGTGACTCATACTACATAGTTTAGATTTAACTGAGTATACACAAACAATAACAAAACAATTTGCGAAGGAATTCATAACATATATTATCTTAAGATCTTTCTGTTAATTTGTTTTACAATTACATGACAATACTCACAAAAGTAGAAATAGAAAAAGGCAAACCATGAAGATACATTTAATGCTAATTTACATTTCTCAATTTAATCTTGTGTTTTTCGTTCGATAAATATGTTTATAAAATAGTTCAAAAGCACACGCAATTATAATAATGATAATCAGATGTGGATGCTGTTCGAGTACTATGAGGTTGAATGTTTCTGAGTTGCGGGGCTTTTAGCCCATCTACCAATTGTTTGTTTCGACACAACTGAATTGGTTCGTTCCAAGTAATCTATCATCGTTTTCATTTGCCAGGTTTAGTGTTTTCGTGGTATGTTTTTAAAAGTTTCAGGTGAAAACCTGGGCGGCTTTGTTTAAAGATATTTGAAATATTTTGTCGTTTAATACTCCAATATCTGAGATTAATAAGACATGTAGAGTTTGGAATCTTTCAGAAACAAGCAGAAAAAGCATGCACAATGAACAGGTCAACGATAATAATGATGCGCAATGAACATGTCAACGATAATAATGATGATGTATCCATATGTTGCAAGTATTTTACACAGTTTTTACATCCCAAATTCTAGCTGGTACATCGTGGTTATTTAAAAAACAAACATGCAATGTTCAATAAACTTAGCATTGGTGCTAAAGTTCGAAACTAATTTCATTGATTGTTATATTGAATCTTAGAAGTAGGAAAACCATTTACGTTCAACTTTACCATAAATAAGAAAGTTTCTAGATGATTATATAAAGTTTGTAAGAGAAGTTGGTACAGATGAAGCTATTTGCTAGTGCAACTGATTTAATCAACTCCCAGAATGGCTTATTTGCCGACCTCCGTCCAAGTGTGATGAATGTTGGTGAGAGCAGCTGACCGGGCCGACAGGAAGTGTTATTTCAGACCTTGGCTTATTCTGAATTTCTTTAGCTGCTAAAATGGCGATACGTGTAGAAACTATGCATTATTTGTGAATGTAATGATATGGAGCAATGAGGTCGGGTGTTACACAACAAAATCGCAAACGACAAATGCCATTAAGAATGGAAATTATTCGTTTTCATTAAATAATGTATTTAGTTATACATGACATCTGATACAATTCTTCAAGAGTATCTTTTAAACAAAAATGATCATAAAATACGGTAAGCAAATATTATTTTCCGGTAGGCTTATATTGTTTTCCGGTAGGCATATATTGTTTTCCGGTAGGCATATATTGTTTTGCTATACTTCTGCGCAGCGTTCGTTTTTACACAGTGCTTTTCTACTTTTCTATGAAGTTCATGGTTTCAAAACCACAATGTTAATGAATTCGCAGCAGACGTCAGCCATGTACGACATTGAAGTCAATGATGACAGCCATACGCGACACTAATGTCAATGACGACAGCCATGTACGACATTGATGTCATTGATGACATATAACGACATTGATGTCAATGATGACAGATAACGACATTGATGTCAATGATGACAGATATGCACAACATTGATTTCAATGATGACGACAATGCACGACATTGATGTCAATGATGACAGCCATGCAAAACATTGATGTCAATGATGACAGCCATGCACGACATTGATGTCAATGCTGACAGCCATGCACAACATTGATGTCAATGATGACAGTCATGCCAAACATTGATGTCAATGATGTCAGTCATACACGACATGGATGTCAATGATGACAGTCATGCACGATATTGATGTCAATGATGACAGATATTCAGAACATTGATGTCAATGATGATAGATATGCACATCATTGGTGTCAATGATGACAGTCATGCACGACATTGATGTCAATGATTACAGTCATGCACGACATTGATGTCAATGATGACAGATATTCACAACATTGATGTCAATGATGACAGATATGCACAACATTGATGTCAATGATGACAGTCATGCACGACATTGATGTCAATGATGACAGATATGCACAACATTGATGTCAATGATGACAGTCATGCACGACATTGATGTCAATGATGACAGATATGCACAACATTGATGTCAATGATGACAGTCATGCACGACATTGATGTCAATGATGACAGATATGCACAACATTGGTGTCAATGATGACAGTCATGCCCAACATTGATGTCAATGATGTCAGTAATACACGACATGGATGTCAATGATGACAGTCATGCACATTCATTGACAGATATGCACAACATTGATGTCAATGATGACAGTCATGCACAACATTGATGTCAATGATGACAGTAATGCACAACATTGATGTTGCTATCTGTACATGTGATTTTAATCATCAGCAGGGATTTATTGCCTATTATTATCACCCTTAACGAGGAATTCGATTGCCGATATATTTTGCTTAGTCTGCTTTGACGATTTATTCCTATTTGAGTAATCACCCTTCCAGGAAGGCCCATTCTTTAGAAATTATTCCTTATAAGATCAACACAAAGTGATATATTGCGATCGATGATGAATGCAAACCGTTTCTTCCTTTTCCAACCCCGTGCATTTGTTCTGCTGTGTTACAACAAATTGTAGTAATTTTGTACGTATCTTGCAAGACGAGGATTATGATATATCAAGTTGGAATTGAAAATGACAGACGTGTATTGTATTCTCACAGTTCTGTCGCCAATAAAATGATGCATTCTATAGTCAAGGTCAGAACAATTTGTGATTGGAACCACAACTTTATTGTAAACATTTAACTTTATTTTTGGCTTCATATTCCAATTAATCATGTGAATCTTTTACCCTACTTACATAAAAAAACGATTTTGCAAGAGTAGTAACTGAAACTAAATTTCATCTAAATGAATAGCATTTCATTTTTTTTTTTCATTTTGCTGTAAACTTATTTCATTCAATATGTTATGTCTCCCGATGATATTCTGTATTTAGCATTCTTCATCTTCTTCTTTTTCTTCTTCTTCTTCTTCTTCTTCTTCTTCTTCTTCTTCTTCTTCTTCTTCTTCTTCTTCTTCTTCTTCTTCTTCTTCTTCTTCTTCTCTTTCTCCTTGTCCTCTTAGTCGGCGTCCAGAGAGGACCTACTTTATTTGATATTGTCCTAAATGAAACTTAACATGTTTTAAAAACGTCTATGTTCATTGATATAGACGTCTTAAATTTTAATTACGAACCTGAATGTTTTTTTATTGAAAATATTTATTCTTTTTATACCAACTTTTCCCCGAATAGATGAAGGTTACACGGTACTATAACAATAACCTATATGTTTCTCAATCTGCTACGCAGTAATGGTTTTGGCGAGTAGCTACAAAAGGAGTTTTGAAAAACTAACATTAAGCTTTATTTTTTGTTTTGAAAATGCCACTCAAAAGAAAAAAAATCCTGATGATTCACTCAATTGTTACAATATTACCGACAATATCATCGACAATAAAACCTTTCGAAAATATGTTTACATTTTATCATTGAAGTAAATAACAACTTTTTGGTGACCTTCATGCATGTTTTTTCTTCTTCTATTTTTATCATGCCGACTTGATGCTATGCATCAATTATTTTCTTGTTATTATACTTTCATTCAACCAAATGCAGAATGGAGGAGCAGAACTTGAAATAAAGTACTTGACGGAGATGAATGAAATTATGAACATAGTTTGCAACCGATGTGAAGATGTGCAAATTGCAAATTGATTTCCCTTATTCAAATTTGTAATAATGCAAACATAGTCCAGGCATTTACAAAAAAACAACTGATTGAAGCACTTGTTTTTAACTTGGTACATATATAGATAGCAAAGTCAAAATATAGATAGCAAATTCAAATCGTATGCATTTTTAACTTTTGGGGACTTCATAACAGTCATCCCACCTTGTTCATTAGTTCATGTTAATGTCATCCTGGCACTTACTCAAACCAAAACGCTTAAAGCGCTGAAAAGATTTCGGTCTGCTACGTTTTGTGAGTAAGTCATGTAACTGTAAAACAAATCTAAAGATAGCATACGCATACGCATGCTCTTGAGTTCCCTCGCAAATCCTTGGCCTTACAGTCACTTGAAATGCTTACTTAATATGTGGAATACCCAAATAATTACAAAAGTATGGAGATATATTCTATTGCATACGAAACCTTATCTAGAACCTTTGTTTCATAATGAATGCATTGTCACGGATAAACTGAATACTAAGCATTTTTAGTAAAATCACTTCAAACATGACTGAGTCGTATTCAATTTACTACCATCGTATGTCCCCTAAACCAAATGCATCCCAAAAAGTATTGGACATGTTAATTATGTTAATATTGAAGGTCTCTTTTTACAACGACAGAATCCTCGCACAAAATTTCTAATTGGATGAATCAACAACAAACTACGGTTTCTCTGTATGTATTGATGTAACTTATCATTGCCTTCAATCTAGGCCACTCGTGGACAAAATGAAACATGTGCAACACGCTCAAAACTCTGGGCTGAAATTACTTAGACAAACTGAGAAATCTTCACATACCTTCCGTTCCACTCGGCATAACATGACTATACTTTAGAATTTTCAAAAGGATCCATGTTTTTTTCCGGGTTTTACCGAGTTTGTCTGGTTAATATCCGGGAAGTAAACCTGTCCGAATCCGTTGACCTAGATTCATTTTTTAACCGAAAGTATCTAGCTCCCCGACCGCGGCCAAAATCTTAACACTTTTATAAATCTATATTTATTTTTAGTCATATGCGCGTTCATCTTCAAACTATTTGCGTATTCTACTTTTTATTTTGCTTTTTTTATTCGTCGGTATTAACATATTGCGTTTCGATGAATTTTAACGCGTAATTTCGCATAAAACGCAGCTTATTCGCACTTGTTAATCTAACAAATTATTTATACTCACTATAGCGCTACTTTTAGCAAGCTACTCATGCAAAATGCATACCATATTTACGAACTCGTATTAGAGCAGATTCATAATGTAAATAAGGTCGTTGACCACCGCAGTTCTAACAGCGCTGGGATTGATATGCCCGTGCGGTCATTAATTCGTCAAATGTTAGAAAATATTTTGTGGACCTACCGATGCTAGATTCCGATTTACGGTTATAAAAGTATGCAGGTCTATCTGCTTACAGCCCTAAAGCTGTTTGAAAGAATTGATTAAAAATTTGAACATATATAGATAGTGATGTGAAGTTGTTCACATTGCAGGATTTATAAGTCTTGAACACGTTATGACAGAGTTATCTCTCTTTGTTTTTTATAATGCAAATTTTGTCCTCGCACAAAATATATTTGAAGAAATTGATTGAAACTTTGAACATAGAACGATAGCGATGTGAAGTCGTGCACCTTGCAAGAATTATAACACTGGGTCACTCAATTTCAGAGTTATCTTGATTGTTTTTATAATGCAAACTTTGTCCAGAAACCCCTTGAAGGAATTGGAACTTGAAACATAGATTGATAGTGATTTGAAGTTATGCACCCTGCAAGCTTAACTTGGGCACACAATTTAAGTTATTTTCCAATGCATTTTTCCAGACCTATTCTCAAAAAATAGAAATTTAATGTTCAACTATTTTACCCTTTCCTTCGAAATGATCTCTTATCAACTAATCTCCCGTTTACACGAGACATCAGTTTTCGAAGACCGCTTTGAAGACAATATTTCAGGTTATTAATAAATTTACAGATTAGCAGCAAACGTCAGACAATAATTCGTTAATAAAATGTTGTTAAAAATCGACCAATTTACAATGTATAATATCACAACTGAAGGAAAAGATTTTAAATGCTGCTTTTCCTTCAATTGTTTTAAAAACAACTCAATATATCACATAAATAAATAGTTCAATAAAAATTATATAAATTACTGCATAATTATGTTGATGTATATCCGTCAAAACACAAGACCACTAATTAAAGGAAAGATAGTCTTGCAGTTTTTGCTCAACAATACCAACTTATTAATGTTCAGGCCAGAGTAAACGCTGAATTATCCATTTCATTAGCCAATTAATGACTTAATGAACATTCGCCGACGTGTTCGTTTTGTTGTATTTAAATGACTCAATCAGATTCCGGTCAGTGATCTCATTTGCTGATTCACAAGCGTCAACAAAAACAACAAAAGTAATTCATTTCACAGTTATTCATTTCTTTTAGAGGCACACTGCTGTGTGTAGTCTTGCGTACAAGGACACTGTCATAAGCAGGCCACAAAGTAAACATGCACAATCAGCCATTCAAGTACATCGTTTCCGTCATCAACACATCTAAATGAATCGTATCTTAAAACTTATTGCATTTATCACGGTGTATCTTGGTATGAGATTGAAACACGAGTATCCGATTAATCAAAAGTAATTCGAGCATTAATAACAGATAGCGTCTTCATTTCTGAAATGAATGTGCAAAATGAAGCTTCATTGGTCCATCAGAAACAAAATCCACAACGATTGATGTTACATGGATTCAGATACGATATTCATTCAATATCAACACTAGGGGTCATATTTCGTGCAAGTCGCTATATCTGTAACCTTTTTAGATTAAGGTTAGTCTCAATTTCCATCAAAGTCGAGACCAGCATTCCGTGAATGATTGTTTGGACTCCTTCCTCACACAATATTCCGCTGGAAACATAATTTGAGGAAGAAAACAGTCAGTCGTTAGATGATATTGATATTTATTTATTGGAATCATTTGTAATAATACGTGTGAATATGACATCGTCCTAGGCGCCTTTTCCATCTCGACCACAACTACAGGCTCTTTCGTAAACAATCGAATTTTAAAAATATGTTATGATTACAACAAACCCAGGGCATTAACACTAAATGTGTTCTTAATTGTTACTACCAGCTTTATTGTTGAGAGCTGATGGGTATTGGTGCGTATGCGGAACCAACCGCTCTGACAGCGTTACAGTGATAGCATTCTACTTTAATAGTTGGTATAAATGAACAAGAACGCAACGCAGCGTTATATACGTTGATGTGAATACTATACCGACGTTCTGCGGGACAAAATTCACTTCTTTGCCAAAATAGGATTTATTTCTGGAGTAATCTACAAAACAAACAAATGAAATAACAAAACAGACGTTGGTGGGATTATTTTTTTAATTATATAATTATAATATATGTACTATACATGTTGAGGTTTTTTTCGGATAGATTAATGTCTGCTGTCACGGAAAGGGTTTGCTTGCCATGAGAGATGTGATTTGTTGTGTTCGACAAGATAGTTATGGTGGCTAGTTTTTGGAATGCAGAGCCAACAATGTCTCTCATTAAGGATTTTCTGGAAGATTTATTGTTTAGATTAGTCTAGAGTTGAAAAATCCATGCGTTTACGCATATTGCCATGGTTTCTGATTTTTTTGAAATACATCCATTTGTTTTAAAAGTGTTGTGTACGGTAAATGACGATCACCGAAGAAGTTGATATATATAAGCAAGCCGTTAAACTTCAAGTTACATCAATAACATTATAACGGAATACTATCTCTATGAAACGTATCGCATTGTAACAAAATACTATCTCTATGATACTATCTCTATGATACTATCTCTATGATACTCTATCTATGATACTATATCTATGATACTATCTCATGATACGTATCGCATTGTAACAAAATTCTATCTCTATGATACTAACTCTTTGATACTATCTCTTTGATACTATCTCTATGATACTATCTCTATGATACTCTAACTATGATACTATATCTATGATACTATCTCATGATACGTATCGCATTGTAACAAAATTCTATCTCTATGATACTAACTCTATGATACTATCTCTATGATACTATCTCTATTGATACTATCTCTATGATACTATCTCTATGATACTATATATATGATACTATATCTATGATACTATCTCATGATAAGTATCGCATTGTATCAAAATTCTATCTCTATGATACTAACTCTATGATACTATCTCTATGGTACTATTTCTATGATACTATCTCTATGCTACTGTCTCTATTGATACTATCTCTATGGTACTATTTCTATGATACGTATCGCATTGTAACAAAATGCTCCCTCGATAATACTATCTGTATGATACTATCTTTATGATACTATCTGTATGATACTATCTGTATGATACTATCTCTATTGATACTATCTCTATGATACTTTCTCTATGATACGTATCGCATTGTTACAACATACTCTCTCGATAATACTATCTGTATGATACTATCTGTATGATATTATCTGTATGATATTATCTGTATGATACTATCTGTATGATATTATCTCCATGATACTATCTCTATGATACTATCTCTATGATATTATCTCTATGATACTATCTCTATGATACTATCTCTTTGATATTATCTCTATGATATTATCTCTATGATACTATCTCTATGATACTATCTCTATGATATTATCTCTATGATACTATCTCTATGATTATATCTCTATGATACTATCTCTATGATATTATCTCTATGATACTATCTCTATGATATTATCTCTATGATACTAACTCTATGATACTATCTCTATGATATTATCTCTATGATACTATCTCTATGATATTATCTCTATGATACTAACTCTATGATACTATCTCTATGATACTATCTCTATGATACTATATATATGATACTATATCTATGATACTATCTCATGATAAGTATCGCATTGTATCAAAATTCTATCTCTATGATACTAACTCTATGATACTATCTCTATGGTACTATTTCTATGATACTATCTCTATGCTACTGTCTCTATTGATACTATCTCTATGGTACTATTTCTATGATACGTATCGCATTGTAACAAAATGCTCCCTCGATAATACTATCTGTATGATACTATCTTTATGATACTATCTGTATGATACTATCTGTATGATACTATCTCTATTGATACTATCTCTATGATACTTTCTCTATGATACGTATCGCATTGTTACAACATACTCTCTCGATAATACTATCTGTATGATACTATCTGTATGATATTATCTGTATGATATTATCTGTATGATACTATCTGTATGATATTATCTCCATGATACTATCTCTATGATACTATCTCTATGATATTATCTCTATGATACTATCTCTATGATACTATCTCTTTGATATTATCTCTATGATATTATCTCTATGATACTATCTCTATGATACTATCTCTATGATATTATCTCTATGATACTATCTCTATGATTATATCTCTATGATACTATCTCTATGATATTATCTCTATGATACTATCTCTATGATATTATCTCTATGATACTAACTCTATGATACTATCTCTATGATATTATCTCTATGATACTATCTCTATGATATTATCTCTATGATACTAACTCTATGATACTATCTCTATGATACTATCTCTATGATACTATCTCTATGATACTATCTCTATGATATTATCTCTATGATACTAACTCTATGATACTATCTCTATGATATTATCTCTATGATACTAACTCTATGATACTATCTCTATGATACTAACTCTATGATACTATCTCTATGATATTATCTCTATGATACTATCTCTTTGATATTATCTCTATGATACTATCTCTATGATACTACCTCTATGATACTATCTCACTGATACTATCTCTATGATACTATCTCTATGATACGATTTTGTAAGGGAGTAAGGAATGCCAGTCCTGAATTGTTCAAATGCAAAATAAACCTGTTGCAAAAATATGCTCACTGACTCAGTCTTGAACGTAGTCGGCGAACACATTACCATTTCGATTATAATGTGTTCGTTGTACTCATGAAAAACAGGACTATGATGAAAGTGCATAGTTAACAAAGCTAATGTGTGTGAATATGAACAATTTTACACAATGATATTGCGTATACGTACGTTTTTATTAATTTCTTTTTAAAACTTGTTATATTCGCTCATGTGCGTCCGAGCAATTTACAAATACAATTCCGTATTGATGCAGAGACGATTTTTTAGGAAAGTATGCAAACTTTTATAACACAACTCTACTTGAGACAGATCAACGACACCATACATCCGTGATCAAATTAATAATGGGTAACATGTTTAAGTAAATTGATCCACTAAACGTTTTCAACAATGGGATTTAGGCTTAATTTGCAATTCAACCTTCGTTTCTGCTTTGTTTATTTTCTACATTTCTTATATACTGTGATTTACATTGCGTATATTACATGACGCATGAATGGAAATAAAACTTATTGTATACTTTCTTATATAAAATAATCAATGTGGAAACAGTCGTTTTCCTTAGTCGTAAAAGTTATTTACAACAAAATGTGTCACCTACATCAAGCCTCCTTGTAAATGATTATAGAATAGCAAAAACAATATCACAGTCTCGTTTTACCACAATTTTTCTTCGTTAGCCAGGAGAGCAAGTGGTAATACGAATCGACCATTCTTCATGACAGATACATATTTGATATGCTATTGTCGGTGCTTTACATATTTTATTTATAAATATCAAGGGACAATGAAAATGCAAATGTTATTCTGCACTTCATCACAAATGTTTTAGTACTGAGCTCTATCAATTCTTGAATAAGTCCGAACAATGTAAAGTGACGCTTCAAAGACATTAAAATGTCGTATATAATCGGTTGTTTGAACAGCGGCAGCGCAAGTGCCGTCACTTGTTTCATCGCTTTCATATTCGTTTTACTGTGAACCGCCCAATCACAAGTAAGCGTTTGTGGTATCAGCGGTACTCCACAATTGTTGTATCAGCGGATCAGCGGTACTCCACAATTGTTGTATCAGCGGTACTCCACAGTGGTTGTATCAGCGGCAATTCCCAGTTGTTGTATCAGCGGTAATCCACAGTTGTTGTATCAGCGGTAATCAACAGTTGTTATATCGGCGGTAATCCACAGTTGTGCGGCAATCCACAGTTGTTGTATCAGCGGTACTCCACAGTTGTTGTATCAGCGGTAATCCACAGTTGCTGTATCAGCGGTACTCCACAGTTGTTGTATCAGCGGTAATCCACAGTTGCTGTATCAGCGGTACTCCACAGTTGTTGTATCAGCGGTAATCCACAGTTGCTGTATCAGCGGTACTCCACAGTTGTTGTATCAGCGGTAATCAACAGTTGCTGTATCAGCGGTAATCCACAGTTGTTGTATCAGCGGTTATCCACAGTTGTTGTATCAGCGGTAATCCACAGTTGTTGTATCAGCGGCAATCAACAGTTGTTATATCGGCGGTAATCCACAGTTGTGCGGCAATCCACAGTTGTTGTATCAGCGGTACTCCACAGTTGTTGTATCAGCGGTAATCCACAGTTGTTGTATCAGCGGCAATCAACAGTTGTGATATCGGCGGTAATCCACAGGTGTGCAGCAATCCACAGTTGTTGTATCAGCGGTACTCCACAGTTGTTGTATCAGCGGTAATCCACAGTTGTTGTATCAGCGGTAATCCACAGTTGTTGCATCAGCGGTACTCCACAGTTGTTGTATCAGCGGTACTCCACAGTTGTTGTATCAGCGGTACTCCACAGTTGTTGTATCAGCGGTAATCCACAGTTGTTGTATCAGCGGCAATCAACAGTTGTTGTATCAGCGGCAACCAACAGTTGTGATATCGGCGGTAATCCACAGGTGTGCAGCAATCCACAGTTGTTGTATCAGCGGTACTCCACAGTTGTTGTATCAGCGGTACTCCACAGTTGTTGTATCAGCGGTACTCCACAGTTGTTGTATCAGCGGTACTCCACAGTTGTTGTATCAGCGGTACTCCACAGTTGTTGTATCAGCGGTAATCCACAGTTGTTGTATCAGCGGTACTCCACAGTTGTTGTATCAGCGGTACTCCACAGTTGTTGTATCAGCGGTACTCCACAGTTGTTGTATCAGCGGTAATCCACAGTTGTTGTATCAGCGGTAATCCACAGTTGTTGTATCAGCGGTACTCCACAGTTGTTGTATCAGCGGTAATCCACAGTTGTTGTATCAGCGGTACTCCACAGTTGTTGTATCAGCGGTACTCCACAGTTGTTGTATCAGCGGTACTCCACAGTTGTTGTATCAGCGGTAATCCACAGTTGTTGTATCAGCGGTAATCCACAGTTGTTGTATCAGCGGTAATCCACAGTTGTGGTATCAGCGGCAATCCACAGTTGTTGTATCAGCGGTACTCCACAGTTGTTGTATCAGCGGTACTCCACAGTTGTTGTATCAGCGGTAATCCACAGTTGTTGTATCAGCGGTACTCCACAGTTGTTGTATCAGCGGTACTCCACAGTTGTTGTATCAGCGGTACTCCACAGTTGTTGTATCAGCGGTACTCCACAGTTGTTGTATCAGCGGTACTCCACAGTTGTTGTATCAGCGGCAACCAACAGTTGTGATATCGGCGGTAATCCACAGTTGTGCGGCAATCCACAGTTGTTGTATCAGCGGTAATCCACAGTTGTTGTATCAGCGGTACTCCACAGTCTTGTATCAGCGGTACTCCACAGTTGTTGTGTTCATCGGAATATGGATGCAATTCAAAGGACATACGTTTATCTAGGTGTGATTATATTGCGATATTAATTTAACCATTTGCCTACCTATTGTTGCATGAAGTCACTTTGAATGTATACGTGACCGGTTGGTGAGAAGGTAGAATTAAAATCATATGTGTAAAAAACAAACTGGCATATCAAGACAAGCAAACACTTCCTAAAATGATGTACATTAAACATTACAACAGAAAGTAACACACACACTCAAACTGGAACATGTATTGAACATAAAAACCTCGGTCTTCAAAGGTGCTCAAAATATCAATTATAAACATAAATTTTAACAACAAAATAATGCGATTTTCTTGTAACAGTTATCGCATGAAGTATTTCTACTTCCTGAGATATGATTCCCTCTAAAACGGTTAGAAGACTTGGACATTGGTTTAGTATGATAGTGCACTGCGGCAAATACAAGACATCAATCTTATCTTGTAAAATCACTTTTCTGGAAAATATTTTAGATCCGTATTATGACTTAATGGTTTCTAAAAGCTTTCGGATTATTCGACATTATGATAAAAAATCTGTTCTTATAAACAGAACCGCCGATGTTTCAACCAATTTAATTATTTGTATTAAAACATTTTTGCATGGATAAATTAGAATTTACAATAATCAGGCCTCAAGAACAATAGGATCTTCTTATAAAGGAACTTACTACACAATATACAGGCCTCAAGAACAATAGGATCTTCTTATAACGGAACTTACTACACAATATACAGGCCTCAAGAACAATAGGATCTTCTTATAAATGAACTTACTACACAATATACAGGCCTCCAAAACTTAAGGATCTTTTTTATAAAAGAACTTACGACACAATATACAGGCCACCAGAACTTAAGGACCTTTTTATAAAGGAACTTACGACACAATATACAGGCCACCAAAACAATAGGATCTTTTTATAAAGGAACTTACGACACAATATACAGGCCACCAAAACAATAGGATCTTCTTATAAATGAACTTACTACACAATATACAGGCCTCCAGAACTTAAGGATCTTTTTATAAAGGAACTTACGACACAATATACAGGCCACCAGAACTTAAGGACCTTTTTATAAAGGAACTTACGACACATTATACAGGCCACCAGAACAATAGGATCTTCTTATAAATGAACTAACTACACAATATACAGGCCTCCAGAACTTAAGGATCTTTTTATAAAGGAACTTACTACACAATATAGAGGCCACCAGAACAATAGGATATTTTTTATAAAGGAACTTACGACACAATATACAGGCCACCAGAACATAAGGATCTTTTTATAAAGGAACTTACTACACAATATACAGGCCACCAGAACAATAGGATATTTTTATAAAGGAACTTACTACACAATATACAGGCCTCAAGAACAATTGGATCTTTTTATAAAGGAACTTACTACACAATATACAGGCCTCCAGAACATAAGGATCTTCTTATAAAGGAACTTACTACACAATATACAGGCCACCAGAACAATAGGATATTTTTATAAAGGAACTTACTACACAATATACAGGCCACCAGAACAATAGGATATTTTTAAAAAGGAACTTACTACACAATATACAGGACACCAGAACAATAGGATATTTTTTATAAAGGAACTTACTACACAATATACAGGCGACCAGAACAATATGATATTTTTATAAAGGAACTTACTACACAATATACAGGCCTCCAGAACAATAGGATATTTTTATAAAGGAACTTACTACACAATATACAGGACACCAAAACAATAGGATCTTTTTTATAAAGGAACTTACTACACAATATACAGGCCTCCAGAACAATAGGATCTTTTTTATAAAGGAACTTACTACACAATATACAGGCCTCCAGAACAATATGATATTTTTATAAAGGAACTTACTACACAATATACAGGCCTCCAGAACAATAGGATCTTTTTATAAAGGAACTTACTACACAATATACAGGCCACCAGAACAATATGATATTTTTATAAAGGAACTTACTACACAATATACAGGCCTCCAGAACAATAGGATATTTTTATAAAGGAACTTACTACACAATATACAGGCCACCAGAACAATAGGATCTTTTTTTATAAAGGAACTTACTACACAATATACAGGCCTCCAGAACAATAGGATATTTTTTATAAAGGAACTTACTACACAATATACAGGCCTCCAGAACAATAGGATCTTTTTTATAAAGGAACTTACTACACAATATACAGGCCTCCAGAACAATAGGATATTTTTATAAAGGAACTTACTACACAATATACAGGCCACCAGAACAATAGGATCTTTTTTATAAAGGAACTTACTACACAATATACAGGCCTCCAGAACAATAGGATCTTTTTTATAAAGGAACTTACTACACAATATACAGGCCTCCAGAACAATATGATATTTTTATAAAGGAACTTACTACACAATATACAGGCCTCCAGAACAATAGGATATTTTTTATAAAGGAACTTACTACACAATATACAGGCCACCAGAACAATATGATATTTTTAAAAAGGAACTTACTACACAATATACAGGCCTCCAGAACAATAGGATTTTTATAAAGGAACTTATTACACAATATACAAGCCACCAGAACAATAGGATCTTTTTTATAAAGGAACTTACTACACAATATACAGGCCTCCAGAACAATAGGATATTTTTTATAAAGGAACTTACTACACAATATACAGGCCACCAGAACAATATGATATTTTTA
Organism: Mya arenaria; assembly: GCF_026914265.1. NCBI lineage: Eukaryota > Metazoa > Mollusca > Bivalvia > Myida > Myidae > Mya > Mya arenaria. The sequence continues at coordinate 19,820,925 of NC_069123.1, forward strand.
GAAAGGAACTTACTACACAATATACAGGCCACCAGAACAATAGGATCTTTTATATAAAGGAACTTACTACACAATATACAGGCCTCCAGAACAATAGGATCTTTTTTATAAAGGAACTTACTACACAATATACAGGCCACCAGAACAATAGGATCTTTTTTATAAAGGAACTTACTACGCAATATACAGGCCTCCAGAACAATAGGATCTTTTTATTAAGGAACTTACTACGCAATATACAGGCCTCCAGAACAATAGGATCTTTTTATAAAGGAACTTACTACACAATATACAGGCCTCCAGAACAAAAGGATATTTTTATAAAGGAACTTACTACACAATATACAGGCCACCAGAACAATAGGATATTTTTATAAAGGAACTTACTACACAATATACAGGCCACCAGAACAATAGGATATTTTTATAAAGGAACTTACTACACAATATACAGGCCTCCAGAACAATAGGATATTTTTATAAAGGAACTTACTACACAATATACAGGCCACCAGAACAATAGGATCTTTTTTATAAAGGAACTTACTACACAATATACAGGCCTCCAGAACAATAGGATCTTTTTATAAAGGAACTTACTACACAATATACAGGCCTCCAGAACAATAGGATCTTTTTATTAAGGAACTTACTACGCAATATACAGGCCTCCAGAACATAAGGATCTTCTTATAAAGGAACTTACTACGCAATATACAGGCCTCCAGAACATAAGGATCTTTTTATAAAGGAACTTACTACACAATATACAGGCCACCAGAACAATAGGATATTTTTATAACTGAACTTACTACACAATATACAGGCCTCCAGAACAATAGGATCTTCTTTTAACGGAACTTACTACACAATATACAGGCCACCAGAACAATAGGATCTTCTTATAAAGGAACTTATTACACAATATACAGGCCTCCAGAACAATAGGATCTTCTTATAAAGGAACTTACTACACAATATACAGGCCTCCAGAACAATAGGATCTTCTTATAATGGAACTTACTACACAATATACAGGCCTCCAGAACAATAGGATCTTCTTATAACGGAACTAACTTCACAATATACAGGCCACCAGAACAATAGGATCTTCTTATAACGGAACTAACTTCACAATATACAGGCCACCAGAACAATAGGATATTTTTATAAAGGAACGTACGACACAGTATACAGGCCACCAGAACATAAGGATCTTCTTATAAAGGAACTTACGACACAATATACAGGCCACCAGAACAATAGGATCTTCTTATAAAAGAACTTACTACACCATATTCAGGCCACCAGAACTTAAGGATCTTCTTATAAAGGAACTTACTACACAATAAACAGGCCTCCAGAACATAAGGATCTTCTTATAAAGGGACTTACTTACGCAATATACAGGCCACCAGAACAATAGGATCTTCTTATAAAGAAACATACTACACAATATACAGGCCTCCAGAACAATAGGATCTTCTTATAACGGAACTTACGACACAATATACAGGCCACCAGAACAATAGGATCTTCATATAAAGGAACATACGACACAATATACAGGCCACCAGAACAATAGGATCTTCTTATAAAGGAACTTTCGACACAATATACAGGCCACAAGAACAAAAAGATCTTCTTATAAAGGAACCTACTACACAATATACAGGCCACCAGAGCAATAGGATCTTTTTATTAAGGAACTTACTACACAATATACAGGCCACCAGAACAATAGGATATTTTTATAAAGAAACTTACTACACAATATACAGGCCACCAGAACAATAGGATCTTTTTATAAAGGAACCTACTACACAATATACAGGCCTCCAGAACATTAGGATATTTTTTTATAAAGGAACTTACTACACAATATACAGGCCACCAGAACAATAGGATCTTCTTATAAAGGAACTTACTACACAATATACAGGCCACCAGAACAATAGGATCTTTTTAAAAAGGAACTTAGTACACAATATACAGGCCACCAGAACAATAGGATCTTTTTATAAAGGAACTTACTACACAATATACAGGCCACCAGAACAATAGGATCTTTTTATAAAGGAACTTACTACACAATATACAGGCCTCAAGAACATTAGGATCTTTTTATAAAGGAACTTACTACACAATATACAGGCCACCAGAACAATAGGATCTTCTTATAAAGGAACTAACTACACAATATACAGGCCACCAGAACAATAGGATCTTTTTAAAAAGGAACTTACTACACAATATACAGGCCACCAGAACAATAGGATCTTTTTATAAAGGAACTTACTACACAATTTACAGGCCACCAGAACAATAGGATCTTTTTATAAAGGAACTTACTACACAATATACAGGCCACCAGAACAATAGGATCTTTTTATAAACAACTTATTACACAATATACAGGCCACCAGAACAATAGGATCTTCTAATAAAAGAACTTACTACACAATATACAGGCCACCAGAACAATAGGATCTTTTTATAAAGGAACTTACTACACAATATACAGGCCACCAGAACAATAGGATATTTTTATAAAGGAACTTACTACACAATATACAGGCCTCGAGAACTTAAGGACCTACTTATAAAGGAACTTACTACACAATATACAGGCCTCCAGAACTTAAGGACCTTCTTATAAAGGAACTTACTACACAATATACAGGCCACCAGAACTTAAGGACCTTCTGATAAAGGAACTTACTACACAATATACAGGGCTCCAGAACTTAAGGACCTTCTTATAAAGGATCTTACTACACAATATACAGGCCTCCAGGACTTAAGGACCTTCTTATAAAGGATCTTACTACACAATGTACAGGCCACCAAATCAATAGGATCTTCTTATAAAGGAACTTATGATACACTATACAGGCCACCAGTACAATAAATCCTTCGTAAAAGGAACTTACTACACAATGTAAAGGCAACCAGTACAATAGGACCTTCTTATCAAGAAACTTACGATACACTATAAGGGTAAAAGTACAATAGGACCTTCTTATAAAGAAACTTACGATACACTATAAGGGTACAAGTACAATAGGACCTTCTTATAAAGGAACTTACGATACACTATAAGGGTACAAGTACAATAGGACCTTCTTATAAAGAAACTTACGATACACAATAAGGGTACAAGTACAATAGGACCTTCTTATAAAGAAACTTACGATACACTATAAGGGTACAAGTACAAAAGGACCTTCTTATGAAGAAACTTACGATACACTATAAGGGCACAAGTACCATAGGACCTTCTTTTAAAGAAACTTACGATACACTATAAGGGCACAAGTACGATAGGACCTTCTTATAAAGGAACTAACGATACACTATAAGGGAACAAGTACGATAGGACCTTCTTATAAAGAAACTTACGATACACTATAAGGGTACAAGTACAATAGGACCTTCTTATAAAGAAACTTACGATACACTATAAGGGTACAAGTACAATAGGACCTTCTTATAAAGGAACTAACGACACACTGTAAGGGCACAAGTACAATAGGACCTTCTTATAAAGGAACTAACGATACACTATAAGGGTACAAGTACAATAGGACCTTCTTATAAAGGAACTAACGATACACTATAAGGGCACAAGTACGATAGGACCTTCTTATAAAGAAACTTTCGATACACTATAAGGGCACAAGTACGATAGGACCTTCTTATAAAGAAACTTTCGATACACTATAAGGGCACAAGTACGATAGGACCTTCTTATAAAGAAACTTACGATACACTATAAGGGCACAAGTATGATAGGAACTTCTTATAATGAAACTTACGATACACTATAAGGGCACAAGTACAATAGGACCTTCTTATAAAGAAACTTACGATACACTATAAGGGCACAAGTACAATAGGACCTTCTTATAAATGAACTAACGATACACTATAAGGGCACAAGTACAAAAGGACCTTCTTATAAAGGAACTTACGATACACTATAAGGGCACAAGTACAATAGGACCTTCTTATAAAGGAACTAACGATACACTATAAGGGCACAAGTACAATAGGACCTTCTTATAAAGAAACTTACGATACACTATAAGGGTACAAGTACAAAAGGACCTTCTTATAAAGGAACTTACGATACACTATAAGGGCACAAGTACAATAGGACCTTCTTATAAAGGAACTAACGATACACTATAAGGGTACAAGTACAATAGGACCTTCTTATAAAGGAACTAACGACACAATATACAGGCCACCAGAATAATAGGATCTTTTATAAACGGAATTACACACAATCTTATCTTAGGGTCAACGATTTCAAACAAATATTTAGCGAGAGTCGCAAATGAGATTACAGATCTCAATTTCCAAATCAAATAAATAATTATAGTCCTCAAACTGATGAACCATGCATTTAGATTTGAAATAATTACAATAACTACCCAGAAATATTAATGCGAAAATGCCATCGTACAATACGTGGATTGATAAGATGTCCTCAATGAAAGTTGTGAAGGAATTGGATTTTAGATGTATTATGGCATCGGCATGGTGGACTAATTCTGCCATTTGAAATTCTTGGATTATCCGCGATAAAAGCTGCTTATTTCCTTTTAGAAAACAATTTGGATGCTAAAAGTTTTCTTAAATTGAAAACGACGTCATTATTCACAAATCAGTACTGCGCGTGAGTGTCAAGCTTGATTTGAACGTCAATCAATGTCAGTGTTTCTCTTTACTCTCGTGCTGGTTAGAAACAAATGCATAATTTTCGAAATTTAATGTTTCTAATAGAAATAATGGGATGGATTTGAAATAATGGAAATATCATTTCAATTAATCACTATTATGTTCTTCAAGTGCTGAACATAGTCAAAACAAACTTCTGAGGTAAACAAACCTAAGGTAATCTGTAGGTTATGTTCCCTTCTGCATGCAGGATAAATACACATAGGCCCGACCTGCTAGGTTATTGGAGGACAAAATAATGCCACTCTGTATTTTTTTTCATTCTGAAATATGCACAAGAGCTTTTATCGGGCATAGAACTAATATCAGACTAAAACACATTTTGGGACAATCGTGCACAAAGCATGTATCTATATTATCCAAGTATACCTTAGTTAAGATATTTCGCAAGTGTTTTTGACAGGTAAACCTGTAATATTATCGTCAGATTATTTATTTTTCTGGCAATTTGGGATTCTTACCTGGCATCTATGGTAAGGTAAAGGGCGTATATTGTCAATTTGATTCAAGCAACACGTATAATAGAACGATGTAAGTATTGTCATTGTGCAACATATTGATGACCTGTTATGAATAATACGAGCTTTGCGATATCGATTTTTTTGGCTTGAACGTGTTGTTTCATTCGAACGAGATTAGGAAACAGCATTATACTCTTGAAATGTATTGGAGTGTTACTGGGAACTGGTTATCATTAATTTTTCTACGCCCTCAAACCTCAAATTTGTAGAAACAACAAGCATGATGATCAGTAGTTTAATTGCCCTCGAACTTGCCAAATTACAGATATTGACCTTGGAAATGTCATATACTACATACAACTTATTCACTTAGTGCGCGAAATCCTTATTTTCTTTGGAATTAATTCTTAGTTGGTAGAAGCGATAAACACGACGGGGTGAATAGTCAAGACACATTTTGTTGTTCAGACCTTGGAATTCAGAGTTACATGTATCACCCTTGAAAATGTTATAGTGAACATCCTGTATAAGCACCTTGGATGACCACTTTGTAGGCTGATCAATTTATCCTAAATAGAACCGGAACCTCAAACAAATTCCTTCACAAGGTCTGAGCACTGCTGAATGACTGAAGTAATTAGGGAAAAAAGTCCTCAACCCAGCAAGTACGGAAATAAGGAAAAACACTTGGACGGCAACTCTCTTTCCTTGGGTGATCTTTACTTAAATCTCTTGACCTACGTTTATGGCGCTACATCAATCACATTTGGACCTTTTGTACAGTTTTGCAAAATTTCGACATTGTCCTCGGTTGAACTTTATCACTCAAACTTGGAAAGTATATGCATTTTGTCAATAAATTTCATAATTTTGCCCTTGAATATAATTGACCATGACCTTTTGACCTCCTTTTTATCTTATGGTTTGTTTTGGGAAAACAATCGTGGAATTTTTTGTTGATATTTAATTTTTTATTTGTTTTTTAGAGGGGATGTGGTCATAGGTTGGGTCCTGTCATCTTAACTGTCGCCTATGGTTTACATCGGATGATTGTGACGTTCATTCCAATATGTGAGCACAGCTAGGGTCGATCATGCCTGACAGTTTTATAGGAATCTGTGCTTGAGTGACTCTAGCGATTTCGCTGGAAGTATCTACATTTCTCAGCAGAAAACATTAAACCAAAACTGTTCAACAACACACTTTCTTGTCACTGTATTTTAAACTTCACCGTAAACTTCCGGAAAACATGTAAACGGTTTCAGGTAGAACTCTTTACTAAAATGCAGATCGTGTCATTGATGGTAATCTTATTTCAGTTTTCATTCATCGATAGTTCCGTTCAGATCGTTTAAAATTGCTTCAGTAAATCTTTGCATACCCGTTGGCCATTTTCATTTTAGTGGACAGTGGTACAGCTGCTTATCTTCGTCGGACAATTATGGCATAGTCGCCCTCATGTGCCGCGATATTCTCACGGATGGAAACGATAATCATTTTTGCGGAACGAATTTTATAGTAAAATATTACTGTATATTATATAGCACATGTATTGTATATGTGTTTTAGCTAAATATGCCTACTATGTGAATAAGTAAGTACATATGTTGTAACGTTATGTGAGCATAAGTTTTATTGCCATTTGTAAACACAACTTATGACAATATTTTAAGGTGTCGTGGATCAAATGTGAAAAAATTTAAGCCTTCAAGACGCTTTGTTTCAGTAAAAAGATTCTAACCCAATTATGTCAAATGCAATCCACTGTAAGAGAACCCGCGTGTGTCTGGTGTGGACAAATGTTACACTGATCGCCAAATACCAGATTGTCAACGCATCAAATTGAAAATAAATGACTACATGCTGAGAACTAGTTAGAGGTTTGATGCAGAAAAATACAACAATGCTTACTAAACTGTGCTAGTTTAAACATCTTTTTCCACCGCTGCAAGGAAGAAATCTTTTTTTTCTGAGATAGCAAGGGAGGGCTTGTTAATGTAGGTGATTTACTTTGTAAAATACCTTTTCTTGCAAATTTTGAGCCACGGAGTAGTTATTTTCTGGACAGGAACAGCCCCCGCCTCCTTTTCCCTTTAAAGACACCCATCTGAAGATATATACACAGAATCGTTATATATTTACCTTAAAATACCTGGTATACAGAATTAGAATTACGCCGATCATTTGCAATCAAGTATTAATTTATCAAACACCAAATATATCTTAAAGATCGCGAAGCAGTGTGGAAGTTCGTCATACTTTAAAAAGATCGAAAATAACTACAGCAAGAGCGACAGGATAAATGACAAAACTGCCACAATATAACTACAGTAAGAGCGACAGGATAAATGACAAAACTGCCATCACAATATAACTACAGCAAGAGCGACAGGATAAATGACAAAGCTGCCATCACAATATAACTACACCAAGATCGACAGGATAAATGACAAAACTGCCACAATATAACTACAGCAAGAGCGACAGACAAAGCTGCAATCTTAATATTACTACTGCAAGAACGACAGGATAAATGACAAAACTGTCATCACAACATTACCACAGCAAGAGCGACAGGATAAATGACAAAACTGCCACAATATAACTACAGCAAGAGCGACAGACAAAGCTGCAACCTCAATATTACTACTGCAAGAACGACAGGATAAATGACAAAACTGTCATCACAACATTACCACAGCAAGAGCGACAGGATAAATGACAAAACTGCCACAATATAACTACAGCAAGAGCGACAGACAAAGCTGCAACCTCAATATTACTACTGCAAGAACGACAGGATCAATGACAAAACTGTCATTACAACATTACCACAGTAAGAGCGACAGGATAAATGACAAAACTGCCATCACAATATAACTAATGCAAGAGCGACAGGATGAATGACAAAGCTGCCATCACAATATAACTACACTAAGATCGACAGGATAAATGACCAAACTGCCATCACAATATAACTAATGCAAGAGCGATAGGATAAATGACATAACTGCCATTACAATATAACTAATCCAAGAGCGACAGGATAAATGACAAAGTTGCCATCACAATGTAACTACAGCATGGGTCACAGGATTAATTACAAAGATGCCATCACACTATTACTACAACAAGAGCGACAGGATAACTGGCAAAGCTGCTATCACAATATAACTATAGCAAGAGCGACAGGATAAATGACAAAACTGCCATCACAATATAACTATAGCAATACCGACAGAATAAATGTCAAAACTGCCATCACAATATAACTATAGCAATAGCGACAGAATGAATGACAAAACTGCCATCACAATATAACTATAGCAAGAGCGACAGAATGAATGACAAAACTGCCATCACAATATAACTATAGCAATAGCGACAGAATAAATGACAAAACTGCCATCACAATATAACTATAGCAAGAGCGACAGAATTAATGACAAAACTGCCATCACAATATAACTATAGCAATAGCGACAGAATGAATGACAAAACTGCCATCACAATATAACTATAGCAATAGCGACAGAATAAATGTCAAAACTGCCATCACAATATAACTATAGCAATACCGACAGAATAAATGTCAAAACTGCCATCACAATATAACTATAGCAATAGCGACAGAATGAATGACAAAACTGCCATCACAATATAACTATAGCAATAGCGACAGAATAAATGTCAAAACTGCCATCACAATATAACTATAGCAATAGCGACAGAATGAATGACAAAACTGCCATCACAATATAACTATAGCAAGAGCGACAGAATGAATGACAAAACTGCCATCACAATATAACTATAGCAATAGCGACAGAATAAATGACAAAACTGCCATCACAATATAACAATAGCAAGAGCGACAGAATGAATGACAAAACTGCCATCACAATATAACTATAGCAATAGCGACAGAATAAATGACAAAACTGCCATCACAATATAACAATAGCAATAGCGACAGAATAAATGACAAAGCTGCCATCACAATATAACTACAGCAAGAGCGACAGAATAAATGACAAAGCTGCCATCACAATATTACTACAGCAGAGCGACAGGATAAATGACAAAACTGCCATCACAATATAACTATAGCAATACCGACAGGATAAATGACAAAGCTGCCATCACAATATTACTACAGCAAGAGCGACAGAATAAATGACAAAGTTGCCATCAAAATATAACTATAGCAAGAGAGACAGAATAAATGAAAAGCTGCCAACACAATATAATTATAGCAATACCGACAGGATAAATGACAAAGCTGCCATCAAAATATAACTATAGCAAGAGAGACAGAATAAATGACAAAACTGCCATCACAATATTACTACAGCAAGAGCGACAGAATGAATGACAAAACTGCCATCACAATATAACTAGCGCAATAGCGACAGAATAAATGACAAAGCTGCCAACACAATATAATTATAGCAATACCGACAGAATAAATGACAAAGCTGCCATCACAATATAACTATAGCAATAGCAACAGAATAAATGACAAAGCTGCCATCACAATATAACTATAGCAATAGCAACAGAATAAATGACAAAGCTGCCATCACAATATAACTATAGCAATAGCAACATAATAAATGACAAAGCTGCCATCACAATATAACTATAGCAATACCGACAAAATAAATGACAAAGCTGCCATCACAATATAACTATAGCAATACCGACAGAATAAATGACAAAGCTGCCATCACAATATAACTATAGCAATACCGACAAAATAAATGACAAAGCTGCCATCACAATACAACTATAGCAATACCGACAAAATAAATGACAAAGCTGCCATCACAATATAACTATAGCAATACCGACAAAATAAATGACAAAGCTGCCATCACAATATAACTAGCGCAATACCGACAGAATAAATGACAAAGCTGCCATCACAATATAACTATAGCAATACCGACAGAATAAATGACAAAGCTGCCTTCACAATATAACTATAGCAATACCGACAAAATAAATGACAAAGCTGCCATCACAATATAACTATAGCAATAGCGACAGAATAAATGACAAAGCTGCCATCAAAATATAACTATAGCAAGAGAGACAGAATAAATGACAAAGCTGCCAACACAATATAATTATAGCAATACCGACAGGATAAATGACAAAGCTGCCATCAAAATATAACTATAGCAAGAGAGACAGAATAAATGACAAAACTGCCATCACAATATAACTATAGCAATACCGACAGGATAAATGACAAAACTGCCATCACAATATAACTATAGCAATAGCAACAGAATAAATGACAAAGCTGCCATCACAATATAACTATAGCAATACCGACAGAATAAATGACAAAGCTGCCATCACAATATAACTATAGCAATACCGACAGAATAAATGACAAAGCTGCCATCACAATATAACTATAGCAATACCGACAAAATAAATGACAAAACTGCCATCACAATATAACTATAGCAATAGCGACAGAATAAATGACAAAGCTGTCATCAAAATATAACTATAGCAAGAGAGACAGAATAAATGACAAAGCTGCCAACACAATATAATTATAGCAATACCGACAGGATAAATGACAAAGCTGCCATCAAAATATAACTATAGCAAGAGAGACAGAATAAATGACAAAACTGCCATCACAATATAACTATAGCAATACCGACAGGATAAATGACAAAATTGCCATCACAATATAATTATAGCAATACCGACAGGATAAATGACAAAGCTGCCATCACAATATGACTACAGCAAGAGTGACAGAATTAATCACAAAGCTGCCATCACAATATAACTACAGCATGAGCAACAGGATAAATGTCAAAGCTGCCATCACAATATAACTACAGCAACAATATAACTACAACAAGAGCGACATACAAAACTGCCATCACAATATAACTATAGCAATAGCGACAGAATAAATGACAAAGCTGCCATCAAAATATAACTACAACAAGAGTTACATGATAACTAAGCATTTTCTAGTTTATTATTTAATATTGTTAAATACTGTTTAGCATAACAGAATTGTCTTTTTTCTGAATAACGCCTTATCAGTCTTATTTCGCATATTTATCCTGTCACTTGCATAATAATCGGTCCAATAAGAAAGTGCCATTTTAATTTCAGTTTATAAGAACCACGTCGTGATGTTTATCTGCAGTCAGTAGGTCATGTGACCGCGAACACGGACTTCTTTTCTTACCTTGAATGTTATAGGAAAGCAACAAAAATGCTTCAAAATCTTATCAAAATAGTCCGCCAATACAGTCCGGATTTGCCTTCGGCTCACCCAATAAACTCCTCCACCTTGCCAGATAAAATTCCTTCATCCACGTCATTAGGCCACACCAAATTAATGTTTAGTTCCTCGGATTTTTGCCAAAAAAAATTGGAGCGAGCGAGCGAAAAAAAATAAAATAAAATTTTTATGTCAGTTTTCATAAAAACCGAAGCGAACGAAGAGCGAAAAATATATTTTTCCTTATATTCAATATAAATAAGAAAGATTGTTCAAAATAATTGCCCTTAAACCCATTTTAATGCCATCTTGAACTGAACCTCTAATGGAGACTTGGAAAATGTCGGAATTCATACTATTTATTCATCCGTTTTATATGGATAAATCTTATTTCTTATATAATTAAAACAATACTTTAATATGACGATCATTCATAATAATAAATAACCCTGCTTTAAGTAAAACGTTTGAAACGACTTATATAAATCTACCTGAATCAGTTTAACATCATATGCAACTGTATTTAGACATAACTTAGGATTGATTTTGGATTTGTAAAAAATGATCACTTACACAGGCATCATGAAACATCAGACTCCATATAACATAGACTAAATTTTGTTTTTATTATCACAGGAAATGCAATGACATGTGCTTATTAAAACAAAAAGAACAAGGGTATTTTTCTTTTTTGGTTATTTAGATGTTTTTATGCACCAGTCAATTGTATATGCCCCCCAAGTCTGAAATAGCGGGGACTTTGATATCAGGTCTCTCAATACTGGGGAAAATACCCGACCTGCAGGGACACACTGCTGGTAAAATCCCTGCGAAATGGCCCCGCAACCCCGAATACCTATGTGAGGCCCATTCCCGACTATTTTCAATATGAAGACAAAACCACATTCACTAGGCACTGCGGGGCCACCTGAAAGGTAAAAACACAGCCCATTGCCTCTGCTGTCCCTGGTTTACCCCTGGAACAAGGGCGAGGGGTGGGCGGGGCAGTGGTTACAATTGACAAGTGCATTACAATCCCAGATTATGCTGCAAATAAAAACAAAATATAAGGTGATAAACTTAGGCTTACTTATGTTGAGGTATATCCAGACTAGCTAAAGAACTTCAGCGAACACGTTGTATATTACCGTTTTGGATGTGTTCGCTGAAGAGAACGCCGTATCCAAACCCTACCAGAATTCGTGACATTTTTATGTCACGCTGTTATTTCACTTGTATGCATTGTACATACAAAATATCTGTACCCTCAGGTAAATGAAGTAAAATGTAGTTCACAAACACATTTTCAACACCAAAAAACGCTTCAAAGATAGTTGAATTAGCATGTTAATAAATCCTTTTACAAGCATTCCTTAACTAGGTCATAGTTGTGTTCAAATTTAATCATGTGACACCAAGATTTTCAGAAAATATCCATGTGACCTACATTTGACCTCACAAATGTAGTGTTTATATTGCTGTTATTTTTTCTATTTCGAATAATTGGTTAATAACTAATACCAAATATGGAATAAATCAATTGTTTTTACTTATCAAAAGGTATTTTTAGCCTTACTGCAATTGGATTCAACTAAATGAACACTGTGATTCCGATACTATAAATAGAATCCATCGACGTCATCATGGTCATGTGATTGCATTGCATCATCACACTCAATTGATTCTGGTTGACTTTACTATGGGAGTTACGCCATAACTTTAATGTGTTGTAAACATCAAAAAAATAAATATCAACATTAAAGTTATGGAAGCCAGAACTATATCCAGACCAGTGTTTATATCGCTATTTGTGAAAAGATATTTGTTCAAAACTGTTGTTTTGTCAGAATTTGATCAAAAATGAGCTTGATACATCAATTTCGACCAAACAATGACTCATGTTCCAGTTAAGTTGACCTGTCCGATTTCCATTCAAAACGAGTCACTAATTACGCAATATAATCGCTACCAGTCTCAGATACACATGCTTTATTGTATAATGATTGCTTTAAATAATGATCCTTTAGTGCATGAGACGACCAACAATGACTTTAAGCATGCTCAAAACATATTTTTTGTCAAAAATAAGATTTGATTTCCAAACTTCGAACCACATTGTGTATACCGGAAGGCGCCATTTTGATTGAATTTATTGAAACCCATGCTAAACCGATCAATATACAGTATAAAAACACCACGCATCGGTAACTTCCCTTTACAAAAACACGAAAACTAGCGTAGAAAAATTGTACTTGATTATTTTTAGCCTTTTAATAAATTATTACCTGAAAAAAAAATGCTTGGCGATCAAAATGGAGGTGCGGGCGCACAAAAAAAATAAAAATTTTTTTTTTTACATTTTCAAAAAAATAGGAGCGGTTGATCCGCGGAACGAAATATCAATTTGGTGTGGCCTTAACCTAGTATTCTCTATATCTTGGATCCTGCGGGATTGAACCGTCCAACGCGACAACAAAACGCACGTGATAATTGAGCTATTTGTTTGTTAGAAAGTTCATCTGCCCAAAAAGATTTCAAGAATGTTCGAAATATTTTTTTCATAGGCAAAGACTTGTATGCACTTTCACATAGCACTTTACGTAAAGGATCATATCTTTTCTTTAGTGGTATGCAAAGTTAAATAATATTAAGAACTTTTCTGCCTAAATTTTAAAATCAAGAGTAAATGCTGAAATGAGAGTAAGAGTGTTTTTAGGATAAAACCTTTGTCAGTTTTGTCCATACTACTACAAGACAGTTAAAAGGTAAAAAACCAAGGTATCAAACATTAGGACGGTCTGAGATAAGACCCTATGCCATAGTTGTTGAAAAAAACAACAACAACCCACGGTATATTCTTGACATATTTTATCTTTCAATGGCAATTGGGCTTGAAACTGATACTAAAGTGCCAATGACAATGATGCACTTATCAAACTTATGTACAGTTTTAATCCAATCGATATAGCAGTATTCAACTGCATTTGATGTGTTATTTATTTCCGAAAGATCTTTTATCCCAAAATATTAAAATATCCTCTTTAAACGAAAAACATATGCTGCTAGTATCCATAAAATAATAATCAAAATTCCTTAATCGAAAAAAGCATCTTACCTCACAAGTCATATGTGTTATGAAATATTAGCGTAGTAATCGACATTGTTGTACATAACAAACACAACATACATAACAGCGACCACACAACATACATAGCAACGACCACACACCATACATAACAGCGACCACACAACGTTTTCATTTCTGTGTAATAATGACATTTCTGGATTGTGTTTTATGTCAGTCTGTTCTTAAACGTTCTCGTTGGCAATAACTGATGCCAACTCCGCAGTTTGACAAACAGCTCTATTGTAGGAAGTTAAGAGGAAACGGGAAGTTATCATTTGGCCAAAATGGTTTGCTTTCCTGATGAACTAGTTTGATAAATTGATGAAGAGTCTGGAACGGCTTTGAGTACACATTCACTTAATTATTGTGCAACACTTCCGATTATTGCTGTTGGCTGATCTTTGTTCAATACTATTGAAATCCATTACTCGAATAGCCACGCAAAAACAACAATACCTATGTAGATTATATGTATGTCATCAATGTACTTAACTCTGTTTATTAGGAAAAGCATTATGCTATGGAAGTACCCATATCGCCAGTTGTTATTGATAGCGTGTGTGTAATGCGTAGACTTATTAACGTCATTACTAATCTTAAGATTTCAATAAAAAAAAATAATACACGCCTAAATTGAACAAATGGGAATACATGTTATTAAACACATGTATCATTTTGAACTGTTTTTGTATGATTAATCACATTTTTAAAAAATCCAAGAATCTCCCCACTCTTCGCTATAGAAGTTTGTTCACGTTTAAAGCTTCACTCTCACAGATATACCATTTTTACAACTTTTTTGTCTTGGAAAGAGCAAGTTTTTGCGTAAATATCTGCAAACCAATGATATAAGATTGCTGACAAAAATTCAGATCATACATTTTCATATTTCCATTCGAAAATTAAAGTTTTATGGCTTAAACCGTTACTAACGGTTTAAGAAAAATGCATAAAACATCAATTTTTGAACTTAAATATATAATTCTGCGATCTAATTTTTTGTCAGCCATCTTTTTTAACTGGTTTCCATGGATTTTCGCAAAAATTGGCTCGTTTCAAGACAAAAAATAAAAAAAGATATCAAAACGTTCAATCTGTGAGAGTGCAGCTTTAAGAGATTTGCCACGGTATTTGAGATGGCGCAAATCTGCGTCCAACATCTAAGCTTAACTCATTCAAATATGAGGTCGAGGCTTTATGGTATGTCATTGATGTAAATATTTTCAAAATCTCACGTTGGGCCGTTCATCGAGATCTCTTTAAGAAAAAGAATACACTAAAGAAATTATAGTCGTCCACACGAGCTAATTCGGAATAGTTTACCCTTAAATCACCAATACCATATATACACAATCAATGTCACAATTATGAGTTATGTTTTCTGCCAGAACCATCTGTTTGCTCAAGTAAGAGGAACAGTAATTAAAACAAAAGAAGACAGCATATGTCGCCTTAAACTTGATTGCTCTTAACGGTTTTTCGTTGAGAATTAGCTATGTACATATTTATGTAAACAGAGTCTCACGCAATATGCATGCAAAGATGTTAATATGTGACACGTCTGCACACCAATTTACAATAACCTTATTCTAAACGCATTGTATTGTATGACCGATCGTACTATTGTATAGCTTGAGAACTTGGAAACGACTCTGCAAGTCCTTTGTTTACCTAGTAATGACAATACAAGTCATGTTCAACTGGATTGTATTGGATTTTACTTGTCTTGGTTTCTACATACTCTATCACAAGTACGTTTAAAAAAACGAAAAATTAGAAATCCTGTTTTGATGACGTGTTATATAAAAAGGTTGTTTCAGGTTTCCCGTTCGCCATAACGTTTAGCGCCCGACCCTACTTTCTTTCTTGCCATAGTTTGACAATATTTTCTCTCCTTTTGGTAAATACATGTACACGTTTTTCTAGTGCAAAAGAAAATCTAAAATATATAGATATATAAACACAATTTACCGATAACCTTTTCTGAATTGACTAATTAATACGCGAAATACATGTAATACTCGTTTATAGTATTTCACGAGCCCGATTACCATATATGGCATGAAGGTTCCTCTTGTCTTTACATCAAACAACATCAGAAAACGTTACGTTTTCATAAGATTTGTTGAATGTTAACTCAATAAGGTTACACAATCCTACGTAGGAGGACAAGCAATGAGATGAAATCTACTAGCAAACAAGGCTTAGTTTGGTAATCTGAAATGTCACCAGTCGCTTACGCAATGATCGCAACCACACTTATCTGCGACATAAAGTTGCAACCACACTTAACCGCGCACACACTTAACCGCGCAGCCACACTCAACCGCGCAACCACACTTAACTGCGACATAAAGTTGCAACCACACTTAACCGCGCAAACACACTTAACCGCGCAATCACACTTAACTGCGACATAAAGTTGCAACTACACTTAACCGTGCAATCACACTTAACTGCGACATAAAGTTGCAACTACACTTAACCGTGCAACTACCCTTATCAGCGACATAAAGTTGCAACCACACTTAACTGCGCAACCACACTTATCTGCGACATAAAGTTGCAACCACACTTAACCGCGCAAGCACACTTATCTGCGACATAAAGTTGCAACCACACTTATCCGCGCAACCACACTTAACCGCGCAGCCACACTTAACCGCGCAGCCACACTTATCTGCGACATAAAGTTGCAACTACACTTAACCGCGCAACTACACTTATCAGCGACATAAAGTTGCAACCACACTTAACTGCGCAACCACACTTATCTGCGACATAAAGTTGCAACCACACTTAACCGCGCAAGCACACTTATCTGCGACATAAAGTTGCAACCACACTTATCCGCGCAACCACACTTAACCGCGCAGCCACACTTAACCGCGCAGCCACACTTATCTGCGACATAAAGTTGCAACTACACTTAACCGCGCAACTACACTTATCAGCGACATAAAGTTGCAACCACACTTAACTGCGCAACCACACTTATCTACGACATAAAGTTAAAACCACACTTAACCGCGCAACCACACTTATCTGCGACATAAAGTTGGCAACAACACTTATCTGCGTCATCATAGTGGCAACCACACTTATCTGCGACATTATGTTGGCAATCACACTTACCATCGACATAATGTTGGCAACCACACTTACCATCGACATCACGTTTGGTAATCAGACTTATCTGAACATCGTGTACGCTACCACACTGATCTAAGATATCCTGTACGCTACCACACTGATCTAAGATATCCTGTACGCATCCACACTGATCTAAGATATCCTGTACGCTACCACACTGATCTAAGATATCCTGTACGCTACCACACTGATCTAAGATATCCTGTACGCATCCATATGATCTAAGATATCCTGTACGCTACCACACTGATCTTAGATACCCTGTACGCATCCACACTGATCTAAGATATCCTGTACGCATCCACACTGATCTAAGATATCGTGTACGCATCCACACTGATCTAAGATATCCTGTACGCATCCACACTGATCTAAGATATCCTGTACGCATCCACACTGATCTTTGACACCCTATATGCATCCAAACTATAAATTATTATAAAATTATTAGTTGTTTAAATTGTTATACCGTCTCCGTGGCCTTGTGGTTAAGCGTCCACCTCCGGAGAGGGAGGTCGTGGGTTCGATCCCTGGCCGCGTCATACCAAAAGACGTTAACAGTTACAAGTAGGCCTTGTCTGGCGCTTGGCATTTAAAGGGTAGTGCTTGGAAAAGTGGTGTACTCAGTACTGGTTTACCCCGTGTATCGGTGATTTACACCGAGCACGTAAAAAAAACACAAGTGGTCTCTTCAAAAAATAGCTTGGGTATAGCACCTGGACTTCCTTGTATCCAACCACTGTATCTTCAGCGTGCTGTCACTTCAGCAAAAACAAAAGACCCCGTTGGAAATAAGTGCTTGCAATATCACGGGTAATACTTGACATTAAGATCTAAAGAAATACATACATAAAAAATACATACGTATACATCCACACATATCTATGACATCCTGTACGCAACCACACATATCTACGACATCCTGTACGCAACCACACTTTTCCACGACATTATGAATGCCACTACAGCGACAGCATGTATGCCACTAAACTTATCAGAGACATCATGTATACATCCGTACTTTTCTCCCACCTCAGATAAGTAGATCCAAAAAAATAGCCATGCTAGATTTTCTTATCTTGCCCACGGGCAAAGATAAAACGCCCGTATGTAACCCCTTTTTAATGGCCACCATATTGTCTCCCTTGTTGAAGACTGTCGTCTGAAGCATCATAGAAACCTTGTCTTGTTGAAATATTTAGAATGCTTATTAATTATTTCTCGCTTCAAATGTCACCATTTCAAGAAATAATGCTTCACTCTCCTTGGCATTATTTAAAGACCGATTTTACTATTAACATGATCTGAATCACTGCACGCATATCCATTACAACCACGAATTATCACATATCCATACGCATTTATTTCCACTACGCACAAAAGAGTTCCAGCAAAAAATACATTTTTACTTAATTTTGTTTAACTGAGGTGGGAGAAAAAGCATCTACCATAAACACTCGTGTAAGATATGTTCGTCCCAACCCTCGCGAAGGGTGTTTTGCGGAAACTCGGTAAACGTAGTTTCTGCAAAACACCCTGCGCTCGGGTCGGGATGAACCTGTCTTACACTCTTGGCCATGGGAATAACTTATAATCAACCACACCCTGTACGCAATCCCACTGGTCTACGACCTCCTGTACGCAACACTTAGATATAGAGCATCCTGTATGCACCCACACTGATCCACATTTATTCACGACATCCTGAATGCAACAACACTTATCTACGACATACTGTATGCAACCACACATATCTACGACATCCTGTACGCAACCACTACACTTATTTGTGACAGCATGTATGCATCCGTACTTATCTGCGACATCATGTACGCAACCACTACACTTATCTGCGGCATCATGTACGCAACCGCTTTTATAAGCGACATCATGTACGCCACCGCACATATGAGCGGCATCATGTACGCAATCGCTTTTATGAGCGACATCATGTACGCAACAGCACTTATGAGCGGCATCATTTACGCCACCGCACTTATGAGCGACATCATGCACGCAACCGCTTTTATGAGCGACTTCATGTACGCAACAGCACTAATGAGCGGCAGCATGTATGCAACCGCACGTATGAGCGACATCATGTACGCAACCGCACTTATGAGCGGCATCTCATGTATGCAACCGCACGTATGAGCAACATCATTGTACGCAACCGCACTTATGAGCGGCACCTCATGTATGTACCCGCACGTATGAGCGACATCATGTACGCAACCGCACTTATGAGCTACATCATGTACGCAACCGCAATTATGAGCGGGCATCATGAACGTATCCGCTTATATGAACGACATCATTTACGCAACCGCACTTATGAGCAGCAGCATGTACGCAACCGCACTTATGAGCAACACCATGTACGCAACCGCAATCATGAGCGGCATCATGTACGCAACCGCAATTATGAGCGGCATCATGTATGCAACCGCAATTATGAGCGACATCATGTATGCAACCGCATTTATGAGAGACATCATGTACGCAACAGCAATTATGAGCGGCATCATGTACGCAACCGCAATTATGAGTGGCATCATGTACGCAGCCGCAATTATGAGCTGCATCATGTACGCAACCGCACTTTTGAGCGGCATCTCATATACGCAACCGCAATTATGAGCGGCATCATGTACGCAACCGCACGTATGAGAGACAGGATGTTGGAAATAATGTCAAAACAGTAAAGTTAAGGGATTGTAATGAGCCTTGGGATAATCAAGCGATTATAAACGCCCGGTATGCAAGAACAAAAGCTGCCCATATCTTTGCGTGTCATGAAATTTTTATAACTTGTGTTGAATAATTCTGCATCCATTCACCTTCTAACAATACATTGTGTTACGATTTCTGCCTTTTCATTAAGGTTTTGGGAGCATCCATGTCTTCCAGCGATACTCTTGTGTACGGTATTGGATATGTATGGATATGTAGGCTAAAACAACAGAACATTGCTATTTTTTACAAACGATAATTTTGTTAACACGTAGACGGTGTATTCCCATATTTTCGCGTAAATGTTCTGATCATTAATCTCATAACTCACCTGACAGTTATATTTCAAGGTGTATATTTCTAAGTATGATTCAAACGAAGGATACATCTGTGGTCCCAAGTTGCGTGTGAAGCTTCATGACATCAGGAAGGCTGTCAGCGTCGTGTGGAAAATAATTCACAATTGCAACATTTCTACTTGAATATTGGCAATTACCAAATTATCATGTGTGAAAAGCTTCCACTTTTGAATCGTTTATTTTGATGAAGTACCTAATCGGTGGTTTATCATGAAAACAAATATTTACGACATCTTAGAAAATATACAAAAACGGCGATTATAAAGTTTTTACATTTTATTCATTGTGTTCCGTGGTTCACCACAAATCACCCGACATTGCAATCAATGTGTTCTATGGTTCACTGCCAATCAACCGACAGTGCAATCAATGTGTCATGTGGTAAACCTCCAATCACCCGACATTGCAATCAATACGTTCTTTGGTAAACCTCCAATCACCAGTGTGTTTTGTGGTAAACCTTCAATCACCCTAGATTGCAGTCAGTGTGTTCTGTGGTTCATCTCCAATAACCCGACATTGCAGTCAGTGTGTTCTGTGGTTCACCTTCAATCACCCGACATTGCAGTCAGTGTGTTTCTTGGATCACCTACATTTTCCAATCATTTCAATCCGTGGCCATTGCACTGTAAAAGATCCGGAAGTGAGACAACTCTGTATGGGATTTTCCAAACATTGCCTGACACAAAACAACATAGACGGGAATATAAGCATACATCATATTGATTCTGCGCCCGTTCCACAATTCATTTAATGCATATACATGTATAATATTTTAAATAAGTATCCAAGCACAGAAAGCAAC
Source organism: Mya arenaria (assembly GCF_026914265.1). Taxonomy (NCBI): domain Eukaryota; kingdom Metazoa; phylum Mollusca; class Bivalvia; order Myida; family Myidae; genus Mya; species Mya arenaria. Next base: position 19,842,577 of record NC_069123.1, read on the forward strand.
AACAACGACAACAGGAGAGTGTTGAGAGCCTTTCTCATGTAGTAGGGGGCCGGGAATACACAATAATTGAAATATGTTTTCAGAACGTTACAACATTTATACTCGGAATCATCAGACGCATACCAAGGTTACATACATCTAATATTGATACATTTACGTAGGTATTAAACCGATATCAACATCATTTTTTCTTTTAAAGAAAGTAATTTTGAGTATTGGATATAAATTTCAAAGATAAAGAATATTATTCTTATTCGCACAAACATTGACTAGTGAAATAGTGTCAAAATTAAAACAATAACATCATGAGTAGAAATATTGTTGGCAGTACTGTTATGTCTAAATCATCAAATGCTACAATAAAAGTCTCCAATCTAAAAGTCACCCTTTCTTAATCACTTATACACCATATAAACACTATTGTCATGCATTGTCTTTGTCCATTCCCTCTGATCGATAGTATTTAGTTCCTCACATAGTCCGAAAGGTATTTTGGAGGTTGGAGTTCTCCCCTTGATCTCAAGCTCCTGTTACTTGTAATTGTTACACCGTTGTTTGGGATTGTTTCCTCATGTGTTTCATTTTCGGTGATGCCGTTTTGTTCCTGTTCTGTTTGTGTGTCCGGTGGTGGTGACATGTCCAGAACATGAACGTTTAATCCCGTGCCTCTGGTGTGATCGCGGTTGCGTTTGTAGACCGTGTTGTCTTGACTCACAACTTGATAGTGTCGATCCGAAATATTTTGGTAGACTCTTTCTGGTGTCCATTTGTGGTTGTGTTGGAAGTACAGGTTGTCTCCCTTCTGAAGGTTTGGTAATGTCCTAGCTTTCCGGTTGTAATGTTTGCGCACTTGTTCTTTTCTTGCCTTTCGTTTTGCGCTTGGTATAATTGTTTTTCAATGGCTGGAATCTGAGTTCGAGCCGGTTTCGAAAACATCATTTCATGCGGGCTGACACCCGTGTCTGCTCTTGGTGTATTTCTGAGCTCAAGGAGAGCTTCATATGGGTCAGTTTTAGTGCCCGCGCACTTCATCATTAATTGTTTGGCTTTTTTTACGCCAGGCTCTGCTTTCCCATTTGAATTCGGATGGTTTTGCGACGTTATGTGGTGGTTTATTTGCCATTTTGTTGCAAACTCTCGAAATTCATTGGATGAGTATTGAGGTCCACCATCACTTATTAACTGTCTTGGAATTCCAAATCTGCTGAATAGGTTCTTTAGCTTGCCAATAATTTGTTTTGAAGTTGTTGTTGTAAGAAGGTCTAGTTCGATATAATTCGTAAAATTGTCAATCACTAACAGGTAATATTTGTTTTCGATTACAAATATGTCCGTTGCTATTTTGTCCCACGGACCTTTCCCGTCAGAGTGTTGCAATAACGGTTGTTGTTGATTACGTGGTTTCCTTTTTTCGCACGGTTCACAGGATTCTGCTACCTGTTTTATGTCATGATTCATACCGATCCAAAATATTTTGTTTCTCGCTCTTCGCACCATACTTTGGTAACCGAGATGTGCTAGATGTAGTCTTTTTAATATCTCTTTTCTTAAGACCTTTGGAATAAGCATGGCTTCTCCCTTCAGTACTATTCCATTATCTACTGTCAGCGTATCGCGAAGCGCAAGGTATTTTCTCAAGTTTGGCTCTATTTGTTCCTTTTCAGGCCATCCCTGCTGGATCAATGTTATAAGTTTTTGAAGTTCATTGTTTCTTTCGGTTGCTTCGCGTACTTCCAAGACGCGTCAATCTGGAAATTCTTCCAAAACATCTATCGCGAGAATTTTTGGTCGTGTTTCTTCTCCACTTTCAATGAACGCTCTACTTAATGTGTCTGCAATTACTAGGACCGTTACTTTTACATAAGTGAATTCTATGTCATACCTAAACAGTTTCATCATGATGTGTTGTAGTCTCTTTGGCGCTTGATTCAGTGGTTTGGCTAGAATGTTCTGCAACGGTTTGTGGTCATTCTCTATGATAATTTTCCTGCCGTATGTGTATTGGTCAAACTTCTCTAGATCATACAAGACCAATAGAGCTTCTTTTTCTATTTGAGCCAATTTTCTTTCAGCTTGAGTCAATGATCTTGATTCGTATTCAATCGTCTTTCCATCCTGTAACAAGGCTATACCTAATCCATTTTGACTGCTGTCAGTTTGAAGAGTCACTTCTTTTTCAGGGTCATAGTACACTAGTACTGGCGCGTTTGTCAACTGTTCTTTGATATTCTGGAATGCTCTTTCACACTGGTCATCCCACACAAACTCAAAGCATTTTCTCGTTAGATTTCTCATTGGTTCTGTCATCTCAGAAAGGTCGGGCAAAAACCAAGCCACTCATTCGCTTGACTTCAGGCACATCTTTTGGGGATTCCATTTGGAGCACCGCCTCAATTTTCTTATTGTCTGGCAGAATTCCCTTGTCAGTAATCTTGTGACCATGGAATGTTATCTCTTGTTTCCATGTCTTTCTTGTCCTTGTTTTCAACGATGTTTTGCTCGTTGCAACGTGCATACAGTTTGTCAAGTGTGTTATGGTTGTCCTTTATTGCCTCTTCGTCACTGTCTCCACATCCGACAACTATTATGTCATCTGCTATTGTGCAGACACCGTCAAGTCCTTTGAGGGCTTCACACATCTTTCTTTGAAAGATTTCACTCGATACATTCAAACCGAAAGGTAGGCGTTTCCATTTGTACCTTCCAAACGGAGTAATCATACTCGTAGGTTTGCTGGACTGTTCGTCGAGTCTGAAGTAGTAGAAAGCTTCTTTCACATCTAGATTTCTGAAAATCGTTTTGCATTGTGGAGTTCCGGCAAGGTATCATCAAATGTACGTAGTTTATATCGTTCGCGAACAAGAACCTTGTTTAACGACTGAGGGTCAATACATATCCTCATTTTTCCATTGCTTTTCGTAATAGTAGCCATCTGGCTCACCCATCGGTTCTATTACTTTTTCAAGACTAAACGCTTGATTTCATATTTAACTTCAGATTTAATTACGAGTGGTATGATTCGCGCTGGCAAAGCTTTCGGACTCGCGAATTCTTCAATTGTTAAAGACGCTTTCCCCAGGTCTCCAAGATCTCGTTCAGCTTTTGAACTGTTTGCAAGCCCAACAAACATTCAAACTCATCTGGGACAATCACAAACGTTACATTTTGTTCATCTCCAGTTCGAGGATTTTTAACATTCAGTGTTGTCTGACCTAGAGAATTTACAGTTGACTTGTTCCACATTTTCAGTCTCATGATATTCTTTTTTCTTTGGTTTTTATGCACATATTTTCTGTTTATTGTGTTGATTTCAGCCCCTGTGTCTATTTGGAAATCAATTTCAATGTCGTTAATGACCATTTTGGCTTTCGCTTTGGATTTCAGACCGCCAGTGACGCATTGTAGCCACAGTTTATCTTCACTTTCAGACTCGGCAGCTTCTGCCAACGAATGAACTTTCTTACATTTTGCTCTGAAATTATTTCTCCCTTTGCAACCATCACACATTTTACCCCATGCTGGACATTTTTCTTTGGACAATTCGTGTTTGTACCCACATTATTTACATTCTTTCTTTTTGGCATACTGGGGTGTTTTGTGTTTTCGACAGTGTGCCATTATGAGAGACTTGTGGACGCTGGCTGCTCTTGTATGCATACTTTTGTTTTGGCTGCGTTTTTGATCGGTCAACTTTGTGTACCGGCATTTCTGTCTGTCGTATCTCTTACATATTTATTTGATTGCTCATATGCTCTACAGGTTTTGATGCATTTGTCTAGTTCAAGTTTATCTTCTCTGAGTAAAAGTTCCTGCAGCTTGCCAGTCTTGTCTCTAAGCATTCGGTCCTTTTCTTGAAAGTTGCACGATTCCACGCGTTTTCGCAGTTCCGATAGGAAATGTTCTAATGATGCATAATCATCAATTTTAGTGTTCCAGAAACGGTGTGATTCAAGCACCTCATTTTGCCTTGGGTTACAGTAACTTTCCAGTTTTTCATATACTTTGTCTGGTTTGTCCTTATCGGTAGGTGTTTCACATACAAATTGATAATAAATTTCAATAACTTTTGGTCCGGCATAATGACGAATAATGCTACTTTGTATTGTCTTCATCTTTTACTGCCGCACCACTTGCTGTCATGTACACCTCCATTTGTCGCTTCCATTTTCTGAAGTTTTCTGCTATATTACTTTCAATAATACCCAGGTTATTTTATTTGGTGGTTTGAAAAATGAGTCTGCCATAACTTGATATGTACTTATGGTCACTTATTTGTCTTCAAATGTAAAGTTCGAACATAGCAGGGGACGAATTACTTAACTCGTGTAATATATTTTCGCGACGTTCGCTGTTTCGATCAGTTTTGCACTGACAGTCAGCTTTATGTTTAGCGCGTACTTCAGGTACGTTCAGCTTTAGTTGGTTTACACCGCTGCCACCATGTTGAGAGCCTTTCTCATGTAGTAGGGGGCCGGGAATACACAATAATGGAAACATGTTTTCAGAACGTTACAACATTTATACTTGGAATCACCAGACGCATACCAAGGTTACATACAACTAACATTGTTACATTTACGTAGGTATTAAACCGATATCAACAGAGAGCATCCATTTAAACGTTAGTCGAAGCTTCTCATTTGTGTATGTTTTTCTCTGAAATATTTTTTATATACTTAGTAATTTGAAATATGCATATATTTGTGTTCCTGTGTCTTGTGTTTTCGATGGTATAACTCCATTTGCCTGACAGAACATAAATTTGAACTTTGAATAAAAAAAAATAATAAAAAAAATATTATTTCTGACGCGTAATCCAAGACCGGCGCCATAAACTAATCCCATATATGCTGCAGACTCGACGTGAGGGAAAACGTTAATCTCTTGTCCACGACAGACTATACATTGTCACCGACCCTCTGCGAGGAGTAAGGAAAACACCAAGGATCAACTCATTTTTTTTTACTCTGGAATGTTCAAGGAATAATTACTTAATTATGTGAAATTGTTTTTTTAACATTATAAATGGCTTTGATTTATGCTTTATGAAGCATTGCATTACAGAAATGTTCATACTAATATAAAGGGTTTTGAATACTTCTCTTTTCCAATTAAAATTTAATACGAACGCTTAGTGCTCGAGCGGTGGTTTTGTAATATATTGTAACAACAAGTTTTCGGGTCACATTGAACTAGTTGACGCGAATGATTCGGGGTGCATTTGTATTAAGTTAAATCAATCTCATACAGGTACAGACAATTATCTATATTTTAAGCAGTTCTATATTCCTCCGGATGATTGAAATGTGTAACTATTATTATTTGAATTCGATTTCTATCAACATATTTCGTATCTTATAAGGATATATATGGGCCGAATTCAGAACAGCCACTTTCATTCACACTCCAACCACATTCACAGGGGATTAACTCATTGAGTGTTAATGAGAGTGGTTGTTCTGAATTCGGCCCATAGTCAGGTCGGTGATGTCATTGTAACCTTATTGCTTGAGTTGGTCAAAGATCAGAACTTGTTCAGAATATTGATTTATAAGGTTTTATACCATTTACTGTTGGATGATTTTGATGTTAATAATTTACCAAAACGTGATACATATGATAATAACTTTAATACATTCGGTATAGCAAGTCGTTGACCCTATACAAAGAATGTATTGCCACTTGTTAGAAATTATGTAGAAACAGAGTTTGTGCTAGCGTTGTGGATTATGTGTTAGCTGATTATGATGTATTTTCAGTATTAGACATTATACTTGTTCATGAAATGACCGAGTGTTGGACAATTTTTCTATTGAATTTAAAATGACTTTTAATAAACTATCATGAAAAGGTTGACAAAATAGTATAGGATGAAAATCAATGATAATTATTTGCATCTTATTTTTATGATAGTATTCAGTCATTACTAAATAACGAAACGGATTCAAATTCTTCACTAGAAAATTTATCAGATATCATTGATGATATTTCTAATCATTAACATGCCAAAACATTTACTGCGACGAAAAAAAACCCCCAGCCACCATGAAAAATCAAGCTAGTTTAAGCCAAAGATATTTTCTATCGCTGAGAACATTTCATTCTGACCAAAATAGTGTTAAACGGTTTTTAGTTTTGCAAGCTACATTAAAGAAAGAAACTCTTTACGCTATATATGCAAATCAAACTATCCTAAGTTTTGGAAGTTTAAAAAGAAGTATAAAAAAATGAAACCAAATGTAATAATGTAGATATAAAATGTAAACAATGTAGTTATAACTGAATCTGTAAATCGTTTTAAGAAAAAGGCGACGCAAAATGATATTAATTTTCTAGAGCATGTTCAGCTCATAGTGTTAATATTGATTGTCTAGATTGTTCGATAACTGTTGATGAAATAATTAAAACCATTTCTTCTATGTCGAGACATAGTAGCCCTGATTTATCAGGAAATGTTAAAGATTTATTCATTGACTGCAAATATTTAATTTCACCATATCTTGCAAATATATGTTAGTATATTTTTGACACAGGGGTCTATTAATGGAGTAAAGGTGTAATTGTTCCGATTTTTATAAAGGGTGATAAACGTAATTCCTCTAAAACCGTGGCATAACACTTGTGAACCTTATGGCTAAAATATTCTCGTAAACATTAAGAAATTGAATAAATAATTGGTGTGAAAATGGAAATAAATTTAACGATGACCAGTTCCGATTTAGAGACAATAATAGTACAGTTGATTGCATTGTTATCCTGCATTCTGCTATACAAAATGACAGCTTTAATGTGCTTTTATTAATAATGAAAATTTTGACACAGTCATTCACAAAGCGCTATCGATTTAAGTACAATGTGACATTAGTAGTAAAATGTTAATAACATTGTATGTTAAAATTTATATGCCGGAAGTTAAATCTTTTGTGAAAGATATAGACAACATGTCAAATTCGATTTTCCTTGATATATCGCTATGAGTGAAACAAGGAGAACCACTTTCCGCACTCTTGTTTATTCGTTTTATCAACGGTACTTGAGAAAGTGTAGATTTTAACAACACCACTAGTAATGATATTAATAGGTTGTCTGTATATATGATACCTTTTTTCTGATGATATAGCCCTATTTACTACAGATTCCCAAAGCTTACAGTCTTAGCTCAATTGCATAAACAATTATTCACGTAAGTTGTATTTGAAAATCAATGTAAATAAAACAAAAAAAAATGTATTTTCCAGAAGAGGAAGACAAGATGGATTTGGTATTGTCATAGATAGATAGATAGATAGATAGATAGATTTATTTCAACATAAAATGTACAATTTACATGGCAATTTTAAAATTAAGACATACAGGTGTTAAACAAACTGTATGAGTTAATACAGCCATGTAAATCAACATTACATGTTAAGGATATCACAAAAAAGAGTTTAAATAAAACTCTTATTTCCATTGTGGTCCTTAATATATAGTATTGTGTGACATAGGAAGACTTAAAACAAAATATACTTAATTATCATAGTGTGGTTATCAAGGAAAGACATTGAATTGCATAAATAAATAAATTTAATAGCTAAAATGATGGAACAATATGCGGCTTTGACAAAACATTGTAAATAGAGTGACTTAGTAACAATATTAACTAAAACTTTATCAGATAAAAATATATGGATATCACAGATGAATATTGCCATGAAAAAACTGACCTGTAAAACTAACTATGTAATTGAAATATCTATCTTTATGCATGACAGTTTAAAAAATTATAAGAAATAAATGAACTTACAGTAAAATTGCATTAAAAGGAGAGCAAATACAGTAATTAAACCGAACTGAAAAGGTGTTCCTTGACCTTGCTTTTAAAGGAAGAAATAGATTTGGCATCCCTCACATCCTGTGGTTACAACCATTAAAAGCAAAAGATTTGCCACCAAAGCCTTTGACCTTAGGAATTGCAAACCTCTTGCATTCCGACATTAAATTATTTGTACCATCCACCTTAACTCTGAACCTGGAAGGATATTTATTGGTGGGGGTAAACTGTTCCCTTAAATAGAAAGGGGAAAGTTTGGAGTTGATTTTATATACATGACATAATGTTATTTGATTCATTCTACCTACAACTGGCAACCACTGTAAACGTGAAAAATGCTCTTTACCAATAGGTGACCTAGGTTGTAAGTTCAACACAAATCTCATTAACTTATTTTGTGTGACTTGCAATTTATTCTTTAAATCTTGTGTCAAACTGTTATACCAAGCAGATGATGCATAGTCAAAGTGACATTGTATAAGAGAGGTAACCAGAAGTTTTTTTGTATGTAGGGTGAGGAATTTACTTTTACGGTACAGAAATTTTAGCCTTGCATTTGATTTTCTAATAATAGACCTTGCCATAGACTCAAAGGACAAGTGTTGATCAATGGTTACTCCAAGATATTTAACTGAAGTCGTTGATTCAATAGGTTGGCCATTACATTGAATATCAAGTTTGGACTGGGATTTCAACCGTTGTTGGGACCCAAATAGAATAGACTCTGTCTTTCCAAGATGCAGGGAAAGTTTATTGCAGATGAGCCACTGACTAACAATATTCAGGTCATTACTTAACAGGTTTTCTATTTCCATTTTACTTTTACCTGACACAAGAATTGCGGAGTCATCTGCATAAAGGAGTAACTTATTTTCGACAACAGCAGACATGTCATTTACATAAATAAGAAAAAGAAGTGGCCCTAAAATTGACCCTTGGGGCACACCACAGGAAATAGTTGTTAAGGAGGAGTATTTACCAGACATTTCAACAAACTGACTTCTATCAGACAAGTAGGAGGTAAACCAGTTAATGGACATTTCATTGAGACCCATCGCTTTTAGTTTGTTCAATAAAATAGAGTGATTTACTGTATCGAAAGCCTTCTGCAGATCTATGAGGACCATGCCAACATAGTGTCCCTTGTCCATCTGAAAGCGAATATAATCTGTGAGATGAATCAGACAGGTATCAGTTGAAAATCCTTGTCTAAATCCAGACTGATACTCGTATAATAAACTATTTTGGACTAGGTATTCTTCTAATTGATCAAAGATAACCCGCTCGAAAACTTTAGAGACAATGCTCAAGATTGAGACAGGGCGATAATTTCCAACATCAGTCTTATCATTCTTTTTGTACAATGGGACTACACGAGCAGACTTAAGATCATCAAGGACCACACTCTGTATTACGGAAAGGTTAACTATGTGAGATATGGGGCCAGCAATGATTGAAGCCGAGTCCTTAACAAAACGAGAGGGTATGCCATCTAGGCCTGTAGCCTTTTTAGGACAGAGACTATTCAAGTATTTATTTACTTTCTTCTCTGTAGTAATTGAGAATGAAAAACTGTAGGGTTTAACCCCTTTCGAAGAATAAAAATTCGATACAAAACTTGAACCAAACCTGTTGACAGTAGTTGGCAATTTGCTCACAAGTTTATCGGCAACAGAGGTGTAGAATGAATTGAATTGTTCTGCCACCTTAAGTTTGTCAAAACAATTGTTGCCATCGATATTTAAGCCAATGTTATTTGAACACTGCGTATTTTTACCAGGCAGACCTAAGTTTTTCAAACTTTTCCACAGAGACTTAAAGTCATTTTTATTGCTCTCAAGTGAAGATTTAAAAAAGTTCCTTTTCGCATTCATAATTAAATAGCTGGCCTTGTTTCTCAGAGACTTAAAATGGTTAAAATTTTCATCAGTTCTACAGTTTCTAAAATTATAGAAAGCTTTATCTCGAGCCTTAATACATTCCAAGATGTCAGAATCAATCCACTCTTCAGTTCTTTGTTTTAAGCGTACTTCTTTTACAGGGGCAATAGAGCCCAATGTAGAGACAAACATATTTTTTAAAATTATTCCAAGCAATATTAATATCATCACAAAATAAAACTGGTGACCAATCTAATCCCAAGAGAGATTGCTGAAAACTTTCTTTTGAGTAGTTTTTTAAGGAACGAATTTTAACATTGTTGTGTTTGCCAAAGAATTCATGAGAAACTTTTCTGGTGCAAAATGTCAGCATGTGGTCACTTACAGAAAAGTCTATTACACCACTTTGTGAAATCTTCTCCGGATCTGATACTAGAATCAAATCAATCGTTGTAGACGATGTTGCAGTTATCCTTGTAAAATCAGTTATCACTTGTTTTAGACTAAACATATCACACACAGATTTATCGTTGCGGATGTATATACAGACGCCTCCACCACGTCGATTACGGTCCTTGCGTTGAATGGAATATCCATCAATAGAAAGTTCACAGTCAAAAACTGACTCATCCAACCAAGACTCTGTTATTAATATACAGGATGCATTTAAAGACTTTGAGAGTAAACGAATATGGTCTATTTTTGGAAGTAAGCTTCGGACATTCAAATGTATGCAGTGTAGACCTCTCTTCTTGAAGTTACTAAAGTCAGAATTATGAGGGCCTGGGCAAGGGTGAACATCTTCACAAAGAAGTAAACAAATTCTTATCCATTTTGATCTCACGTCTGAAATATCGTGTACAACAGCGTTGGATTTGTGTATAGACTTCTTATCGACAATATGGTACGAAGTGACGAAGTGTTCATAATAAGAAAGTTCACCAAAGGATATGTTGTCACAAAGAGAACTGGATATTTGTACAATACCAGGACTTCTAGAAACATGTCCGAACCGCTGCCTATCCGAATATGTTGACTGTTTCGAATCATCATCATACAAGCTGGTATATGTTCGTAAAATCAATAATATGACTAGAAGTAAATTCTTTACAATGTCCATTTTCCATGTACAACGATGTAAAAGTGTATAGAACTGGAATATACTACCAAAAATTGTAAAATTAAGGTTTGTTTACAAAATGTCACTACCTAGGTCACACACCACTGAGTCATAGACCGATGAGAACATAGAAATAGTTGACCGATTTACGTACTTATTATTTATTAACGATTTATATTAAGCTACAATGGTACTCTCAATGATGCTGTTTAAAAACTCAATAAACAAGCCTTAAAAGCCTTTAACAATCTCTTATCTATCTATTTAGCAGAGTTAAACTTGATGTAAAGACTAAACTGCTATTATTTGACTCTTAAGTTGAGCCTATTATAACATACGGCTCTGAGGTATGGGGAATTTATTATCTTAGTTAAGTTTACAAGTAACATCACACATTTTGTTAATATATTTTAGGCCCCAGTCAGCAGACAATGAATGCTGCTGTTCTGGGGAAACTTGGTCGCTTCCCACTGTCTGTTTTTTTGTAAAGAGAGAGCTCTAAAGTTTTGGTGAAAAGTTATCAATTTCCCAAACTCTTTAATTGTACCTACATTATATTACTGTTCGAGACAACTCCTTTGTAAACGTAAATGTTAAACAAAAACTGTTTCCCAATGCTAAAACATAGAATACTTGATCAGTATGTTCAACAATGGTTTGATATTGTTAATTCACAGAGTAAATTAAAATACTACGTTAAATTAAATAGGAGTTTATATTTGACAAAAGATAAATATTGAAACCATTAATAACGAGTATTATCGTATGCTTTTTCAAGAATAAGATTGAGTGCACATTCATTAGAAATAGAAACTGGAAGATTCAATAATATTGTTTGAGAGAACCGAAAATGTAAAATAACGTAATACCATGCTGCTGATTTTGTGCATTTGTCCTCTGTAGGCTGACCTGAGAACTATATATAACCAGAATCGATCTTTTAACACTATCAACGAATTTGTATCCCTCATGCCTGATAATAACTGTCGGAATATAAGAAATCTTTCAAGGCATGAGTGAGTCCTTTTGTCCTTAAAAGAAAGATAAAAACGCTCATTATATCATTACTTATTGGAATCATATTTTGGGAAAAACTGTATTATTTGTTTGGCCACGGACGTCGGATATTTTTGCTTGGATGACAAGCCAACTTTAACCCTATGCAGCATCATCATTAATGTATAAGATTGTGTTGTCAACGCACTAAAAATGTTATTTATAAAGACAACGAAGAGTAAACAGATACTATTGTATCCATAGTAAAACTAGACAAAACAGTGCACAGTTGTTGATATTTTCACTGAGACAGTCAGTAGCTATAATACTAGGAAACCGGGAATGCCACTAGCCCCCTGTTTGTAAACAAGACCTGCATGCCATACACGATCAGAAGCTTAAAATTCAGATACATGTGCCTCATATGTCTTGGCTTAAACTTATCGCATCCTGTTACCAATAAGAACAAAAGTGCTCACAGGCAGCTATATCCCCCGCCTCATGGGGGCATTTTTTTGTAACGAAAGCCAATCAATCGTAAGGTTAGTTTCTCAGGTACATAAGAAATGCGTAAAATTAAGAAAGGGCTATAACTCTTTCAAAAATGTTTGAATCGCAAAAGCCCGACAATATGCGCTGCGCCACTATATAGTCATCAATCTGTTAAAGTTTGGTAGAAATCGCATGAAAAACGTAAGAGGAGTTGCGAAGAAACCAATTTTAAATGTAAAATAAGCAAAGGGCTATAACTCTTTCAAAAATGGTTGAATCGCAAAAGCCCAACAATATGCGCTGTGTCACAATATTGTCATCAATCTGTGAAAGTTTGGTAGAAATCGCATGAGAAACGTAAGAGGAGTTGCAAAGAAACCAATTTTAAATGTAAAATAAGCAAAGGGCAATAAATCTTTCAAAAATAGTCGAATCGGGAAAGCCCGACAATATGCGCTGCTTCACTTTATGATAATCAATCTGTGAAAGTTTGGTAGAAATCACATGAAAAACCTAAGAGCAGTTGCGAAGAAACCAACTTTAAATGTAAAATAAGCGAAGGGCAATAACTCTTTCAAAAATGGTCAAATCAGAAAAGCCCGACAATATGCGCTGCTTAACTTTATGATCATCAATCTGTGAAAGTTTGGTAGAAATCGCATGAAAAACGTAAGAGGAGTTGCGAAGAAACCAATTTTAAATGTAAAATAAGCAAAGGGCAATAACTCTTTCAAAAATGGTCGAATCGGGAAAGCCCGACAATATGTTCATCAATCTGTAAAAGTTTGGTAGAAATCGCATGAAAAATGTAAGAGGAGATGCAAAGAAATGCATGTGGGACGGACGGACGCACACACGCACACACGCACGCACACACGCACATACACACGCACGCACGCACGGAATCGCGCCTACAATTACTATATCCCCTCGCCTTTTCAAGGCGGGGGATAATAAGCAAATATTATAGCTTTAAAACAAATTTTCACATAATGCCTTGTTGATACGTTAAAGGGTAACACGAGACACCTTAAATTTTATCTGCTACGCTTTTAAACTTATAAATAGATAATGTCGACATATTCTTAATATGATTTCACAACAAGTGGTCAAGCTGTTAGACATGTTGAACAACTTGTTTGTGTATTAACGAGTACAAATGTATCTTTACTTTTTTTCTCAATTCTTTCTGTGTTTCACAACATTTCAGCACTTTTTCAAAACCGATGTACGATTAATTAAATGATAACGGCCTCACATATGCAACTCCAGTCGGTTACTCCATAAGACATTCGCTTTACCGATCGCAAACAATACTGCCTTTACTTCGTTACCTTTATCTAGAGCAAGGTAAAACATCAATAAAAGCTCATTGACAGTGGAGTCCTTGGGAGAAAGCCTGACTGAAGTGGGGTTGAAAAGTCGCTGTGACGGAATAAGATGAAAATATATTAATGCAAATTTCTTTCTTGTACAATACATTTAACAATAAAGTGGACGTTACTTAACAACGTCGTGGGATCGGACTTCTTATAAATAGCACAGACAGGAGCTAGTGACTACTGGTTTGGTACTTTACAAGAGCGAAGAGTGTAACTGAAAGGTTCCGAACGGGCGGTGAGGTTCTATTGCCGTTTCCCTTAAAACTGATTTTAAAATCAGGACCGATTACCTTGCCAGTTGTCAGAACTTTTATGGATTAAATTACATTTGTTGGAAAATATCAAACGCATACAGTGGTGGAATATCAGAGGGGATACAATTAGGAAGAGTTAGGTTAGGTTCCTTTAGAAGGGTTTAAGATTGAAAAAGAATGATTGCTTTATCATTATTTGATTCGTAGACAGTTCCGCCGTGGATGAAAAGGGGGGAGGAACTTTGCTAGAATCTTCGGACTATTAGTATCAAAGTTATCGGTGGGATTCCAAATGTCTGTTGGACCGAAGGTACTTTCCCAAAGTTTCAACACAAATTTGTCATGTTTTTTGCATGACAGTTCTTTGCTTCTTGTACTGTAGGCTACTGGTGACCATTGGTTATAAGTTTGGCACTTCTGAAAGTTATTCGGCTTTGTCGGAGTGATTTCCGAATTTCATGCAACCATGGGAGTCCTGCTAAGAAGGTATACATATTTCACAAAACATCTTTAGTTAAATTGATATATGTGTGCAAACATGCACCCCAGTCAAAAGATGAAACAAGCATTCAGAGTCTTACGTAGTCCCTTAGAGAAAAATACCAGACTTTCCGTTTGAATGTTGGTCCGAGGTAAAATGAGTAGCGTCACTGATTACTTGTGACGCATTAGATTGTTGACATACGGACTTAATCCTTTGCGAGATAATGGTGTAAATCATATCAGTTTTAAAATCGCCTGTGGTGACCATGTACGTTATACCAGTGACAACCGTCAGCGGTATTGAATTGTTAATAGGTCTGGATTACGTACCCAGCAGATGATGTTTATTCTTATTCGTTATTCTAGCCAAATGCATTTAATGTGTTTCACTTCGAGGTCCCACCGCTCTAGTACAAACATGTCAGATTTAACGAAAACAATATTTCCATGTGGTCACATAATAATAAGCTTTGCACATTTTAATGAATTAAGCGAGTATGTACTTTTATTTGGCACTAGTTACTAGCATACGTAGCTAATGTACATCGTATATCTAAGAAAATAATGGGTTAAAGGGTAAATACTGTATTACAAAATAACATTCTCCAAAAGTTAAATTGACACAATATCTATTTTTGTTGAAGCCATAACATTATTTAGTTTGTTCCTCTTGCCTACCCCCCCCCCCCCCCCCCCCCCCCCCCAAAAAAAAAAAAAAAAAAAAAAAAAAAAAAAAAAAAAAACATAAAATAAATAAATAAATAAACAAATAAAGAAATAGAAATAACGTTTTTATCTTCGCAACTTCCTTCGGGAAATTATTTGGTTCTACACTGATGTCAGCCTCATCGATGCACAAATCCGTTTACAAAACGGAGTAAGCAATTATAATTTCTTTGTGCACCAGTGTCTGTTTTATTGTAATCAATTGAATCTTCGCTCCAGTCTTGTATACACTACTTTACAATAACTGATGTTAACAGTTTTGATGGCGCCTGAATTCTACCATATACGATATTAAGACAGTTGTCTCAGGATTGTCTATTGACTAAATCAAATGCGATAAGCTAAATAGTAAATACCACGAACTTGTCCTTATCCTTTTGTTAGAGATCAATATCATTTTGTAGAAACAATGCCTAATGTTTCGTGTGATGCTGCATTTGTTTAACCCAGTATATGTCCTATTACATTCAGTACAGTACAATTATATTAAACGTGGCACTTTCCATGTGACAAGCGTCTTCGTACATTTGTGTAAGCAGATCATGTCCTTCCTTGTAAAAATGCCGTGGTCTGCAAAATGGTTCCTACAGAAACAGATATGTATGCGTACTTATCATGTATATTAGCCAGAACATATGGTAAATATAACACCATGATTTGTTCAATGGATACCAAATAAGAAAAACGAATTAATACACTGTACGGAATATCAAGGACCTCACTATTGCTATAATAATACACAAACATTATGTAAAATGTCTGTCCATTTTCACAAGCTTACTTGTCCCTTGTCGAGTTATTTCAAATGAATTATTTTAAAGAGTTGAGGATGTTGAGGTTTTTTAACGGTTATATTTAACTTTGGCAACTTATACACAACATTCATACAATGGTTGCCAAAGTAACGTTGGCATAACGTAAAGAAAACCTCCACATTGATAACGTTATGACGCTATGCCTATGGAATAACGTTGCTGCAACGTTGCAACAATGTTATGTATGATGCGAAAAAATGAACCATGTTGATGATATAACACATGGTTAGAATAATTTTATCGAAATGTGACTTTATACTATTCATTCATATTTGTATCTACTTCCTAAATTAGCAAACTAATCATTCTCCTACTACTGTTTTCATAAAGTGTTTCATTGAAATTCATTTCGAGCAAAGGTAAATCGACGATGTTTTAGTTTACTAAATAACATATTTATATCGTTACTAGCAGACGTATTTTGATTTAGCGTTGGAGATCGTATTTTCGAAAATTAGCGATCTTTTCGAAGACTACATTAACATAGACTTATATAGTGCTAACGTTCATGATTGATGTTAGTGTCATGTTTTGTCGAGTTTTCTTTTTAGCTCGACTATTCGAAGAATATGGAGAGCTATACTACTCACCCGAGCGTCGGCGTCGGCGTTGGCGTCACACCTTTGTTAAGGTTTTGCGTGCAAGCACACATAGGTTAATATCTAAGCAACTACCTGAGGTATTGCATTGATACTTGATACAATGGTACTCAACCATCCAACCTACTTAATTAACCAAGTCAGATAACTCTAGTTTGCATTTAATGCAAATAATTGCCCTTTATTATTTTACTTAGAAATTCTGGTTAAGGTTTTGCGTGCAAGCACACATAGGTTAATATCTCAGAAACTACTTGGGGTATTGCATTGAGACTTGATACAGTGGCACTTAACCATCCAGCCTACCTAATTAACCAAGTTAGATAACTCTAGTTTGCATTTAATGTAAAAAATGCCCTTTATTATTCAACTAAGATATTCTGGTTAAGGTTTTGCGTGTAAGCACACCTAGGTTAATATCTCAACAACTACTTGAGGTATTGCATTAAGACTTTATACAATGGTACTCAACCATCCAACCTACTTAATCAACCAAGTAAGATAACTCTAGTTTGCATTATATTCAAATAATGCCCCCTTCTTTAGTCATAGAAATTCTGGTTAAGGTTTTGCTTGTTACCACTTTTAAGTCAATACCTCAGCAAACACATCATGTATTGCATTGAAAATTTACCCACAGGCTCCCAACCATTTAACCGTCTTCTTTAATCAAGTAAGATAACTCTATCTTTCATATTATATAATTTTTGCCCCTTTATTATGCGACTTAGAAATTCTGGTTAAGGTCTTGCATGTTATCACACATAGGTTAATATCTCAGCAATTACTTGATGTATTGCATTGAGACTTTATACAATGGTACTCAACCACCCAAAGTAATTGAATAACCGAGATAGAAAACTGTATTTTGCAAATAATGGCCCTTTATTGTTAGACTAAAAAAATCTGGTTTAAATGTTCCATGTAAATACATTTATGTTAATATATCAGCACATCATGTATTGATTTGAAATCTAATCTAACAGTGATCCGTGCATGTTTCGCCAAAACTTTTCAATCCTTGCACTGAAAAGTGGCAGAATAGTCGAGCGCGCTGTCTCTGTGACAGCTCTTGTTTAGTCTTGAAATTAATTCCCATTTCGGAACATAAGCGGAACATTTTCGTCCAATAACTAGCATGAGTACAATGCCATTTACTTAAATTACAGATGACAACATGGTAGAAAACAGTAAATTCAACCAGTACATTCGTGATTGAGAGTATAAACCTTCGCAAAGCAGGCTTGTATAATTGCAATAACCACATTACTATTTCTTAAAAACATTCATTTGAATGTTGTCACTGTTAAATTGCCTTATGCCCTATCATAGATAGAGGCTAGATATAGTTCTTAATCATCTACGAATAAAGAATAAAAGTCGTCAAAGTCCTTGAACAATGCCTACTTTTATACTCAGCTTATCAGCTCGGGTACTGGAAGGTAACTTGAAGCTCCTTCAAGCTCCTTCCTGTGTCCCTCACACATAAGTTTTGCCTTAAAAACTTTCATCGTCTTCGTTGTTGCCTATTGAATAAATATACAATGCTAGCTATTAAATGTATAAAAAAGGTAAAATATATATATACAAACACAATATGAGACGGTACATTTTATATCTTCATTTCTAAAGAGTAAAAGTCATAATTAAACGATACAATAAAAGTTCAATCAGGTATAATACAAAATGAACCTACGTTATGAAAGACAGAAAACGCCTAGAAAAAATAAACATGGAAATAATGAGCATCATATGTGATTTAAGAACAGTTCAAATTATTTAATAAAAATGATATGAATGATTCAAATACCAATGCTATCCTAAAATAAATTATTTAAAAAAGTCAAAGTGTTATACATGTATTCATGAAACAAGCCACCTTCCAGCAGTACTCTCAGTACTTTGATTTATAAAAGTCCGGTACATTACTTCAAGTGTGTGAGGTATTGACTTCAAACTTCATCTGCATATAGGAGTACATTGCACATGAACCATAAAGAGTAATCGCCCTTTATTTATTTTAATACTTATTTTTGCCCGGATCTTTTGAGGGGTGTTCTTCAAACCTAGTACAAAGATATATCTTATTGAAAGGAGTGTAATGCATACGAACGACAACTCTGGCGATTACTCAACAATTCTCTGAAAATGAAGATACAGAATAATTCGTTCGACTTGTAACGTTGTTCTATTTAAGCATTCTAGATTTACATTTAATTGCAAAATAATTTACTACTACTGACTAACAATCATTTATCTTTATGTTCACATTTTATTTTTATGCTTCTCGCTAAATTCTACCTGATTGCTCATAAACTGTTTGTATGCTATAGGCATTATTGCCTGAATGCATTAAAAGTTGTTGTTGTTGTTGTTGTTGTTGTTTTGTTTCCAAACAAATAATTCAATGGTATTATTGAACCCTTGATCGCTAGTATAGATGGTCGCAGAAAGGTGACTCCAATGTCTTACGCTTAGAGCTCCCGAGTGAGATATTTTAATAGTACTAGAGTCACTCTGCAACTAAAATCTGGTACCTGTATGGTGCAAGTATTTATTTTAATTGTGATAGAGCTTATATGTCTGTGGTATCTATAAATCTATCTTAAACTAAAAAATAGGATGTGATTGTGTCCCGTGTCTTACTTTTAAAACCGATATGGCTCTCAGTTTGTTAGGCTGGCAACTTGGATACATTCCAGAGATTTGTTACATTCTAGCGTTATGTGACCTCGGGCAATAGCGACAGTATTTCAGAGCTTCAGCCATGCTCACGCCAAAACGATCATGGCAACATTTAATTCGGCCAGCAATCATTAACTTTTTTAACAACCAGTGGGGCACGCATATAATCTGCTTTTATGATTTTTCCACGCTTCTTGCGCTTAAATACTTACGTTTATCCGTCGGTAAAACAGTCAGTTGCATAATATCTTAAGGACATATGTCACGCTATATCTATCATCTAATTTCTGGTAAACCCGAAACCAACCAGGCCGGACTATGTGCCATACGCATTCAGCTGATAAGGACATGCACTACGTTTCTTCGTGCCTAGATATTTCAAGTGAGTGACTTGTCATTATGGAAACACCCAAAATGCCGAGCAAAAGTGCAGACTTCATAAACTTGTGTTGATACTCGATTCGTCAAGCAGACACTTCAACAAGGGATGATAATGATCCATGATTTCGAAAATCATGCTCTAAGTGTCTAATTAAGTAGAATCAAGGAGGAATTTGTACTTTTGATAACACTCGTGTCACTTGTATCTTTGTGTTTAATCTACACTTAGGCATTATTATATCATGTTATTATTTTTAATAAAGTTTAAACTATAACCTATAATACTTAAGTGAATGACTGTAAAATTGTTTGTTTAAATGTGATTTATTATTGTCTTATGTGTTTGAATGTCGTTGTGTTTGTTATTGTTTGAATGAGATTTGTATACTAATACGTTTGTAGAATCCATTGAAGACCACATTGTAAAGATGATAATTATGTAACTTAATGTGTTATTTTCATGAAATACAGTTATTATTATTACATTCCCGTTCGGGATATGGAACTTACAATATGCAGTATGACATGTCGCATTGCTTGATGGCATTTGCATTCTGCATGTTGATATTCCAGTCCCGTTTAGAGCTATTACAATTAGAGCATTACATACTAATTTCACTTTGTTAAATGTCTGTGAATGATCATTTAATAAATGCATCTTTGTTACAATATTTATAGCTTCCTTATTTTTATCATAAAGTTCGAAAGTCAGTGACGAGGCCGAATATAAATGTAAAAGTGCTTACAGCGTTGAATGACTTTTAGCCTGCAGCGTTTTGTGAGTCTAGTCATGTAATTGTAAAACATAATTATTAATTATTAACATAAACATCTGAAAATAGTATATGCTCGCTCGTAATTTCCTTCTTGAAAACTTTTATCTTCGGACTCCACACACTTTGACCAGCCCAATTGCGTTCATACTCCGATAATGACATCAATCCCGCAATTCATTCCTTAAATGAATTGATATTTTACGCATAATTTGCATTTCATTGCATCATAATATGATCCATATTTTTTCCGGGTTTGAACGACTTCTCAGAGTTTAAATATTTCCGAGGAATAAACCTGTCAGGATGCGATGACCCAGATTCTATTCCTAACTATAATGTACATGTAGATATTACAGGTCCTCGTCCGAAGCAAAATCTAATCACAGGTATATAATACTTGTATTTATTTAATTCAGTACGCGTTCATTTTGAAACTATTTCGGATTCTGCTTTTTATATTGCGTTCTGTAACTTGCCGATAATAAAATAGTTGCCTTTTGTACAATTTCGATTTCGTGATATTATGCAAAACGCAGCTTATTCGAACTATATTAACCGCATAACATAGATTGAAAACTCATTACAGCGTTATTTATAGCAAGCTGATTAATCTGCAAAACGCAGTCCGTAATTATTAGAGCAGATTGCTTGTTGGGTTTTTTCGATTGAAATGTTAATGTAAATTAGGTCGGTGACCACCGCAGTTCTAATCACTAATAATAATAATAATAATAATATCTTTATTTTAAGAAGGTGACATATTAAGATCATGTACAAAACTACAGAATCTTATTTTCGATATGGCCCTCTGAAACAGAATGAAAATATGGCAAATAATCATAAGACAAACATGAAGACGATGCTAACAAAGATGACGATGATGATGATGATTATAAGTATGCTGTTGATGCTGACGATAATGATGCATATGATGACATGATGATGATGTTGAATCAATATTAGACAGATACTCTCAGTTAAATATAATTATGAATAAAACATCACAATTTGTATAATCACAAGTTTCCTATGAGGTACTGTTTGACCTTTATTTTATACGTATTAAAGTTTTTTGATTCTCGTATTTCCAAAGGTATATTATTCCAAACAATTCTGCTGTAATATGTAAACGATGCTTTCATATAATTAGTACGAGGTCTAGTTTGTAAAACAATATCTTTGTGTGCCATTGATCTTAGCATATATACATTATTGTCTGAAACTGTTACTAATTCTGACATATATGATGGAGCCATGCTATTCAACGTCTTGTAAACTAATACTGCTGCGTGGTATTTAAATCTATCCGAGAAGTTTAGCCATTTTAGTTCTTTAAATAGATTTGTTGATGAATCTCGTTTAGATTTACCAAGTATGATTTTTGCAATTCGTTTTTGTAAGTTATTTATTTTATTCACATATGAATTGGTTCCCTTGCCCCAGACCAAGCAGCCGTAATCAAAATTTGGCAGAATATATGCATTGTAAAACATTCGTTTTGTATCAGGTGTGAGGAAATATATTATATTTTTTAGAAGTGCAATTTTCTTATTCAGATTTTTACAAACATAATCGATTTGCACATGCCAGTTTAGTGTATTATCTATATACAACCCTAATAACTTTTGCACAACAGCATTAACTATTTGAACATCATTAATACAAAGTTCAAGATTCCCAGTGTTTTTTAATTTATTTGCAGACCCTATTAACATGCATTTAGTCTTGGAAGGATGCAATGACATATTATTTAGTTGACACCACTTATTAACATAATTTAAATGATGTTGTAATTTATTTTGAATATCCGTCAACTGATATCCAGATTCATAAAGTGTTGAGTCATCTGCATATAGATCTATATTTAATGTTGGATGCATAACTGCAATATCATTTATGTATAAAATAAACAGCAAGGGTCCCAGTATGGAACCCTGGGGTACCCCAGATGTAACAGTGAGTTTTTGCGATTTAATTTTGCCAATCTTTACAATTTGGTTTCTATTTTCAAGATATGATTTAAACAAATTCAATGCTATTTCAGAAAAATGATACAGTTTCAATTTATAAAGAAGAATTTCATGATCAACTAAATCGAAAGCTTTTCTCAAATCCAAAAATATCGCACCAACTAGTTTACCACTGTCAACATCTTTAAGCCAAGTATCTATAAGTCTTATTAGAGCAGTGTTACATGAATGGTGTTTTCTAAATCCAGATTGTGTTTTGTGTATGACATCGGTTTTCTCAAAGTACAACTGTACCTGTGTCGCTATATGCCTTTCAAAGATTTTTGATATAGTTGGGAGTATTGAAATGGGGCGGTAATTATTGGGGTCCTCTTTGTTGCCCGACTTGAAAATTGGTATTACTCGTGCTTCTTTCAGTTTATCAGGGAAAACTCCATGCGCTATACTACTGTTGATAATTGATGCTATACAAGGTGTAATAGTATCACCACATTGCTTCAAAATTTTGGGGCCTACTCCATCTATGCCTGTGGCCTTTCCAACATTTAATTTATCAATAATAGTATGGACTTCATAAGGGGTAATATGTTTAATCTCAAACCTATTTGTACCTAGTTTTGTATCTAGAATATGTTTTAAGTTTCTAAAATTTGTATTCAAAAACTTTGTTTTATTTATAATGTTTGAAATGCTTACAAAATGACTGTTTAATTCGTTTACAATATTTGACGGATCTTCAACCGGAAATTCATTAAATGTCATTTTATGAGGTAATGCTGTCACAGTTGATTGATTCAAATGTGAAATATCTTTTAGATTTTTCCATAAATATGTCGGATTTTTATTGTCTTTTATTGCATTGTTGAAAAAATTCTTTTTACTTTTCTTTATCATAGAAGTTACTTTATTTCTAAGTATTTTATACTGGTCTATGTTGCCAGTTTTTCGGCATTTATCCCTGTGATTTATTATAGATATAATTTCCTCAGTAAACCAATCAGGCTGATTCTCGCGTTTCACACGTTTATCTTTGACTGGGGCATGTTTAGATAAAATGCCATTTAGAATTTCATAAAATCTTTTCAGTGCATCATTGGAATTTGACAATGAGTCTATTTCATCCAGTCCTGAAAACATCAATTCTGCCTGAAAAGCTTCTTTTTCAAATTTCTTAAAAGATCTATATTGTATAACTGTATGGCTATTAGGGGCCAATTTTGGTAATTTGTCTGTAATAGAATGTGTGAAACAAACGGGAAAGTGGTCACTTAGTGATAAGTGAGACACACACCATTCAGTTACATGATTACTCATATTCGTATATAAATGATCTATTATAGTAGAGTTATTTTTTGAAATTCTTGTTGGTGATTTGATTAATTGTTCCAAGCCATACTTCGTGGTAAGATCTGCCCATTTAGTGTTGTTATATTTGCCACTTTCCGGCGAATAATTGATATTAAAATCTCCAATTAAATGAAACCCAATATTAGAACTATCAGCTATTTCTAACTGCTTATCATATAAGTCAATCCATTTTTGTTGGGAGTTCGGAGGTCGATAAATGAAATTGATTAAGAACGATTTGCAATATAGACCATTAATTTCAAGCCAAATCGATTCAATGTCATTTACCTCGAGATCTAGACGTCTACGGTACTGTATATTATTGTTCACGTAAACAAGAATACCCCCTCCCTTTTTATGTTCTCGGTCTTTCCTTTCAAACGTGTAATTCTTAACTTGCAGCATATTGTCATTGATATCTGCGTGTAAAAAAGTTTCACATAAACCTAATATATTTGGCGAATACGATTGACAAAGGTGGTATTTAATTTCCTCAAGTTTCGGAAGCAAATGACATACGTTTAAGTGTGCACACCGAACACCCTTCTTATCAAACATGAACACAGTGTCACCTTGAGAAGAGGCTGCTGGAGTATATGTGTTTCCATTTGTTTCCATATTCCACTCGGGGTTTATACGCCCGTGCGCGCATTAATTCGCCAAAAGTTAATTTTTTTTATGTCGATCTGCAGTTGCGATTTCCGATATACGGTTATAAAAGCACTTAAGCGGTTATAAAATGAACTAGCAATAATGCGGTTGCAAAGAAACAGGCATAACGAATTATGAAAACAGAGGGCGCTGTATGCATACTCATTTGTTTCCGTACATATTCGGAGTTTAACGAGTTATATGCTTTGCAGTTATTTCTCTTTGTTCTAATTCTGTCATAGTAATTAGGTGTTGTGATTTGTGTATGCTGTGTATTTATATTTCGGCTGAATATTTTTAACACTTATATGGGTCGCATTTTCTGCATCTACTGAAAGCATTGCATTTTAACCTACACCCATAACACCGTCATAAATGGATCAACATCAATCCCGGAAATTCTGCCGATAAAAGATGCTACAAGGGACAGTATTTTGCAGTTGGCCAATAATATTTTGAACTACCGCATGGAAAATGTGGTCTATACAGCAATGTCTGTCATATCACGTTGATGTGTCATCCGTTTTGGAGAGGGCCAAATATGCCTTCGACGCTATTAAAACGAGTGCTATTGACCACAGGCATCTGACTCATTGTTTGTCTCTAATATGTCGATTTATACCAATACATATAATAAGATAAACAACACATATGAAAATAAATATAATGCCTTTGATAATCAAAAAAAGGTATGTTACTCAAACTGACCGGATTTCACTGTAGTGTCCAGTTTTACTCAAATGCCCTTCAGCTATTGCATTTTAGAGACAAACAGTGAAACAAACGCCTGAAGAAATCAGAAATCGTGGTTTATTCTCTACAAAGGGAAGTTACTTTAAGCGCTTGTACTAGTGCAAAAATATATTTTCGACGTTTTCAGTATCCTTTCGAAAAAAATGCGATGAATGGTCATCTGCCTGTCTATTTCTTCTTAACACATTGTGAAAAATTTAGAATGCCGTCAGGCAAGAAACAATGATACATGTATACACTCAAGGCATGAAAGAACGATTTTTGCAATGTGCCAGGCAAGGAAGCTACTTGAACCAACTTATAACGTCCTTGTGTTTGACGCGGCCAGGGATCGAGCCCCACGACCCCCGCTCCGTTGACGGACGCTTTAACCACTAGGCCACGGAGACGGTCAAATTGTATGTCCTTCGCTAACGTTTGATAAAATGTTTAGTATCACTCACTGGTTGAATTAAAGGGACTAGACACAAGATGGTTCCAAAATCTGCAAATACAGTTTTTCCTCAAAGCAAGATAATTTTGTAAGCTGAGTTGACCCGTTTGAAAAAAAAACGCATAATGGTTTCCCAGTTTATAGGGTGTATATTTAGCATGTGAAAGTCAAGTATTGAAAAGTTGAAAATCCGCTCAGAGCGATGATTTGTGCATAAAAACAGTAAATATATCATTGTTTTAGAAAAAACAGGCATGTACACATGCTATGAAATAGCTGACTGCTTGATCGTTTTAAAAAAAAATGTTGATAATTGCTTTAGAGTGATAATTTGTGAATAAAACAGTAAATATATCATTGTTTTAGAAGAAATACTTTGAAATAGAAAAACAAGTTAAGGCCGCTAGGCCGCTAGGTCACCAGACCGCTTACCTCACGCCGCTAGGCTGCTAGGCCGCTGAAGGCTTGATCGACTTTTTTCAAAAGGCTATGAAAATCGCTTCAGAGTGATAATTTGTGCATAAAAACAGTAACTATATCATTGTTTTAGAAGAACAGGCATGAATACATGCTTTGAATTAGGATACCATTCTAGGCCGCTAGGCAGCCAGGCCGCTAACTTCACGCCGCTAGGCCACTAGGCCGCTGAAGGCTTGATCGACTTTTTTCAAAAGGCTATGAAAATCGCTTCAGAGTGATAATTTGTGCATAAAAACAGTAACTATATCATTGTTTTAGAAGAACAGGCATGAATACATGCTTTGAATTAGGATACCATTCTAGGCCGCTAGGCAGCCAGGCCGCTAACTTCACGCCGCTAGGCCACTAGGCCGCTGAAGTGCTTGATCGACTTTTTGGGGGAAAATGTTTTCAGATTGATAATTTGTGCATTTAAACAGTTAATTTATGATCGTTTTAGAATAAATGCATATAAAATGCTCTGAATAGAAATAATTTAAGGCCGCTTTGTTAATGTATGAATAAAAAACATTGTTTTCCAAGAAAACGCATGAACAATTGCTTTGAAATAGAGAAAAAATAGGCCACTAGGCCGCTTGGCCGCAAACTTCACGCCGCTAGTCCGCTAACTACACTCCGCTAGGCCGCTGGCCGCCAACTTCACGCCGCTAGGCCGCTAGGTTGCTAACTTCACGTACATGTAAAAACTTCGAAAGATACATCTGTCGTAGGCGATGTGTCACATCAATAATTAAGATTACGTCAATTTTATGCTATTTTTTACTATTTTCTTTTTATTCTTGCAGTTGTTTCATCTGGTGTCTAATCCCTTTAAAGGCAGTAGAATTACTTTTAAAGAAATGGCCGTTTGAAAACATACTCGTTGTTCTTGGAAGTAAATCATTAAGATACTATATGAAGAAAAAAAAGAAATAAATTATACCTCGTTGATTCCTCTCCTTGCAACCACTGCGCACGTGATTCCTCTCCTGGCAACCATTGAGCACGCGGCCAATACTGTACAAACATCGGCATTAGACTCAAACATATAGAGGATCATTCTACGATCGACTGAAGCTTCATTGTCGACTTTTATTTGATGAAACATTTTTGTCGTTTGAGTTTGTGTGGCTTCCTTTGTGTTTGTGTTCTTTTTTACAATCCATCAAGATGTGTAGGTGTGACCGCTACGAGTGCGTGAATGTTATATAATAGGAAACTGTGTGTTTTTGAGCTCGTATAGATTCCTGCCAACTAAAATATTCAAGTACACTGATTTTGATGCAAAGGCTTAAATTACAAATTTTAAGCCTTTGTCTGGCTGTTAACATTGATCTACACGCCTATCTGGATGAGAATAAACATGATGTGTCATCCGACGGCATTACAAAGCTTTAGGATATTTCTACGCCATTCCAGTTCAGTCTTGATATTTTTTTCTTCCAGCCAACTTTGCGTCGTGCGTCCGCTGTATCACAAACTGCGCTTAAAGCATTATTTTTACAGAATCAGGACATGTCTTATATGATCTATTGTCGAGACAGGTGCTATAGACTGTGAGGAAAGTTTAATTCCTCTCAGACAGTTTATTGTGCTGTCATATAACAACATTGCTCCAAAAACGGATTTTTATAGTACTTTTAATTGGATACGTTAGCAGAAATCGAAATGAGATTGATGGGGATAATTTTTTTGTTAGTTATGTAAATGATTTGCTTTTTTCCATCGTATACAAACGGACAAAAATTTTCCTCGGAGAACTGAATATCAATTGGAAAATAGCGAATAATTGATTGTAGAATTTAGTGTTTCAAGTACCACCGGTGATGAATAAAAAAGTCACGTGACCACAAATGCAAATGCAAGTAGTATTTTGGCTCGATTGATCCAGGTAAGTTTCTTATCGATATTTTTGTTATACGCGAGAGTTCGTTAAAGTGACATAGCGCAGAAAAGAATGCATTGTTTTGTCTTTCGATCAGTGTATTGGTCACCATTCATGTCTGCATAGTTCCCAAGAACACTTCAATACAAATAGTGTCCAGAAATGCAAACGCACGTAGCTAGTGTTTAAATGTCATAGCTTTTAACAAAAATCCACATTGTGTTCAAATGTATTCTTTTTAATTGCTCAATAATGGTTTTTATTTGTTTTATGAATATTTTGTGCGATGCAATTTGTACAAAAATGCATTTTTTGAAGTACTTTAAAGTTGGCAAACGCACGTTCGCATTTTCATGAGGCAAACATAAGTAGTCTACCTAAAATGGCCAACGGACTTAGGCATCTTATAATAAGGAGTTAACGTATATGTCGTCAGCCTTTAAAAACTAAAAACGTGTTCAAGATATAGAAGATATTCATCAGTTTAATTATTACATATCCATTGTAAAGAAAGTTGTACAAAGTTATGATACGTAACAAACATTGGCACGATATTATGCGGGAGTGTTGCGGGTAATATGAGTTCACGAACAAACTCACATCCGGTTTGGTGGTATACAGAGAGTCCAATAACTATGCATCTAAACAGTGCTTGTTAAATGTTACAACGTGATAAATTGCGTCATAAATGCTACGTCGGAAGGCAATATTTTTCTTCGATTGAAGACTTAAAACAATGATAGCTTTTCATTTTTTTTACTTATTGTTATTGGTATTATTACACCCTTGGTGTGCGCTTGGAACGAGCAGACGCAACAATTCTAAGATGCTCGTAACAGATCGCATGGGGATAAACGTTTAATTTTAACATATTTTAAACATGTTTGATGAACCTTTTATTTTACCATCATTCATGTTATGTGATGATAATACTATCATGATAATTGTTAATTACAGATATTATGATAATGATAACCATAACATTGTGATGTTACAATGACAATGTATTGCTCTACCCGGAACAATGTTTATTTCAAAGAAAATATTCTGTCAACTGTACTTATAAGCGCTATTTTGCAGAAATAAAGACAAAATCATGATGGAAATGTTCTTCATTTATTCAATAACTGTATATTTTATATTAGTTTTACACAAAAAGGCAAGTGCACAAAAGGCAATGTACATGCATACAAATAAGTTTCAAGAAACATTAAATCACATGAACTATGTCGTGACATCGTGGTAAATGGGAGACATATTTCTGTTTGTTGCAGCTATTCATTGAATAAAACATATGACAATAAAAGCGATCACAGATAATCAGATAAAATCACAGATAAGTAATTAAATTACATACCGAAACAACACTTTTATTATGATCTGCTTGAGATTCTACCTCAGATAAGTAGACCTAAAAATTTGGTCGTGCTGGAAATTCTTCTCTTGCCCAAGGGAAAAGATAAAACAAGTTCCCGTATGGAACTCATTTGTTATTGTGATCACACAATTACCTCCCTTGTTGACGATTGTCGTCTGTAGCATCATGGAAACCTTGTCTCGTGGTTATTTTAAAAACCAAAATGAATTATGTCTCGCTTCAAAAGGCACCATAGAAAAGTTTTTGCGCTCCATTCAAGAAACAATGTTGTCCTCTTTTCAGAACTATTTAAAACGATTTGATTATTTACATAATCTGAATCACTGCGCGCATATTTATGACTACGTACATATCTATACGCACATTATTTTCACTACGCACAAAGAAGTTCCAGCGAAATAAAATCTAACCTTTTTTTTGTTTAACTGAGGTGGGAGAAAAAGCATCTCGTGTAAGATAGGTTCATCTCAACCCTCCCGCAGGGTGTTCTGCGTAAACTCGGTAAACCTCATTTCCGCAAAACACCCTATGCTCGGGTAGGGATGAACCTTGCACTCTCGGCTATGGAATATACTTATAATATAAATTGTGATGTTTTTGGTGTATTTAAATGCCCTGTGGTTGCACAAGCTACTTCTATGTCAATAACAGTTCCCACATTCAGCGCACTTGCATGATTTCTCGCCAGTGTGGCCGTCAATATGATCTTAGGTCTATTTCCTCTTTCATTGAAATTCCACACATGTCGCACGTGTAATGTGCTGTGCCACCTAATCCTCGCCAATGCCTGTTCAGGGCCGTCCTTGTGGTGAACTCCTGCATACATTTCGGGCACAGAAACTGCTTATCGGATCGATGTGTGGTGCACCTGTATAAACACATATATGCCATTAAAAAGTTTATCTATTTGTATTTCAATTTAAAATACTTGTAATTGCAACATTAAATGAAAACGCCTAAGCTTGTGACTGGTAGATAATTGCTTAATTTTAGAATACTACTATAATAACATTAAACAAAAATGATATTATAGTATACACTTACATATGCCGCGTCATGCTCTCCGTGGTGTAAAATGTTTCCGACAGCATGTAAAAGTTCCTACACCGTCATGGTGGCGTTCATGCAATTTCAGCCCCGATGCCGTTTTCAACACACTCCCACAGACGCGGTTATCAAGTGACATCACTGAAACAGACAATGGCATTCGTTAATTAAGCGCCACTTGATTTACTTTGCAAATTACATTACACAGTTTGCATTTGTTAATAGAATATAATCTGTAAAGGCATTTTCATACAAAAAATGTCTCATGCAAACACACGCTTATCAAAATCTTAAAATGATGGCTTATCTAGCTTAGTAAAACTACATTAAGCGTTTCCCTTTCCATAATGTTTATGATCGTAGGCATTATATTTATAAAAATGATAAATAGATTAAAAAAATATTTCCGCAGTAGTAATGGATATCAGAAATAGAAGAAATAAAAAACACACACTTACTTTTCAAGGCTAACGACATATACGTTAACTCCTTATTATGAAATGCCTACGTCCGTTGGCCATTTTAGGTAGACTACGTACGTTTGCCTCATAAAAATGCCTCCGTGCGTTTGCCAAAATAAAAATACTTCAGAAAATGCATTTTTGTACAAATTGTATCGCACAAAGTGTTCATAAAACAAATAAAACCACTACTGAACAATTAAAAGGAATATATTTGAACACAATGTGGATTTTTGTCTAAAGCTATGACATTTAAACACTAGCTACGTGCATTTGCATTTCTTGACACTATTTGTATCGAAGTGTTCTTGGAAACTATGCAGACATGAATGGTGACCAATACACCGATCGAAAGACAAAACAATGCATTCTTTTCTGCGCTATGTCACTTTAACGAACTCTCGCGTATAACAAAAATATCGATAAGAAACTTACCTGGATTGACGATCAATCGAGCCAAAATACTACTTGCGTTTGCATTTGTGGTCACGCGACTTTTTTGTTCATCACCGGTGAGTACGTACAATGAAGTTGAGTACCTACACGTATTCACTTGGCGTCGATTCAATAGGTTTGCATATGTTGCGTCTCAGTTTGTTCGGTGTAGATCTTTAAAGGCGGTAAAGCTTTTCGGAGAAATTTAAATTATCGGGGAAATTTAAATTATCCTTCATTTATCCCGTTTCATATCATGTTTTCGCCAAATTAAAAAAGCGTTACAAATTTATTTTAATAACTTTAAAACAAATATGATTCGAAATAATAAAAATTGAAAAGGTGTTATAAAAAGAGTTAGTTCGCATTCCTGAAACAAATGGCTGAACTAATGAAGCGGAACGTAATGTAATTAATTGGTGTTGAAATAATACTGATAATCTCACCCTATTAAAAGTGCATATTTTTCTGAACACAGTGACGTCTGTTCTTATCAAATGGATCAGTGAGTAAAAAGTTCTAATACGTGTAATCTAATTTGTTGTTGTTTTTTACTGGCTTTTCGTTCAGTTCAACGTTCCCGTTTCTGCAAATTAATTACACTGAAAACAAGATTAAAGGCATTATGATTATTATGTGTGATATAAAATAACTCATTTAAACAGTTATTTAATTTGTAATTGTACGTTTTTATAAAATAGTGCATATGAAATATATATTTCAATTCAAATACATATCTATTTTACATGTGGCCACGATTATTTCATGTACCTGGTCTGATTTGGGCCCCCATTTGTCTTATCGCGACTGTACCGTGTCTTAATCGGGCTCCCAATCGTCTTATCGCGACTGTACCGTGTTTTAATCGGGCTTCCAATCGTCTTATCGCGACTGTACCGTGTCTTAATCAAGCACCCAATCGTCTTATCGCGACTGTACCGTGTCAAAATCGGGCACCCAATCGTCTAATCGAGATTCTTCCGTGTCAAAATCAGGCTCCCAATCGTCTTATCGCGACTGTACCGTGTCAAAATCAAGCACCCAATCGTCTTATTGCGACTGTACCGTGTCAAAATCAGGTACCCATTCGTCTTATCGCGACTGTACCGTGTCTAAATCAGGCTCCCAATCGTCTAATCGCGACTGTACAGTGTCAAAATCGGGCTCCCAATCGTCTTGTCGCGACTGTGCCATGTCAAAATCAGGCACCCAATCGTCTTGTCGCGACTGTTCCGTGTCAAAATCAGGCTCCCAATCGTCTAATCGCGACTGTACAGTGTCAAAATCGGGCTCCCAATCGTCTTATCGCGACTGTACAGTGTCAAAATCAGGCACCCAATCGTCTTGTCGCGACTGTGCCGTGTCAAAATCAGGCTCCCAATCGTCTTGTCGCGACTGTGCCGTGTCAAAATCAGGCACCCAATCGTCTTGTCGCGACTGTGCCGTGTCAAAATCAGGCTCCCAATCGTCTAATCGCGACTGTACAGTGTCAAAATCGGGCTCCCAATCGTCTTGTTGCGACTTTACCGTGTCTAAATCAGGCTCCCAATCGTCTAATCGCGACTGTACAGTGTCAAAATCGGGCTCCCAATCGTCTTGTCGCGACTGTGCCGTGTCAAAATCAGGCTCCCAATCGTCTTGTCGCGACTGTGCCGTGTCAAAATCAGGCACCCAATCGTCTAATCGCGACTGTGCCGTGTCTAAATCGGGCTCCCAATCGTCTTATGGCGACTGTACCGTGTCTAAATCAGGCACCAAATCGTCTGATCGTGACTGTACCGTGTCTAAATCAGGCATCCAATCGTCTGATCGCGACTGTGCCGTGTCAAAATCAGGCTCCCAATCGTCTAATCGCGACTGTACAGTGTCAAAATCGGGCTCCCAATCGTCTTGTTGCGACTGTACCGTGTCTAAATCAGGCTCCCAATCGTCTAATCGCGACTGTAAAGTGTCAAAATCGGGCTCCCAATCGTCTTGTCGTGACTGTGCCGTGTCAAAATCAGGCTCCCAATCGTCTTGTCGCGACTGTGCCGTGTCAAAATCAGGCACCCAATCGTCTAATCGCGACTGTGCCGTGTCTAAATCGGGCTCCCAATCGTCTTATGGCGACTGTACCGTGTCTAAATCAGGCACCAAATCGTCTGATCGTGACTGTACCGTGTCTAAATCAGGCATCCAATCGTCTGATCGCGACTTTACCGTGTATAAATCAGGCACCCAATCGTCTGATCGTGACTGTACCGTGTCTAAATCAGGCATCCACTAGTCTGATCGCGACTGTACCGTGTTTTATTTGGGCACCCAATCGTGTGATCATGACTGTACCGTGTCTTAATCAGGCACCCAATCGTCTGATCGTGACTGTACCGTGTATAAATCAGGCACCCAAGCCTCTGATCGTCACTGTACCGTGTCTAAATCGGGCTCCGAATCATCTGAGCGCGATTGTACCGTGTCTTAATCGGGCCCCCAATCGTCTGATCGCGACTGGACCGTGTCTGATTTGTGAACGAACCGTGTGTATATCGCCCACCCATCCGTCTTGTTGTGACCGAACTGTGTCTTTGTCGCCCACCCATTCGTCTGGTCGTGAGCGAACCGTGTATATAACGCACACCCATTCGTCTGGTCGTGACCGAACGTATCTTTATCGCACTCCCATTCGTCTGGTCGTGACCGAACCGTGTATATATCGCACACCCATTCGTCTGGTCGTGACCGAACCGTGTCTTTATCGCACAACCATTCCTCTGGTCGTGACCGAACCGTGTCTATATCGCCCACCCATTCGTCTTGTTGTGATCGAACCGTGTATATATCGCACACCCATTCGTCTGGTCGTGAATGAACCGTGTGTATATCGCCCACCCATCCGTCTGGTCGTGACCGAACAGTGTCTTTATCGCACAACCATTCGTCTGGTCGGGACCGAACCGTGTCTATATCGCACACGCATTCGAGTGATCGTGACCGAACCGTGTCTTTATCGCACAACCATTCGTCTGGTCGTGACCGAACCGTGTCTTTATCGCACAACCATTCGTCTGATCGTGACCTAACC
This sequence comes from Mya arenaria, assembly GCF_026914265.1. NCBI lineage: Eukaryota > Metazoa > Mollusca > Bivalvia > Myida > Myidae > Mya > Mya arenaria. The sequence continues at coordinate 19,876,859 of NC_069123.1, forward strand.
GTGTATATATCGCACACCCATTCGTCTGGTCGTGACCGAACCGTGTCTTTATCGCACAACCTTTCCTCTGGTCATGACCGAACCGTGTCTATATCGCACACCCATTCGAGTGATCGCGACCGAACCGTGTCTTTATCGCACAACCATTCGTCTAGTCGTGACCGAACCGTGTCTATATCGCACACCTATTCGAGTGGTTGTGACCGAACCGTGTCTATATCGCCCACCCATTCGTCTGGTTGTGATTGAACCGTGTATATATCGCACACCCATTCGTCTGGTCGTGAATGAACCGTGTGTATATCGCCCACCCATCCGTCTGGTCGAGACCGAACAGTGTCTTCATCGCACAACCATTCCTCTGGTCGTGACCGAACCGTGTCTATATCGCACACGCTTTCGAGTGATCGTGACCGAACCATGTCTTTATCGCACAACCATTCGTCTGGTCGTGACCGAACCGTGTCTTTATCGCACACCCATTCGAGTGGTTGTGACCGAACCGTGTCTATATCGCACACCCATTCGTCTAGTCGTGAGCGGACCGTGTCTATATCGCACACCCATTCGTCTGGTCGTGAGCGGACCGTGTCTATATCGCACACCCATTCGTCTAGTCGTGAGCGGACCGTGTCTATATCGCACACCCATTCGTCTGGTCGTGAGCGGACCGTGTCTATATCGCACACCCATTCGTCTGGTCGTGAGCGGACCGTGTATATATCGCACACCCATTCGTCTGGTCGTGAGCGGACCGTGTATATATCGCACACCCATTCGTCTAGTCGTGAGCGGACCGTGTATATATCGCACACCCATTCGTCTGGTCGTGAGCGGACCGTGTCTATATCGCACAACCATTCGTCTGGTCGTAAATGAACCGTGTGTATATCGCACACCCATCCGTCTGGTCGTGACCGAACCGTGTCTTTATCGCATAACTATTCGTCTGGTCGTGACCGAACCGTGTCTATCGCACACCCATTCGTTTAGTCGTGAGCGGACCGTGTCTAAATCGCACAACCATTCGTCTGGTCACGATTGTTATTTTGGAAGCTCAATTATCAAAACAGTCCTTATACTATGGTCATAACAATACAAGGTACATTAAACATCAAAGAATCATTCATCTAACTCAGTGAAAAGGGAACATTTATAGTGGTCAAAATGTTCATAGAAACATATTTTCTTTAAATTTCGTGTTTTTATACAATCCAAGCCGAACTTGTAGGTGAACTGAATGCAACTTAAGCTTGAATATCCAAGTTTGATGAAAAGACCCATATCATTGATTGATACACACGTAGGTTTTAAAGTATAACATGCTACATGCCACCAAGACTAACATGTTATATATACAATTACCACCAAGACTAACATGTTATATATACCATTTCCACCAAGACTTATATGTAATATATACAATTACCACCAAGACTTACAAGTTATATATATACCATTACCACCAAGACTTACATGTAATATATACAATTACCACCAAGACTTACAAGTTATATATATACCATTACCACCAAGACTTACATGTAATATATACAATTACCACCAAGACTTACAAGTTATATATATACCATTACAACCAAGACTTACATGTTATATATATCATTACAACCAAGACTAACATGTTATATATACAATTACCACCAAGACTTACATGTTATATATATACCATTTCCACCAAGACTTACATGTTATATATACAATTACCACCAAGACTTACAAGTTATATATATACCATTTCCACCAAGACTTATATGTAATATATACAATTACCACCAAGACTTACAAGTTATATATATACCATTACAACCAAGACTTACATGTTATATATATCATTACAACCAAGACTAACATGTTATATATACAATTACCACCAAGACTTACAAGTTATATATATACCATTTCCACCAAGACTTATATGTTATATATACAATTACCACCAAGACTTACATGTAATATATACAATTACCACCAAGACTTACAAGTTATATATATACCATTACAACCAAGACTTACATGTTATATATATCATTACAACCAAGACTTACATGCTATACATATCATTACAACCAAGACTAACATGTTATATATATCATTACAACCAAGACTAACATGTTATATATATCATTACAACCAAGACTAACATGCTATATATATCATTACAACCAAGACTAACATGTTATATATATCATTACAACCAAGATTAGCATGTTATATATATCATTACCACCAAGACTTACAAGTTATATATATATCATTACAACCAAGACTAGCATGTTATATATATGATTACCACCAAGACTAACATGTTATATATACCATTACAACCAAGACTTACATGCTATATAAGTCATTACTACCAAGATTGACATAATTAAAAATCGATAGAAACACTCAATCAAACATTATTCCATTGTTAAAAAATATTTTCAAAACACAAAAACACACTGATCACTTTTAGAATGATGAACTGTTTATATTGTATAACAAGACGCGTTGCTGTCATAAATAGTTTGAATGTACCATTTTACGGAAGTTTATCGGTAAACGGGACAATGCTAATTTTGTTTTGGCCATTATTTGCTAAATGGCATATGTAATATTCTTTAGGATAAATGTCACAAAATACTCAATAACACTGTTTCAAAATAAGAAGATTTCTTATTGCATTGCATTTATTTTGATGTATTAGTTTGGCAGAACCTTTTTCCTCAATCTCAATTAATTCACAGATAAGGTTTGATGTACACTCCAAATGTCTGACAATTCTTGATCGAATTATTCTACGGAAAAGTCATAAATCTCATCTATTAGATGACTTTTCTGTAATTCCGAAGGAATATACGTTCCGATTCTTAGAGTAACGGATTTGGTTTACGTAATGGTATGAGTTCTTTTTCGTTTGGAATTGGCTACTTGACTTCATATGGCGTTTTTTGCAACAGCAATGAGAGCTAGTAGTACAGTGGCTCAATCGACATCTGACACAGGGAATGATATTAAAAAGTTGCCTAAAACACTTGACATCTGATACAGCAATGATGGCATGAAACATTAGGGCTTACTCGACAACTGATACAGCAACGATATCATGCAGTTCCCATGGTCACTTGACATCTGATGCAGCAACGATCTCATGCACTTCCCATGGTCACTTAACAACTGATAGAGCAGCGATCTCATGCAGTTCCCATGCTCACATAACAACTAATACAGCAACGATCTGAAGCAGTTCCCATGGTCACTTGACATCTGATACAGCAACGATCCCATGCAGTTACCATGGTCACTTGACAACTGATGGAGCAGCAATCTTATGCAGTTACCATGGTCACTTAACAACTGATACAGCAACGATCTCAAGCAGTTCCCATCGTCACTAGACATCTGATACAGCAACGATCCCATGCAGTTACCATGGTCACTTGACAACTGATAGAGCAGCGATCTCATGCAGTTATCATGGTCACTTGACGTATGATACAGCAGCAATATCATGCAGTTACCGTTGTCACTCGACATCTGATACAGCAGCGATCTCAAGCAGTTCCCATGGTCACTTGACATCTGATTCAGCAGCAATATCATGCAGTTCCCATGGTCACTTGACATCTGATAGAGCAGCGATCTCATGCAGTTCCCATGGTCACTTGACAACTGATAGAGCAGCGATCTCAAGCAGTTCCCATGGTCACTTGACATATGATACAGCAACGATCTCAAGCAGTTACCATGGTCACTTGACATCTGATACAGCAGCGATCTCAAGCAGTTCCCATGGTCACTTGACATCTGATACAGCAGCGATCTCAAGCAGTTCCCATGGTAACTTGACATCTGATACAGCAGCGATCTCAAGCAGTTCCCATGGTCACTTGACATCTGTTACAGCAACGATCTCAAGCAGTTACCATGGTCACTTGACATCTGATACAGCAGCGATCTCAAGCAGTTCCCATGGTCACTTGACATATGATACAGCAGCGATCTCAAGCAGTTACCATGGTCACTTGACATCTGATACAGCAGCGATCTCAATGAGTTCCCATGGTCACTTGACAACTGATAGAGCAGCGATCTCAAGCAGTTCCCATGGTCACTTGACAACTGATACAGCAACGATCTCAAGCAGTTACCATGGTCACTTGACATCTGATACAGCAGCGATCTCAAGCAGTTCCCATGGTCACTTGACATATGATACAGCAGCGATCTCAAGCAGTTCCCATGGTCACTTGACATCTGATACAGCAGCGATCTCAAGCAGTTCCCATGGTCACTTGACAACTAATAGAGCAGCGATCTCAAGCAGTTACCATGGTCACTTGACATCTGATACAGCAGCGATCTCAAGCAGTTCCCATGGTCACTTGACAACTGATAGAGCAGCGATCTCAAGCAGTTCCCATGGTCACTTGACATCTGATACAGCAGCGATCTCAAGCAGTTCCCATGGTCACTTGACATCTGATACAGCAGCGATCTCAAGCAGTTTTCATGGTCACTTGACATCTGATACAGCAACTATAGCATGTAGCATCCTGGCTCACTTGACATCTGATACAGCAACTATAGCATGTAGCATCCATGCTCACTTGGCAACTGACACACTAATGATAGACTGTAGCATCACGGCTCACTCGATATCTGACACGCAAATTATATCGTGTAGCCTGACATCTTACTTAGCACCTGACCAGTTAATGCAGTTTCGCTTTCATTCCTTTCTTCAAAAACCCAAAACAAATACAAAATTATGATTATTACTATTCTCATCTTTAAATTACCACAGTCTGAAAATGTGTAATAAGCTATTTCTTTTTACAGAGAAAAATGCGTGTGCTTGAATTAGCTTCGCTTGTGGTACCTCCAAAATCGATTTCGGCTAACATTGCAAAATCGTATGCTTGAGCCGGCTTCGATGCATTTCCAAGGACATTGAAGAAATTGAGACGCCAATTATACCTGGCATTACACTGGTGTTTGTTCTATCTGGCTCACTAAACCAAAACGTATTTCAGAATAATGTGAATGTACAAGAAATTCCTTGCAGATAAAAGAACAACAATTTAACATGTGCTGCTACAAAGAAATGTCATTCAATTTAATACCAATTGTTCTGAATCAGATCATGGCTATATGCACAATCTGCATATGGGCTGCGTTCCGTTTTTAAACCTGAATGATTTGTCATTTGAAATACTCACTAAATATGCTAGATCAAATTGGTCTACTTCGCTGCATTGGTTATGCAAGCTCTGGTACACTCAAATAAAAATTGATAATGATTAACGAGTTATATATTTCTTACAATACAGATGACTTATCTAAGTTATTTTAAAACCGTTCTTAATTGTAACTTTCCCCGGGATCATAATCATCTAGTAATCAGTGTATTTTTAGCTTGCAGATATTTCAATCGACTGGATTGTACAAGAAACTTATGTAGACTGATCTGATGGGCTAAGCATTGTGGAAAAAATGTCAGCTTCGGGTCCCCATTTCTCGCACATTCTTACGTCCCTTATATCAGGATCAAGATAATATTGGTATATGTTGTGTTATATTTTCATTTTAAGGAGTTTTAAGACATTTAAGATAAGTTATATATAGGATTATCATGAGCAACTATTGACAAATTTACTTTTACATATTTGGGTAAATGATATAAGATTACTCAAGCCTGTTATTCATAAGATTTCGAGAAATTTAGGTCTGTTGTGGGAGATTGAGGCGATCTATACTAGTAGCCGACTTGCCCTGCGCTCGGATAAAGGGTGTAGTGATGTCATGATGGCGCCACGGCGGGGTTAAGCCATAATGCTGCCAATAAGCACGGACAGACCTTTATATATTCCAAATAACAACAACATGAAATGTTTTCATACAGTAGTTTTGGTGGCAGCTCTTATTTGTGTTCCAATAACATAAGAGCAGATTTGACGGTGAAACTAATTTGTGTTCCAATGACATAAGAGCAGATTTGACGGTGAAACTTATCTGTGTTCCAATGACATAAGAACCGATTTGACAGTGAAACGTATTTGTGTTCCAATGACATAAGATCAGATTTTACGGTGAAACTTATTTGTGTTCCAATGACATAAGATCAGATTTGACGGTGAAACTTATTTGTGTTCCAATGACATAAGAGCAGATTTGACGGTGAAACTTATTTGTGTTCAAATGACATAAGAGCAGATTTGACGGTGAAACTTATTTGTGTTCAAATGACATAAGAGCAGATTCGACGGTGAAACTAATTTGTGTTCCAATGACATAAGAGCAGATTTGACGGTGAAACTTATTTGTGTTTCAATGACATAAGAGCAGATTTGACGGTGAAACTTATTTGTGTTCCCATGACATAAGAGCAGATTTGACGGTGAAACTTATTTGTGTCCCAATGACATAAGAGCAGATTTTACGGTGAAACTTATTTGTGTTCCAATGACATAAGAGCAGATTTTACGGTGAAACTTATTTGTGTTCCAATGACATTAGAGCAGTTTTGACGGTGAAATTTATTTGTGTTCCAATGACATAAGAGCAGATTTGACGGTGAAACTTATTTGTGTTCCAATGACATAAGATCAGATTTGACGGTGAAACTTATTTGTGTTCCAATGACATAAGAGCAGATTTGACGGTGAAACTTATTTGTGTTCAAATGACATAAGAGCAGATTTGACGGTGAAACTTATTTGTGTTCCAATGACATAAGAGCAGATTTGACGGTGAAACTTATTTGTGTTCAAATGACATAAGAGCAGATTCGACGGTGAAACTAATTTGTGTTCCAATGACATTAGAGCAAATTTGACGGTGAAACTTATTTGTGTTTCAATGACATAAGAGCAGATTTGACGGTGAAACTTATTTGTGTTCCCATGACATAAGAGAAGTTTTGCAATTTGTCGGTCTTCGTGACTTGGTACAGTCATTTAATTTTCGTAGATAGCTCTGTCCTCTGCGCATGCATAAGATAACTATAATTGACAGTAAAGGGTGCGCTGTCTGGAGGCAGTTTAAGTTTACATCATGAACCAGAAATGTAAACAGCTTCAAATCGTATTGACAACTATTCAGTACACAATTGAAATATTGATGTGACAATATTTAAATAAAAATTAAGCATTTAAAAATATTTGCTTTAGTATGCACTTTATAAAGTACAACCAATCAAGCAAAACCAAACATCAATACCATTGTATTTGCTATTATGACATATTCACAAAGTCGCGAAAATTGACAAACGTCCATTCATTTGACGGTGAAACTTATTTGTGTTCAAATGACATAAGAGCGGATTTGACGGTGAAACTTATTTCTGTTCCAATGACATAAGATCAGATTTTACGGTGAAACTTATTTGTGTTCCAATGACATAAGAGCAGATTTGACGGGGAAACTTATTTGTGTTCCAATGACATAAGAGCAGATTTGACGGTGAAACTTATTTGTGTTCCAATGACATAAGAGCAGATTTTACGGTGAAACTTATTTGTGTTCCAATGACATAAGAGCAGATTTGACGGTGAAACTTATTTGTGTTCCAATGACATAAGATCAGATTTTACGGTGAAACTTATTTGTGTTCCAATGACATAAGAGCAGATTTAGCGGTGAAACTTATTTGTGTTCCAATGACATAAGTGAGGATTTGATGATTTGTGTTCAAATGACATAAGAGAGGATTTGACGATTTGTGTTCCAATGACATAAGAGCGGATTTGACGATTTGTGTTCCAATGACATAAGAGAGGATTTGACGATTTGTGTTCAAATGACATAAGAGAGGATTTGACGATTTATGTTCCAATGACATAAGAGCGGATTTGACGATTTGTGTTCCAATGACATAAGAGAGGATTTGACGATTTGTGTTCCAATGACATAAGAGAGGATTTGACGGTTTGTGTTCCAATGACATAAGAGAGGATTTGACGATTTGTGTTCCAATGACATAAGAGAGGATTTGACGATTTGTGTTCCAATGACATAAGAGCGGATTTGACGATTTGTGTTCCAATGACATAAAAGAGAATTTGACGATTTGTGTTCCAATGACATAAAAGAGGATTTGACGGTTTGTGTTCCAATGACATAAGAGCGGATTTGACGATTTGTGTTCCAATGACATAAGAGCGGATTTGACGATTTCTGTTCCAATGTCATAAGAGCAGATTTGACGGGGAAACTTATTTGTGTTCCAATGACATAAGACAGGATTTGACGATTTGTGTTCCAATGACATAAGAGAGGATTTGACGATTTGTGTTCCAATGACATAAGAGCGGATTTGACGATTTGTGTTCTAATGACATAAGAGCGGATTTGACGATTTCTGTTCCAATGACATAAGAGCGGATTTGACGATTTCTGTTCCAATGAAATAAGAGAGGATTTGACGATTTCTGTACCAATGACATAAGAGAGGATTTGACAATTTGTGTTCCAATGACATACGAGAGGATTTGACGATTTGTGTTCCAATGACATAAGAGAGGATTTGACGATTTGTGTTCCAATGACATAAGAGCGGATTTGACGATTTGTGTTCCAATGACATAAGAGCGGATTTGACGATTTGTGTTCCAATGACATAAGAGCGGATTTGACGATTTGTGTTCCAATGACATAAGAGCATCAGAACATTGGCTATACCCACATTATTTAAATTTATAAACTGCATTAAGTATAAATTACAATTTGTATGCTAAATGTGATTAAGACTTATGGGTAAAAAAAACATCAAGTGGGCAGGTAAAGGTGGGGTAGCTCGATTATGGCATAAACGACTAGATCATTTAGTGTACCCGTACCAATTGATAATGACAGACCCATTGGTGTTCAACTTTAACCTTTGTAATATACGCACTTTATATATTAGTGTTTTTCCCTTGTTCAAACCACACAAGCCTAATTTTTAGGAATCATATTGTTAAGTTGTATGATTAATGGTCTAGTTACTCTCAGTGGGGCACAGTAGTGTTTCTTTGTGATTTTATGCGAAATATACAGCAGATAGCCCTGTGATACGTGACAGATTACTATACTCATTACTTTTTGACAATTATATGGTAGCACTCAACACACTTCCGTTATGTACAGGAGCTAGTTATTCTTATGCCATATTTAGTTGATAAAGATATATTTTTACTAAGCTTTAAACAAAGATTATATGATTGTTATATGCAAAACTGGAGAGATGATATAATGAAAAATTCAGTATTAAATGTGTATAAGGAAATTAAGGTTAGCTTTGAATACGAAATTTATCTTAATAGTAATATTCCCCACTATTTGTTAAAATTATTTACACAAATGAGAATATCATGTCACAGTCTAAGAATCGAAACTGGGCGATATGGAAGAAATCGCATTGACAGAAATTAAAGATACTGTGAACTATGTGATACTGTGGACATAGAAGAGGAGTATCACTTCTTGTGCATTTGTAATAAATATAAAGTTATACGCAAGCGATATTTACCCAAATATTATATTGAAAGACCTAACATGATAATTTTTTTTAGAGTTGATAAACACAAGAAATGAGACACTAATTCAGAAAATAGTGACTTTCATAAATTGTGCGCGTAAAATACGAACTAATTTGTTAACTCAATGATGTGTTGTTGTTGTTTCGTTGATATTGCTTTTTTGTATCATGTATGTTTCATAAAAATAAGACTTAAAACTATGCTATATGCTCATAAATTGAATATTTGTTATCATTGATACAAGTATAATATTTCCTTTGATAATATGTTTTGATGCATGTTCTCCTTAGTAATAGTATATATTTGATATGTTTGTAATGTATTCTAAATGTAATACTAAATGGTATATTGACTATTGTTATATGTATGATCATGTTGATGGATGATGAACTGTATGTTTAAATCCAAATAAACTATCATTCTTCTTCTTCTCTTATGTGCGCTACGAATTTTTATATTTGATATCTGTAAATCTGTAGATCTGTATCTAAATATATTCATTAAGCAAATTTATCAAAATATATCGTTTTCGTATCAAGGAAATGCATGCAATGTAGATATTGTCTTCAAGTATACATACATACATACATACATATATATATATATATATATAATATTGGTCTCTTAATTGTGCATAATGCTATACTTGTACAGTTAAGTAACTATTGATAAAGCAATATGAAACAGACAATAGCCTGGTTATACCAATGTTCGTGTAATTCCAATATATGTATGTATGTGTATTTTTTAGACCTTGCGGTCAAGGATAACCCGTGAAAGTGCAAGCACTTATTTCCAACGGGGTCCAGTTGTTTTGTTTTTTTTGCTGAAGGGACAACACGCTGAAGAGGGAGTTTATGGATACAAGGAAGTCCGGGTGCGATACCCTAGCTCTTTTCGAAGAGACCCCTTGGTTCTTTTACGTGCTCGGTGTAAAGCACCGATACACGGGGTACAACTTTCCTGGGTTAAACCAGTACTGAGTACACCACTTTTCCAAGCACTACCCTTTAAATGCCAAGCGCCTGGCAAGGGAGCTACTTGTACCAATTTTTAACGTCTTTCGGTATGACGCGGCCAGGGATCGAACCCACGACCTCCCGCTCCGTAGGCGGACGCTTAACCACTGGGCCACGGAGACTCGAAATTAAATTATATAAGTGTGAATGTTGTTTATACATTTATTTAACTGCATATTCTCATGAGGTAAACGTGTACGTTGTTTATTTATACACTGCTAGTTTTGCATTTTATAGCATTATGGAGAAAATAAAAGTATATGACCAAAACAAGGGCGAGCTTGCTCGGCCTGCGGCCGTAATGCGTTCGCTCCATTTTTTTTTGTAGATTGTCAAAATGTACTCCAATATATACTGGAAATATATCAAAACGGGTTAACCAAACGTTCAGCAGTATTTTAATATAACAAATATGTACAGACAACTTATTTAAACATGAAAACCTTTTACAGTGGCGTTCGCGGAGACGAGTTTCTAAACACAGCGTTTAATACATGCCAGGGAAGTTGGCTTAATAACAATATAAATTTCCCACGGGTATATCTTTACTGAAAGAAACACTTATCTTTAAAGACTAAACTTCGTGAAACTCAAATTGGACCGATTAAGCAGTTCTTATTCTGACAACAAATCTGTCTGGTTGTCTTAAAGAAAATAAGAATGATCGAATCCTGAACCAAAGCAGAAAGTTTTGGAAAATTGTACATGTGATTGTGTACATGTTTTTGTGTTCGTGCATTTGATTGTGTACATGTATGTACATATGAATGTGTATGTGTATGTGTTTGTACATGTAAATGTGTACATGTCTGTGCATGTACATATGCATATGTATGTGTATGTACATGTGTATGTGAATGTGCTTGTACATGTAAATGTGTTCATGTTTGTGTATGTGTATGTGTTTGTACATCGAGGGTTGAAAGCGAAAAGGTTCTAAGTGACATTAAATAAAGAAGCAGATAGAACCTTTTCGCTTTCACCCCTCGACATGTAAATGTGGACATGTTTGTGTATGTACATATGAATATGTATGTGTTTGTACATGTGTATGTTTATGTGTTTGTACATGTAAATGTGTACATGTTTGTGTATGTGCATGTAAATGTGTATGTACATTTGAATGTGTATGTAAATGTAAATGTGAACATGTTGTGTATATACATGTAAATGTGTTCATGTGTGTTTATGTACATGGAAATGTAAATGTGTATGTAAATGTAAATGTGTACACGTGTGTGCATTTATATATTATAAGTACTTATATGTGTAGGTGTTGAAAGCCCACCACATGTCGAGGCGAAATGCGTCAATTGGGAACACGAAAATTCAAAATGAGTATCCGTCGTATTTTCGACTCGCCATTTGGCGATTTTTCGCCCATTTGCTGAACGTTTGTGCATTTTTCGTTCTTTGATATACATTCAGGCAAGGACGTTCCTTAATCTCACAAGATTAAAAGAAGTACATTCTTTGGCATTATGATCTGGAAGGAATACAAGGCTTGACATCCATTGTTCTTCAACTGGAGACCCCTTTTATACAGAACACGTTATAGTATGTGATTTACAGGAAGTCTTAAAAGGTTGTTAGAGATATCGCACATCAATGTGTACTTACAAGTTTGTGCATACTTAAAAACATGAGCAGTGATTACGAAAAGTGAAAAGTAATGTAAATGTCGACATTGCATTATATTGATAGGGTAAACATGCATAGAACTCGTGGGTGATTTATTGGTGGTCTTTTTTCTTATTTACAGTGATCTTTACATTAAGAAACGTAGAAAAAACAGTTGCACAATCATGTCCAGGATGCAGGGAATGAATAATCAATCATATTTTTTGACAGGTTGGTTATGCAATAACCGTAAAGCACAAACTCGTGATTCGAAAAGTTCGATTATGCAATTGTAAAGATAATACTACTCGTATGTTTAATTTAATAATAACTTGTGCACTAGGAGGTTGATTACGTTTTTATGTTGAATGGCGCAGCCGGAAACACATGAAATATATTTTTATTGTTTCAAACTGAACATGTGTTTCCGCTCATGCGACCGCTACTGGAAACTGTAATTTCAAATTATTTCAAATGATTGCGCATCATGATTTTATTTTATAAGTATAGTAGGTCCAAGGTATGCAAGAAAAATTATCAATCTTGTTTTCCGGCACGGATGTATATATCGTAGACGTTATTCAGCAAGTTTGTTAGTTATAGCCTTTCGCACATGCAGGTAGGGTTGGATCACTCTATCCGTATCACGCGTTATATATTCTGAAGCGATTCGTCTGACGCCCAAACTTACGGGAAGCGTTTTATTAGTTGTGGCAGCATGGCTGCAAAATCACAATTTCCCCATGCATTTACCTGTAAAGTTTACAACTTGCAAAGGTGTTCATTTTACTATAAGCCTATCCAAATTTCCCACTTCTCCCGCATGTACGTGTAGTAAAATGTGATTTTATAGGCAATATAGCATTTCATACTGCTAAGAAGCGTCTTGTTAAATATCGCGGCCTGCCGGGTAAAGACCCATTCTAAATTAAACAAGAGCGGTCACAGACAGCTATATCCCCCGCCTCATGGGGGCATTTTTTGTAACGAAAGGGTAAGGGTAGTTTCTCAGGAACATAAGAAATGCATAAAATTAAGAAAGGGCAATAACTCTTTCAAAAAAGGTCAAATTGCAAAAGCCTGACAATATGCGCTGCGTCACTATATAGTCATAAACGTAAGAGGAGTTGCGAAGAAACCAATTTTATATGTAAAATAAAGATAGGGCAACAACTCTTTCAAAAATGGTCGAATCGGGAAAGCCTGACAATATGCGTTATTCACTTTATGATAATCAATCTGTGAAAGTTTGGTAGAAATCGCATGAAAAACGTAAGAGCAGTAGCGAAGAAACCAATTTTAAATGTAAAATAAGCAAAGGGCAAAAACTCTTTCAAAAATAGTCGAATTGGAAAAGCCCCACAATATGCCCTGCTTTACTTTATGATATTCACTCTATGAAAATTTGGTAGAAATCACATGAAAAACGTAAGAGGAGTTGCGAAGAAACCAATTTTAAATGTAAAATAAGCAAATGGCATTAACTCTTTCAAAAATGGTCAAATCAGGAAAGCCCGACAATATGCGCTGCTTCACGTTATGATCATCAATCTGTGAAAGTTTGGTGGAAATCGCATGAAAAACGTAAGAGAAGTTGCGAAGAAACCAATTTTAAATGTAAAATAAGCAAAGGGCAATAACTCTTTCAAAAATGGTTGAATCGGAAAAGTCTGACAATATGCGCTGCTTCACTTTATGATCATCAATCTGTGAAAGTTTGGTAGAAATCGCATGAGAAATGTAAGAGAAGATGCAAAGAAATGAATGTGGGACGGACGGACGGACGGACGGACGCACGCACACACGCACGCACGGAATCGCGCCTACCATAACTATATCCCCTCACCTTTTCAAGGCGGAGGAGGCGGAGGATAAAAAGATCTAGACAATGCGTATTGGGTAATGGCTCCTCTTTACCGTACTATTGCAAGATTGGTATATTTGTTTTGAAAAGAAGAAAAAGCGCGGCCAGCCGATTCCTCCGGGTTCTGACAAAGATTTTGTCCGTGCTTTTTATCATTTTTTGCTATTTTTTTTTTCCTTTTACATAAACATAAGAAAAAAACCATAGCCTCTGAAACCTCCAAATTGTATAACACTTACTGAAAATATAATAGTTGTATGAATTACTTACGGCTAACCCTATGTTTAGTAATATACTTGTCAGGAGCCGTGTACTTAGCCGGAATTTATAACTCCGAGAAATCAGTTCATCAAAATTTTCATTTTTTTTAAGATTTAAGAGAAAGTTCTATATCACCATGGAAAGTGCTCTTTATTGCGGGTAGTAATGTCTTTATATAATAAAAAAAATCCCAGCATTAAGAAAGATTCTTTAAAAATCTAATTGAATCGAGACCTTGTGTTTTCCTTTTTGGTCGTGCACTTTACCCATAAGTCACGTGGGTTCACCAACGTAATCGTATTCCAGTACAAACTTCTACTTATTTGAAAGAAAAAATTATCGACGGACGCCAGTATAAAAAGACGGGACCCACCTTCACTTAGCAGCATGTGTGCGCGGGAACTGCTTTTGGGGTACCAAAGCTTAAAAGTAAACAAAAAGAAACCCGTTATGTCCACAGATTTATTTAATTTAATTTTGAAAGATGGCATTAAACTTACACGGCTAATGTTAAAGGCAGGAGACGCGGTAGTTGAAAACCTGTCGTTCCTATCAAGTCCAAGGGTCACCATTATAGACCCTTCCAAGCGTCACCATAAAGACGCACCATATTGTACACTTAAAACACCATCAGCAGATGGCGTGAGACCACAGTTATTTTTACTATATGTTTCATATAGACACTAACCTGGCTTTTGACTTTATACACACCCCAATTGAAAAACAAGGACATGGCATCTCTAGAATAATTCAAGACACAAAATATAATCACAAGAAAACACCATGTTGACCATTGACCCGACTGTCAAAATTGAGTTCAAATACATAACCCTTCCGCCAGGGAGTCAATCGGCTACAAACAACTAATTTTCAGACTTCCACAAGCTATGATTTTTCCAATATTTACATTGAAAACTATCAATTTCTGCAATAGAGTGTCAAATTCAGTCAAGTTCTCTGCAAAAAGAACATTTTTTGCTTCTTTTTATTCAATTTTAATAAAATATTGATACTTGAACACAAGCACTCTTTTTTTCTGTATTCACATCCGGATCTTGGTCAACGGGGGGCAGATAACTGTGGTCTTGAGCCAGATAGGCCATGGTAACAGCGGTACTAAACTGCCTAGGCGTATTAAATATTTTACGTATTGACTAAATGTAAATCGCCACCGCGCCTTCCCGGAACAAACGTCCTGGTATGGGCATAATGGCAATGATTTCTAGTGGCTCGACTATATTAACAACTATGGATAACATTAAGCTCTATACCCATTTACAATATAGCAATATATATGTCTATGTATTAAGTGAAAGGCTAGATAGAAGTAATAATGTCTTTCCATTTTGTCTTTATTTTTCATTTTTTAGTTTACTTTTATATGCACTGTATGTTTTTGTATATAATATGATGTTTGATAAATTGACTAAATGTAGTTTAAATAAAAATAGATGTGTAAATAGTTACCTAGAAATTATGTTTTTCTTATGGTTAACTTAACAATATTTTCTAACAATTGTCGTGGATTAAACAATAAAAAGAAACGACTTGATGTATTTAATATTTTAAAAGAGAAAAAAAGAAGATATAGCATGCATTCAGGAAACACATTTTACAAATGAACATGAACAATCAATATATTCTGAATGGAATGGAGAATGTTTTTATAGTCATGGGAGATATTTGAGGAATAAGAAAGAATTTAAATGTGAAGTCAAAAATATATTCAAAGATGATGTTGGAAACTTTCTCTTGCTAGAGCTACTGTATAGTGATATTACTTTTCTGTTAGTAAATATTTATGCTCCAAATATAGACTGTCCAGAGTTTTTTTAATATGGTATTTAATAAAATAGATACTTTTATTAACATAGAAAGGTATATAATTTGTGGAGATTATAACTTAGTTTTAAATCCAACATTGGATAACAATAATTATAAATCAGTAAATCATAATGTTATAGCTAGAAATAAACTGTTAAGTATGATGTCAGATAGAGATCTAGTAGATCCATACAGAGAACTGCATGGGGATACTAAAACTCAATTATTTTGTTAGAATTGTGTTTTTCTGTACATAAACATGGTAAAGGAAATTTAATAACTCGCTTCTTCTAGATAAGGATTACTTAGATTGTATAAATAGAAAAATTGATGATGTTATTTTACAATATTGTATTCCAGTATATGATCATAAAGCTGTGTTAGAAATGGATAGATCAAATATACAATTTGTTATAAATGATGAACTGTTCTTAGAAACTATGCTAATGGAAATAAGAGGAAAAAGTATATCATATGCTAGCTTTAAATCAAAAGAAAGGTGTAGACAGGAGACACTACTGATTAGTAACATTTTAGAACTTCAGAATAATTTGTCAGAAGATAACAAAGAACAATTATTGATTTATGAAAATGAGTTAAATGTCATAAGAAATAATAAACTTAAAGGATTTATAGTTAGATCAATGGCTGGGTGGATAGATAATGGTGAGAAAGTGACTTCATATTTTTGTAATTTAGAGAAAAAGAATGTTTTTGATAAACATATACAATTTATTGAGAAGAATGATGGCTCGACTATCTTTGAACCAGATGAAATATTAGATGAAACTTGTAAGTTCTATGAACATCTTTACAGTAGTAAAGACACTATTGACTCTGATTTACAAGAGGAATTAGATGGATGTGACTATAATGTATTAGATAATAACTTTGCAAATAGTTTAGAAGGTCTTCTTTCTTACAAAGAAGTATCAAATACTCTTAAACATATGAAAAATGATAAAAGTCCTGGATGTGATGGAATTACAGTATTTTTTTACAAAATGTTCTGGAGCAAAATTGGAATGTTTGTTGTTAGAGCAATTAATAACGCCTTTATGTGCAACTCTTTCTCTAGAAGTATTAAACTTGGAACTATAGTTTGTATACCAAAAGATAATAAGCCGAAACAGTTTTTAAAAAACTGGAGACCTATTACTTTGTTAAATGTTATATACAAATTAGCTTCTGATAGTATAGCCAATATAATGAAAAGTGTTTTAGATGTATTAGTTGGTAAAGAACAAACAGGATTTGTAAAAGGTAGATGTATTAGTGAAAATACCAGACTATTGTATGATATTATGAAGTTATGTGATGACAAGAGGATTCCTGGGTTAGTTATGCTGATAGACTTTGAAAAGGCGTTCGATTCTATATCTTTTAGCTTCATTGAGAAAACACTGTTATTGTTCAACTTTGGTAATATGTTTATAAAATGGATTCGTTTATTTCTGTTCAATACTGAAGTTGCTGTTCAACTAAATGGATATCTGTCTAAGTTTTTTAAAATAGGTAGGGGCTGTAGACAAGGTGATCCTATTTCTCCGTATTTGTTTATTTTATGTGCTGAAATCCTGGCTATTAAGATTAGAACATCCAAAGATATAAAGGGTATTAGTATTGATGGTGAGGAATATAAGATTACACAATTTGCTGATGATACATCATTGTTGTTAGATGGTTCAGAGAAAACTGTAAAAACTGTGGTGGATGTGTTATTTAGATTTTCCCAGTATCATGGGGTGCTACCACTTTCAGACTACTTGGTGTCAATTTTGATGAAGACTTAAACAATATGTTAAAGATAAATTTTGTTGAGAAATTAATAAAGGTGAAAAATAGTATTAAATATTGGAAAAGAAGAAAACTTACCCCATTAGGTAGAATAACTGTTGTAAAATCAATCTTGTTGCCATTGTTTACACATTTATTTATTAGTTTGCCAAATCCTACAAGTACTTTTGTAAAACAGCTCACAGATATATTTACTGAGTTTGTGTGGAATGGAAAACCCAAAATAAAGAGTTTTGTTTTTGTTTTAGATTTTATAGACGGTGGCACAAACATGATAGATATCGCATGTTATATGTATAGTATGAAAATTAAATGGTTTAGAAATTATATATTGCATAGTGAAAGTAAATGTTACAAATTGATGTCAACCTTATTTTATATAGATAAATTGTTTAATTGTGGGAAGATATACTGTGAAAATATATGCCAAAATATTTCTAATACGTTTTGGAAGGATGTTGTAAAGTCATATATATACTATATTGACAAACTAGGTATAAAAGATAGAAATCAATTCTTACATATGCCATTATTTTACAATCATGTATTTGTCAAAACTGGAAATTATGTTTTTATGAAAACTTTATACAGTAGAGGGTTACGATATGTAAAAGACTTGTTTGATGGTAGTGGAAATATGTCCGATGTGAATACACTAGAATTGAAAATTGGTCAAAAAATAAACTTTTTGCCTTATATTGGACTTAGGTCTGCCATTGTTTCATATGTACAAAAAGAAAATATTCATTTAAATGATGTTAACTTTACTGAGGCAAATAACCCTTGTATGAATTGTTACATGCATCCAATATTGACCAAACAAAATGTTAATAAGTTTGTTTACAAAACACTATGTTACAATAATGATAAACCAACCAGTCAACAAAAATGGATTATGTTATGTGAGAACACTGATTTTAACTGGAAGAATATTTATAGTTATGTGTTTAAGTGTACTAAAGACACTTATATTCAATGGTTGCAGACAAGAATTATTCATAGAATATTGCCTACTAATTCACAATTGTTTAAAATGAATCTATCTGATAGTAACCTTTGTTCTTTTTGCAAAGGCTGTGAAGATAGTTTAAACCATCTGTTTTGGGATTGTACAAAGGTACAATCTATACTTCAGTATATAATACAAACATTAAATACTGTTGATTCAAATATTGACATAGATAGTAGATGTGTTATATTAGGGTCTGGAAATAATAATTTCAAATAAGATATTCTGTTTTTAGAGTATAAGAAACTGATTTTCCTTTGTAAAAGAAAAAAGATTACTCCAACAACAATACTTTTTAAAAATAGCTTAAGACTGGCATGGAAAATTTATGCCACCACAAACTTTTCAGATAAAGATATAAATAATTGGATATTTGTAAGACTCTTCATTTGAACTACATTTACTTTAAACCCGAAAAATACTAAAACGTCTTCAAATGTGTTGTTTTTTTAAATCTATAGTGTAGTTTAGAAGTATTTTGTACTTAAGGGTATTAATTATTAATGTTTATATGTATGGTTATCCAACTATTAATGTTTATATGTATGGTTATCCAACACACTTCTACGTATGTTTATTATTTGTATGTAATGTCATACGGGTTAAATAAAAGTAACACAGGAAAAAAAAGCTCTATACCCACAAATGATGAACTGAAAACACACATATATATAGTTTATTATAATCATGTATAGGGGGTGGGCTGGGCAGGGATTTGAGAAAAATGTACGGGATACCTTCTCGAAAGTTGTAGAAGAAAAGGGATGTAACAAGGTAAACGCTGACGTCATCGGATAGATTCTAGAGTGATAGACTGGTTACGGTAGTATAGACTTGCACAGTTCGTGCGCCGCGATAACGCTGGTTACATTAAGCTGTAACCAGAAATATGTCGCAATGTAACAAACATATGTCGCATTTCAAGAAATACGTACTTTTGAGTCAAAGGCGATCGTTCTTGAATGAGTTATTTCATGATCGACAAGAGAAGAGATCTTTAAGTCTATGAAGAATATAAAAATATATATATAGGTATAGATGTAAACTTCTTTTATAACAAGTATACAAACATACCTCTTGCCTCTTTGTGTCTTGACATTTAATGAATTTGCACGATAGCAGACATACAACTGCATTTTGCTATATTATTATTGGATCCGATAATTTACTGAAATTAGTCTGCGCACAAGAGGGCGCGTTCGTAGATGTGTGTATTAAAGCACGTGTGTACGTATTTGCGCGTGAGTCTCAGGGGATGGCCCGGCAGTGTTGCAGAGCAACACCGAACTCTTGCATTGCCTGCTGAAACAATGTTTACACAGAACTGCCATCAAAGCGCGAGGCGCTGAAAGACTTTCTGCGGGCAAATATATGTGAGAGTTGCAAACTTTATTTAAACTATGGGAATGGGTCAAGGGCACAGTGGGCGAGGAAAAACATATCTATATCTATTTTATGCCGTCTTGTATCATTTTGTTTATGAAAATGTCACTTCAATCGTCGTAATCCCCCATCCCCATGTATTGAATGTTACAATGCAAGGTTTTTCGTCGCTTCATAAGATATCATACAATAGGAAAATACAATACATCATATATATCATTTCCTTTTATGAACATACACGTTTTGTTTAAGGAAAATCATTTTTTAACAAACTACTTCAGCAATAATTTCATTCAAAATACACAGCTTATCACTTCAGTCGACGTATGCCCATGTATTTAAAGTTACAATGCCCCTTTCAATCGCTTCTAAAGGTTTTTCGGTGCTTTGATTAGATATCATACGTTAGGCAAGTTTTATGAACATACACGTTTTAATTGTTTAAGGAAAATGATTTTATTTTTTACGAGCAACTTTAGCAATAATTCCTATCAAAATGCAGAGCTTATCAGATGGTCGTTTTCCCGCGGTGAGGACAAACATGTGGTCAGTTAATGTATGTAGGAACTAATTTTATAAAATCGGTTAGTTAATGAATTTGAAACTATTTTTAGATAATCGGAAATTGTCTGTTCTAAGAATGGGAATATCATTGTGCTTTTTCAAGTTTTATTGATAAATAAATGTTATTTATGTTTTATGTAAGTATACTAGTGCTGTTATGAATGCTTCGCACTCTTTGGATGTTTTACATGTTAAATCCGAACTACTTTGCTTCATCAAACGTATGCATAACTCACTGTCGTATTAGGCCATGTGTGTAAATTGAAAGCCTAATGTCCAAAACTATGCCAAGAATACACCGAATCGAAGCTTTTACGCAAAAAGATGAAAACATTTTAATAGAAAAATATACATACGCCTAAAAATCATAGAATGAATGGTATTTTGTTATTGTATAGTAGGAAAATCAGAGTATTTGAAGCATGAGCAACGCGAACCCTGAGATACAACTATTTTGACACTCAGACAATCATTTTTGTTTCTTATCTCATAAAAGTAATATAAAAAAACACCATAACAAATAAGCATGCTTCAAGGTCACACCAGGTTATAATAACAAACCCTGCAGGCGATGGGACACTTGCGATCGGTAATAATTTCTAGAGCATCTTGGGCTAAACTCAGAGTGAATATCAGTATGTTACCTTCCTACCAGAGCCTCCATTTTTTGACCCACATTAATCTGATTAATATAACGATCTAAAAATAGATATATACTGCTAAAAATAAAACGCCGGGATACAGAAATACAGCGTGGGAATAGCCGAACAAGCAAGAACTCATACTCGGACCGAAATACAACTAATCTTTTTTATGATTTCGTCGTCATTCTGCTAAACAAAGAGCGCATTGAGACAAAAAAAATGGGTTAAAACGACATGAAAATAAGTAGTTCTTTGGATTTTGCGGTCTTAAGACTACATGCGCGCATGCGCAGATAGTCTAAAAATCTGATATGGGATGAAAAACCTCCCAATAAAAACTTAAAAATAAATCAGCTTTATGCTATGTTCAATCGGTGGCGAGGACCGAGTGCTTTGACAATCTGACCCTTGATCAGGGGGTCCCGGGTTTGATCCCAGCTCGAAGCTTCGTTTGATGATAGTACTAGTAATTATCCAATTCACACCAGCATTTCGACTACGTACACCAAAACAATATTGACAACATCAACGTAAAATATAAAACGTTTTTAACGCATTGTTTTAAATTGGTTGCTTAATAAGCCCCAAAACCTATATATGTTATTACATGACTCGAGAGACTGAATATTAGGCTTAAAAATGGTAGAAAAATATATATGAAGTGCCAAACATTAAACACAGTAAGGTTCACTTTAATGCCAGTCGGTGAACGTCAAGGAATGTGCACAATAATCTATAGACACGCAGTTAATTTTCCGCACATTTTATTTTTGACACATTTGTAAAAAAAAATGAATATTGTTATAATTATATGAGTATTTTAAGTCATCCTTACAGCATTTCTCATAACTATGACTAAAACAGCACTTCTACAAACGCGAGTATGATTTCATTTCATTTGATATTTTTGTTATACGGATATATTTAGAAATTTGGCGAACGTGGTACCGTGTGAGAACACTTTTACTTCAAGTTGGCCACGATTCTGTTTCATTATTGTTCTAACTTTGATGCCAGAAGCTTTTCTCCTGCATCGGAAGTGTGCATTATTTTGAGATCTGCTAGCATTTCAAGTACACTTTGTTGTTTACTCACGGCGTAAGAACATTCCAGCGCATGTACATATAACTGTACTGCAGAACACAACAAAACTAATAAGCACTTATTAAAAGGGAATATGCAAATATTTATAAAAGTGGTGGCGCTGTTACTCATGCGCTGTCGAGTAGTGGTGGAGCTGTCGAGTATGATATTCACCCGAAGTAACATAAAAAAATTAACGCTTTTGGAATGAATACAAAATAAAAGTGTTTATCATACAAGCTTGTTATGCCCAGCAATAGCGGGAAAATATTCTACGCGAAAGACCTTTACCAACTTGAAAATTATTCCAAAAACAGTAGGCTTGGTGCTGTAAATTTTACCATAAAACTACCTCTATCATAACCTGAGTCATCGAAGTCTGATGTGTCGGAATGTTTTGGGTAGCAATATTTTTATACTTTACTTAGAATACAACCTCATTTTTTTCAATCCATTGACTTACAGATAGGCATTCATTAAGTACTAGGCTTAATCATTCAGCAATTGAACTTTTGCGGGTGTTCAAATGTCATTTGTACTACCGATAAGTGTTGGAGCTGGCATTAAGTGGTCTTGAGAAAAGAATGTCCTCACTTAAACTTAAACGTACATGTTGTAACCGAACGGCAGTGTTTTTCACAAAGGTTTATCTAATTGGGTTTTAGAACAAAATGTCCCTATGCTGTAGTTTTCAAACATGAAGTATTCAATCATCGCATTCATTCTAGTGATAAAGCTCTGTTTATATGATTTCTTTTACTTATTATTCATTGTATATTCTTAGGTTTTTTTATTGATGACAAAGTGCAATACAGAACGCCGCATTAGAATTTCTGATTTGTTTTTTCAATATAATGTATGGTTAGTTGCCAGCAATTAAAAATAGATTTTTACCATCAGTTAATAGCTGTTTCGCTCAAGACCAACCGTTTATTGATGGATGTGTGGTGTTACGGTGTAGTTTCTACGCGATGTTTAGTGTATGTTGGGCTTAAAACCGTGTCGCTTAATAAACGTTTGACGTCAGGGTACATTCCTGCACTTTCAATTATATGATTGCCAATGTAGAAACCCTGAACATTTCAATTTTCTGGATGATTTGCTGACTGTTCCAAGACGGTGACTTAACAACTGTTGATAGATGTATCATAATGCATCTGTAATCTGTTTGCCCAGTGTGTACGCGGTGCCTCTCTTGTTTTGTGTATGCTGGGCCTTAGGCAAGGCATGTGTGTACGCGATGCCTCTCTTGTTTTGTGTATGCTTGGCCTTGGGCAAGGCATGTGTGTACGCTGTGCCTCTCTTGTTGTGTGTATGCTGGGCCTTAGGCTAGCTCTGTGTGTACGCGGTGCCTCTCTTGTTGTGTGTATGCTGGGCCTTAGTCTAGCTCTGTGTGTAAGCGGTGCCTTTCTTGTTGTGTGTATGATGGGCCTTAGGCTAGCCCTGTGTGTACGCTGTGCCTCTCTTGAATTGTGTATGTTGGGCCTTAGGCTAGCCCTGTGTGCACGCTGTGTCTCTCTTGTTGTGTGTATGCTGGGCCTTAGGCTAGCACTGTGTGTACGCGGTGTCTCTCTTGTCTCGTGCATGCTGGGCATTAGGCTAGCTCTGTGTGTACGCTGTGTCTCTCTTGAATTGTGTATGCTGGGCCTTAGGCTAACACTTTGTGTACGCGGTGTCTCTCTTGTTTTGTGTATGCTGGGCCTAAGGCTAGCCCTGTGTGTACGCTGTGTCTCTTTTGCTTTGTGTATGCTGGGCCTTAGGCTAGCCCTGTGTGTACGCTGTGTCTCTCTTGTTTTGTGTATGCTGGATCTTATGAGGCTGACCCTGTGTGTACGCTGTGCCTTTCTTGTTTTGTGTATGCTGGGCCTTAACCTAGCCCTGTGTGTACGCTGTGCCTCTCTTGTTGCGTTTATGCTGGGCTTTAGGCTAGCCCTGTGTGTACGTTGTGCCTCTCTTGTTGTGTGCATGCTGGGCCTTAGGCTAGCTCTGTGTGTACGCTGTGTCTCTTTTGAATTGTGTATGCTGGGCCTTAGGCTAACACTGTGTGTACGCGGTGTCTCTCTTGTTTTGTGTATGTTGGGCATTAGGCTAGCCCTGTGTGTACGCTGTGTCTCTTTTGTTTTGTGTATGCCGGGCCTTAGGCTAGCCCTGTGTATACGCTGTGTCTCTCTTGTTTTGTGAATGCTGGATCTTATGAGGCTAGCCCTGTGTGTACGCTGAGCCTTTCTTGTTTTGTGTATGCTGGGCCTTAGCCTAGCCCTGTGTGTACGCCGGCCTCTCTTATTTTGTGTATGCTGGGCCTTAGCCTAGCCCTGTGTGTACGCTGTGCCTCTCTTGTAACATTGGATCTTTAAACTGGATCGTTGTTTTATGTGTTTTGCTATTGACCTTGCCCCTGTACCTTCTATTTATTTGTTCATTGCTGCCAACATTACCACATCCATCATCAATATGTTCGTACACTTTTCCTTAAAATAGTGAAAGTAAGCCATTTGATATTCTGAGAGAAAATAGCTTTTAAAATGTAGTTAATGAAACATTAAAATAATTGTGATAGGATTTAATATTGAGTGTCATATAACTTGGAAGATTACACAGCAAGCACTCAACGAGCAACGCGATAACTAAGTAGAAAAGCTCACTTTTACTGGGGAAAAATGTTCTGGAAACCATATGGGATCGAGACGATCACAGACGTCGCATAGTTATTTTGATGCCTGACACAACAGGACCATCGTGCACCTTCGTCAAAACACTCGTTAACCACGAATGAGTCTGAATCTGAACTTTTATAAACTCATCAATTTATGCAATAAGACTCTGGACTTTCTTACAAATTGCAAGGATTACTTTCTTCTGGTTTTAAATTTGACAAGTTCGATCATATTTGTCAATAAGAACTGCTTAAGCGATTGCTTTATGAACCACAGAGGAAAGACCAGTAGCCAACATACCACATAAAGACTTGACCATGATGTACAATGACATATGAAGTACACGAATTACACCAATATATCAAACTAGTATAAAGTCTGTTTAAGAAATTCAATAACAAAAGGGGTAATCATCTAAAAGCGAGTTTCATTTAACAAATACAGGATTTAACAGGTTTACTAGAACTTAAATATCACGCTTGTCCAAACAAGCATAACTGCAACATGATCACAAACTGAAGAAGGTACAACCAAGAACTACACTCGGTCACAGAATAACAATACAAGGTCACTGAAACATACTATTCACGAAGAAACTCGTATGGTCCGAGAATCATATACACCAACAACCATAAAAAGTCACATAATCACAATATACTTATAGGAATATTTAACGTCACATAATCACAATATACACAGGGGACTAAACAAGGTCATAGAATCACAATATACACAGGGGACTAAACAAGGTCACAGAATCACAATATACACAGGGGACTAAACAAGATCACAGAATCACAATATACACTGGGGACTAAACAAGATCACTTAATCACAATATACACAGGAGACTAAACAAGATCACATAATCACAATATACACAGGAGACTAAACAAGATCACATAATCACAATATACACAGGAGACAAAACAAGGTCACATAATCACAATATACACAGGGGACTAAACAAGGTCACAGAATCACAATATACACAGGGGACTTAAAAAGGTCACATAATCACAATATACACAGAGGACTAAACAAGGTCACATAACCACAATATACACAGAGGACTAAACAAGGTCACATAACCACAATATACACAGATAAAACAAGGTCACATAATCACAATATACACAGGAGACTAAACAAGATCACATAATCACAATATACACAGGGGACTAAACAAGGTCACATAATCACAATATACACAGGGGACTAAACAAGGTCACATAATCACAATATACACAGGGGACTAAACAAGGTCACATAATCACAATATATATACAGATAAAACAAGATCACATAATCACAATAGACCAGGAGACTAAACAACGTCACATAATCACAATATACACAGGGGACTAAACAAGGTCACATAATCACAATATACACAGAGGACTTAACAAGGTCACATAACCACAATATACACAGATAAAACAAGGTCACATAATCACAATATACACAGGGGACTAAACAAGGTCACATAATCACAATATACACAGGGGACTAAACAAGGTCACATAATCACAATATACACAGAGAACTAAACAAGGTCACATAACCACAATATACACAGGGGACTAAACAAGGTCACATAATCACAATATACACAGGGGATTTAACAAGGTCACATAATCACAATATACACAGGGGACTAAACAAGGTCACATAATCACAATATACACAGGGGATTTAACAAGGTCACATAATCACAATATACACAGGGGACTAAACAAGGTCACATAATCACAATATACACAGGGGATTTAACAAGGTCACATAATCACAATATACACAGAGGGCTACACAATGTCCCAAAATCACAATATACACAGAGAACTACACAATGTCCCAAAATCACAATATTAGCAGAGGACTACACAAGGTCACAGAATCACAATAAACACAGAGGACTACACAAGGTCACAGAATCACAATAAACACAGGGAACTACGCAATGTCCCAAAATCACAATATACACAGGAAACTACACAATTTCATATAATCACAATATACATAGAGAACTACACGTTGTCCCAAAAAATCACAATATACACAGTGGACTACACAAAGACCAGAAATCACAATATACACAGGTGACTACACAATGTCCCAGAATCACAATATACACAGAGGACTACACAATGTCCCAAATTCAGAATAAACGCAGGGAACTACATAATGTCCCAAAATCACAATATACACAGTGGACTACATAATGTCCCAAAATCACAATATACACAGAGGACTGCACAATGTCCAAAAATCACGATATGCACATAGAACTACACAAGGTCACTAAATCACAATATAACAGAGGAAAACACAATGTCCCAAAATCGCAATATACACAGAGAACTATACAATGTCGCAAAATCACAATATACACAGAGGACTACACAATGTCCGAAAATCACAATATACACAGAGGACAACACAATGTCCCAAATCACAATATACACAGAGGACTACACAATGTCCAAAAATCACGATATGCACATAGAACTACACAAGGTCACTAAATCACAATAGAACAGAGGAATACACAATGTCCCAAAATCAAAATATACACAGAGAACTATACAATGTCCCAAAATCACAATATACACACAGGGCTACACAATGTCCCAAAATCACAATTTACACAGAGGACTACACAAGGTCACAGAATCACAATTTACACCGAGGATTACACAAGGTCACAGAATCACAATATACACTGAGGACTACACAAGGTCCCAAAATCACAATAAACACAGAGGACTACACAACATCCCAAAAATCACAACATACACAGAGGACTACATAAGGTCACAGAATCACAATATAAACAGAGGACTACACAATGTCCCAAAATCACAATAAACATAGAGAATTACACAAGGTCACAGAATCACAATATGCAAAAAGAACTACACAAGGTCACAGAATCACAACATACACAGAGAACTACACAAGATCAAGGAAACACATTATACACTGAGAACAAGACAAGGTCACAGAATCACAATATACACAGAGAACTACACAAGGTCAAGGAAACACATTATACACTGAGAACAAGACAAGGTCACAGAATCACAATATACACAGAGAACTACACAAGGTCAAGAAGCTATACACTACACACAATCACAATATATACCAAGACCTATATAAACATAATATCACAGAATCACAATATTACACAAAGAACTACATAATATCACAGAACCACAGAATTACACCAAGAACTACATAATATCACAGAATCACAATATAATACCAAAAACTACAGGATATCACAGAATCACAATATACACCAAGAACTATATGATATCACATAATTACATTATACACCAAGAACTACAGAATATCACAGAATCACAATATTATACCAAGAACTACATAATATCACAGAATCACAACGTAAACGAAGAGCTACAGGATATCATCAAATCACAATATACACCAAGAACAACAGGATATCACAGGATTTCAGTATACACCAAGAACTACAGGATATCACAGAATCACAGTTTTATACCAAGATCTACATGATATCACATAATCACAATATACATCAATAACTACAGGATATCACAGAATCACAATAATACACCAAGAATTACATGATATCACAGAATCACAATAAATCCCAATAACTAGATAATATAACAGAATCACAATATTACACCAAGAACTAAATAATATCACAGAATCACAATATACACTAAGAACTACATAACATAATAGAATTACAATATTATACCAAGAACTACATAATATCACAGAATCACAATATTATACCAAGAACAACATAATATCACAGAATCGCAATATTACATAAAGAACTACATAACATCACATAATCACAATATTACACAAAGAACTACATAACATCACAGAATAACAATATAACACCAAGAACAACATAATATCACAGAATAATAATATACACCAAGAACTATATAACATCACATAATCACAATATTACACAAAGAACTACATAACATCACAGAATAACAATATTACACCAAAAATTACAAAATATCACAGAATCATAATGTACAACAAAAACTTTATAATATCACAGAATAACAATATAACACCAAGAACTACATAATATCACATAATCACAATATTACACAAAGAACTACATAATATCACAGAATAACAATGTATACAAAGTACTACATAATATCATAGAATCTCAATATTACACCAAGAACAACATAATATCACAGAATCACAATGTACACCAAGTACCTCATAATATCACAGAATCACAATATTACACCAAGAACAACATAATATCACAGAATCACAACGTATACAAAGTACTACATAATACCACAGAATCACAATGTATACAAAGTACTACATAATATCACAGAATCACAATTTTACACCAAGAACTACATAATATCACAGAATCACAATGTATACAAAGTACTACATCTTACCACAGAATCACAATGTACACCAAGTACTACATAATATCACATAATCACAATATTACACAAAGAATTACATTATATCACATAATCACAATATTACACCAAGAACTACAGGATATTACAGAATCACAATATTACAACAAGAACTACAGGATATCACAGAATCACAATATACACCAGAAACTACATAATATCACAGAATGACAATATTATACCAAAAACTACATGATCTCACAGAATCACAATACACACCAAGAACTACATAATATCACAGAATCGCAATATTACACCAAGAACAACATAATATCACAGAATAATAATATACGCCAAGAACTACAAAATATCACATAATCACAATAGTACACAAAAAACTACATAATATCGCAGAATCACAATAAACACCAAGAACTACGTTATATCACATAATCACAATATTACACAAAGAACAACATAATATCTCAGAATCACAATACACACCAAGATCTATATATACATAATATCACATAATCACAATACACACCAAGACCTATATATACATAATATCACATAATCACAATACACACCAAGACCTATATATACATGATATCACATAATCACAATACACACCAAGACCTATATATACATGATATCACATAATCACAATACACACCAAGAACTATTTATACATGATATCACATAATCACAATACACACCAAAACCTATATATACATGATATCACATAATCACAATTCAAACCAAGACCTATATATACATAATATCACATAATCACAATACACACCAATACCTATATATACATAATATCACATAATCACAATACACACCAAGACCTATATATATACATGATATCATGTAATCACAATACACACCAAGAACTATATATACATGATATCACATAATCACAATACACACCAAGAACTATATATACATGATATCACATAATCACAATACACACCAAGAACTATATATACATAATATCACATAATCACAATACACAACAAGACCTGTATATACATAATATCACATAATCACAATACACAACAAGAACTATATATACATGATATCACATAATCACAGCGTACACCTAGAACTATATATACATGATATCACATAATCACAATACACACCAAGATCTATATATACATAATATCACATAATCACAGTATACACCAAGACCTATATATACATAATATCACATAATCACAATACACGCCAAGAACTATATATACATAATATCACATCACAATACACACCAAGAACTATATATACATGATATCACATAATCACAATACACACCAAGAACTATATATACATGATATCACATAATCACAATACAAACCAAGCCCTATATATACATGAGATAACATAATCACAATTCACACCAAGACCAATATATACATGAAATCACATAATCACAATACACTACAATACCTATATATACATAATATCACATAATCACAATACACACCAAGACCTATATATACATAATATCACATAATCACAATACACACCAAGACCTATATATACATAATATCACATAATCACAATACACACCAAGACCTATATATACATGATATCATGTAATCACAATACACACCAAGAACTATATATATACATGATATCACATAATCACAATACACACTAAAACCTATATATACATGATATCACATAATCAAAATACACAACAAGACCTATATATACATGATATCACATAATCACAATACACAACAAGAACTATATATACATGATATCACATAATCACAGCATACACCAAGAACTATATATACATCATATCACATAATAACAATACACACCAAGATCTATATATACATAATATCGCATAATCACAGTATACACCAATACCTATATATACTTAATATCACATAATCACAATACACGCCAAAAACTATATAAACATAATATCACATTATTACAATACACACAAAGAACTATATATATACATGATATTACATAATCACAATACACACCAAGGACTATATATACATAATATCACATAATCACAATACCCACCAAGGACTATATATACATAATATCACATAATCACAATACACACCAAGAACTATATATACATGATATCACATAATAACAATACACACCAAGAACTATATATACATGATGTCACATAATCACAATTCACACCAAGACCTATATATACATGATATCACATAATCACACTACACACCAAGACCTATATATACATAATATCACAGAATCCGAATACACACCAAGAAATATAAATACATGATATCACAGAATCATAATACACACCAAGACCTTTATATACATGATATCACATTATCACAATACACACCAAGACCTATATATACATGATATCACATACAATACACACCAAGACCTATATATACATGATATCACATAATCACAATACACACCAATACCTATATATACATAATATCACATAATCACAATACACACCAAGACCTATATATACATGATATCACATAATCACAATACACACCAAGACCTATATATATACATTATATCACAGAATCACAATACACACCAAGAACTATATATATATACATGATATCACATAATCACAATACACACCAAGAACTATATATATATACATGATATCACATAATCACAATACACACCAAGAACTATATATATACATTATATCACAGAATCACAATACACACCAAGAACTATATATACATAATATCACATAATCACAATACACACCAAGAACTATATATACATAATATCACAGAATCACAGTATACACCAAAACTAAAAGATGTCACAGAATCATTATATACACCAAGAACTACATGTTGTCACACAATCACGATATACACAAAGGGTCAAGTCTCGGTCCGTTAACATCTTAGTGGGCTGGTACCTTTAATGTCATATGACCCCAGTGGTGTGTCACATTACTTAAAGTTGACTCATGACATATCATATATCTAATGAGGCCTGCAGATATTGTTTAGGTTAAACAACAGAATGATTGTTCCCTAGCCAAACTTTCGTTGGAACATAACAATAACTCATATTTAAATTAATTATAATTATGAAACAAAGTTCATGGTTATGATAAAGCAATACCCAATAGATCGGAAAATAACGATTTACTAGAAAGTATTTTATGTTGTTTATCTATTACGAAAATTACCGTATCATTAGAATAGTCCGGTGTACATGTATATTTTTATTGAAAAATAATTGACCTATGGCGATCGATTGCAATGCTTAAGCATTCACTAAAATATAATGAGGCAATACAAGTAATTTTTAAAATGCTGATTTTTTGTCTTTCCATACAAAGTTTGTAAGATTTACATTTATTTCAAGATCAGTGTTGGTATTGTTGTGATGCTGATTAAACGCAAGACATCTTTGTGTCGTACAACAACCCGCCAAGGAGCCATAAATGTTGCAAATATAGACATCGTAACTGTTACTTTCCATTTCATAATACGATTCCTGTTGCCTCCAATAATTACTCTAGAGACCGATTACATTGATAAATACACGAGCCATGATTCCAATTCCAGTGTTACAGGGCGAAATAGATTAAAGGGGAAACTAAAAAATCATTTAAAAGGTCTGTTTTGAGCGAATGCTCATTCAGAAATAGGTCATAACCCATGTAGAATGTTCGATGTTGGAAAATTGCGAGTAATTACAAATTTAGATGTAATATCATTAATTTTACTGAATTTCCGGGAGGTTGTATTTGACTCGGGTTGATTTTTGCTGAATCGGATTTCACGAGGTGCAACCCGATTGAATTCAAAACTGCAAAAAAAATCACGAGAGTCGAATACGACATTTCGGTTAAAAACGCAATACAAATAACCTTTTTATTATGTACATTATTTGTTAAATCACTTACAAGACACATGTTTTCATAATAAATGTCATTTTTATGTCGCACTATTTTGTTTTTTGAGGTCACTTTTACATCGCGCAATGATATGTTTATGATGTGTCGTCAGCAGAGTGGAATACGGCCGTACATTGCACAGGAGTGGCATACGGACTATCGTTATTTGGCGACATGTATTGCGTGGGGATTTTTGATGTGTTTGTAATACACCGGGTTTTTGATTTGACAAGGTAGCCAATGTAAAGTTTTCTTAACACTATCAATTTGATCCTGTAATAAAGCTAAAACTCACATCGAAATGTTCAACGGACGTAAAAAACACCATACATTCTAACTGATTAAGATTTCAAAGGAAGAAACGTAACTTTCATTTGTTTGATCATTAATCCATTTGTTTGATCATTAATCGTCCTAGCGGTTCCAGGATGTAGGGGTGGGGCACACATAGAGATTGTTAAGATTTTCTTGGGGAAGTACCCCCCCCCCCCGGGTCAACTCTGTAAACCAAATTATTTTGGTTGTGAGGGAGGGGCACAAGTCAAAATGTTACGCCCCTAAGTTACGCCCCCACCAGCATCAAATCCTTTCCGCTCCTGAATCGTGTAGATAGATAGATAGATATAACGTGAGCAGAGCAAGGACGCAAGGGTATGCGGTCGCTGCGGTCGATGAGACCAAGTCATTATATTTCATGTTTAGGGTTTAAACATAAGATAACCATTCTAAAGTAGGAAAGTAAAAGTGCGATATTATATCGGTAATTCAGGGTGATCATCGCCGACCCTTACAAGTCACGGACAATACTAATTTTTATGTGATGTATTAAGGTAAGTGGATATAAGCATTCTTCAGTTATTGAACGAAATAAAATTTCTGCTTAAGGTCCTTGAACTTTGATCAACTGACATAACAATACTTAGGATACTGGTCATGTTTGAGGGATCTCTACCAAGTTCGAGGCATCTAGGCATAAGCGTTTTTTTCATATATTGATCGGAAACCGATTTTATCAAGGTAATCTTAAGGTTACCACCACATTGAATCTAAAGGTCCCTATGTCGACCATATCTTATTATCCGGGAGTGGTCCCATACCATATTGATATAAAAGGATCACTTCGACAATTATAGGGGAGGGAGGGGATGAGCGACCCGCCACTGGATCGTAATGATGGGAACTATCTTTGGAAGGTGCATGTTAGTAAGAGGAGGTATTCATCATGTAATTTAAATACTACTTGATAGGGCTGATATTATCAGAAACAATAGCGTACAAAAGCATTGTTTCTCCCATGACCAGGCAAATCCCTACCCACAGGTAACTACCAAAAACCCGGTCACTGTTCGGACGATTTCAGCATCTACCACCGTGTAAGAATGTTAATATGTTGGAATACGTTATACAACCCTCCAACACAATATAGTATGAACCCCAGCTGCACCAACCCCCTTCGAATACTCTATTGTATATACTTATGAACATTAAAGTGTTTTCCGGTTTTTTTCGGCTCTCCGGTTATTCCACCTACCCGTTGCACTACAAGTTTTCTTGTGAGTTAACTCAAACCGGAAGTATCTTAACTGAAATTAGCGATTTTATTGGCTGACGGGTTATCGTGTGAGCCTATGTAATTGTTGGGTTACGTACAGTCCCTGCATGATATCATTGGAAGTGTTATATACAATTTATTAATTTTTTTGTTTATTTTAAATTACAAAAAATCCTCCGAGACGTTTTTCTTTCATGAATCGGGTCGTGAACCAAGAAAAACCGAAGCTTTCAAGTTTGAGGACAAGTTATTAAATACCCATTTTATGTGCTCAACGGTTTGTAATAACGGTATAAGACAACCGGGGTTTTGTATCTTGATGTTTCCTTTTTTATCATGTTTTATCATGTTATTAAATTGTTTGTTTATAAAGGTAAAACTTGTTTTTATCAAACATATCTTATATTTTTATTTTACATTAATAATGTTCGCTGGTCCATTTTATCACGTGACCCTCCATGGTACAACAATCAAGCCTATCCCAAACTGATGTCGCGTTTCCACGCGACGTCATTAA